>NW_027185804.1:5784688-5829688 GCF_028583685.1 Petaurus breviceps papuanus
CCCCCCCCCACCACACACATACACAGCCTTCTTTATTTGTAAAATCAGCTGTTGTAGAATGTTGACTTGGACAAAGCAAGTGTCTGCCTGAGGGTTATACTCCCTATTTTACTAACACCTCCTCATTATCTCCCTTTTGTCTCAGGAGATTCTATCAGCCAAATGCTGTTAAAATAATTGGCTCATTTTTTTAGCCTAGGGGCAATATAATGGCCCCTCTGGGCCACATGGTCCCCTTCTCTGCCACTTAATTAAGTTTATATATTAAATAAAAAATTAGGAGCACAATTACAATAGCCCAGAGCTCCTAGTTTTGGAAAATTCCTAATATTTAGGCAGAATTTTGATGCTCTTCTCTAATTAAAAATTATATTTATCTCAAGCTAGCCCCACACTTCTTCATAGATGAGACAAAAATTCAGGTTGCTGGAAACGTTGGAATAAAGAAATGAGAGAACATTAGAGTATCTTTTATAATCAGGTATTCCTAGGGCAAGTAGGTGAAAGGGCAGACCTTTCCTTGGAACTCCCCTCACTCCTTGAATAGTAAGGTACAACCTGTGGCTTCAGCCTGAGTCTTCTGCTCTAAAATGGCGTTTGAGGCTGATGAACCTCCTTAGTCTCTCCTTTCTCTGCCTCACCTCAGCCTTTCTGATGCTGCCAATTCTTTCTGGCTCAGTTTAATCCCCTGAAGAGGCTGAGGAGCTCCTGAGGTCTCCACCACTTCGTCTCAGTAGGTCTCTTCCAAACAACCTGTTTCTCTTTAAGCAAGTGTAACTTCGATTTCACTTCCACTTTGTAATGGAAATGCAAGTTTAAAGATCTTCCCTGCCCCTAGGCTAAAGTGCACCTGGAGACTGGGGTGGGAGGCTTGTTTTTCAGTAGGTACTTCTTGATTGGCCAGTGAGTCAATAAGGTTGTTACATTCTCTGAGCCAGGAGAAGGCTATATAAGCCCTGATGTGTAGCTTTGTTTTGGGACTCACTTTGAGAAGTGTTCTGTGATTTGATCTGAATTCTGGGAAGCCGTTGTTGAGAGTCCCCCAGCTTTGAAAAACCCAGATGTGGAAACCCAGATGTTGACTGGGTATGGATGTAATGGTTGGACAGTTTGGAAAGCTGTCTACTTGATCTGTTAATGTCTTGATAATTCTGTCTGTATATTTTGAAGTTTGGGGTGCTGACCTTTTTCCCCTGAACAAGGTAAACGATATATGTCTGACTGATTAAAGTAAGCTTGTTAACCCATTTTGAGTTGCTTTCCTTTAACAAAGCAGATCCAAGAACCTGTATGGGTAGCAAACTCTGACGCGCTTGGGGTGCTTGCTGCTACACACTTTCATCTCAAAGACCAAGATATTTATCCCTGTGATGTCAGTCAGTTCTCAAACCTCCGTTACATGATAATTTATTAGGAAAGGCTTCATGTAGAAGGAGGTTACTGGGCTGAGCTTTGAAGGAAAGCAGAGACTGATTTTAAGAGCAGGAGATGAAGAGGGAGTGCATTCCAGGCATAGGGGCTAGCCTGAGCAAGATCAGGGAGATGGCCAATGGGGAGTACCATGTGCAAAAGGGTGAAGGACAGTATGCTGTAGAGTGTGTGAAAGGAATGAAAATAGAATAAAGCTGGAAAATGTTGAAGCATCCTTAATTCATTCCAAGCTTGAAAGAATCAGCACACCTCTGTGCAGCATTAAAAGGAAGGAAGAGGAAGACTGCCAAGTATTAGAACATCTAATCACTTAGAGAGATGGTCAGAACTCAGGCTGACACAACTAGGAATGGACAACTGGGAAAAGATCATAGGCTCATTGTCGAGATGATTGAAAAGGAAGAAAGAGAACAACTCAGTGCTACTCCCGTTCAATCATTTCAGTTGTGTCCGCCTTTTCTTGGCAAAGATACTGGAGTAGTTGGCCATTTTCTTCTCCAGCTCATTTTACAGATGAGGAAACTGAGGCAAACAGGGTGAAGTGACTTGCCCAGGGTCACACAACTACTAAGTGTCTGAAGCCAGGTTTCACCTCAGGTCTTCCTGACTCCAGGTCCATTGTTCTGTACACTGAGCCACCTAGCTGCCCATCATTAAACAACATGATTTATAAACAACCCACTTCTCAGACAAGCAGTAAATAAGATTCAGATCCCTCTAGGGATGAAAGTAAAAGACTTTTTAGACTTTCAGCTGGAAGAAATCCTCTGACAGGGAAAGTCAAAAGGAAAAAATAAAAGATTAAAGACCTCAGTTGAGACCCTGAGGGACCAAGGTGAACCTTGACATTGTAAGATTAAAAATAAAAAGAAGGTGCAGCTAGGTGACACAGTGAATTGAGCACTGGCCCTGGAGTCAGGAGGACCTGAGTTCAAATAGGGCTTCAGACACTTGACACACTTACTAGCTGTGTGACCTTGGGCAAGTCACTTAACCCCAATTGCCTTGCCTTTCCTCCTCAAAAAAAAAAAAAACCAAAAACCTTTCGCTAAGGAAATACTTCAGTATAAAGCAAAGGACCCCTCAACTCAGACAGGCAGTTTTTTGTTTGTTTTTTTAATCCTCAATGGCCTCAGCAGGAAGAAATCTCCCACTCAACTTAAGTAAAACTGATAAGACTTCAAGTACTAAGGAAAAGTTTCTAGGTTTCTCATACCAAATGAGAGTATCCTAAGAATTAACTGAGGATTTAAAGAGAAATCCTTTTCTTTCTCTCTTTCTTTGTCCAAAAGGGTTTCATTTAAGACTGATCACAGGAGAGGATGTTTGTGTCTGTTGCAAAGGAAAAGACCTATAGAATGACCACCTGAGTAAAAAGGTTTTCAGTTTGATTTGATCCCAAGAGGAGGGGAGACCTAGAACTCCATTCCTGAGGCCTCAGCAGCAGACAAACAAAAAAAGATTTTTATAATGCCAGGGTTGACTGAGGAACAGGCCAGAAGAGAAGAATTAAAAAATGCTTAAAGTCAAAATCTCAGATAAAATAAAATAACATTATGCACAAAGGAACAATTAGAATTCTTTGAAGAAATGATGTAAGAGTTAAATAAAAGATATAAAAGAAATGGGAACTATGGAAGAGAGAATTAAAAAAAAGATCAACAGATGAACAGAGGAGACCTTATTCTAGTAACAAACTTCCTAAAAATCAGAATGGAACAAGTGGAAATTAATGACTACAGGAAGCAACAAGATTTTTTAATACGAAATGAAAAGAATGAGAAAATGGAGGAAAGTGTAAGATAACAGAATAAGTTATGGTGTCCTGTTGTGCTATAAGAAATGAGGATATAGGTGACTTCAAAAACGCATGGAAAGACTTCTATATAAACTGATGTGAGTGATGTGAGCAAAGTCAGGAGGACAGTTTATATACTATAACACGAATATAAAAATTAACAACTTTGAGGACTCAAACTAATGGGGCTGCCAGGTGTTGCAGTGTCTAGATCATCATCTTTCTGAGTTCAAATGTGACCTGACTTACTAGCTGTGACCCTGGCCAAGTCACTTTACCCTGTTTGCCTCAGTTTCCTTATCTGGAAAGTAATCTGGAGAAGGAAATGGCAAATCCCTCCAGGATCTCTACCAAGAAAACCCCAAATGGGGTCGGCCAGGTGGCTCATCGAGTAAGAGCATTGGCTCCAGTGTTGGGACGACCTGGAGATTGAATCCCGGACTTAGACACTCAGCACCACACCCAGAAATAACTGGCCGTGTAACCTTGAGCAAGTTACTTAACCCCGATTGCTTTAAAAAAAAAAAAAAGCAAACCCCAAATGGAGTCACCAAGGGTCGGACATGACTGAAGATGACTGAATGACCACAACAATAAACTAATGAGGGATGAAAGGAGCAGAACCAGGAGACAATTTGTACAGTAACAACAGTAATATGTGAGCAAAAACTTTGAAAGCTGTATGATACAATTCATGATTCCAAAGGACTGATAATGAAACATTATCGATTACAGGTCAGTGATGGATTTAGAGTGTGGGATAAGACACATCCATATTTGTGTACAGCCATGGGGGGAGTTTATTTTGCTTGGCTATAGATCTTTGTTACAAGAAATTTGCTTTTCTTCTTTTCTCCCCTCCACCATGGTATAGAAAATAGGAAAGACCCAGAAATGGCTCTGTAACCTTGAGCAAGTTACTTAACCCCAATTTCTTAAAAAAAAAAAAAAGAAAAAAAATAGAATTCTGTTAATTTTTTTTAATAGGTATGGGGGGGAACTATAGATGTGAACTGTTTCACGTACTTTCAGATGAAGTAACTGTATAATTAGTTTTACTTAGCTATTTTTCTTTGTTACAAGAGTCCTCTCAGGAAGTTGTAGCAATCTGTAAATGTATTTAATGTAAAAACAAAACATCTATCAAACTAATTATCTAAAAAAAGAAAAGACCAGATGTCAGAGTCAGAACAAAGCCCTTAAGTGCTTATACCTGCTCACCTCACCTTCAAGACGACTATGGCTTCTTAGAAAAACAAAACAAAACAAAAAACCCTTATCTATTACAGCAGGCATTGAGGATTAAGGTAGAAAATTTAAATTTGGTGATTGGCAGACACTGTTGTATAGTCAAGAAAAGTACAGATTGCTGGTATGGGCAAAGGAAAAAGTAATGTATCCTTAGAGATCCAGCCCTGAAAACAAAGTGTTCAGTAAAACTTTTCAAGTTACTTACCATGCAGAATGGAAGCTGATTTGGAGAGGTGCCCAGGGTCCAAACTGTAGCCTATTTATAGATAAGCAGCACCCAGAACACCTGCCAGCAGCTCTGAGGTCAGCAGTTCCTCTAGTCTTTGTCAAAGATTTCCATCTAGTTGACCAGATTTATTCTTTTTTTTTTTTTAACAGTTTATAGAATTAAGTGAAAATGATGAATATTCTCAAACTTAAAGAAAAGCCCACTTTACTTCTTATTCATCATATTTAGGAGTTTTCAGTTTTGTGATCCTCCACATTTCTAGCCTCCACCTCATGGTGGTAAGTTCCTCCCTGGACCTCCTTTTCAGGAAGTTCCCAGACTGGCCATGCTCGCTTCTAACCTGGCTCAGCTCCCAACTCACCAGACCTTGCACAGTATGCCTCCCCACCTTTTAAATTCTGTTATATATTGTCTTCCCCCCACTAAAATGTAAGCTTCTTGAGGGCAGGGACTCTTACTTTTTTATATCAGTCAACATTGATTAAGCTCCTACTATGTACCAGACACAGTGCTAAGTGTCAGATTGTATTTCCATCCCATTATTTAGCACATAATAAATTATAACTGTTGTAACCATAGTGAAAAATAGTAATTCAGGCACAACTTAGCCTTATATATGGTCTACCTGCTACTTTTTTTTAAGCAAAAGAACCCATTTATCCAAGTTAATGGCAAAGCAGAAATCAGAGAAAGTAGACATACAAGAATATAAACCCGAGGATAGAGTGAAGGAGCTCTCCCATTGGGAGCAAGATAATGCAGATCAACTAAGAGTCCCAGATCTTTTTTTGGAGGGGCAATTGGGGTTAAGTGACTTGCCCAAGGTCACACAACTACTATGTGTTAAGTGTCTGAGGACCTATTTGAACTCAGGTCCTCCTGACTCCAGGGCCAGTGCTCTATTCACTGTACCACCTAGCCACCCCCAAGAGTCCCAGATCTTAACTAAGGGAAAACTCCCCAAAGTCTCTACTTCTACAGTAAATATTATAGCTCCACTTCCTGTGCTATACTGCCCACATTCATGTCTTACAGGCCTGACCTTGACAACAGTTCTTCTCCTTTCTAAGCCTTGATGCCCATAGCCTCATTAATGCTACAAAGCAACTCTGCCTGGGCTGACTGATCCCTACCTGAGACATCAAGGCATAGGAGGCAGACATCTGCTTTTCTGAACTCTAAAGTACATTCTCACCATATTGGGCAATCATTTGACTGGCTGCTGCTTCCTTGGAAATTACATGGAGGTAAATTTTGACTTAACATGAGGCATGAAGCAGTGTGGTATGATGGAAAGGGTGCAAAAACTGGAGCCAGAACATCTCGGCTTGAATCCCAGCTTGGCCACTTATTTACTTACTTATTTTACTCTTTCTTTATCTGTAAAATAAGAGTAGTTGGACTCACTGGCCTCTGAAGTTCCTTCCAACTATCTCTCTCTGACTTGCCAAGCATCACACAGTAAGTGTCAAGTGTCTAAGACTAGATTTGAACTCGGCTCCTCCTGACTCCCGGACTGGTACAGTCTCCCCTGTACCACCTAGCTGCCCCTAAATATCTTTCTAACAATTAGAACTGTCCAACAATGGAATGGACAGTAATTTAGGACATGAAAGAATTCTTTACCTTGCAAAAGGCCACTAGGGAGTGTAGAGATAGTGTACTGAGCTCAGCTAGTAAGACCTAAGTTCAAACGGAGTGTCAGACACTGTGGTATGACCTGGGACAAGTCACAAGTTTCCTATGCCTTAGTTTCTCATCTGTAAAATGGGCAGAAGAATAGTACCTAAATAAGATGCTACATGTAAGTGCTTTTCAAATTTTAAATTGCTACACAAATACTAGGCATTATTATTATTACTGAAAAATGACTGAACGTCATCACCAATTTAGAACTCTGTGATCCTACAATGTGATCTATGACTTGAACGGCTAGGTCGCGCAGCGGATAGATCGCTGTTGGTGGTGTAAGGAAGAACTGAATTCAAATCCTGACTTATATTCTTACTGACTGTGTGACCTTGGGAAAATCACTAAACCTTTCTCAGCTTCAGTTTCCTCATCTGTAAAATTCGGGGTGATAATAGCACCTCCCACACAGGCTTGTTGTCAAGGTCAAAAAGGTTGCTGCTTGTAAAATATTTTGCAGAACTTAGAGCATCATATAAATGCTTATTAAAACAGCATGCTTACACAGAGACTCAATAAAATCATAAAGAAAGCCTATCCTACAAGATCAGACCTTGGCTGTGACTTCTGAAATTATATATATTTCCCAGAGAAAGTGCACGAGATGCCTCCTTTTACAGGGTCACCAAACATCTGTGTCAGGACTGTGGGAATGAAGCTGATGACGGCTTTTGAGTGACTCCTGCAGACAGTGAACGTTTCTCACTTCCTGTATGGAAGTTTCAGTTCATGGCATCATGGTTCCTCTTAACCTCCCAAAATAGAAAATTTGATGCCAGCCTTGATTTTTCCCTCTCTTTTCATCCCCTATAGCCTAGTGATGATTTTCCCTTCTTCATTTGACCTTGACCTCAAATGTGGGTAGGACGTTAGTAGGCAAGATGAAGGTGGGGATTGTTGTTGAGTTGTTCCAGTCACGTCTGATTCTTTGTGACTGCATTTGGGATTTTCTTGGCAAAGATACTGGAATGGTTTACCATTTCCTTCTCCAGCTCATTTTACAGATGAGGAACTTAGGAGAACAGGGTAAAGTGACTTGTCCAGGATCGCACAGTAATAAGTGTCTGAGGTCACATTTGAACTCCTAACTGTAGGTCTGCTGTTTGAAACCCTGCACTGCCTACCTGCTCTCAAGGAATGGGGGAGGGGGCGTGGAACAGAAGAGGGTGGGGAAGGGAAAGGGCTTCTATTTAGTAGAAAATAGAATTATAAAAACATGAGTGGTATTTTTGGGATAGTAAATAACCTAGTTTGACTGGATTATAGAATATGTGAGGGGAAATAATGTGAAAAAATCAGGAAAGGTAGCTAGGAACCATGCTGTGGAGGGCTCTGAATGTCAGACTAAGATTAGGAATTTGGTCTTTATTTGATAGGCAAAGGAGAACCATTGAAGGTTGCTGAGTTGTGGAGTGATACAGTCCCATATGTCCACCCAGAAACCAATCTAGCAATGTGAATAGGATGTGTGGGAGTAGGAAGAACACTGAAAGTGGGGAGATTGTTGTAGGAGGCTTCAACAATAGGGCTAAAGGGAATTTAGGAAGAGTGGGGGTGGATCCTTATTTTTGGGGATCTCTGATAAGCTGATCCGTCATAGGAGGGCTACGAGGAAGGTATAAAGGCAAGTTCGGGAAAGAAGAGTTAGGGAGAACACCGAGTTCTGGTGGCAGAGAGCCCAGAATGCACCAGCCAAATAAGTAGGGCAAGTGGCTGTCATGCCAGACAGGAGCGAAAGGAAATATACCTGAGGCCCAGACAGTAGAGGACCCTGGTCCTCCAGAGACCAATAGGAAGTTGTCTTAGATTGAAAGGGGAAATAGGTTGACCTAGCAAGATGATCAGTGACCTCAAGGACTGGAGCCTATCTGACAGAGAGCTGATTCAATGGAGGTGATGACAAGGAGGACCTGAAAGGCATTGGTGGATACTTTAGAGCTCGGCCAACTTTGGCCATGCATGCGATTTACTTCCTTTGTCTATAGTTTGTAGCCAAAATTCTCTCCCAGTGTAGTGGCATTTTCTGAAACTGCACCCCATTCAACAGCTTTTTCCCAGTGCTCATCCTTTTGGACCTCTCTGTAGCTTTTTTCCCCTCCTCTCTTTGTCTTTATTAATTTGTTTGTTTACTTTTGGTTTACAAGATTCAGTTCCACAATCCCTTGACTTTCACATTTTCTCATCCTCCCTCACCTCCCTTTCCCCTCCTGCCATGGTGGCATGTGAGCAAATATAGGATCTGCAAATACTTTCACATTAGACATTAGTCAGGTTGTAAAGAAAAGGATTGTAACTGATGGAATGAACAATGGGAAAGAGGAAACAAAACCAAACAAGAAAAAGAAAGAGAGCAGGTGGTTTGCTTCAGTCTGCATTCAAACTCTGATCTTTCTAGTTCTTTCTCTGAATGTAGACATCTCCTTCCATCATGAGTCTTTTGTCTTATAACCTTGCATTACTGAGAAGAGTCTGGTCTACCAAAGTTGGTCGTCACACATGTTGTGTCTATAATTGTGTGCAAATTTCTCCTGCTTCTGCTCTCCTCACTCTGCATCAGTTCACATAAGCCGCTCCAGGTAAATATGAAGTCTGTCTGCTCCCCATTTCTCATAGCACAATAGTATTCCCTTTTATTCATATACCACAACTTGTTTAGTCATTCCCCAATTGATGGGCATCCCCTTAACTCTCTGCAGCTTTTGAAACTTGGTTACTCTCACTTCCTGGATATATTCTTCTTTATGAGGTTTCATAGTATGACTCTCTCTTGATTATACTCCTATGTAATTCCTCAGTCTCCTTTGCCTCCTCCTTGAAGCATAGATTTAGAGGTGAAAGGAATCTTAGAAGCCACTGAGTCCAATCTCTTCATTTTACAGATGAGGAAACTGAGGCATAGAGTGAATGACAAATTATTTACGGTTATCCAGCCAATAAATGTATGAGTTGAGATTTGAACTCTCTCCACTATAATATACTCATCCATGTCCCAACCTCCAACTATGCATGTGTCCCTACACTCTGAGCCCTCTTTCTTTGGTGACCTCATTCCATTGATTCAGTTATCATCTCCACGTAGAGGACTCTTGAATGTATATATCCAGTCCTGATTGCTCTCCTGAGCTCCAGGCCCATATCACTATCACTGGACATTTCTGACTGGATAGCCCAGACAAATCTCAAATTCAGCAATCCCCAAACAGAAGAACCCTTAGCTTTCTCCCTAACCCTGCTCCTCTCCCAAACTTCCCTATTTACTTTGTCTTGACTTTGAAGTGTCCACCAGAAATTATACACTAGAGACCCTTAAACCTGCTAGAGGGGACCCCTACTGGGTTCCTTGAAAACCACCTAATCCAATAGTAAAGAAATGTTTCACCTGTGTTGCTAAAACATGCCACAGATTCCCATGGATTCAGGTCTGTTTATGTTTGTATTCAAAGCTTTGTTAAGGGGCTATGGCTTCGCTTTGCTTCAGTAGAAATAATATTAATGATTTGTCTTAATAGAATAATACTGAGAATGTTTTGCTTGAACCCAAATAATACTGGGAATGATTTGTCTTAATAGAATAATACTGAGAATGTTTTGCTTGAACCCAAATAATACTGGGAATGATTTGTCTTAATAGAATAATACTGAGAAAGTTTTGCTTGAATGAACACAATACTGATACTCTGTTACTAGCAATCACATTGTCTATAAAATTATGTCTAACAGAAAGCTCGATGCTGTCTTTCGGTCTGAGAGGCAGTCCCAGCTGGTTAATAAACACTCCTATCAAATTATAATTGGCCTAGCTGTCCTGTCATATCTCAGTGTCTATTACAACTTCTACTTTTGCATTGAATATCACAGGCTTCCTAATTAATTGAATGGGCAAAAGGGGGTGTGGCTAGTGACTGGTCTTGCAAATTATCACATGCAACAAACACACAGGGTGGAGGGGAGCAAGAGGGGGCTTTCTTAACTCAGCAGGCATCATTATCTTCCACGTATACATAGTTCTACAGTCATGAAAATTCTCATGAAAGTCTTTGGATATTGAAAGGTTAAGGAGGAATTAGATTTGTTCTCAGCAGAACTAGGAGCAGAGGGTAGAAGCTGCAGAAGGGATAATTTAGGTTTGATCCTAGGAAAGGCTTTCCTCATAGTTAAAGTTCCCCAGAAGTAGCTGCCGGGGAAGGGATGGGCTTTCCCTCACTGGCAGCTTTGAAAGAAGGTTGGAAGGCCATTTGTTGGATATGCTGTTGAGGGGATTCTTGTTCAGATAGGGGTTGGACCAGGTAGACCCTGATATTCCCTAAAATTCTGAGATTCTGTGAAGCCACTAAGCCTTTCTGAGCCTCAGTTCCCTCAGCTGCATAGTAGGGATCATAATACTTGGACTTCCCTTCTCTCTAGACTATTGTGAGGGAAACTCTTAGAGTAGAACTCCCATTATTTCTTACTCCCTCTTCATATCTCTGTCTTCTTAATCTCTCTACTTCAGCCTCCATCTCTGTCTCTGCTTTCTCCATTTTCTCTTCTCTTTTCTTCCCCTGTTTCTCCTCTGCAAGTTTTTTATTTCTTCTTTATTGATTTATTTCCTTCCCTCTCTGTCTGTCTCTTCAGCTTTCCTCTCAAAGCTCCCTCCTTTTGCAGAAAGTATAATATAGTTGTTGTATTCATTAATATTAATATAGATGTATTTATTGATTAACATTTTGTGGTCTCTTTTAGTAATAAAAAGATAAATTGACTTCACCTCTGCCTGTTATGTCTTTCCCTCTCCCGAAAAAGAATTATGAAAACTTGTTCTTCATTTTCATATATTTCTTGAGTCTGGGGCCTTCTCCTACAATAAAGCCTACTGTCTGCTCCCAGTCCTTCCCTAAGATGTATACAGGATGAAAAACAACAACAACAACAATAATAATAATAACTTTTATGAAGCTGTTACTCTGTGTCAGGCACTGTTACTCTGTGTCAGGCACTGTTAATCTTCACAAGCACCCTGGGAAGGAGTGCTATAATTATCCTAATTTTACAGATGAGGAAACTGAGGCAAACAGAAGTTAAGTGACTTGGCTGGGGTCACACAGCTAGTAAAGATCTGAGACTGGTAAAGACCTACTGGTGGCAGTGCTCAGGCCTAGAATTTTCTATGACATGACATGAAGAGGCATTGGTCTCTTAGAAACTAAAGGCAGACATCCTTGATCATGTCAGCTCTGCATGCCTGTATTCAGAGCTGGGCATTTTCGGTGGCCCAAAGTTGGGTGTTCCCAGTTGAGGTTAATTCTTGAAAAATACATGTTCTCATAGTTTCCCTGGGAAGACAGCTGAGAAAAGGCCAGCTTCAGGTTTGAGGCAGGTGAAAGTCCACTGAGCTTCGTATCAGGACTGGGCTCTAGTCCCAGCTGGCTGCTAACTCCCAGAACGGCTTAGGACCAGTTAGTTCTGTGGGCCTGTTTCCTCATCTGTAGAATAAGGGGATTGAACCAAATGATCTTTAAGATCCCTTTTGGCTTGGACTTTTTTTGGTAAATTCTCTTCCTGGGGTGACTGAGTTTCTTTGATCAGGAAGAATTTTTACTGGAGTGCAGGGCTGCATTCACACTGGGACATTCAGGACTCCAACTGGGAGGACCTCTGCACTTCAGTAGCTGAAGGGATAGAAGGGGAGAGATACCAGAAGCAGCCTTAGAGTTCAATCAAGGCATGTTCCCCATGGTTAGGCTGCTGTTTGGAACTTCTTGTACTAATGGTCATGTATTTAGAACTAGAATGGACATTGGAGGTACCCTCATCCCACCCTGACATTTTCCAGATTAGGAAACTTCTGAGGTCCAAAGAATAAAGTGAAATGACTTAGGATCAGTGGACCATGAACTGGGAGGTACCCAAGATAGCATCTGGTCCAACCCTCCCATTTTATAGTTGAGGAAACTGAAGCCTAGGGAGGTTAAGTGACTTGCTCATGATCACATGTTTAGTATGTTTCTTGCTTAAGGACTCACAGCAGAATTAGGGTCTTCTGACCCCAAATTCTCCCCTGCACTATGCCAAATCAAGAAAAGGATGGAGAACAAGGAAGACCAAGCTAAAGTCTTCTGTCAGTCCCATATCCTGTTTCTGTCTGTCTGTTTGAGCTACCTTTAGCATCAAGTGATGTGGCAACAGTATCCCAACCAATTAGAACCACAGTAAATTGATTGGTCCTGATGGAGAGCTCAAACAGGCAGTGACATTGGTTTGTCCATGAGTCCAATGGTATCCTTTCCTGGTAGAATTTCTTCACATGTAGGAAAGAGAAAGCACAATGTCAGCCACCCAGCATCTCTGCTCCTTCATGGCAGCCTAATAGTTTCTTTTCATCTTTTTGCTGCTCAGCAAGCATCAGGTTTGGACTTCTTATCCATTTTTACTCCCCTGGAGGTAGATATGGTGCCTTGGAATCCAACATGGTGATCAAGAGGTGTTTTAAATGATTTTATTTCCTCAATGCACACTTGGACATGCTAGGTTCTTTCTTTACTGGAAAGAAAGACCAAGACCATGATGGCACATTAGTCAATGATACTAACAGGCCCCATGGTTTACAAGGCTTTTCCTTGAATACACTTATAATAAATAAAGATTATGATTACAAATATAGTTGAAAAAATACTTAATTGAAGAATATATTAGTCCTAGCATAAAATTCCATAGTTTAGTAAGTAGAATAGCTATAGAAACTCACAATTAAAACAAAGAAACATGCATTGGAATCCTAGTACATTAGAGCTGAGAGATCTTTTCATGGAGTCGTTGTATCATACTGTAGAGCCAGAAGGGACCTTAGAGACCATGAAATACAACCCCCTTATTTTACAGATGAACCAACTGAGGCACAGAGAGGTTAATGACTTGCCAAGAATCATACAGTTAGTAAATGAACCCAGATAATTCTGGCTCAAAGTCCCATACTGTATGTGCTACTCTATATTAACTTATTTTTCAAGTGAGAAACACAGGCAAAGAGAAAGGACTGTGACTTGCCTAAGCTTTAACAGAGGATTAGAAGTAGAGTTAGGGTCTTGTTCAAGGTTATCCAGAAAGTAGTGTCTGACAAAATCAGATCACAGAATTTCAGGGTATAGAGGAGTCTTAGAAATGATTCCATTGGAATGCCCATATTTTACAAATGGGTAGTCTGATGGCTCACTTTTTTTTTTTTTGCTTTTTGGAGGGCAACTGGGGTAGGTGACTTGCCCAAAGTCACATGGCTAGTAAGTGTATCAAGTGTCTGAGGCTGGATTTGAACTCAGGTGCTCCTGATTCCAGGGCCAGTGCTCTATTCACTGTGCCACCTAGCTGCCCCAGATGGCTCACTTTTTACACCCAACTTTAAGCAAGGGTGGGATGGTGCCCCCTCATTATACCAGTTCCAGAGAGTCAATTCTTAAATTTTCACCTTGAGCATTTACATTTAGGATATTGGCAAACACCATAAGCAGGGCTTAATTTATGATTCTATTGATTACCTATACAGGTTAACTTAAAAGTGTGTGGTGTGTAATCTTTCCCCCACATTCCCTGAGAGCCAGTCCTTGAATATTTACCAGCACACTCCTGGCTTTAAGATTTACAAGGAGCTCTAATCACAACAACCCTAAGAGGTAGCTAGGTAGGTAAGTATTATTATCCCCATTTTACAGATGAGGAAACTGGGGTCCTCAGAGAAAGTGACTTGCCCAAGGTCATCGAGTAGAAACAAAGTCTCTCACTTTCTCTTTTGGTACATTTCCATAATATTCTAGGGTCTTCCTCTCCTGCCTCATTGTGTATGGCATGGCAGGGACTTCTGGGCTGCTGAAGGTAGAGTGAAAGTTCTATCAGGTCCTACAGAGCTGATCAGGCTTTGAATTTTGGGGCCATCATGCCTCATGAGGTCTGTATTAAGGAGGGTGGGGCTGAGACCTATGGATGGAGGGAGCAGGCATATCTCAGAAGGGCTTCAGGAAGTGTAGGAGTTGGTACACAGGAAACTGCTGATTGCAGTCATTGCTTTCTGGGCCCAGTCATTTTCTTCTGGATGATAGATTTCCTCTACACCAGAAAGTCCCAGGCTGTGACATGGTTGTTTAGTCTATCTGCTGTTAACATGACTGTGGGACAATACATTCCCAAAATAAAATAATAGCAAAGGGAGAGAGTGCATGCAGAAAATAGATATCTGAAGTTCTCCAGGGAAGAATGTTTTGTTTGGTCCCTTCAGGATTTGTAACCTACTGTTTAGTTACTGCTTTGAGTCAGGAGATCTAGGGTTCAAATCCTGGCTCAGGCACTTCACTAGGTAAGTGACCCTGAGCAAGATTCCTAATCTCTTTGCACCTCAGTTTGCACATCTGTAAAATGAATATGTGAAACAAAACTTGTATCACTTACCCTTACAGGGTTGTTGCAAGAGAAGTATGTTTGCCTATGGTCCTAGTTACTAGGGAGGCTGAGGTTGGAGGGTCACTTTGGCTCAGGAGTTTAGGGATGCTCTGGGCTAGAATGACAGGAGAATCAATATGGTGAGAACTTTGGGGAATTGGGAACTGCCAGGCCATCTAAGGAGGGTATCAGCCAGCCCAGGATCAAAGAAACAGATCAAAGTTTTTTTTGTGACCCTAATATATTATAGAAATGAGATTTATTTTAGCTGGTTTGACAAGGTGGCACAGTGGTACGAATACCAGCTACAGAGGCACAGGACCTGGGTTCAAATTCTGATTCTGCCACACATAGTTACTTGTAAAATCATGTGCAGGTCACTTCTACTCTCTGGGCCTCAGTTTCCCTATTTATAAATAAGGGAATTGAACTAGATCAGGAGTTTTTAGATTTCAGAGGGTCCTGGGAATCTGGGTGTGAAAAACTACATCTTTATCTTAATATCATTGGTGTTCTTTGGAATCCTATTTAGTTCATGTATTTAAAAACATAGTTCTGAAAAGGGGCCCATGGACTTCACTAGACAGCTGAAGGATTCCTTCCCGACTAAGACTCTATGAGATGAGGTACTGTTCACATTGGGGTTCCCTTCTTTCTTTAGGTTCCATGTCACATGGAGAGCCACTGGCCTCCCCATGCCATGTTTCCTCTGCCCCTCTTCATTCCTCTGCCTAAGATACCTAAGCTCAGAAGGTCAGTACAGGGCCAGAGAAAGCCTATCTCTCTGATATGGGAACAGGGAAGGCAGCCCTGGGCCTGATGGACTGACTCAGGTCACAGCTGGTCTCTTCCCAGGCCTTCCTAACAAAAGGCTTCCTAACAAAAATGTACAGGGAATGTTTCTAAGAGATTGGGGCTGGACAGATTCACTTTCTCTCACCTGGATTTTATTAGGGTATAGGAACTTTGGGTCTAAGGTTAGGGTCACTTTGGAGACATTGGGTGACAGGACCCAGGGCCCAGGAGTAGGCAGGTGGCAGGAAGGAATACGGAAGTCATCTGAATGAGCTCCCTAATCCTCAGGGAACCCCAAGTCCTCTGGTTTAGGATTGATTGTGGGCTTTTCTGCTTGATCCGCTGGGCCTGGCAGCTTCTTCCTGTAGGGAAATACAAGGTACGAGGTATCATGGCCTCCAGATCCTTGGAGCAGAGTAAAGAGATCCCAGGTGCGTCCTCTGCTATCCCTCTCACCACCTAAACCTCAGCCTCCATGTATTTGACTGTCATCTTGGGTGTCATCTTGGGCGTCATCTTGGGCTCTTCTGCCTTTTTCCCGTTTTTCTTTGGTTCCTCTTTAGAAACTTTGTTCTCTGCCTTCGCTGCTTTTCCTCCTTTGGTTTCAACGCTTTCCTTCTGATTCTTGTTTGTCAATGGGAAGGAGGTCATGTACCTTAAGATACAAAATAAAATGAAAAATGAAAAACTTCCATGTAACATATATCATAATAACCACTTCTGGATTAATCCTAGGCTCCTCAGCCTGGCCTTTAAGGCCCTCCATGATTGGGTGCCACCCTAACTTTTCAGCATTATCTCCTTCTTCTGTCCTCAATATACTCTATGCTCCAGCCCATTTGAGCTATATTCTTTCTCTTGGACATTCCATGTCCATGACTGGAATGCCCTCACTTCCTTCCCCATCCAAAGTAAATCCCCCGTGAGGAAATTTCATCAATAACTCATAAATCCTAGCTCAAATGCCCCCTCTGCAAAGTTTCCCCTGATTCTTCTAGTTAGAAGCAATGTTTCCCCTGATGTCTTATTGGTACCTGTCTTCTGGAACTTATGTTCCACCTTGTGTGGTAGTCATCTGTGTACTAGCCTTATCTTCCTATGAAACCTTGAAGTCAGGAATCAGGCTGTCTGGGTATTTAATCCCCTGACATCTTTAGTATAGGTTATTTCAGGAAGGAGACACTAGATAAACATCTGTTTAATCAAACAACCTCTCAGACTACATGCAGAATGGACAAACACACATCTGTAGACACCAGCAAGCTGGTTGAACAAGCTGAAAGACCCACCTTTTGACATAGCAGACAGCCAGTACGACCGCAGCGGTGAAGAATATCAGAGCAAGAACCAAGAGGGCGATGGGTAAGCCTGGAGACAAGCAAAGAGACTGTGTCTTCATTTTCAGCCTTTGGTCATGTATGCATTGATAAGACCTAAGGTTGGGTCTTTAACCAGTCTTCCCTGGTTACATATAGGGACTGATTCAGACCTTTGCTACATAAGAAAATCCAAACTTGGGCAACATTAATCAGATTGTGTTTTAAATAAGAGAGGTGATACTTCTGTGATGTTTGTTGTGTGCTAAATGAAATCTGTCTGGAGTGCTGGTTGTGTTCAATTAGTAGAGGATTTATTCTGTGAAGTTTGGATTTGGTCAAAGGGCCACACTTGAGGACCTAGAGGGCCACATGTGGTTTCAAGGCCGCAGGTTCCCCACCCCTAGTTTAGAGAAATAATAGGCAAGATTCCATGGGCTAAAATTTTTCCCAGAAAATCAACTCAGGAGGGATGAAAAACTCTCAAGTATGCACTTCTCAAGACAAAAAGGAACAGTTTTGACAAGGGGAAAAAGGATTTGTTCAAAGAAATGGGATGGTTATCCAGGAAAAGAGAGGCCTGAGGGGCAATATAGTAACTGTTTTCATATATTTGAAGGGCTATCTCATGGAAAACTAGCTTTAGTTATTCCAAGAGGAAAGAAGTAGGAGAAAGGGGTAAACATAGAAAGTTGCAAAAGGTTGGATTTAGGCTTGATCTAAGGAAGAACTTCCTACCCATTTGAACTGTCTTGAACTGTAATGGCCCCAGGGACTTCCTGTCATTGGAAGTCTTCAAGCAAAGCCTTGACTGTTACTTGTTGGTGATGTTATAGTGTGGTCTTGTTCATGTATGGATTAAACTAGATGGCTGTCAGACTTCCTTCCAACTTTGATTTTTTTCTGTATTGAGTTAAAAAACATTTTTTTTTATATATGTGAAATCAGAATGCCTAGCCTAGTTAGGAGAAAACTCAGGTGCTGGTGGTGGTGGTGGGGCACTGATGGGAGACATTGGATCATAGATTGAGAGTTGGGCGTGATCTTAGGGGTCATTTAGTTCATATTTGACAGATGGGGAAACTGAGGACTGGAAATGTCAAGTAATTTCTGCATCCAAATCCTACCTTGTCACCCATGTAGGATCGGAGGTGGTATTTGAACCCCAGGCCTCTGATTCTTAAGTTCAATACTCTTTAACTTGCTCCCTCATGACTTGAAGTTGACTTCAAATATTGGAAGGGTTGTTGTAGAGAAGAGGGGTTCAACTTCTTCTATTTGGATCCAGGGAAAAGACCTACGACATTGCTTTCTGCCCTTGGCCCACTCTGTCTGCAAGAAGACTGGTTTCTGCCTCTCATAGATACTGCGTACTCAAGTGTGTACATTCATGCATAGACAGATACACCATACCCATGGCCATATGATGAATAGAGTGCTGGGCCCAGAGTCAGTAAGACAGTTCAAATCCAGCCTTGAACATTTACTAGTTGTGTGAATCTGGGCAAGATGATTCAATCCATTTGCCTCAGTTTCCTCATCTGTAAAATGGGGATAATAACAGCCCCTACCTTGCAGAATTGTTGTGAGCATGAAATGAGAAAATATTTATAAAGTGTTTACTTAGCACAGTGCCTGGTACATATAGCAAGCTCTATAGAAATACTTATTTCCTTCCCTCCCCCCTCCCTCTTTACCTCCAAAAGTAACACCTTCATTCTTAAATGCAACTTGACTTTCAAAAGTTGGTATGACTTCTTCTGGCCCAGTAGTTGTTTCCATAGTGCTTGTTTCAAGATATAGTTCTGTTGCGCAAATTAATTTTGTACTCCACCTTGACCGTGCTGGGTTAGGTGGTGGGGCTGGAGATGGTGTTACTGTATCAGCTGGGTAACTGACATTAAATTCAGTTGTGGCCGATACAGTTGGTGGAGTGACTGTGTCTTCGGTGGTGACAGAATCAGGTCTGCATGAATTAATCCATGTATCTGTGGGGAGAAACAAATATGCAGTGAGATCTTTTCAAGCTGACCTAAAGCCCATATCCAAGCACCTGCATTCTGTTGGATTTGGCATGGTAGCAGCGGTTTGACCTGTCACCATGACTTTTTTGTACCTAGGGCAAACCTCATGGAAAAGGTCTCTCACTTGTATGGGCAGTAGAGGGGGACCCGGTGCTGTGGCAGGGAGCTGGAGATTCTGGGTCATTGGCATAAGAATGCTGATACTTCTCCAAGTGCTGGGAGAATAGAGAAGACCTTGGCATACTGGCACAGACACTACTGGGAAGTTGCCACCAGGGAGGCTTCTTTGAGGAAGGCAGGGCAGAGTCAGGGAGGAGCACAGCCTTTTTGAATGGAAGAACTGAAACTGCTTTCCACTGAATTCGGTAGTCTGAGGCAAAGCCCTGCTGGTCCTGTCCTAGTTATGACTCTGGGAGTGAGGGTGTCATTACAGGGGTCAGCTTACTAGCAGGCTAGGACAGGACGGCACCATGGAAGGCACTTCCTGTCTCCACCTTCAGCATCTTTATAGAGCAGAGACAGTAGGCTCCTCTGGTGCCAGGACGGAACAATAACAGTGGAAATGTCGATAGCATTTGACAATCACAGGGCTCTTTATCTCCATTATCTCGTCTGGCCTCCGCAACTGCCACGGGATGATAAGCATTTACTGTCTCCATTTTGCAGATGAGGCCAGTTCTCAGAGAGTGGAAACACTTTGCAGCTGATCTGGAACTGTAGCTCTGTCTTGGCATCTTAACTCAATTACTTCTTTTTGTTGTTGAATTGTTCTTTTAGTTGTGTCAGACTCTTCGTGACCCCACTGGGAGTTTTCTTGGCAAAGATACTGCAGCAATTTGCCATTTCCTTCTCTAGCTCATTTTACAGATGATGAAATTGAGGTAGACAGCAGTTAAGTGACTTGCCCCAAATCAAACAGCTAGTGTCTGAGGCTGGATTTGAAGTCTTCCTAACTCCATTTACATGCATACTCTCCACTACATTACCTAGTGTCCATACCTAGACACAAAGTGTCCATAAATAGACACAGAGTGTCTATACATTAGCATGTGAGCTGCTTGAGACCAGAAACTATGCCCAGTGTGTATCCCCATCACTAAGTACAGTGCTTGGCACACTGTAGTTGCTATTCAGTCATGTCAGTTGTATTTGACCCCATTTGGAGTTTTCTTGGTGGAAATGCTGGAGTGGTTTGCCATTTCCTTCTCCAGCCCATTTTCCAAATGAGGAAACGGAGGCAAACAAGCCGAAGTGACTTGTCCAGCGTCACACAGCCAGTAAGTGTCTGAGGACAAATTTGAACTGGGGTCGTCCTGACTCCAGGACTGGCACTGCACCCCGTGGCTGCCCTCCTAAGCTACCCTCCCCATAGCCCTCCCTCTATCCCTTTTCCTGGTGTTCACCCAGTTAAGCTTTTTAAAGCTAAGTGATTCACCCAATTTGCTGCTTAGGGGCCCAGAAAATACTTAGAGGAACAAGCAAGGGGCCAGGAGGGCAGGTGACAAGTTGGAATTCAAAGTATAGAGCCCCTGAAGACTTTGAAACTCATCTGTGTTCATAACGGTCTGGAGCAGCCTCAAGTAGGAAATAAATTGAAATCATTTTCAAGGTCAATTGCATGATTAAAATGATTCTTGTTCTTGAGAGCTAAGGTGGCTGTGGAGATTAATGATTGGATGCCACAGGCTAAGGTTTAATTTTATTCCCTTGAAAATGTGTAGAATCATAGCATTTCAGAGGTGGAAGGGAGCTTTAGGAAAGGCACAGACAAATGAGTGTCTCTGAAAGGGGGCCAGGATGTGACAGGACTTTAGAATGTGCCATATGACATTGCCACTTTTTCTCATCCATAAAATGGGGAAGGGGAGCTGCTCTGAAATCCAAGGGGAAGTGGGAAATGATCTAAGTTAGATCAGTCTGAGGGCCCAAGTCCTGGACCAAGAGTCGTGTCTCTGCTGAGGACCTCAGTTCCCTTCACAAAATGTAGGTGAGAATACATGTCCTCCCTCCCTCACATGTGTGTTTATATGTACACATACACACATATAATATATACACATATATGTGCACACATGTAAGAAAGTAAAAATGTAAATTTTTCCCATCCAAGTTCATGGATACCCCCTGAAATCCATCCACAAATGCCTCTGTGGACCCCACATGAAGAACTCCCGGGCTACTTTGGTAAAGCAAGTGTTTGGCACATAGTAGCCATGATATGCTAGTTTTTGTTATGATGATGATGTAAATATTGCTTGCCAAAGAAATGTGAGTCCCTATGATTATGAAAATGATCACAATTACTTCTAGGTGAAATAATCAAAGTTCAGACTTCCTCTACCACTCCAGACTCCTGGGCCATCCCTTCTGTCACAGTGACACTGTTCTGCCAAGGTTTCTCCCTGTCCTGCATTCTTCTTTTCTGTGTAGGCTCAATGCCACCCGCACAAAGGCTGTTCTTCCCTGTCTCCTGACTCCCCATTGTCACAGCTGTTCAAATAACCATATTTAAAGGCATAATGGAAGGAAATGACTGATTCAGAAGAGCTGTGTGGGAGGCCCTGGTGTTTCCCCAAATGACTCAGTTTTCATTCATAAAAATATCATTAGGCAGCCCTGGAAGTTAGGGTTTGACTCTTCCCTGGCATTCTTTTGAACCTTGATTTGGAGAAGAACAGGTAGGTTATACATGTGACTTGGATAGTGACATTTGGGATGCATGAAAGATCAGAGATTTGAGAGGTGGAAGGGACCTGGGAGGTCATCAGTCAACAAGCATTTGTTAAAAACTCTCATTATGTGCCAGGCACCCTGATAGTTTGGGGGTCCAAAGAAAGGCAAAAACACAGTCCCTTCTTCAAGGAGCTCACACTCTAATGGGGAAGACACGATGTAGATGGAAAGTAGTCTCAGAGGGAAGAACCTGGCAAGGGTCATGGGAATTAGGGGTGGGGCCGGTCATGACTGTGCAGGGAATAAACCAGTAAAGACCTCCCACAGAAAATGGGATTTGAGCTGAGCATTGCAACAAGTCAGGGAAGCCAGAAGGCTTTGGGCTGAATGGATACTTGAGGATGCACATCTGTACCCCCGGGAGGTGGCCTGATGCAGGGGAAAGAATCCTAGATCTGGCATCAGGGGCCCTGAGTTTGAATCCCATCTCTGCCATGGACTCCCTGTGTGACCCTAGGCAAGTCACTTAACCAAACTGAGCCTCAGCTCTTCCTCTGTAAAATGAGGAAGGTTGGGTTGGATAATGATAGTATAATGACAGCTAGCATTTATAACAACACTCTAAGATTTACAAAGTGCTTTGTAGGTATTGTCTTACTTGATCCTCCCTCACGAAAATGCTGAAAGATGGTGCTATTATTATCTTCACTTTACAGATGAGGAAACTGAGGAAGACTGTGTGATAGTAATGGCAATTAAAGATTCCCCTGTATTGGCTTGGTTTTCAAATTGATTGTGTTAAAACCCAGGCCTTCTTTTGGCATTACATTACAGACTGCAGTTAAGGGACTTGCTCAGGATTAGTAAGTCAATATTTATTAAATACATATTATGTGATAGACCACTGGGTGGCACCATAGGGCATAGAGCCTGGGCCTGGAGTCAGGAAGACTCATCTTTCTGAGTTCAAATCTGGCTTTAGACACTAGCTGTGTGACCTTGGGCAAGTCACTTAACTTCTGCTTGCCTTGGTTTCCTCATTTGTAAAATGGGGATAATAATAGCCCTTCCCAGGGTTGTCGTGATAATAAAATGAGATAATATTTGTGTAGGGTTAAAGTGTCACAATATATATTATAAAGTGTTTTGCAAAACTCAAATTTGCTATAGAAATGCTAACTATTATTATTGTGCCTGTCTTGTATCCTTGTGTCTTTCAAGTAGAATATAAGGTAATTGAGAGTAGTGATTGCCTATTTTTTCACCTTTGTGTCTTTAATGCTTTGCACATAGTGAGTACCTCATAAATGTCTAATTGCTCCCATATTAAAGATAAGGAAGCTGATTACACAGCTCTTAGATATCGGGGTGAGAGGTGCATTTCAAACCTCAGGCCTCTCAGCTCCTAGTCTAGAATTATTTCTCATTACCCAGTGACCTTAAATGACTTCTTTTGCTTTCCTTAGTTTTCTCATTAATAAAGTCCCTCCCAGAACTCAAGTCCCACAATTTTGTGAAATTGTATTTGTATCAGCAAATTCAAATTTAAATGAATGGGGCAAATATTAAGTAGAGAAATTTTTTTGTTATACTTAATTATTTAAAAAATTCTTAAACACACACTATTTTATTAGAAGAATCTAGCGTTCTGCTCAAGTAAAGATCAGAATACTCTTAAATACCTGTGCTTTGTGGGATAGGCTAACACTGAGGCTTTGAGTTAACAGGTGGCTATAACATCCATAAATCTGTCTGGAGATAGTATCACGTATAGGAAGGAAGAAGGAAGGAAAGAAACCTCTCATAAGCATCTACTATGTGCCAAGCACTTTATCAATATTGTAACGACCCTGGAAAGTAGGTGCTATTATTATTCCCATTTTGAAGATGAGGAAACTGAGGCAGACTTTAAGTGACTTGCCCAGGGTCACACAGCTAGTGTCTGTATCTGAGGCTGGATTTGCGCACAGGTGTATCTAGACTCCAGGCCCAGCGTTTCAGCCACTGGGCCACCTAGCGGCCTCTGACTGTACAGAGGGTTTCATGGTGCTTCATGGCATTTCAGTGTGTGAAAAACCTTCCCAGTTCATCAAGTGAAGTGGGAGGCCTCAGCTTGGAAGCCTTTCCCAGCCTCTCTCGCCTGTCTCTAATTCATCCACTCTGTATTTTGTTTGTAAATGTTTGCCTGTTGTCTCCCAGCTAGACCACGCATTCTTCCAGGTCAGGGCCTGGTTTGTTTTCTCTTCGCCTTTCTTTGTATCTTCGTCACTTTGCAGTTCCTGGCACACAGTAGGGGCTTCATATTTATGAAGCACCACTCTAAGGCTGTGCTCCTAGGCTACTCCTGCTCAGTGCACATGTCTTATGTGGTCCTGATCTCTGCCTTTCTTCCAATCATCTCTCCCTTTTGCTGTTCTACCCATCTTCTAAGGCCTAAAAACAACGTTGCCTCCTCCGGAAAGCCTTTTCTGATGTCCAGAGCTCATAATGACTTTTCCCCACCTTAAATGGTAATTTGCTTGCAATGTTTCTAATTAGTACTGGAGTCAAAAGGATTCTAAATGTGGAGTCACGGGACCTGAGGTGGGTCCCTGCTCTACTTCTAATTCTCTGTGTGGCCTTGGCCAAGTCACTTATCTTCTACAGGTTTTGATTTCCTCATCTGGATTGGACTAGATGACCTGGAAAATCCATTCTAACACTGAACCTTCAATCCTATGATTAAACACACATAGTCTCCCATGTGGTATTGGGATTTGTATCCATCCCTTAAGGGCAGTGGATAAGAGTGCCCAGGCCTGAAGTCAAGAAGACTTATTCTCCTGAGTTCAAATTTGACCTCAGACACTTACTGGACAAGTCACTTCACCCTGTCTGCCTCAGTTTCCTCATCTGTAAACCAAGCTGGAGAAGGAAATGGCAAACCCTCCAGTATCTTTGCCAAGAAAACCCCAAATGAGGTCACGAAGATTTGGACATGACTGGAAAAACGATTGAACGACGGTGTGATAAGAAGATCATCCCTTAGCCCACCCCCTTTCTTAGCAGTCCAGACTGTGGCTTATATCACCCCTCTCTCCCCAGTGCCAAAGACAGGGCTTTGCACATACCCAGTAGTCAGTAAGTGTGTTCTGACTTGTTTTAGAGCTAGAAAGAGCTTTGGGATTTGAAGTCAGTTTCCCTGACTTGCTTAGGGGATTCCTTTTATTTTGAGGCAGGTTGGGAAGGCAGAACCACACCAGTGCTAAGCAGAGAGGAAGGCTCCTTCCCAGAGCATCCCACTGACCTGAGGAGTTATAACAGTGTGCATACTGCTTCCTTTGCAGGGACAGTTTCCACTCCAGGACACCTGTTTTGTTTTGACCACACTTGGGATTGGGAAGGATACGGGAGATGACCACATATTTGTCAGAGACCCACCCGAAACTGCAAAGAGAAGAAAACTCTATTAGCTGTCTGGGCAATAAACCCAGTAAAAGAGAAGCTCACGCCTTCCCAGTGCTATGGAAAGGAAGCATCCCATTTCCACTCACCTGCATGTCTCGAACCCAGAATCTCGGGCAGTTGTCACTTGAGCTTTACTGGCTAGCTGGAGACCCAACATACTACAGGCATCTCTGGCTTCAGTGAAATTAAATTCTGGTCCTTTCCCTTTGCCAATGAGGGTGATTCCCATGATCCTACATGGTTCTGTGATAAGAAGATCTGAAACAAGAGTATATGAATGCTCAGAAGGGAATCAATTGTCTTTTAGAATTCCACAAAATCAATGCAACAATAATTTATTAAGAGCCTTTTAGGTAAAATAAATAGCCTAATGTGCTAGGTGCTGGGGATACAAGGATAAAAAGGAGACAGTTCCCACCCTCATGAGTTTACATTCTATATAGGGGAGAAATAACATGAACACAGGTAAGCAAATACAAAAGACTTTCCATTTTTGAGGGGGAGGGTTTAGACTTGGGATTTCAGCTGCATAGGGAGCTCCCAGTGAGACACTTCCTTTGCCCACGCTTAACAGTACTTTTTTTCCTACAATTAGTAGTCTTAGACCAGTGGTTATTAACCTTTTTGTTTTTTTAATACCCTGGACCTCTTTGGCAGTCTGGTAAAGCCTCTTCAGAAGATTCCTTAGAATAATGGGATTTAAAAAAAAATCACAGTTGAGGGACATATTCATTTTAATTAAAATTAGTGAAAAGAAAGTTGAAATCCTTTCCCCATTCAAATTCACAAAGATTCTGAAATGGGTCCACAGACCACTGAGAGTTTATATACAATAATTTATCTTCCATGTGGGAGGCGGTGAGAGCATGAACAATTGGGGGAATCATGAAAGTCCTTCTGTGGAAGGTATGACCCTGGGAAATACACTAAACTGCTTTGTGCTTCAGTTTCCTCCTCTACAAAACATAGAGTTTGGACCTGATAAAATTCCAGCTCTAAATCTATGATCCCAGGTGTCATTTGAGGTGAGCTACAAAGGGTGTTGGAGGTCCCAGGAGACAGCGTTTAGGAGGGGGAACATTTCAGGCAGGGGGGACAGCCTGTACACCCCTTCATGTTACCACTGTCATTTTGTCCTTAGTTTTCAAAGAGGACCAGTGACATCATGGGGTGATGTCTTGACTCATTCGTGAACTGGATTTAAGTGAGGCAGGTTGTCCAAAATCATCCTCTGCCCTCTATCCTTCAGGGTCACGAGTCCAGGGCCAACACACAAGTCAGGATGATGTTGGCCCAGGATGCAGTGGACGACCCTGGCATCTTCTAGGTCTGACCAAGCTCTAAATGCTTCAGAGCCTGCTTCAGCTGCCCTCATGGCCATTGGAGCAAGCTGTTCTCAAGCTCCCAGTGGAATTCCTCCCATGTTTGGGGTAGACACTCCTCCCCCCACCTCATGGACGGGTTGAGATCCATTGGTTACCCTCAACCTGGTTTAGCCCCGTCTGCTGAGATGGTTTCTTGGGGTGTGGTCGCTCGCTGCATATGCTTCTTGGAGCCACAGGTGAGAGCTGGGGGACAGGTGGACCCCTGAAAAGGGCTTATCAAGCCCTCACACCAGAGGTGCTGGTCCTTAACACTGTTGATCAACTAACCTCTCTCTTGCCCTTCTCTCACAAACCAGGTGCCTTAAATACTTAGCATCATGATTTAGAGTTGGACAGGATCTTCCAGGTCATCTAGTCCTCCCCACTTATGTTCTAGATGAGGCAAATGAGGGCCAGGGCATGTGGTTTCAGGGGTGTGGGAAATCCTGCTCCCTCCCCCGATCCCCCACATCGGCCTAGACCATAAATCATAATCCTCCTCCCTTCTTAACCTGGGTTTCAGGAGTTACCATGGCTGGGAAAAAAATAATCTGGTGACCCACCTTCCAGTGAAATGTTTCTCCAAACTAGGCTGCTTAGGCAATATAGAATAATCACAACAACTAGGATTTACTTATTATTTTAAAGTTTGCTAAGCATTTTACAAGAGGGCTGAACTAAGGGCAAAAGGTGGAAAGTTCAGGGAGGCAGCTTCCAACTCAGAATTCATTAAGTGTATGCTAACGACCAGAGCTGTCCAAATGGGGAATGGGCTCCTCATCAATGGATGCATGTCTGCAAGTGGAATCGGCCAGAGACATAGAATCAACAAGCATTTCATGAGTCAAAAAGCATTTTTTTTTCAAGCAACTACTATGTTTCAGGAATCATACTAAGTGCTAAGATACAAAGCAAAGCAGAAAACCAGCCCCTGCGCTCAAGTTGCTAAGAGCGCGGTTCAGGTAGGAATTGGACTGGATAGATGTCTTCTGAGATTATTTCTAGCTCTGAGATCCCAGGGCTGGTTGAAGGAGGCTTTGGGGGGAATTCCTGATGAAGGTGGGAGGCTGGACTTAATGACCTCTAAAGGTTCTTTCCCATTCTAAGGTCCTGTTATTCTGGATGGCTATGTTTTAAAAGCTAAGATGATAGGGGTAGGTTGGGAGGGAGAGAAAAAGAAGATCGATAGAGCCTTTGGTCGGTCTGCTCCCAGATCACTGGGTAATCTCCAAAGGGAGGGAGCAAAGAACCAAACACCTTATTCTAAAATCTATAAAAGAAGAATCATCAAGAAACAAAGAATCCTCTGTGCAGTCACACCTACTTGGTGACTGAAGTGAGCACTGGGATCCCCAGGACTTTATATTTTTAATATTAATTTCCCTAAGAATGATCTCCTAAGGAACCATTTTTAAAGGTCATTTGTCATCTCTTTAGATAGGAAGGGTGACTCTAAAATAGGGAGGCAACAGCCAGACAGAGTGTTAAATGGCACTTTGGGTACTCTGTAACCCAGTGACATTGGCCTCTTTGCTTCTCCTTGCACAAAACCTTTCATCTACCAACCCCTTGGATTCTCACTGGCCATCCTCCACACCTGGAATTCTCTCCTTCATCCCTGCCTCCTGCTTTCCTTCAAGTCCCAAATAAAATTCCACCATCTACAGAAAACCCTTCCTGATGTCCCTTAATGCTAATGCTCTCCTTCTATCTTGTTAGTACATAATTGCTTCCATGTTCTCTGCACCATTGGGAGGGGGAATCAGGAAAGGCTTCTCATAAATGTCATTCATCATACTGGTCGATTCAATTTAATTCGACCCAATTTAATCCAATGAGCATTTATTAAATATCCATTTTGTATTAGTAGGTACTGTGCTAGGTACTGAGGATATAAATTCAAAAACAGAACTAGCACCTGCCCTCAAGGAGTTTATATTCTACTACTCATAGGTTCTTAGACTTAGAGCTGGAAGGAATTTTAGAGGTCATTGAATCTATCTCCCTAATTTGACAGATAAGGAAACTGAGGGCCAGAGAAATTAAGTGACTTGTCCAAGGTCACAGGGCAAGTAGCATAGCTGGGATTTGAACCTATTGTGGCTTAAGCCCTTCAATGAAAGCATGTTTCCTTGATCTCATCTCCCCCTGTCCCATTCCATGTTTTGTTTAGAAACTTGTCTTACTTGTTAAAACCCCTCAAAACAATTTACTTCAAGGTAAATATGGTGTATGTGTAGATCACTATGATATAGTGGAAAGGACACTGGGCCTGATTCATAAGACCTGGGTTCCAATCTTGTCTCTGACTCTAATGCTTTTTAGCTCATGGGACCTTGAGAAAGTTGCTTGGCATCCCTGTGGGTGAGCATGTGTCCCTAGCTGAGCACCTTTTTCTCTGATAAAATGACTTCTGAAGTAGCTTCCAGCTCTAGACCTAGAGGGGTCTAAGAAAAATAGGTTCTTCCAAAGATGAATGATCTCAAACATTTCAGTGCTCACAGAGTCCTCTGATCTACTGGGGTGAAGCTGGGCTGTCAGGTTGGTATTTCCACTTGATGTGAAACTGGAGTCACCCAAGCTTTAGTAGCAGAGAATCCAACAGTGTTGTGGCTCCCACCCACCCACCAAGGAGACCACCTACCTTCTACCTGGAACAAGCCTTGACCGGGGAACAAGAGCAAAGAAAGGAGCAGGGCCATGGTGGTGCAGCGTTCCATGGTGGGAGAGTGTGCCATGGTTGGAAAGCCCTCTGACCAAGAGAGGCTGACCAGCCCTCTGTTGCCTGTTCTCTCCTTGTAGCTTGATGTACTGGAGATCCAGTACTGGACAGTGAGAGTGTGAGCTGTTAGAACGCTACTGTCGCTGTCCACTTTGCTTCCCGCCCATCCCCTTGTCAAGGTCAATGGGGGGAAATGAACACGAAGCCTGTGTGTTATGGATGGCTGGCTGGAAAATTCAGCTATTGCTGACTCAGAGAGCAGGCAGCTGAGGGAGGCAGATAGCCCAGCTCGTCCTGCTGCATTCCTTCCTGGTCAGCCAGATGTTGTGAACCTGGCTCCTCTCTTCTTCCTTTCTTACATCGGTCGGGGTTAATTCCTCCCATGGGGGTCATTTACTAATTCCTAGCCAAGGGCTAGGGTTCCATGGGAGACAGAGTAGGATTTTGGGTCCTCCACCCTGCCCACCATCAATCTCAGTGACCCCTGGGAAAATAAGGATGGGCCAGATGAATTTTAATACTTTCATCTGCTTATTTCAAGATGTGTCTTATAGGATCCCCTTTTTGGGGGGGGTGCTTTGAAATAATAAACACTTTCAATATTGGAAGTACTTGGTGGTACAATGGGTGAAGTGCTGGGCCTGGAGTCAGGAAGACCTGGGCTCAGTCTGGTCTCAGATGCTTACTGGGTACATGACAAGCCATTTAACCCTTGGTTGCCTCAGTTTCCTCAATTGTGAAATGAGGACAATAACAGCACCTACTTTGACGGGTTGTTGTAAGGATCAAATGAGATAATATTTGTAAAAGGGCTTAGTTTAGCCCAGTGCCTGGAATACATATATATAAAATAAATGCTAATTGACTCAGTCTCCCTATAAGGGGGTTGGACGAGATGACCTCTAAGGTCCTTTCCAACTCCAGATTTATAATTCCATGAACTAATTTATCCCAATTCTATTCATACTCAAGTTTTTAACATGTTAAGTGGTCATCCAAATTTTGCTTAGAGCCCTAAAGCAAGGAGGGAACCAACAGCTGCCTCCAAAGGCAGTCCATTCCACTCAGGGCAGTTCTATTTGTTACCAAGTTTCCATTGAGTTTATATCAGCCTCTTGGCCATTTCTCTCCATAGCTCCTAGTTCTGCTCTCTAGGGCAGCCTTTTAAATACTCGAACACAACCATCATGTTGACCCCAAGTCTTCAATTTTCCAGGCTAAATATTTCAGCAGTTCATCTGGAAAAAACGTAAGGGTTTTATTGGACTGCAAACAACATAGCATATATCAGTCAACATTTACTAAACACCCATGCCAGTCTAGAAATTGAAAGCAATCTTAACCTGTGATCAGAGAAATACAGTTTCCTTAGTACATTCTGTGCCAGTCAGAATTTTATTTAATTTTCTTTTAAATCAATTAATTATTTAGTTTAATTTCATTGAATATTTTGCCTAATTCTGGCTATCACATTTTAGGAAGGACATTGATAAACTGGAAAGCTTTTAGAGAAGGGCATCTGGAATAGTGAACAGTACTGAGATCATGCCATATGAAGCTCAGCTGAAGGGATTGGGAATGGTTAGCCTGGAGAAGAGAAGTCCGAGAGGGGGAAATGCATGCATGATTGGATGGACAGATACATGATTGCAAATATTTGATAATCTACTCCTCAAAGGATGGGCTGAACTTGTTTTGCTTAGTGCCAGAGGGACAAGGCTACAAACAATGGGTGGAAATTACACAGGCTGATGCAGGTTTGATGTTAGAAAAGCTTCCTCACAAACGGAGTGACCTCAGAGTAGAATCTGCAGCCTTGGGCAGAAGGCAGTGGATTTCTTCTCTTCTGAGGTCTTCCAGTAAAGATCATTTGTCTAGCATGTTGTAAAAAACAGTCTTTTTCTGCTGGAGTTTGGACTTGAAGGTCCTAAAACCCTTTCCATATCTGAAATTCCAGGATTTAACTCACTCATCTCATAAGTGAAATGGGAAGGTTGGACTGACTAGAGCAGGGACTCTTCACCTTTTTGTGGTGTCATGAACTCTTTCTTATAATAATCTTTTTAAATGTATAAAAAGAAAGTAATTTGGATTATAAAGGAAACTAATTATATCAAAATATTTTTTAAAAACAAGTTTTTGGGTTCAGGTGAAGAACCGTTGGTCACTAGATCATGTCTAAGGTTGTTCGTAGCTAAAGTCTTGGTAACTTATGATCCTCCAGCAAGATAGTTGGAATCTTCAGCCCTGGAAAATTCTTGTTTGCTTGTAGCCTCTCTCTGAGCCTGCTAGGAAGACCTCTAAAGGTCTTCCCTTGGGAAACCTGAGTTCCTGACGGTGAGAAGTGGGTATGCTCTGTAAATCTGCGTCAGCTGAGAATCCCCCCCTCCCAGGCCTATGTCAGGAAAAAACTGTTTCCCCCAACATAGGACCATCTGACCTCTCTCCTTCCTGTTGCCCGGCTAGGGCTTCCCATGCCCCTCCCAGCATAATTCCAACAACAAGTAAAAAGGTCTTATGATGAGATTCCTTCTTTGTAAAATGACGTTGTCTGGGAGACAGCAGGAGAAATGGTACCTCTGGAATCAGACAACAGGTACAAGTGCTGCCTCTCACACTTGCCAGCTGTGTGACCTTGGGCAAGCCACTTAATGTCTCTCAGCCTTAATTTCCCCATCTGTAAAATGAAGAGATTGCATTAGATGGCCACTGAGGTCTCTTCCAGTTCCAGTCCTGTTATTTCCTGTTCTCCATGGTCCCCTTTTAGCTTTAATGATTGATGGCTTATCCAAAATACCAATCTCATTACAGAAACCCCCTTTACCTTCATGCAGGAAGGATCATAGGTTTAGATCTGAAGGGATTCCAACCCCCTCAATTTACAGATGGAGAAACTGAGGCTTAGAGGGGTTGACTTACCCAAGATCTAAAATAGATTGTATCAAGAAACTTCTGAAGACTCTTACAGAGAGTGTCTATGATGCCATGATTTAATTGCAGATTGTCATTAGCAAGACTGCTTTAGATAACATGTGGATACTTAGGCAAGTGAAGGTAGGAAGAACTCGTTCCTGAATGCCCATGCATAAAATGAAAATGTATTTTAAAATAACATCTTCAGTTGTACACATGTGAGTGTATGTGTGTGTGTGTGTGTGTGTGTGTGTGTGTAGATAGATGTTGCAGGGGTAGAGTAGGCATTGTGGTTCAGTGAAAAGAACGTTGGATTTGGCATCAGAAGACCTGGGTTCTGCGGTACTTTACTTATGTGACCTTTGGTGAAGGTTACGAAGATGTTGGGCAGCCACTTACTCACCTAAGCCACTCTGGGTGCCAAGAGGGACACTAGCGTGGATCAGACATTGTTTCTGTTTATAAAGCAGATTATCTGGTAGAGAGATCGGCATCAGTGCGCCAAAAATGAATGCTAGTTGGCTTCAGCATTAGAAAAGAGATTGGCATCAGTGCACCAAAAATGAATGCTAGTTGGCTGGTTGCTGAAGCATTAGGAAAACAAGGGTTCAAGCCCCACCCCTGTTATGTACTGGTTGTATGATCCTGGGTAAGTCATGTAATCAATCTGCTAGGCATCAGTTTTGCTAGGAGTAAAATACAGGGATCTCTAAAATCCTTTCTAGTTCTAAATATATTATCTAATGAGCTGATCAAAAGAAAGGGGGAGAGAGAAAGAGAGAGACAGAGACAAGCAAGTGGCCATGGAAAGAAAACAGATTATTTGTTTAGGAAATAAAAGTTATCCTCATAGTAGTGGCAGTTTAGGTAGTAGGAATGGATAAGAGAGAGAAGGTGAGATAGAGACAGAGAGGGAGAGAGGAAGCAGGAGAAAGGGGGCAGAAGGAGTGAAAAGGAGAGGGGCAGGAAGGAAAGAGATAAGTAGGTAGATAGATACAAGAGGGAGGGAGGGAAGAAAGGTATAGATAATGGATGAAAGAGGAGGAGGAGGAAGAGGAGAAAAGGAGAGACACAGAAGGAATGAGTAAATGAATGAATGAAAAAGCATTTATCGTACTGTATACTATGTACCAGGCCTTATGCTAAATGCTGGGATACAAATACAAAAAAACAACACAATCCTTACTCTCACACAATTTCCATTTTAATAGAAGAAGATAACAAATTTAGAGAAGTAATAGTCAGGGGAGAGTAGAGTCACATGCCAGAAGGTAGTCTCCAGGAGGAAACTGTCTACAGTGTAGTCTGCTACAGAGAGGGCAGGACAGATGAGGACGGAGAAAAGAGTGCTGGATTTGAAGACGTCGAAGAGAAAGCAGTCCTTGGGAGTGGTGAGGGCAGTGAGTGGGTGATGAGGCTGGAACCCTGAGTGCTTAGAACTTTCCTATGAGAATTCTGGCAGTGAAAGGAAGGATGAGAGTTTGAGGAGACAGTGGGGTCAAAGGAAAAGACATACTAATAGCTTTCAGAAGTTTTCAAAACAAAGCTGGCCATCCTAGTATCTGCTTTTTTTAGTCTTCAGGAATCTGGGCTGAGTGGGAGGCTGGTGCTGGGGCTGGGCCTGAGAGATGGGATTACCAGTTAGTGGTGATAGCTAATATTTCTAGAGTCCTTTAGGGTTTACAAGGTGCTTTACATCCGTTTTTTCTTTCAGACTTCACAGTAATTTTGTGAGGTAGTTGGTTCGGGCTGTAGTACGCCCATTTTACAGGTAAGATCACTGAAAGCTTAAGTGACTTGATGGAAATCACAAAACTTCTAGTGGCAAGTTGTAGAGAGGAAGTGTGATGTGGCCTGGGGTCAGAATTCCTGGATCTCTGTCTCTGTGCCTAGGAGTACCTCTTTCTCTGTCTCTGTCTCTCCTTCCCTATGTCCCACCCATGTCACCCATTCCACTACATCTCGGATGACTTGGGAGTCTCCAGCTCCAGCCCCAGGTATCCAAATGTCTCTGGGCTGTGTCCACTTGGTTACCTCCAAACCAGCCCCATCACATCTAGACATCTATCTAGAAGCATAGCTCCTCTTCCTGCTTCTGCCACAAACCAGCTTTGGCCAAGTTATTTAATAGGGTGGGTCCTCACCTGTAAAATAGATAGGATATTTGCCCTGCCTTGTGTACCCATTTGCATCAAGGCTAAAATCAGATAACAAATGCAAAAACACTTTATATACACCATAAGGTTCCCTGTGAATGCATGATCTTATGATTATTATGTTACAAATTGCTGGTGGCCTTGCAGACAGTGGGATGCCATGGAGGGAACAGTGAATTTGGCGTCAGATCCTGGGCTCAAACCTCAGTGCTGGGACTCATGAGACCTTGAGAAAAATCATTCAGCTTCTAGGCCTCAGATTTTTTGTCTGCAAAATGAAAGGATGAGATTGAACAACTTTCAAGGTCTCTCCTTCTTCCAAATCCCTAAGTCCTAATTGCACTTGGAAAATGAATAATCCAAGGTGGGTTTTTTTTTAAAATGCTTTTATATATAAACTCCAGATGATGAAAATTTTGGATTAGAAATGGTCTAATTCTGGACCACTACCTACCTCCCTCTGGAAAATCAGGCAAGTCATTCCTGAAGACCCTGAGATTTCGAGCTCCTTTCAGGTAGTATATGGGGGGGGGGGGAGGGAAAGGAGGGGAAGGCAGCACTGGCTCCTTGGCAGGCTCCTGTGGTGATGGAGGAGAGGAAGGGTGCAGTTCAATAGAATCCACAGTCAAGATACTTCTATGGGTGGTCCAAATATGCTCCTTCCCAGAGCCCTAACTGGTAAACCACCAGGTTTAAAACCTTTCACCTGGGAGTTCTCTGAAGACGCACATTGTCACATGGCCTGAGTACCCCTCAGCCTACACCCCAAGATCTTTTCTCTGTGACCCCCTTCCCCTTATACAGTTTGGGGCCAAATTCAGTTCCCCTTTCACCTGTGCCTTTGGCTCCTCTGTGCTGTTGCTACCTACCCCTTCCCCCATTGAACTTTCCCCAGGGTGTTGTTGGGCCATTTCACTTGTGTCTGACTCTTTGTGATCCTGTTTAAGGTTTTCTTGGCGAAGATATTGGAGTGACTTGCTATTTCCTTCTCCAGCTCATTTTACAGAGGAGGAACTGAGGCAAATAGGATTAAGTGACTTGCCCAGGGTCACACAGCTAGTAAGTGTCTGAGACTGGATTTGAACTTAGGAAGATGAGTCTTCCTGACTTCAGGCAACAATTCATCATTACAACTCTTCCCCTGATTCCATGGTCCTCAGTTTGAGGCCAGTGGTAGGCTATGGGCTATATCCATACTTATGGAAACACAAAAATGTGGTGCAAAAAGAAATTGTAGCAGTGACCATGGGAGGACTTTAGGAACTACTTTTATTTTCAAACTCAAGTATGTGACACTATTCAGTAAAAGGCTGGCACACCTGTGTGTATTTACGATGCTTGGGATTTAAATAGCATGGTGCACCAAGCCAGCACCCCCAACCAGTCTTTCCCACTTGGGCAGCCAGACATGTTCATGCTTTCTTAGAGCCTAAGGACACCTATCTGTGTGTCCAGTTCATGGCTACAGGAAGAGCAAAAGACACCCAGGGACTGATGCTCATCTGTTATACTCTTGTAGGAGAGAAGTCATTTCCTTTGGAGGGAGGTTGAAGTGAACTCCAATATCAAAAGATGCTTTTTGACTCATTTTTTACTGAACCTCTTCCAGCCTTGGTTTCCTCACCTTGAAAATGGAGCTGACGATGCCTGTAGGGTTTTTCTGAGGCTCCATTGAGGTAATACCAGGGAAGCTCTTTGCCAACCTTAAGATGCCACAGAAATGCCAACTCTGATGATGACCGGGGCAGCCTCTATCTTGTCCTCAGGAGTGTTCCTACCAGCTCTTTGACTGTGTACAGTGTCTCCCACTTGCACTTCTTCAGGCCAGAGACGACATTTCAGAAAATCCTTGGCCAGGGCTCATTGCTCATGGCTTTTCCCTGTCATTGTATTATGTCCCTCAAGACTTTTTGGAAATGTCTTGCTTCTCAGCCTTCTCCTCTCTCTGGTGAGGGTCCTTGGCTTTGGGCCAGGTGAATCCCTTTCTGCTTCCCCTCTATTTTGTGAGGGTCCTGGCTTTGGCTGAAAGATGGGGCTAGGAATACCCACTTGGTGTACCCTCACGCACTGGAACATGGCCCCTCTTGTGTAGCATCTACCTGGATCCAGGAATCTTTCAGCTCCTTCTCTGGCTTCCTGCTTTCCAGGGACCAATGGCAGAGGCCTCCATTTGAGCTCCCAAAGGGGACACTGAGGCAGCCCAGAACTACCTCATCCTGTTTGGGCTCAGGCCTGGGAGCTCATATGGAAGTTCCCTCTAGTCTACCTGATATGCTCAGACACACCGATTCTAACCCTGGAGGCCTTGCCTTATGATCATGTTCCTTTGTTCTGTCCTCCATCCTCTTTGACCTTTTGGTACATCCTTGGTCCATCAAGCCTTTGGCTTCATCTTTCAGCTAGTTTCCAGCCATTATTTAGGATGGCCTATTGAAAGCAGTTGGGGGTGAACTGGGCGGGGGCATAAATGGGACTTGGCACAGGTGGGTGCCGTTAAAGCTGAACTGTCAAACCAAACTGTTCTCTAACTTGGAAACAACACTAGCTTCTGAAGTCTTCAGTCTCCTCTCACACCAGAAGAGATGGAGAAACATCACAGGAAGCAGAGTGAGGTTACCAAAGGAGGGGTTTCTTTTTGCATGTATGGCCTGTTGCCAAGATTGAAGTCTGGGAAGATAGAGTTGGAGTTGGGGCAGTTACTGGAGTGAGGGAAGGTGGTGCAAAAATCTTGCAGGGGGAGGGTGGGGTATTGTTATTGTACCTCTAATTCCACCAGAGCTGGAGACTCCTCCCCAGGTAGGCAGGACCCTGGTGGGAGGTGGGAGGAATGAGGGTGTGTCTTAGATTCCTGCAGGCTTACTGCTGAAAAATTTCCTGGGGGTCAGGGTAGGGGTGCTTCTCCAAGAGAGCCCATGGGATGATGCATGTTAGGTGTGTGAGGCTGAAGACACATTTCCCCAAGCAAGGGATCTACCTGTGCTCATTCCCTCCTGTGAACTTTCTTGTAAAGGAGGTGGGTTAGTTATTTTCAAAGGTACAATAAAAATCACAAATAAAAGGGGGTGTCCAGTGATGAAAAATTCTCAGCAAGTCAGTGGGCTTTTGATGCTTTGAAAAAAAATAAAACCAGTTTACATCACATGGTGAGTGGGTTATTGGTTACTGTAACACTCTTGGTAACTAATCTGTCTCTAGGAGAAGGACCTTCATGATGGAGTTAGCAAGAACTCCCTCCAAAGGGGTGGATCTACCATTCTGTGTGTGTGTGTGAGTGTACGTGTGTGGGTGCATGTGTGTGCATGCAGGAACATTTTTATACATTATTTCCTTTTTCTTTTAAAGTTTTGAGATAAATACAATAGGGATAACTTTCTGGGAGGAACCATTCCCACTCTTGTGAAAAGCAACTTTAGGGAGAAGAAAAGAGGGGAGATGGGATGGGAGGTAAGTGTACAGAGTCGTGCCAAGGCCAGAAGTTGGAGCAGACAAAGCATATCAGCTGGGAGGGACCTTAGAGACCACCCTCTCACTTTATGGAGAGTGGAAGTCAAACTCAGGGAAAGCGATTTGCAGCTAATTAGTGCCAGAGCTGGGATGAGAATCCTGGTTTCCAGACTCCTAGTCCAATGCTCTTCCTGCTACCTTCAGGTTTGACATTGATGTTGACATCACTAGGCTAAAGTCTCCCTAGGCAGCCACTGAGAGCCTAGAGAATAGGGAGAGTACTCAGCGCCATACTGCATTTTCAATAAAGGCATTCTGGCCCTTCTCCTTGAAGGCTGCTTGAGTGAAGAGGCTCTTCCCAAAGGCAGAATTCCTTGGAGAGAGTGACATCTCTCTCCATCTTGACCTCTCCCCTGGACAGTTTCATCGGGACTTCATATTCCATCCATCATGGTGAGTGAAAAGCAGCCCATCTCACTCCCAGACTGGGGTAGCAGGGATGCCGAATCATGAATACACCCGTGTCCCTAACTGCATTAAACAACTGGAAAACGGTGACATGCCAGGCATGTGTGAGCAGGGTCACCCACCAGCTGGGGGTCCAGTTGCCCTCTATTGCTCTGTGGGCTGCTCTTGTTGCAGCCCTGAGTCCCACCAGGAGTCCCGCTGGGAGGCAGAACAAGTGGCTTTTCCAGATGCCCCCTCCGACAGTTCGGTGCAAGAGTGATAGGAGCTGTACAGGCCCAGCACAACCGTGAACACAAGAATGGCTGCCGCCACCATCCAAATCACATTCCAATGTTGGCACAGCTTGGGGTATAGTATTTGTAAAAAATGAATCAAGGCTTCAAGTTTGCTGCCAGAAAAAGAGAAAAAGATGGGAATTTGAGTTCAGTGGATACCTCTTCACCCATGCTCTCCACTCCCTGCCACCCAACTAGCATACTTTCCTGTTAATGAGACCATCCAAAGACAGACCACTCAACCATTTTAAAGCAAACATTTAGACTCAGGCAGTACAGTGTAGCAGATAAAGAAACAACCCATCCCTGGTACTGAGTAAGCTCTCACTGCTCTAGGCTATTCTCTAAGATTAGAAGCTGTAGTGAAGGCACTGACCTACATTGGTAGAAGGAATTACCTCATTTAGGGGTTCTCATACCACTGAAATCCAGCTCCTGCCCCTATATTTAGTTCCTATAGAATGAAGGTTTTTTGCTTTTGTCTTCCTAAAGAGGCAGAGATGGGGACACTCCAGGAATCCTATAATTATGAAACATAATATAACAAAAAATGCAATTATACCCATTTTGTAGAAGAGGAAATTGAGACTCAGAGATATCAAGGAACTTGCCCGATGGCTGCACAGCTAGTAAATATCAGCAGGAAGTCTTTTGGGTCTTCTTTGCTTCTTGGCTAGTTTTATTATTATTAATATTTCATTTTTACTGTGCTTTTTCTCAGGAAGGAGATGCGGGAAAAGCTTCTTACCTAAAACAGTTTTCATGGGATCACAGGTTTAGAGTTGGAAAGGACCCTAGAAGTCTCGTAATGTAATAATTTCATTTTGCAGATGAGGAAACTGAGGCCTAGTGGCTTGCCCAAGCTCACACAGGTTCTGAGCTGTAGAGGAGAGCTTGGAACCCAGCCCCCTGCCTCCAAGCTCAGCATTTTTCCCACTGTGCTTCTCCCCATCTCCCTTGGTTCAAGAGGACTGGAGCTGGGGTGCTTTAGGATTTCCATTTCAGTTGGGGGCTAATGCTCCTGGCACATGACTAGAGGAGGCAGGAAGCATGTTTTCTGAACTAAAGCGGCCTGGGTGTGTTTGCAGGGCGTGTAAGCAGTGGAAGCCCTTACTGGAGAGGAGGGTGTCTGGGTTTTCTGGAGAAAGCTAGGTTTGTTTCCTTCAGTTCCAGGAGACATAGGATGAGTAATGAAGAACTCTAGGCAGCTCCTGCTTGATTCCCTGGGTGCCTCTGGGCAAGTTAACCTTTTAGATCCTCCCCTATAAAATGAAAGTGTGGCTGCATTCAATGCTGAGGTCCCCCAGCTCTAAATCTGTGACACTGGAGTCCTCTGCCCTTGTGAACCATAGGGTGGGGATTCTGCAGAGCCTCAAGCCAAGTCCTGTCTTAACCCCACCTTCCCTCATTGTCAACCTGACAAAGTGGCTCTGTCACTTGGCAGTCCCACGAGGCAAGGGCTGTGGCTATGCCCAGAATACTTTTGGTTTCTGATGATTAATGCCAAATAGTCAGATAAAATGCAAAAATTCACAGTGAACAAGCAATGAGGGAGCCCTGGAGAATTCTGGTGCCCAGCTGGAAGTCTGCTGGACAATGGTGTGGATCCAGGGACCCAGAGGATTATGTGACGCCTGGTCCCGAGGAAAGCAGTTTCCAGGCACCTCGAATGATCCTGGAGTGCTGCTTGGGGCTGGGTGGTCTCAACCCCACCTCTCTTCATCCTGCAACTTCTTTCTTTTTAAACACAGAAAACCACATTTCAGTGTCACCAAGTCATTTTGGCTTTTCCTTTGCTCCCAGCAAGGCATGTGCTCGGTGTACCTGCTATCTACTGCTCAGTGTGCTGGCCTCCAGACCAGCCTCAATGAGGGGAGCAAAATGGGGCTGAAGGTAGGGCACCCAGGCCAGAGGCTTTCTTCTATTAGAAAAATAAAATATTTTATCTTTATTTTTGTTCTATACTTAAAAAAAAAATTATCAAACATGAGCACTGTTCTATGCTTAGGAAAGGGACTGGACCTTTTATTTCATTAGCACAGGGAAGTCTCAGGTGGGAAAACTTCCTTTACCGATGCAGAAGGGTACCTGCTCTGCAGCCTAGAGTTTTAAATAGTTGCCTAGGACACCAAGAGGTGATGTGATTGGCCCAGGGTTACCCAGACTGTATGTATCAGAGGTGGGATTCGAACCCAAGCCCTCCTGGCTTTGCAGCTCTCTCTATCCACTATGCCATGCTCTGATAAAGAACATTGTATGTGAAACCACAAATGTTACATAGAGCTTCCGTAACAAAAAGAATGTAGTAAATTCAACACATTGATTTCAAACCTATTCTATTTGTCTCCTAGTCCTCCTTTGTTCTCTTCTATGTATTTAAAAAATGCTGTTATGACCTTCCTTCCTTTTTCTCCTTTCTTCCCTTCCTCCTTTCCTCCCTCCTTCCCTCCTTCCCTCCTTCCCTCCTTCCCTCCTTCCCTCCTTCCTTCCTTCCTTCCTTCCTTCCTTCCTTCCTTCCTTCCTTCCTTCCTTCCTTCCTTCCTTCCTTCCTTCTTTCCTTCCTAACTTCCTCCCCAAGCAGATCCCCTACCCATATTTTTAAAGTCCTTCATTTAAACAAATAAGTACAATCAAGCAAAAACAAATGGAAACATTGGCCATGGCTAAAAATGTGTCTTAATTTTCCATTCTTGCCTGTGGTACCTGGTTCTGGTCCTGCCCCACCCAATTCTCTTTCCCTCAGGTCCTGTGGCACTCTGGGTTGTTGACTCTTTGTGTGTTTCCCCCTCCCCCCCCCCATCCATTATCTATCCCCCCCCCCCCCCCCCCCCCCCCCTCCTTCTCTCTCCCTCTCCCTCTCTCTCTCTCTCTCTCTCTCTCTCTCTCTCTCTCTCTCTCTCTCTCTCTCTCTCTCTCTCTCTCTCTCTCTCTCTCTCTCTCTCTCTCTCTCTCTCTCTCTCTCTGTCTCTCTCTCTCTCTCTCTTTCTGTCTCTCTCTCTCTGTTTCTCTGTCTGTCTTTGTCTATCTCTCCCCTCATTTCCTCCTTCTTCCTCTTGCTTTCCCTTCCTCCCTCTTTCTCTATCTTTGTCTCTCTCCATCTGTCTTTCTATCTCTGTCCTATCTGTATAAGATAACTATTTCCATCTTGTGTTTGCCCTGTTCCCTGCCTGGTTCTTTGGCCTTTGGCTGTCCAGTGCCAGGCTCTTCTTTTAGCTTTGGGAAATGCTCTGGTGGCAGCTAGAAGTGTCTCACCTGCTTTTTAGCTCCTCTTCCTCTTCTTCTCCTTCTTGCCCTTCAAGGCTTTCATTTGTCTTCTCTTCATCTTCCTTCAGTCCCTGAAGCTCTTTGGTTTTCTTTAGGCCTTCTTGATACCTTCAGGGAAAGAAAAGTAGCGTTTGTGTTGGTTTTGTTTTGTTTTGAAGCTGGGAAAGGCCAGCCCAGGGACAACTTTCCCATTAGATTCCTAGAGTTGGGGGACTGTCAACATGTGAGGCTTCCTGTGGTTGTGGACGGGAGGAAGAGGCTGGAGTGTGCAATTGAGACACCATCCATTCCCAATACTCTTTCTCCTGTCAATAGAATCTCCTCTCATCCTTCCTGTTTGCAGGAAATGTCACATAAAATGTTGGTCACAACCCACTCCCTCCCTCCCCCCCCAAACCAGCCCAACAAAACACTCTCTTCTCCTCAGCCTTTCCCCGGTTTAGACCCCTTGTGCTCCCACCCCAGCCCCTGCTGGGCCTGGGTTTGCCTTCTCTCTGAGGAGAGGCTGCTCTGATAGAATATAGTGTATATCTATATCTATATATATAATATGTGCAGGGTGAGAGGAAGGGAAGAGAGGCAGGAAGACTTTCCAGGGAAAGCTCCCGGTAATATTGGATCAGTGTCAGAGCAGAATCAGAGAAGAATAATTATAATGATAACTTACACTGCTTTAATGTCCTGAGATGGACAAAGATGCTCTCCTCATATCCCAGTACCTGGTGTAGTATGCGTTTAATGATAATAACTAAAAAGTACTGATTACGGAGCACCTATTGTGTTCCAGGCTCTGTGCTAAGCACTTCATAATATTATCTTATTTGATCCTCACAGAAACCCTGGGATGTAGGTGCTGCTATCATCTTCATTTTATAGATGACAAACAGAGGTCAAGTGACTTGGCCAGGGTCACACAGCATTTGAGGCCAAATTTGAACTCAGATAATGCTGACTCTCAGCCTAGCACTACCGCCACACCGCTTAGCTTTCTGCGTTTAATAGCTTAATAAATGCTTGTTGACTGATGTTACCCCAGTGAGGCAGGAAGTACAAGTATTGTTATTCCCATTTTTAGAGAGGAGTTTCAGAGAAGTTGAGAGACTTGCCCAGGGTCACACAACTAATACCCTTTAAAGGCAGGACTTGAATTCAAGACTCCTGAGTCAGAGTGATTTCCACCCCTTTGAAGTGCCTCTCAAGTCTTTTGGTAACCTGTTTTCAAGTTTACTTTCTCTTTACACAAGTGCTCAAAACTCTCCATGGTCCAGTTCTTCTTTCTTTTAAAAAAAAATTCTTAATATATAATATTTTTATTTTCCCCCAATTACATATTAAAGCAATTTTTTTTTGCATTTTTAAAGTTTTGAGTTCCAAATTCTATCCTTCCCTCCCTCCCTTCCCTCTCTGAGACAACAAGCAATCAGATGTAAGTTATACATGTGCAATCATCTAAAAGATCTCCAAATTAGTCATTTTGTACAAGACTTCAATAAAAGGAAAGGAATGAAAGTAAAAAATAGCATGCTTCAGTCTGTATTCAGACAGTATCCGTTCTTTCTCTAATAGTACATAGCATGCTGCATCATGAGTCCTTTGGGATTGTCCTGGATCGTTGTATTGCTGAGAAGAGCTAAGTCATTTACAATCCTTCATTGTACAATGTTGCTGTTACTGTGTACAGTGTTCTCCTGGTTCTGCTCTCTTCACTTTGTATCAGTTCATATAAGTCTTTCCAGGTTTTCTGAAATCATCCCACTTGTCATTTCTTATAGCACAATAATATTCTGTCATGGTCATATACTACAGTTGGTTCAGCCATTTCCCAACTGATGAGCATCCCCTCAATTTCCAATTCTTAGCCATCACAAAAAGAGCTGGCTAGTTCTATTTCTAACTTTACTTCATATTCTTTAGATCAGGGGTTCTTTATTTGGGTTGTATAATTTTTTTAAAAAACTTCATACACTCTCAGGGGTTTTTAATTTGGGTCTGTACATTTATTTAAAAAAAATTAATACCTATGTTTCAGTAGAATTTATTTCCTCCATAACTCTGTGCACTTTATTTTATACAGTTAAAAACACTATTCTGAGAAGAGGTCTATAGGCTTTACCAGACTGCCTAAGGGGATCAGTAGCTACAAAGTAAGTGCTGATGATGTTTACTATTGGGTACCTGAGGACTTCAGGGGAAGCTCTTATGATCATTTCCTTCCTTCCTTCCTTCTTAAGCCATCATTGCAATGACTTCAGAAGAGTAGAAGCCCCTGGAGGGCAAGGACTATTTCCTTTTAGTCTTTGTACTCCTAGCACCTATCACAGTGCCCAGAACATAGCAGGTTCCCAATAAATGCTTATGGGATTGAAATGAATTGGAATCAACTAGTAAGATTCTTCAGTTTCTTATCTTATTGGATTTTCTTCCCATGAGAAGGATGCCCAGCTGAACTCTTGGAAAGTTACCCTTTGGGGGCGGCTAGGTGGCAGAGTGAATAAAGCGCTGGCCCTGGAGTCAGGAGGACCCCAGTTCTGTTCTGGCCTCAGACACTTAGCACCCACACAAAAAACTAGCCGAGTAACCTTGGGCAAGTTACTTAACCCCAATTGCCCTCCAATAAAAAAAGAAAAAAAAAAAAAAAAGGAAACTTACCCTTTGTTATATGCTTCCTCCTCTATCTTGGCCTTGATCTCTTGGCTGATCTCCTCCAAAGTACTCTGGGTCAGGGCAGGTGGAGCACTGGGGGCAGGGCCCTCACAGTCTTGGTCCCCATTGGACTTCCCGCTGGTGAGAAAATGAGGGACAAGAAGGGATGCTGAGTGTGGGGAATGTACAAGTCTTTGGTCCCTCTGCTGATCTCTGGTGATGGAGCCCAAGGACTTTTTAGAATGGAAACTCCATTGAGAATTGGAATTGTTTCATTCTTTGTGTTTCTGTCCCCAGCACTGAGCCCAGTACAGGTGCTGAATAAATGGTGTGAACTTGAATGCTGTTTGATTCAGTCTGGATCTTGTGTAGGTGTTTCAGTTCAGACCAAGGAGGGACACCCTGGATCTCCCAAGCCACACTGGAGCAGAGAACAAGATTTAATTTGGGGCCCTAGAGGGAATTTGCCTTAGAGATCATCTTAAGTACTTTCCAGTGCTACTCCCCAAGGTCAATTGTTGAAAAAACATTTTTATTCTCCAAGAAAATTCTGAGGACTTCTAAAATAAGATCTGGCCCCAAGCCCATTGGACCCTACTACCACCAAGATTTACTATTTTTTTTTTTTTTTGCTTTTTGGAGGGCAATTGGGGTTAAGTGACTTGTCCAAGGTCACACAGCCAAGATTTACTCCT
>NW_027185804.1:5834688-5861299 GCF_028583685.1 Petaurus breviceps papuanus
GATAATATAAAGGATCGCAGATGCTCACTCTACATGAACAGTTTTCCCTTTTTACAGTTCAAACCAGCCTTCCAAGCAGTGTTTCCTCCAGACCATGCCCACTGCCAAGGCTGCAGACATCACCTTTGCTCAAGAAAGGTCAATGGCTCCCTATTACCTCCAGGATAAGATGAAAACTCCTTAGTTTCTGTCAAAGCGTAAATGGACCTGCTGTATATCTCCTGCAGGAAATCTTTCTGGATCTCCCTAGTTCACAGGGTCATAGGTTTAGAGCTGGAAGTGACATTAAAGGCCATTTAGTCCATCCCTCGTTTTACAAACTTGGAAACTTGGGCCCATGGGGGTTAAATAATTTGCCCAAGGTGAAACAAATAGATGGCATTGGAGACAGGATTCGAACCCAGTACTCGGACTTTACAGCCAGTTCTCTCTGTGCTGTGCCATGAATATCTCGTCCTTGTTTCCTCCTCCTCAGATCTGTTTGCACGTTGGTTCCCCTAAACTCATCAAGGTCATTTATCTTTCTATCTTTGGGTTTTGCACATTGCCTAAAACACTTGTTGGATGGAATTGGATTGAGTTATATCGATTAGAGAACTGTGTTCGTGGGGGCCCTGAGTTAAGGGAACTTTCATAGTAGTCTTTTTCACCCGTGCTGTGAGTTTCGAATTGTGCCAAGAGCTCTTTTGAGGGTATGGGGGTAATTTTAACTATTCATTCTCCAATAACACTGGAAAAAAGTTAAAACCTAACCTACAGTCTCCCAACCCATCCCAAGATATGGGTAACTTTGGAAGTCTTTTTGCATGTACTGCTTTAAAAATCAAAGTGGAAGAAATTTTAGGTGCCATCATAAAAATGACAAAATACCATCTTGGGCTGATGACCCTGTGGCGCTCTGAAATGCGACCCAGTCTTGTACTCCTTTCAGTAATACAAAATAAGTCTGGAAAAGAGGTTGGAGCCAGATTAAGGACAGTTTGTATTTTGTCCTAGAGCTAATAGGGAGATCCTATTAAGGTAATAAGGAAGCTCCCAAAGGAATTTTTGAGCAGGTGAGTGCTTCTGTTTCTATTTTTTTATGAACAACCTTAAAGATTGTTATATATCTAGTCTTTGCTTTGCAAGTGTTGCAAATAAATATCTTTGGCTAAATGAAATGCAATTTTGATCTGACTTGTAAAACTGAAGTCATGGGTATTTGCTGGAGGCAATGGGGAACAAAGGAAGATTCCCTGGCTGGACTGGGACTATGGACACCTCCTCTTTTCTGCTCTGTCAGTAATTTACTATGTGACCTTGGACAAGTCCTTTCACTTCTCTGGGTATCCTCAGTTTCTTCCCCTTTAGTCTGTCTTGTAAAATTCTATTCTAAAAATCACAGAAGCTAGAGTTGGAAGAGGTCTCAGAGAGCATATAATCCAACCTGTATCACACGAGTCCCATCTGGAACATGCCCAACAAGTGATGTCATCCAGCCTTTGGTGCTTCTTTCTAAAATGTGGTTTTCAGATATGAACAAAGCACTCCAGGTGTGGTCTAACTGGGGCAGAATTACAAAGGGACATCTCCTCTCCCTATTTCTGGACATCATGTGCCTTTCTTAATGCATTCCAAGACCACATTGGCTTTTTTGACTACCACATCCCTCTCATAACACCTGTTGGGCTTAATTCTCTGAAACCCACACATTTTTTTTTCAGATGAGAAGGAAGGGGTTTGTTGGGGCTGTGATGTCTAATGATCTAGGATCCAGCTAGAAAAGGAGAATTCTGGATCTCCTCCCTAAGACAATCAGTGCATCCAGCCCTTCAACTCTCAACTTTGTCAATTCTCCAGGGTAACACCCAAGTCCCATCCCACTGTTTTCACACACCTGACTATTGCCCTTCCCCTTCCCATCTGTGTGTGCTCAGTAAGGTAAATGTGAATCTACCCAAGACAAGTAATGGGGAAAAAAGGCTTTTACAAGACTTTTAGATTATACACCTTTGGGGATTATACTTGGCATTCCTCTTGTCTGCTTCTGTGCTTCATTGAGAATTACAGAGCTAGAAGGGACTTCAGAGATCTCCCCGTCTCTCTGTCTCTCTCTCTCTTTCTGACTTGGGTTCAAATCCTAGGTCTACCACTTAAAATCAGCACAATGGTTCAAGTCAACCTGTCTCTCTAGTCCTCAGTTTCTCTCTGTAAAATGAGGGGTTTGAATTTGAGTGCCTTTTCAGGGGTCATCCAGTCCTAGATCTATGTTGCTATGCTCTACTCAGAAAAGTTAAATTGAAGATTCTTCAAAGAAAGAGTAAATGATCCTTTTTTAAAAAAAAAAAAAACCCCTGTTTTCCTCAGTTGTATGGGAGGCAACATTTCCAGCTAATAGAGGAAGGGAAACCTTTACAAGGACTGGGTCCTTAGCCAGGTGGGGAAAGGTTCTACAAAACAAATGATCCATTTGGGTTGTACAGATCTCTGCACCACAGGAATGGGGCCTGTTGTCTAGCTTTTCTGGCTTAAAATAGAAAGAACTGCATGGGGCACAGAAGCCTGAAAGAAAAAACTTTCCCAAGCAAAGCCAGGACCTTCTCAGATTGGTGCATTTTGATTCAATATATTTTCTTCATAATTTTATAAATTGCAGCAGCATGGACCCTAGAGGGATAAAGAAACTATTTTCTGTAAAAGTTCAGTTAAATTCAAATCACATTTTTTTCTTGGTGATGGAAACAGTCTTGAGGGTAGGAGTTAGGGAAAAGAGGATGTAAGGAGAGAGAAGTGACAGAAGGAAAAAGAGAAAGGGATGGAGGAGAGAGAGAAGGGCAGATGAGATATGAGGGGAGTAGAGGAGGAAAAAGAAGAAGAGAGAGGAGCAGAAAAGAGGAAAAAAGGAGAGAAAAAATTAAGGGGAAAATAAAGCCAGAAAAGAGAGGAGATGAGGAGGAGGAAGAGGGGAGAGAGAGAACAGAGAAAGAGAAAAAGGAGTGGATGTGGAAGGAGGAGAGAGAGAGACAGGGGGAAGGTAGAGAGAAATGGAGAGAGGAAAGGAGAGAGAGAGAAGTAGAGGACAGGGAAAGGGGGAAGAACAGAAGGAAAGAAGTAAAAGGAGATGGAAAGTATGGAGAGAAAGGAGGAAGGGACAAAGGAAAAGGATGATATGTGTTGGAATGGGGGAAGGAGGAAAGTGGGTTGAAGAGGTGAGATGGGAGAGAAGGAGAGGTGAGGAAGGAGAGAGAAAGACAGTACAGAAAGACAGATCAATAGTCCAACCAACTAAAGCAGGTTTCCTAGACAACCTCAAGGTGAAAAGTCAAATCAGAAAACTTACTTCTCTAATAATGCTGGTGAAGCCAGGGAAGCTGAGGGGTTTCCTTTTCCATTTGGTGATTCAGCCTGTAGTGAAAATAAGATAAATCTTTCAATTCCTTAAATAAGTCAGAACAAAACACTCAGGTGGACCAGCACATCCTACATGCATGTTTAGACAAGTGCACTCCCAAGGGTCATCCAGGCTTCTGAGCCATTATCCCTTTCTCCATCTTTTTTTGGGGGGAGGGGTCATTCCTTTTTTCTTGGGCGGGGTGCAGGGATAGAAGCACAGTGAGGGTAGCTTGCTCCCTTTCACTGTGTCCTCTCCTCTGTCAGATCTCTGAGTAGACTCCTTCTCCCTCTCCCTCTCCCTCTCCCTCTCCCTCTTGAAGGTTTGAGGTCCTTTCAGTGGGACCCAGTGGCCTGTCCCTTGTTTTTAGAGGGCAGCTTTAACACCAGACCCCATCACACCATGCTCTGTGCATTGGGAGGCAGGAGGCACACTGGTATGCCATTTTTATTTCAGAAGGTCCCGGCTACTCAGAACTCTTGTGAGTCAAATCCTACTTAGAGTTTACTTGGAGGATGTCCAAGCTGTTTTGTCGTAATGGAACTCTGTGAGTAAGCATGGTGCTGGGAAACCCACGTTTCCAGGCTAGGGATGAAACAGCCAGAAGTGAAAAAGAAAAAAGAATGGCCCTAAAAACAATAGGGTTTTAAAAGAGGGAGTGGGAAGAGTGTGCTGTGCCTGTGGTCCTCTTTCTTCCTACAAGTTCCTAGATTTCATGTGGGTGACTTTGTTTTGTCTGTGGCTTGGGAAGTTGGGGGAACTGAGACTGGTGTTGCCCAAGAGGTTTGAATCAGGGCAAAGGAGGGGGAAGAGGAGTCAAAGGATCCCTGCTCCTGTTTGGCAGAACACTAGAGCTGCGAACAGAACTCAGCTATATCCCTTTCTCCCTGCTTATAATAAAAACAGCAGGCATGCTCTTGGCTCTCAGAAAGACAGAGATAGAGAAGATAGATGAAGAGGAGACAGACAGACACAGAGACACACACAGAGCAAAAGAGAGTGAGAGACAGAGACACAGAGAGAGAAAAAGAGAGATACAGAGAGTGAGAGATAGACAGAGGCAGATACATAGAGAGAAAAAGAGAGAGAAAGAGACCTAGAGAGAAAAGACAGAAAGCGAGAAACACACACACACACACACACACACACACACAGAAAGAGAGATTGGTGGGATGTAGAAATAGTTTGTTATAAAGAAAGCTTCTTTGTAATGAAATTTGGTCTTTTTTCCCCCAAAAGGGTCTGAAGCTACATTGATTCTTCTATTCCTCCTTTGAGAAAAAATATTGGCTAGGATATGCCTATATTGTCCATAGAGAGAGAGACTAGACCTGTTATGTCATTGATGAAGGAAACTCCCAGATATGGAAATGTGCACTGCCAAAACAGGCCAGCACCTTCAGTGCAAATTAGAGCCTGGGAGAATTGACTAGAGCATTGTGATGTTAAGTGCCTTGTCCAGGGTTACGTGGCCAGAGTATGTCAGGGGCAGGATTTGAACCCAAATCCCCTGAATCCAAGGCAAGCTCTCTGTTCTTTATCCCACGTTTGTCTGAATCATACAGAATGAACTATAAATTGTGTTGTAAAATGTAAAATTCAAGACCTCAATGTCTTCACTCAAGTCAGTGGCAGAAGATGCTCCATGACTCTCCTGGAGCCCACACTGAACATGCTCTGTTTCCTGTGGCTTCTCTTCTGCTCCTGCAGGTCTCCTCTCAGCGGCCCCAGCACCTAGCTCTGGGCCACCATTATTTCCCTAGTCATACTCACCAGGGCTGGTAAGGATGGGATGGGTGATGTGCTGGGAGACTGGCCAGGAATGTTCAGAGCATTGAACTTGGGGACCACAGCCACACTGACTCTCCGACGGGGCATGTTCTGCAGGAAGAAAAGCGTTTACTAGCAGGAAGGTCATGTGCCCCGCCATCCTCAGTGGGACAATGGTAGCTGTCCTAAGTGATGAAAACAGGGAGAGGGGAGGGGTGTGAGTGTACGTCAGGGCAATCAGAGATTGTTCCACATGAACAAAGAAGCTCTATAGCTATGCATCCTGGGGGACTCGTTCTTGGACTAGAGTTTTCAGGGAAAAGTCACAACTTTAGGAAATTCACAAAAACCAAGAGAGTGGAAAGGAGATTTCTCATGTAAGAGAATGGATGGCATTAGTCTTCAGCACAGAGTCACTCTCAGCCTCAGTTTATTTCTGAAAAAGGTGGTGATGCAGGTTTGAGCCTGATAATGATTAAATGTTCTGCCCTGCTCCCCTCCCAGGAGTCTATGAGAAAAAGGGTTTGGAGGCCTTTTTTATTAGAAATAAGAATTCTTTCTTCCTTCCATCTATCCTTCCATCTTTCCTTCCTTCCTTCCTTCCTTCCTTCCTTCCTTCCTTCCTTCCTTCCTTCCTTCCTTCCTTCCTTCCTTCCTTCCTTCCTTCCTTCCTGCTTTTTGGAGGACAATTGGGGTTGTGACTTGCCCAAAGTCACATGGCTAGTAAATGTGTCAAAAGTCTGAGGTCGGATTTGAACCCGTGTCCTCCTGACTCTAGGGCCGGTGTTCTATTCACTGTACCACCTAGCCACCCTTAGAAATATGAATTCTTAAAAGCTGGAAGGGCCCTCTGAGGTCTTCCCTCCTGCTTGAAGAAAGAATCTCCTCTGTAGCCCCCCTGCCTGGTGGTCATTCCCTTTCAATAGCTCTAGCAATGATACCAGACAAGGCCACCTACTCCACTTGAGGGTTCTAAGTATTAAGAAATTTTCCCTAATTTTGAACTGAAATCTCTGACCTGGGTTCAAATCCCATTTAGAGACTCATCCTAGCTGTGGGAATTTCCTCATCTATAAAATGAGTGAATTAGAGTCAACAATCTATAAGAATTCTGTGATCCCCATGCTCCCACCCAAGGAATCCTTAATTTCAAGAAGGAGCTTTTGGATACAACTGAGTCCTCACACATATCCTGTGAAGCATGCAGGGATGAAACAAGCATTTATTAAACACATATTATTTTGCTAGCACTCTGCTTTATAAGTTACAAATATTATTTGATCCTTACAATACCTCGGGGAGGTAGGTACTATTATTGTCCCCATTTTACAGTTGAAGAACTGAGGCATATAGAAGTTAAGTTACATGCCCAGGGTCACACAGCTAGTAAGTATCAGAGGATAGATTTAAGTTCAGATCTTTCTGACTCCAGCCCAACACTCTATTCACTGTACTACTTAGCTGTCCTCCTTCGGGGAAAGTTTCAGGGCTTCCCATTTGTAGATGAAGAAATGGTGTCAGAGAAAGAGTAAAGGTTCAAGGTCACCCAAGTAGTGAATGGCTAGTGAACTTCTTGTACCTATGGGTGTTTTTCCTTCCTGAAACACCATGGACTTAGGTTATGGTGGAGCTTCTAATAAACCACTCCTGATTCTCTTCTGAGCAGCCATATTCCCCACCCCCCTGTGCAGACAACCTACCTTTCCCAGAGTGAGAGACATGGACCTGGTGGCACGAGGGACTCCATCCTCTGCAGCGATGGGGAGAGACAGAAGAACATCATCAGTCACTGCCAATCAGATTCAGGAAAGGGTTGGGGAAAGTGCTAAGAGCTGTCCAAAGGCCCTGGATGTTCCAGGCTCAGCCCCCCTCTATTCCTCTGTGAAGCCTGGAGTGAGTACAGGGACACTCTGAAACGAGGTCTCTGACCTCCGCCTCTGAGAATCTCTGGCTCCTTCAAGATTCACCTCCAAAGTCTGCTGCAGGAAGACCTCCCTGGTCTCCCCCGCCCCCGCTGCCCCAGGTTACCTTCCAGTTATTCTGTGTGTATCTCGTAGGCATGTCGTGCCTCCCAATGAGAGAGTAAGCTCTCTGAGGGCAGGGACTGTCACGCTCTTTCTTTATGTCCCAACACTCAGTGCCTGGCCTGTGAGAAGTGCCTGATAAATGCTTCTTGATTGGCTGGTTGGGGACCCTTCTGGAGCCCAGAGTCTTATTCCACGATGGGGCAGCAGCACCCATCATTGTCCTGCCTGTCTGCCTAGTAACGTTTTCATCACACACCTCGCAGGCTCTGCTAACAGATTGTACATCAGGGGTCCTACCGTGTCGGAAAAGCCTCCAGCATGGCCCAGGCCACAGACTGCATGTAATAACAACAGCAGCAGCAATGACAGCTAAGCATTAATATCCTTACAACAACCCTGGGAAGAAGGTGCTATTATTATCCCCATTTTACAGGTGAGGAAACTGAGGCAAACAGAGGTCAAGTGACTTGTCTAGGTAACTATCTGAGGCCAAATTTGAACTAAGGTCTTCCTGACTCTAGGTCCAGCACCACTTAGCTGCATATGCCTATTTTTTTTTTTTTTAAAGCAATCGGGGTTAAGTAACTTGCTCAAGGTTACAGGGCCAGGTGTTTCTGGGTGGGTGCTAAGTGTCTGAGCCCAGGATTCGATCTCCAGGTCTTCTCAACACTGGAGCCGGTGCTCTTACTCGCTGTGCTACCTGGCCGCCCCAAGCATATGCCTATTTTCTAAGGCAAAGCCCAATTACAAAAGCATTTATTAGATGCCTAAATGAATAAAACATTTATCATATTTATATTCATTTATCACAAATTTGATTTTGTATCACATTTTTTTGTGAATGTGTTTTATTCTTACTCTTAGAGTATAAACCTCTATGAGGGCAGGGATCATACTTTATTTGTATGTGCTCAGAAGAAGGCCTTGCATATAGAAGGTGCTTAATAAATGTTGACTTCAGGAATGCTCGACAAAATGGGCATGGGATGATGGTGATGATGATTTTTATGTAGCACTCTAAGGTTTGCAAAGAGCTTTACATAAGTTATCTCATTTGATACTTTCAACAGCCCTGTGAAGAGGCTGGCAGGGCTTGCCCAGAGTCACACAGCCAGCAAGTGTCTGAGGCAGAATTCAAACCCAAGTCTTCTTGATGCCATTCACACAATCTATTGACTGTACCACCAAGCTGCCTCAGTGAAGGAAATGCTACCAGAGTCTTTGTCTAACACTATTATAAAAACACAGGCACAAAGCATCCTTACGTACACAAATCCTAACCTAGTTACAGTTTAGAGGAGGTAGGGGAGCAGCTAGGGAGAACAGGACACCTAGGGAGACATTTGGGTGGTCGCCCATCCTGATCCTCTTGGTTCCCAGCAAATTGGCTCCCAGCTGACACATGGTGAAGGGCAGGTATGCAACTCTGATGCAGGCTGGTCAGACAGGGGACAGGTAAACAGAAACAATTAGAATCCAGGAATATGGTCTCTGATGCCAAAGCAGTTCTGCCAGCCTCTCCACGCATCCTTGTCCAGCTTACTCATGATTTAGGGTTTGGAAGGTGCTCAGGATCTTCTTGCCCTGGGCTATTGTTGTTGTTTGTCCTTGGTTTTCAGAGGACTGTGATGTCAGTGATGCCATGACAGGAAAGTCAATTGGATTTAAGAGTACAAAGTCACCGGCCTCACTTTCTCCTTTGGAGCCATCTGAGTCCAGAGGCAAGAGATGGATCAGGACAACTGGAAATGGCCCTGGATGCATTTGGGAGACCCTGGCCTTTTAAAGCTAAATCAATCTGGGGTGGGGAAAGACCCTCAAGGTTTCTGGCCAAAAATAGCAATTGTTTCTGAGTAGGTATTACCTCAGTCAAACTGAGACATTGCCAATGGCTCCAGATGGCTCTGGAGGAGAAAGTAAGGCTGCTGACTCTGCACAGCCCTCCCTCACTTAAATCTTGCCCTGAGATGGAACATCTGAATAAAGGTTGTGGTCTAGGCTTCCTTGCCCTTCTGACTATAAGACAATGCTACCCCTAACTGCCATGGCCACTCAGAGCAAGCCTGTCAAGCCAACGGACATTTCTTAAGCACCTACAATGGATCAGGAACCATGTTTGCCTGCTAGAACCATAGTTTGACTGGTGAAGCTGATGGGCAAATGTATCTGTGTACCCGCCCTGGGCGTGGTGGCCCACATATTGTCAACAAGCCCTGCGGTTAGGTTTAAGGAATGTTGGGCTGGCTTTCTGTGTGCTGAGATTAAGAAGGAATTAACTCACTCTTCCAACTCCACACATTGGGAGAGAGCTGGCTGTTTGCTAAACTGGTGCATTTTAGTGACCTCATTTCCTAAACCTAAGCCAAAACAGCTTTGTGCATTTCTACCTTAGTTCTAGGGAAAAAAAAAAAAAGCTGCTGATATTCCCCAGAAAACTCTCTCTCCCAGTGTTCTGTTTATAAAGGTCTCTCCATCTGGGACATGCTTTCTGCATCCCCCCTCCTCCAGTTCATTGTAACTAAGGATGTTTGCAATATCCAGGAATTGTGGGCTCAAAAAGCTCCATTTTCTCGGGCTGTTTATCTCTCAATGGCCAGAACTCTCATTCCCTCCGGCATGAGCTTTACTTGTTGGGAAATGATGACTCTAGCAACTGGGCTGAAAATGAAATGAGAAGACAGAGGCAGCAGCAGCTCCTCAGCCCTAGAGGGACACGCTGGGTTACACAAAGGGAAGAACTTTAGATTTGGATTCAAGAGGGTCTGAGTTCAAATCCTCCCTCAGGTACTTGTGTGATCCTGAGAGACCTGACCTCTGACTCAGTTTCTTCATCTTTAAAATGAGAGTCATATCACTCGTCTTGCAGGGTCATTGTGAGGATCGACCAAAGAACATCATTAAAGTGATCTGCAAACCTCAAAGCCCCATGTAAAACAGTTATTATAGCAATTGTTATACATATTACAACAGTACTAGCTATTATTATCAGGGACAAGGCTTATTTTCATCCAGTGTTCTTACTCTTAGAATAATTAAATCTTAGAGCTGGAAAGGACATCAAATGCCATCGAATGCACCCACAGATGCTCATCGTACAATATTCCTAACACATGTTCGTGCACCTGAATCCTTCCAGTGATAGGGAATTCACTGCCTGACTGACCTCTCCTGGACGAATTCTAGAATGTCAATATCCTTCAGCCAGGACTGAACACAACACTCCAGTTCATGGAGTGGACTGATCAGGGCAGGGGGCAGAAGGGCTATCACTCTACTTTTTCTGGGCACTCTATTTCTACTAAGTGGTGCAGTGGGTACAGTACTGGGCCTGGAGTGAGGAAGATTCCTTTTCCCAAGTTCAAATCCAGCCTCAGATACTTCTAGCTGTGTGACCCTGAGAAAGTCACTTAACCCTGTTTGCCTTACTTTCCTCATCTGTAAAATGAACTGGAGAAGGAAATGGCAAACCAATCCAGTATCTTTGACAAAAAAACCAAATAAACCCCCAAAGGGATCACAAAGAATCAGACACAACTGAAAAATGGCTGAACATCACATCATATTTCTACTAATCCAGACTAATCATTGTGAGTATATATGTAATATATATATAATATATATAAATATATATTTATACTTCATATAAACCTTGTGAGTATATATCACAGCCCTACTTTATTTCATCATGGCAGTAACAACCATGAACATAGAAATTATTCTGTCTGTGCTCTTTCAGCAAAGAAATGAGAAGTAAAGGACAGATAACACCGACATTAAAATCTGCTAAGTCCCATCATACCTTTCTGATCTGTTAGTGAAAATTTATGCGTCAAAATGGTGATTTGGGCAATTTTCTTGTAATTTGTCTTCATCTCCCCTCATGTTAGAGAGCCAATGGATTAACAGACTAGACTTAGGTCGCATCTTTTACAAACAATCACAGAGACACATTTGAATTCAGCTTTCAGAACCTAGAGGCCTTTTGCCTTTATATTATTAGTGCTAATTAGCCTCTATTGCAAATGTGGTATAATGCATAGACTTCTCCATTTAAGAGTTAAAGAAAAAAACCTGATTCAAATCTCACCTCTAACTGTGTGACCAGCTGTGTGACCACCAGCAATGATTCCCTTAACTTTTCTGAGAAACAGGCAATTGTCTGATAGAAAGTCATGGCCTCCTAAACCTGCTGTGTAATCTCTGCTCCCCCAATGTGGACTCTGAGGAGCTATTCACTGTTTTCTCCATCACCTCTTTGGTTCCAGATTATAAGTACTGGATTTTAATCAACAGAATCTATGGAATAAACAAGGTCATTTTTCAGGATGTCTGCATCCTCTCAGGTCCCAGTTTTTTCCAGCCTTAATGTACACTCCTTCCCCTGCTCATAAACTTTGGGCTTCATCCAGACTGGACTTATCACCCGCCCCCCAGACACTTCCTGGAATGTCTCACCTCTGGGCTACTGCCCATATTCTTCTCTGGCCCCGGAATGGCCTTCCTTGCCACTCTCTACCTGCTGCTGCCCCGCCCAACCTACCCACAGCAGAAAACCTGCTGCTGTCCCCAGCTGCCAGAGGGGCATCCTCTGACCTCCAGGAATTTTAGAGTACAACATTCTAACTTGTATTTCATCCATTGATGTGCCCATCTCATTTCTTTTCTCCAAGACTGTGAGCTGCCTGAGGGCAGCACCTCTGTCTGCACCAGACCTGCAGGGGAACACAGTAGGTATATAAATAAATGCTGAGGGAGTGGAACTGGAATAAAGTCCCTCTACCCCTCAGCACTTCCTTTGTCTTAAAGAGAACTGGCTGGAGGCACCTTGTAGGCTACCTTCTTACTGGGGCACATTCTCTGCTCTGCATTTCCTCCCGAATACTTTTCATCCCAGGGAGGTCTTCTGCCTCCAAACACCCGTCTAGTTTCCGCCACTTGCTCCCCCCTGGTGGGTGGGGTCACCAGGTCAGAGATTTACAGGTGGAATTGTCATCCAATTTACACAATGCTGTTCAGTTTTCAGTTGTGTCCAACTCTTTCTGACCCCATTTGGGTTGGTTTTTGTTGTTTTGTTTTGTTTTGCAAAGAAATGAGTAGTTTGCTATTTCCTTCTCTAGTTCATTTTATAGATGGGGAGACTGAGGCATATGGGGTTAAGTGACTTGCTCAGGGTCACAAAGCTAGTGTCTGAGGCCAGATTTGAACTCAGATGCTCCTGATTCCTGGCCTGGTGCTCTATCCCCTGTACCACCTAGCTGCCTTTATGCCCTCACACCTGGACTATTATTGTCCTGGTCTGCTGATTGATCTCCTTGCCCCAAGTCTTTCCTAGATCAGTCCATGCTTCACTCAGCTGTCAGACTGATTTTCCTAAAATGCAGGTCTGATCCTATTCCTCCCCCATCCCTCCATTCAAGAAGCTCTGGTTCTGGAGGCCTCCAGGATCAAAGACAAAACCCTCCGGTTGGCCTTGACAGCCCTGCACAGCCTGCCTACCTGCCAGTCTCCTTAGGCCTGACTGCCCTCCCCAAGACCTTTGCCCAGTGACCCTGGCCTCCTGGCTGTTCCTCGATGACACACTTCCTCCCCCACCTCTGTGTGGCTTCACTGGCTGCTCCCCAGGCCCAGAATGCTCTCCCTGCTCATCTCAGCCTCCTGGCTTCCATTGGCACAAGTCCTGCCTTCTGCAAGGACTCTTCCCACCCTGGTGCTTTCCCTCTCAGATGCTGCCCTATCACCCTTTCTACAGCTTGTTTGTTCACAGTCATTTGTGTGCTGTCTCTAAGCTCCTGGAAGATTCTGCCTGTCTTTGTATCTGTAGCTCTTAGTACAGTGCGTGGTGCCCAGTAGGCCCTTCCTAGGCACTCCAGCCTGGTTGGGCTGGCTGTGGCCAGGCCAAGATGATGCTGCAGGGCCAGGCTGCCCAGGCTAGCTGTGGATGGGCCAGGCCGGCTGCAGCAGGGCCAGGCTTCACACCCCTGGGGACCGCTGGATGACAGAAACCCCACTCGGCTTTACCAGAGGGGCCGTAGCTCCGACTTGAATTCTGGTTTGCTAGTTTCTTAAACTCCATGAGCTCCGCATGGTCTTTCTCATACGTCCTCTTCAGATTCTCTACATACTGCATCATAACCTCTGCAGCCTTTGACATCCGCTTTTCCTATGAGGAAAGAGAGGCAAGAGGGGAGAATAAGGTTAAGAAACCAAGACAGATAAAGCCATGGGAAGGAGTAACCCATTGGGACTTAATCGATAGAAAATACCAGAGGCAGGACCATAGAAGCCCAAATCTAGAACTGCAAGGAATCTTAGAGATCATTTCACCCAGTCCCCCTCATTTTACAGATGAGGAAACTGAGGCTCAGTTGAAGTGACTTGGCCAGACTCACATATAGGTAGTAAATAGCAAAGGCAGGATTTGAACCCAGAGCCCCTGATTCTAAGTCTGAAACTCTTTGCACTATAACACCTTGGGGGACCTCAGAATATAGGACACAGACTGTCAGAGCGAGGAGAGTCCTTGGAGGAGAGGATGTCAGGTGGGAAGGGCCTCAGAGGTCATTTAGGAAGTCTGTCCTTCCATAAGCCTGTGTAAGGATGGCCCAAAAGCCTTAGTGCAGCTTTAAGTTTTAATAGCTTAATCTTGCACTCAGATTTTTGGGACACCCTGTATATCTGTCAAACCAGATGTCATAGAGAACAGCAGCTGAAATAAATGAGGAAGGTTAGACTTTAAGCTCAGTGTGAGTCAACAGAGTGACACAGCAGCCAGAAAACCTACCAATTAGAGCCAGAGGCCCAGCATCTGCAACGAGGGTGAGACTCAATTCCATTCAGGTGCCACAGTGCAAGAGTGCTGGGCCTGGAGTCAGGAAGACTCGTCTTCCTGAGTTCAAATCCAGCCTCAGACACATTATCTCTGTGACCCTGGGCAAGTCACTTAACCCTGTGTGTGTCAGTTTCCTCATCTGTAAAATGATCTGGAGAAGGAAATGGCAAACCCCTCTAAAATCTCTGCCAAGAAAACCCCAAAAGGGGCATGAAGAGTCAGGACTGAAACACCCCAACAATTAGGCACGAATCATGTTCCAGGCACTGTTCTGGGTACTGAGGCTATTTAAAGGCAAAAACAGAATAGCCCTGCCCTCAAGAAGCTTCCCTTTCCTTAGAGGGCTGTGATATGTCTATAAGGGAGTACGCCACATGGTGATTTAAGGGGGAGAAGGCTTCAGGGAAGCTCTTTGAAGGAGGTGGTGCCTTAGCTGGTCCTCGCTGAACACAGGGGCTCTGAGGGGCCAAGATGAAGAAGGAATGGCTTCCAGGAATGGGGGATAGCCTGCTGGATCCTCTGAGGTGGGAGTTCAGAGCACGTCTTCCTCAGCTAATCATTAGCCCACAGACGTTCAGAGCTGAAAAGAACCTCAGAGGTCCAACCCACACCTGAATAAGAATCCCCCTTACTCTCATACCCATGCCATCAGTTAGTCTATGTCTAAACATTTCCACCAAGAGGAAACTCAGTACCCTCCAAGGAGCCCCACTCAAATTGTGGGACGGCTTTATTTGGTAGGAAGTTTCCTCTTATATTCAGTCTAAATTACTGCTTTACAATGCCTACCCCTTACAGCTGGGGTCAAGCTGAATAAATTGAACACCTCTCCTATGAGACAGCCTTCCAGATATTTGAAGACTGCTACCACGTCCCTCCTAAATCATTTCCAGCTCCTTCAATTAATACTCTCATGGCATGAATTCGAGCCCTTTCCCCATCCTGGCTGTTCTCTGGATTCTGATCAGCTCTCTGTCTGCCCTACTAAAATGATACACACACAACTGAGCTCCAGCTATGGAGAAGGCCCAGTCTGGGATATCATGTGTCTCTAAAAGGAACCCAAGATTTCACTGACTTTCTTTGCTGCCATAACTCACTATAATGGTCAAGGAAAACCTTTACTAGAGCTTTACTCAGAAGTGTCCGTGTGAGTGTCCTCAGTTTGTGAAGCTGATTGTTTGAAGCCAGATAGGTGTGAGACGTCTCTTTATCTCTCTAGATTCATCCCAGTATGTATAATCTGTCCTGGTGAGGCCCTTCCTCTCTCTAGGCCTCAGTTTTCACACTGGTTTCTGGAGGTTCTTCAAAGTCCAGGCTCCATTCATCATGTCTGTTCCTCCTGCCTGGAATGTTTTCTCTCCTTACCTCTGCCTCCTAGCTTCTCTTAGGACTCCGCTCAAGCTCAGTCTCTGCAGGAGGCCTTTCCTCTCTTCTCCCCCTGCCCATACCTCCCTCTGGGATCACTCCCAGTTTACCCTGTCTATATCTTGAATGTGCACAGTTGTCTCACCCATTAGAAAGGACTGTTCCCCCGCCCCTCCTTTGCATTCCGCACAGTTTGGCACACAGTAGGTGCTTAATACATGCTTGCTGACTTGGTTTATTCTGGGGCTGAGACTTGAGTTTGGGGGAGGAGCAATGCCGCTCACTCTGCTTCTTTCATGTCCTTCAGGGCCACCTGGCACCCTGTGTCCCCAGCAGTGGTTTCTTAGGCTAGTAGCTTCAACAAAGGGGTTATAGCCCCATGATGGAAGGGCCGACTGTTCCCTTTAGGGCCAGCAATGTCTTGAGATGAGCAGGGGCTGGGCTAGGGAGGTGGAAGGAGGGAGGTCAGTGGTCTGACCTGGCGCACTGCCCCAACCATTTCAGCGCGGCTGGAGAGGCGGGCGGCCAGGCGATGTAGGACGGCGATGTCTTCCAGCAGTTTCTCATAGGTCTCTCGGTGTTCACAGGGCTGCCAGATGGATGCTGAGGACTGAAAGGAGGGAGGAGATGGGACATTCTGAGTTACAGTTGGGGTGGAGGAAATCAGGCCTGGAGGAAGATCTGAATGCTCCCCTGCCCCTACTCCATCTTCCCCTTCCTCATCCCTCAGCTGCTGAGGTGAGAGGCTGAACCAGAGTCTCTGGACCTGCTCTGGAAAAGCTCTTCCTGGCTCAACCTGCCCCCCCCCCTATGTTTTGGCAAATTGGAGGTTTCCTACAAAGCCAAAAAACATCTGGACAGAAGTTTTTTAAACCCTCAAATAAAAAAGAAACAAACATCTGGACAGTGACCAGTGGCCAGGGAAGGGAGGCAAAAGGTAAGGGAGAAGAAGCCAGTCTCATCATCTGGGCCCAAAAAAAGGCCTGAAGGTCACATACCTACATAGATAACCTCAGCCCATAACCGTCACTATCAACCCACACCATTGCTTAGACAAACCTTCCCCCGCATCCCACCCCTCAGGCTGCTCTTGGTGATTCCTAAAAAGAGGGAGAGTATTCTTGGAAAACCATGTAAAACTGGGCCTGCCTTCCTGACAGCAGATAATAGGATAAGGACACAACTGGATCTGCCAATTTATGGTACAGGGACCTGCCAGATGAGCAGGGAAGTTCCTGTAACCAACTCAGGGTTGGCACCTTCTCTGTAGTTTGACTTGCCCAGGGTCACACAGCCATAGTATGGGACAGAGATGGCTCCTCAACCAGATTTTCTGGGCTCAAGGGCAGCCCTCTATTGACTTTGTTAGGTTGCCTCTTCATTGACTGATCAGATGAGCTAATTGGGCATCTCCTTCTCTGTCCACCAACCAACTGCCTTCCAGTTATATAAATACAGTCAATTCTTCATTTATAATTGAGCTCCCTGGTGGTCCCCCTCACTTCCCTCCTCCCTGTGCAACTGGCCTGGTCCTCAGACACATGATTCCCCTCCCCTCCTGGTTCCCATAGGCAGGGGTGGCGATGGCCTTAGGACAGCTCAGGGATGGGACAGCCCTTGGGCACTGTCAGAGCCAGGCTGCTTCCTTACCGTGATTGAAGTTTTAAAGTTGTTCAGTTCTTTCTCGGTGTTCTCTTCTGTCAGGTTCCTTTCTCTCTCAGCCTGGCTAATTCTCGACTCTAGAGTATAGCTGTCATTTCGAAAGGCCAAGGAAAGTTGTACAAACACATTCTATGGAGAGGGAGAAAGAGTGGAGGAGAAAGACAAGGAGGAGCTGCTGTAGGTTAGAAGGTTGAGTTTATGACTTATCTGTATGTAGATTCTAACTGGAGACCTGGAAAGGACATCAGAGGCTGGCTGGCCCAACCCTCTCATTTTGCAGAGGAGGCCCAGAAAAGGGAAGTGACTTTGAGTAGTTAGTGGCAGAGCTGATATTTGGATCTTCGTCCTCTAACTCCAAATCAGTGTTCTTTCTACCACAAGAATCTGTATTTACACAGCTTACCAAACCATGGAAGTTGCTGTCAACAGGGGTCTGTTCTCTAAGGCTAAGGGGTAAACCAAATCATAGCAAGGTGTTAATGGGTGAGAATGACTTAAAAAAAAAAAACCAACTGCCCTTCCTCTCAGATAACTTTAATGCCTTACCCTACAACAGTAAGTGGGAATGGAATTTCAAACATCACATCAGGACAATGGAGATGATGAGTGGAGCTGAGGACCTTTCAGGAGATTCTGAGGACGTCACATGAGACCTGGTCTCTACTCTTGCCCTTGGACTTGCCAGTCACTGGCTCTGTGACATTGGCCAGGCTACTCACTCTCTGGGATCTTCCGTTTCCCTTTCTGCACAATGAGGGGGTTGGACCAAGATGGCTTTCTAAGGCTCCTTCAGCTCTAAGTCTGATCCAAAGACTGATAAATTCTCTTCTTCCTGCTCTAAGATATTAAGAACCTATGGAAAAGCTTTGGAAAGCCACAAAAATGACAACATATGGCCATAGGAGTCTTAAGAGAAGGTAAAGAGTCAGTGCATTTTACTAAAGTGCCCCCCCCCCCCAAATGCTTTGCTCTCCACTATTGAAGAAAATTCATGACAGCAACTTGGGTTTAAATAAGCCAGGGGCACTTAGCTGAGCCAATGTAAGCAATTTGGATTAGCTGGGGGGATTTATGGCCAAAGGGTTTCACGTGGAGAAACCATATTTAAGGAAAACTGGTGTGAAGGATAGGTCTTGTTGATTTAAAAGAGACTTCAGCCAGCATTCATATCACATTTCCAAGTTTCTGCCTGAACAGCAATTTTAAATGGCTGCCAAAAGATTTATTTTTTAAGACCCCTAAGGTTCACTTAGGACTTTGTATAAACATTAGTTGCAAAAATCTCTGAGTGCAGGACTGACCTTTAAAAAGATGGAAATCACAGAGAAGGCGCTTCCTGGTCTGAGCCCATGTAGGAAAGCACTGGGGAAGAGACTTGGGCAGGTGGAAATTCTTTAGCGGAAGTAGGCTCTCTCTCTGTGCTGATTGTGTAACACTATGAATGCTACCCATATATTTAAGTTCTAAGTGTATTTCTATTCTATCATTCAGTTCTATCATATTCATTTCTGTACATGTCCTAGTTCTCTGCCAGCCTGGGAGCTTTCAGGGGCAAGAGACTACATCTTTAGAGTCAGTATAGGTGAGTGGTTAGAGTTTTGGGTTGGCGCTGGGAACACCTGGGTTCAGCTTCTGCCTATGATTCTTACTAGCTGTGAGACCACAGCCAAGTCATTTAAGCTCACTAAGCCTCAGTTTCTTCATTTGCTGTGAAGATTAAAAACAAATCTATATAAAGAACTTTGCAAATTTTAAGGTACTACATTAAGTTATTATAAGTAATTATTAATAATAATGATGACGACAATGATGATGATTGTCACCTTTGCATCTCCCTTAGGGCCGAACAAGGTACATTATGTCTAGTAGGAGCTAAATGTGTATTAGGAATGGATGAATGAATGAATGAACGAATGATGAATGAATGAATGAATGCATGAATGAATGCATGAATGAAGGTGATGGTCTTCATCTTCTCAGCCTTTTGTTGACTCTGCCCTGGGTCAATCAGCAGCAGATCTGACATTTCCATGCATAGAGAGGAGGGTGTTGTGTTGGCCCAATGCAGCTGGCCACTGGCTGCTGGCTGGGGTAGAGTAGGACCAGCCTAATTGGGTGAATGGCCTCGCCTTGCTAAGGTTTTTGCCTAGGGTCTTTGGCTATTAAACAAACAGCTCTGGGAGCACCTTCCCAAACACCAGCTGGCATGTTCTTGCATATACTTCCCGAATGACTCAGCCATTGGTCAGTCACACTGCTCTTGCTTGGGTAGCCTGAGCACCGATGATATGTGATGAACCCCTGATGAACCCTGCTCCATCATTTGTCTGTGGCCTCTCTATTCTCATGGACAACTTGGGACCCTTTTTGATTCCAGGCTGCTTTCTGTCTGGCCCCAGGACGAGGGAGGGAGCCAGTCCAATGGAAAAAGCTCTTAATTTGGAGTCAGAGGACCTGGGTTCAAACCCTCCCTTTGCTACTTAGTACTGCTAAGGCCTTGGGCAAGTTTCATCATCTGTAAAATTGGAGGATTAGATGACCTCAGAGGTCACTTCCAGTTCTCAATCTCTAGTCCTTCAATAAATTCCTCATGTTGTCTATTTCTGCACACCCAGGGAAAGCAGGTAAACTCTTTTTTTAATATTTGCCAAAGAGAGACATGATTAAATGGGCAAATATGCTATAAAACCCTAGGATGCTTTTCAAATGAAGTCAAAGTGAATTTTGCATTTCAATGTTCTTTTGTTGCTCATGTCCCTGCCCCCACTCAATACTTTCCCTCCCCTCCAAAAAATTAGTATAAATTAAGAATTGACTACATTTTGAAACCCATCACCACTAGCATGAAATATGGAATATGAATATGTGCATGAACACATTCTCTCACATTCTCCCCTCCTCTCCTCTCCATTTGGGGAGGTAAGATAAAATGCTTTCTTTGATTAAATTCCTCAATTCCCCAGCACAGTAACTGATTTCTTTTTTCTGCTTTGAAATAGTAATATTGCCATCAGCTGGGTCTTTCTTCTTTACGTTGAATGTGCTTTGCTTGTGAGGCAAAGGTCAGAAAAACAAAGGCCCCTTACAGGTGAGGAATGGCTTCCTGCTTCCTGCCCCCTCTCTGCTGCATCAAGAAAGGAAAACTAGCTCTGCTCGGGCTGCTTCCTTCTCTTCATCCCAGGTCCCTCTCATCAGTTTATTCTTGTGTGTCTGCCTTGTTTGTGCATGGTTGCTGCCAGCTGTCTCCCCTGTTAGATTATAAGCTCCTTGAGGTCAGGTACTGTCATGCTTTCTTTGCATCCCCAGTGCTTGGCACAGAGCCTGGCACATACTAAGCCCTCAGTAAATGTTCACTGACTGCCCTCCCTGCTTACTTCCCCTGGATTGGTGTTCTGCAGGGCTACAGTGCCTGGCACACAGTAGGTGCTCAATAAATGTTGATTGATTGATTTTGGTTCCCTTAACATACCATCAAATCTTAGTGGGAGGGGTCAGTAAGGGTCAGCCCTTTAGTGGGGCTGTAGGAGCTGCAGAGTACTTTTTCATTAGACCCAAGGATGCTAAAAACCAAGTCTCAAGTTTTAAAAGTAAAGCAGAGGTAAACTCCACCTTTTAATTCTTTGTGAATTAACTTGATTCCATTTAAGTTATCCCATGGTCCCCAGCTTTCTCATAGAAAAAGAAGGCCTACCTTCTCTGCTCCAAATGTCATTTTTCAGGAACTTTTGAAGAAAGAAATTTCAAGTAGCTCTAGATTCCAATGGCCTTTGCCCCAAAGAGCGTCATCTATCTACCTACCTATATCTGTCTGTCTGTCTATCTATCTATCTATCTATCTATCTGTCTGTCTGTCTGTCTGTCTGTCTGTCTGTCTATCTGTGTAAATAGACACGAGAATCTAAAAAGTTAATGAAGGCTGTTAAGAACCATGGTGGACCAAGACCCCAAGTGGGCACATCACATCCCCCTCCCAACACTTGGACCTGTGTCCCTGTGAAAGTATCACGGAAGCCAAACAGGTAAGTTCGGCCTGGATATGGATGGAATTTGATGAGAACTGTGAGGCACTTACCTCGACTTCCTTTTCAGTGAGCGGAGGAGCACTAGGAGAAAAGGGGAAGAAGGAAGCTTATCATTTCATCTCCAGAGTAACTGAAAGGATGCTTCTCTAACCCTGGGAGCCTCACTGGGTCTGCTCAGAGGAAGACTGCAGCATGCCCGGCTGGCGAGAATGGGGAGCTGGTGTGGATTCCACATCCTGCCTCCAAGTCTTTACTGGCACTGGTTGTCTGCATGCCTGGAGTGTTCTCCCTCCTCCCCTCTGCCTCTCAGAACACCTAGCTTCACTGCTGCCATTATTCACATCTGATTTTTCCATCCAGATTTAGACTGCTAGGCCTGGAGGCAGGAAGACCTGAGTTCATATCTGGCCTAAGAAACTTATTAGCTATATGACTTCGGCAAATTCACTCAACCTCTGCCTACCTCAGTTCCCCCATCTGTAAAGTGGGTACAATTATACTACCTATCTCCTAGGGCTGTTGTGAGAATCAAATGAGATAATATCTGTAAAGCACTTAGCACAGTGCCTTGTACATGGTAAGTGCTATATAAATATTAGCTATTATTATTTTTAGAATATCAATGAATAGCCAAAGTTCCAGAGGGAACACTGCATAGTCAGTGGAGGGCAGATCTCAGAGTGAGGAATACCTGGATTCAAGAAGTTTCAAGCTTCTATATGAAGATTTTCCTGAGCTTTCCCCCACAACTGCTAATGCCTCCCTCCCCCCTCAACTGCTAATGCCTCCTTCCCCCCAACTACTAATGCCTCCCTCCCAGGTGACTTTGTTTATACCTGTTTTGTATATATCTACATATACACATGTTTTCTTCCTCCTCTTTCCCTGCTAGAACAGAAATTCCTTGAGGGCAGGAACTTTTTTTTTTAACTTTTATGTTAGTATCTCCAGTGCCTAGCACAGTGCAGTACACAGTAGGCACTTACTAAATGCGTGTCGACTGGTTCTAGGCCAATGGGCTGGGTGGGTGCACACATGAGAGTATGTTTGAGCCCTCAAAAGCTGCTCTTGCCTGTGTCCCCAGCTCTATGACAGGGAGAGTCTGAAAGGGACAGGATAAGGAGAAGCAGCATCTTTGGGAATGGAGGAGGCTGAATCAGCGTAGAAGGGATGTCTGGTGCTGGCCAAGAACAAGGGAGGGAGGAACATTTTTTTTTACCAAGTCAGCAGACAAGTCTTATCTCTTGGTCTTGAGGCAGTGAGAAAGTGTGGCTCATTGTTAAAAGTCCCTGGACTCTGTAAATAAAGCTGGGGCCCCTTTCTTTCCTGTCTTGGGTGGTGCAGGCTTGACTGAGTGTGGGAAGTGAGGGAGAACAAGGGGACCTAACAGCTTCACCCCACCCGACAAAACAACAGATCAAAGATAAGATGCTCAGGAAGCCCGGCTTCCTCTGCTGCCCAGAGCAGAGGTGCGAGGTCACCCCTTCTCTGGGGAGGCGGGGTGCTAGTCCCCCCAACTGAAGGCTGCCAGGACCCTTCCTGTTTAGGTGCTAGGGAATCTGCCTTGATGCTGTTTTCTGTGAGCAGCCAGAGTGGGGCAGAGTGGCTGATTCCCCACTGGCTAAGATTTAGATGAATCAGGTTCTTCAGTTGGCTTTCTTCCATGGGAGTGGCCCATAGGCCAATCTATACCAAAAATTCCTTCCCAGTCTGGATCTTTGTGCTTCTATCCTTTACTGCTGCTGTTATCGATGCCTGATTATTTCATTTAGATTAAAAAAATAAACTAATAGCCCAACCTCCCAATGGGCGCTACCTAATAAATGGACAGAAGATGGGGCCTCAGACTAAGGAACATTTACCTGGATTCAGGTACTGCCCTTGCAAATATTAGCTGCCTGGTCACAAGCCAGTCAGCTAATCCCTTCCTGCTTCCAAGCAACTCTCAAAGACCCTGCATTACAAATGGTTTGCCAATTAGCACTGGCTGAGGGAGCTTCCTCCTCTGGACGTCACTGGACTGGTCACATCCTGGGTAAGCCAGGCCTGAAGTGTAAGATGAGTCATCATGGCTCCAGACATGAAGCCTGGTATAAGTGAGAGGAGTCCTGAGTATGAACCTGACTCTGCTGACCTTGGAACCATTGCTTATCCTCTCCAGGCCCTCATTTGCTCATCCATAAAATCAGGGACCTGGACAAATGGTCTCTAACGTCTTTCCGCCTCCAGGTCTACTATCGTTTAATTTCTTTCTTTCTTCCTTCCTTCCTTCCTTCCTCTATCAAGGTTAAGTCACTTGCCCAGGGTCACATGGTGAGTATCTGAGGTCGGATTTGAACTCAGGTCCTCCTGACTCCAGGGATAGTGCTCTATTCACTATACCTCCTAGCTGCCCCCAATCCTTTGATTTCAAAGAAGAACCATTAAGCTAATTCCTCCCCCACCTTCAGAGTCATTTAACAATCTGCCTGATCAACAAGAAACCTTGGGAAGGTTGGAAGAGTCCAGCAGGGAGAATAAGCTAGAGTTTGGGGCTTGGATCCAGCTTCAGACACTTAGTATCTGTGTGACTCTGGGCAAATCACTTAACCTCTGTTTACCTCAGTTTCCTCAACTAAAATGGGGATAATAATAGCACCTGCCTCCCAGGGCTGTTGGGAGGATCAAATGGGCTAATGTTTGTGAAGCACTTAGCACAGTGCCTGGCACACATATAATAGGTGCCTTATAAAATTTGCTGAACTGAACTCAAACCACAGCTGCCTTGAGAATGACCATATCAAGAGACAAGGAGGCAGAGGAAAGAAGGATGGTTTGGGCAGTGGTGGGTCTGCTGTGGCTGCCTGCAAATAACCCAGTAGATCCACCTGATTTTTAAAACTCAGCTCATTCTCTGAGCTTCAGAATTTGGTTATTAGAATCATCAGAAACTAACAGAGCTGAAGAAGACCTTGGGGAGACCAAAGAAAGGAACACCGAATCACAAGACTTGGGTTCGAATCTTGGCTCAGCTACTTACTCTTTGTGTAATCCTAAAGTGTCTCCAGGAGGACAGCATGAGCTCAAGGAAGAGAGAACTCACCTGGGGAGGTTCCCTGGACGACCTGGTGTTTCCTGGCAAGTCGGACCATTGGTTTGGAGAACAAATTATGTACCAAATAGATGTTTGGTTAGTATAAAATTAGGCCAGAGGAAGCTGGCCTTCTTTCAGAAATCTGTATCTCTCCAGAATTCAGTTTCTTCCTTTGTGAGCCAAGGACATTGGTCTAGACTAGGACTTCTAAGGTCCTATCCATCTCTAAGTCTATAGAGGAGAAAACCAAGTCCCACTCAAGGTTACAATCCTATAATCCTAGAATTATACTGAGATTTTTTTTTCTGATCTTAGGTCTTAGAACCTTAGAACTGCCAAAAGGAACACTAGAGGTTGTCTAGTACAACCTCCTCATTTTACAAATGAGGAAACAAAGACCCCGAGAGAACATGACAATTGCTGAAGGTCTCGAAGGTAAAGTGGGAAAACCAGGTGCTCTGCCTCTAAATACATACAATGCTCTTTCTATTAGTCTTTCTAGTGGCACCACCCCCAGACTACATTCACGGTCTCCTGAGTTCAAGGCCACAGTACCTTATGGCTCAATAATAACTTTCAGACCACTTGAACTTTTTCGTGTGGTAACTTAGTTAAGAAGATGTGAATTTCTCACGGCCCCCTCCAGCTTAATATGCTGTCTCTGATAGGGCCACTAAGTGCCTTTTAGAGGGGGTCATATACCTGAGCTTAAATCATGAATCCGCCACTGTTTGTATGACCTTGTCCAAGATGTATGATCTCTGTGGACCTCAGTTTCCTCATATGTAAGAGGAGGGAACTGCTCTAGATGACCTCTGAGGACCCCTTCCAGTTATAAATCCATGAACCTGGTTTCTGTGATGCAAGTGACAGAAACACACAAAACATGGCCCTCTGAGTTCATGGACCAGGGAGGGAAATCTTGCCTTTAAAGACCAGAGCGAAGAACTTTTGCAACCTAACTTGAATTCTCTTTGGTTTTGCCCAGATTGTGGGCTGTGATTTCACCCATTTAGGGAATTCTTTTCAAAAAATGCAGTTTGACGCTTTAAAAAAACAAAACAAAAACAATTTGTGGTCTTAGAGAGTGTTCTAGGGCATTGAGCAGTTAGGTGACTCACCCAGAGTCATAGCCAGTAGGTGTCAGAGTCAGAACTTGAATCCATGTCTTTCTGACTCTCTTAAAGCCAACTTTCCACTACCATGCACACCATCTCTATTTGTTCAATGTTGAAAGAAAAATAAACTTCTCCTGATACAAATTTCAGAGCAAGGCAGAACTTGGAAGCAAGGCCAGCTTCCTTGGGTGGGATGTTATGCTAACCAAACTGCCTTCTGGTCTGTAATTTGATGTTCTACTCAGTGGGTCTACCTCCCAGGAAATGCAGCCTCCTCCAGGAAGTCTCCTCTGCCTCTTCTAGCCCATGGTGATTTCTCTCTTCTCTGAACTCCTGCTGCCTTCCAGGCCTCACTCATAGAGTTTTGCACTGGTTTTTTCTCCCCAGTTCCTTGAGGGAAGTGACCATATCTAATTTATCTCTGTAACCCACAAAGAGTAGAAGGCAGGGTTTGGCATGTTGGTGCCCCATAGATCTGTTAGAGCTGTCCGGATGGACACCAAGCTTTCTGGAGACCATGTTGAGTTTTACCTGCCAGGGAGGGCCTTATGAACTCGTAGTTTATGGAGCAGCACATCAGAGATGTTAGGCATGACGTCACAGACACTCTTGGACTCTTCCTCTTCAATGCCTGGGGAAAGCTCAGAGGGGTGCCCTGCAAAGTGACATTTGGGGATCCCATTTAAGACCTATTATACTAGGAGCACACAGGTAAATTTTCTTCACCTAAAGCATTTTCTTTGACAAGCAGAAGGAGATTATACCTTATAACCTTGCATGGTGCCCAATACAGGGCTTACCCATGGTGAACAGGTGAGTCCTGCTGGGGACTGACCAACAGACCAACTGTTTCATGGCACAGATTTGTAGTTATGCAAAAAAAAATCTCCTTTCTTTGGCACAGTTCTCAGAAGGCAAGGGTTATCTAGCCATGTTTCCTTGTTTGGTCTGATACACTTACCCCATTACAGACAATGAACTGATCTACATATGACCTAGCAAGATTGAAAAACAGGTACAAAACTTGGGAGTTCTCATGGGTAGATAAGGACAGTCAGAAGAAATATGTACCCTGAGGAAAGACCCAAATGTCTCCCACTAGCACATTCATCTGATGACCTTGTGTAATATTTTATAGTGAGAAGAGTGAAGTCACCGCCCTTCTCCTTTTAGAAATCCCGTTTCCTTTAAAGCTTCACCACCTGCAGAGTGTCTCTCCAGATACCTCCAGTGGCTAGTACCTTCCCTCCTTCCCCAGTCACCTTATATCTGCTTTGTATGTGTTGCCTTCAATAGAATGTAAGCTCCTTGAGGGCAGGAACCATCTTATCTTTGTCTTTTTATCCTCAGAACCTAACACAGTGCTGGGCAC
>NW_027185804.1:5861699-5877418 GCF_028583685.1 Petaurus breviceps papuanus
TCTCTCTCTCTCTCTCTCTCTCTCTCTCTCTCTCTCTCTCTGCCTTTCTTTCCATTTGCCACCAAACATCAAAGAATCATCTTTATATAGTATGAGCTTTTTTACCACCACCAACTGCAACCAAATGGCAGGTAAACCTAAGAGCCTAAGAATGACAATGCCGTGGACCTCCCCTTCCTCCCCCAGCCCTGCTTCCAGCCCAGCCCTCACAGTCATTCTGGAAAGCAGCCCTGTGCAGATACAGTACAGCCTGGCCACTCACTCTCTAGCTGTGGCCTACTCACTACCAAAGTCTTTGGTGTTGCGAGATGGGTCAACATCAGAAAATGATACGATTGTATCAGTGGAAAAGATATCAAAGAGGATACATTACTAGCTACTTTACCTCTGTCCCCTAAGGATCTCAGAACCCATCTACTGACTCACAGCTAAAAGCTTTTATATGCTCATCTCCTCCATGTGAGTGTGAGTTCTTTGAGAGCTTTTGTATCTCCAGTGCTTTGCACATAGTAAGTGCTTTTTCATTTGTTAATTTGTTCATTCATTCGTCCATCCATCCATCCATCCATCCATCCAGCCAGCCAGCCAGCCAGCCAGCCAGCCAACCAGCCAGCCAGCCATCCAGCCAGCCATCCAGCCATCCATCCATCCATTCATTCATCTGATCTGGCTCAACAATCCCTAAGCCTTTTCAACTTGGTTTTCTATTCCTCTACTTAGACTTCTTTCTTAAAGGTCACTAGTGACCACACTCAATCACACCACCCTTGGTCACTTCTCTTACTTTTTAACCTTCTCCAGTTCCTGATAGTCATAGTACGATAGGCAGTCAGCCCATAAGCATTTGTGAGGTGCTCACTCTTTCCAGGCACTGCTAACTGTTGAGGACACAAAGAACCATAGATCACATATGTTGAGTTTTAAGGGACCTTAGAGGTCCTTTGGAAGGCAGCTCGGTGCCACAGTGGACAGAGCTCTTGACCCAGAATCAGGGAGACTCATCTTCCTGAATTCAAATCCAGCCTCAGGATATGTACCAGTTGTGTGACCTTGGGCAAGTCAGTTCACCCTGTTTGCCTCAGTTTCCTCATCTGTCAAATGGACTGGAGAAGGAAATGGCAAACCACTCGAGTATCTTTGCCAAGAAAACTCCAAACAGGGCCTCAACAACAACAACGAGATCATATAGTCCAGTGCTTCCTAAAGGGTTTAAACTCACAGTTTAAGAAGCATTGAAGGGGGTCATGAGTAGACAAAGTTTAAGAAGCCCTGAATTGTTATACTCTAACCACCTCATTTTACAGACAGGGTAAGTGCTTTGGTCCAAGGTCACCCAGCAAGTGTCTAAGAGAGAATTGAGATCCGAGCCTTCCTGTCTCCAGGCCCAGTGCTGTGCTGTCCACAGCCTCTCAGGGACTCTCTCCTCTGTCCCTCTTCTTCAGTGGCTGCTCTTTCTGCTTCTGTCAATGTCAGCCTCCTTTCCTGCTCTGTCCTTGGCCTTCTCATTTCTCTCTAAATCAGGCCTGCACAACTTGGAGCCCACTGAAGGGCCTTAGAAAACATCCCCTACGTACTTTGTGGCAGCCCAAAATCTTCAGCGTGCCGGGGCCATAAGCAGCCCCTGGGAGGCCAGTTGTTCAGGCCTGTGCTGTAATGTCACCAACGTCTCAACTTTATCAACCTGAATGTGAAAGATTGCACAATTGAGCTCTTGTGTTTAAACCTACCTCCCTGAGGGCCAGCACCTCATTTGTAACTCCCTGATGGAAAAGGCAGCATGGCCCTGGCTCTGGGGTCAGAGGACCCAAGTCTAATCCCCAGGTCTGCCACTAACCACCTGCCTTACCTTGGGGAAGTCACTTAAACTTTCTGTGCCTCACTTTCCTCATCTGTAAAATGAGGAGAACCTCCAAGGTCCCTTCCAGTCCCCACCTGCATGTACTGCTGATACCTCAAACCCAATATGATCCTAAGCAAACTCTCTCTCTGGGTAAAATGAGCTCCTTTGTTAGACTGCCCTTTCTTTGTGGAGGAAAACCCCAGGAACAGAAGTGATTTAATTCTGCCAATGCTCCCCCTCCTTGCCTCTGCCTCCTGGCTTTCCTGGCTTCCCATCAAGACTCAGCTCAAACCCCACCTTTTGCAAGAAGCCTTTCCTGACTCCCCTCCCTGGACTGCTAGTGTCTCCCCTCAGAGATTACCTGCCATTTTACATTGTATGTATCGTGTATGCATGGGCTTTTAAAAAAGTGTTGTCTCCCCCACTGAGGATAGGGACTGTGATATTTGTCTTCCTTTGTATCCTCAGTGCTCAGCATAGTGGCTGGAACATAGACTCATTGACCGACTGACAAGGCCTGGAGCTAGCCTGGGTGAGTGACTCCTGCACTGGACAGAAGGCTAGGCTGGATGGCTCTGAAGAAACCTCCCAGTGTTGAGATACTCAAACTCTAAGCTGTCTTGAATTTTTCTCTGATTATTTCATGTCTCTCAAAACTTGATTATAAATGTCGCCCGAGGGTTTTTGGGCCTTGTCATTCTCCTGTGTGCTCAGAGAACACACATGCACGGTGACTGACTGAATTACATACTGTCTGTCCTCCTCCACAGCCCAGCGAAGGCTCTTTGTCTGGAAAAATTCTCACAGTGGGACCAATATAAACATTTAGAAGAAAATTTGGAGTTGGTATCCACATGAAGACATAGCTGCCCACAGTAGTTCATTCTGGTGCTTCTCAGAGCTGTGTCGAGACAGCCTTCAAGAATCTGCTGAAATGTGGGGTGAAGGACCACTGTTGCCATTCAGGGAGGGAACTCTCTGGGCAGCCCTCTGTAATGGCAAGCACAGAAGTAGTCCACACCTTGTTTCAGCTATTGAATTAACACTTTGTTTCAGTTCAAGTTTCTTTTGAGACTTGTATCAAGTCTGTTAAGAAACAGAACATGTGAACCCCACAACTTGTGAACCCTAGAACTCATGAACTCCTGTAATAGGAAGTGGAGGAGCTAATGACTATATATATATATATATGGAGAATTTCCATGTTAGAGACAAGAATAACTGAAAAGAGGACTCTCATAGTAACAGAGTCAAGAAGGAGAAAGCTTGTGGTATCCCGGCACCCTGTTTGTCTGCTCTGTCTGTGTTGATGTTTGTTTGTGATGCTTTGTACAGAAGCCCTGGGACCTTACTGGAAGCCCTGAAAGAGGATTTTCTGGTTGTATGTTTACAGAAGTCCTGGAGGAGGGTTTTAGAGGTCCTGGGACTTTGCTGGTGATTTGTGCTGACCTCTTGGACCTTGTTTGTGAGTCTGTGTTGATTTCTAAGTTGATGATTTGTGTTGAGTTCTCAGACCTTGTTGGTGGGTCTGAGTTGATTTCACATGCAGATATTGAATTGATGATGGTGCTGGCAATGTGTATGGATATTATCATGGCTCTGTCAAGCTTTGTCTTCCCAGAAACAGAAACTGTGAAGAACTTGAAGTGGACTGGACACTGTGACCTTCAATATGGAATGGGAACTGGACGAAGAACTGGACAAGGAGCTGGACAAGGAACTGGGAGCTGCCTGCCTTTGAACCCAGGTGACAGTTGGAGCTGGGACCATGGAAGAGGAACAATGGAAACTGAGAGCCAGCCTCGAGTCAAGCTGAAAGACTTTACTTGGATACTGTGTACTGACTGAGAAGATTATGATTTACTGTGACCTAGGGGTGGAGAACTTTGAATTTTGTACTTTGTGAAGGAATTAAGAATTTTGTGATTGACTAAATGAAAGTACTTTATTTAAAACTATGTGACCACTTTGGTGAAAACTATGTGGCCATTTTAGTGATAAGCTGTTGAGTTGTGACATGGTGAATGCTGTATTTTGATTTTCTGTGATAAGTTGTAACACTGTGAATGCTGTACCTTGATTTTCTATGAATTTTTGTTCTGATTTGTTATTGAATAGAGAGTTCACTCTACTATATAATCAGAATCTTGAAAGCTGTTCACAGCAGCAGTCCTCTGAAAAGCTGCTTGTGCGTGGCTTTACACCCTCCTCTGAGAGGCTTCCCAAGTTAGACCTTCATTGCCATCTGATATCACTACCTTAAGGCAGGTAGTGACACAGACAGTCCTGATAAAAGGAACTGGGTTGTGGGGAAGACCACAATCCCTCCTCATTTATATCCATTAATTCATTTGATCTTCACTAAAACCTGGGGAGGTTGGCGAGAAAGGCAGGGGATATTTTCAGGGGCCCTGGGTTCTAATCCTGTCTCTGACATTACCTGTGTGACTTTGGGTAGTAACCACTGATGACATCTGAGCAGAGGAGAGACATGACCAAACACTAATTTAGGAAGCTCACTCTGGTGGCTAGAGAGATGACATGACCAGTTAGGAGGCTACTACAGTAAGCCAGGTGTGAGGCAAGGAGGACCTGGGGCCTCTGATAATGAGAAAACAGAGGACAGAGCCATTTTGGCTACATAAACAAAAATGAAAAAGGATTGATGGTGGCTGGTAATTGATGTGGATGTCAGTCAGTTGATAAACATTTATTAAGCACCTACCATGTACCAGCACTGTGCTAAGTTCTAGGGATACAAATTGAGGCAAAAAGACAGTCTCTACCCTCAAGGAGCTCACAGATGTGAGGATTGGAAATGAGCCTTAGTGACCAGCACTCACCAGGTGCCAACGAGACAAAGAGAATGAAGCCTGGGGACCACACATGGGGCGCCAGGCTGAGATGCTGGGCTATGATAGCAGCATGATGAGGAGGGGCTCTGTGGGCCTGTTGGCAGCAGGGAACCTCTTTGCATCCCACCTACCTCTCTCTTGTTCCGCAGCTTCACTGAGATCTGGAAGTTTCAGGCCAACCAAGTTCTGACTCCTCATCAGGATGTGTTCCTAGGCAGAAGGAAAAGACAGTATTCTTAGAGAGTTTGGCTTAGCTGGGTGTTGTCTACCCACCACACTATATCGTGTCTCTGCCGCCTTAAGCCCATTATTTGAACAGACTTTTATTGTTGGTGCTTGTCCTTCATTCCTGAAGAGGACCAGTGACATCACAAGGGGGAAGTCTTGAATTGCGTGTGGATCGGATTTAAGTGAGGCAGAGCGTGCAAAGTCAGTGTCACAGTGTCTAAAGTCCAGTGTCCAGGAGCTCCATACTCCCCAACCCTGGGCCTGGACTAGTCACCTGTGTAGGTACAGAAGGGCAAAGAACAGGATCGTGTGCCCAGGAGCCAAGGGATGTGGGATGGTGCGGTAATTTAACCTGAGGACAAATCAGCAGGGGACCATTCGAAGGCCAGGATTCCTCTGTTTGCCTCTCACATCTCTGGGGATGAAGGGGAAACTCCAGTTTGGCAGTTCCCATCCAAACCTGGTTTCCCTCTCTCTCTTTGAACATCAGTCATACTGAAGCCTAGGGGCGAGGGTGGGAGTTATTATGGAAGAAGAAAAAAGGAGCTATGGGAGATTGTCTCCCCCATCACTGGATACCTCCAATTTCTCTACCCTAAAAGCAGAGAGAAGCAGCTCTTCCTAAGGGGTCCTGTGCTCAGATCCGATTGTAAAGGCTTTTCTTTGGAAGGAATTCTGCACATCTAAGAGGGTGGAGGCACTGGCTTGAAGTTACTTAAGTACCTCCGAAAGCCTTTCTGGCTCCAGAGTCCTATGATTCTGTGACCCCAGAAGCCGGGCTCAGATGTCAGGAAGGGAATGTTATATGAACTCCAGTGACTGTTCTGGAGAGAGTTTTAGACAGTTTGTTGATAGATCACCAGGAAGGAAAGGATTCTTGGAACTCGGAGGGAGGCAGGGTTATTTCATCCCTGGCCATGACAGTACTTAGGACTGACAAGGTATTTAGTCATCTGGTTCCTGTTTACATGTCACATACTGTACGTGGAAACCAGGAAGCCAGGCAGCCTGAAGCATGCAGGGCTGGCCTCTTCCAGAAGATTCACTTATATGTGAATAACACACCTTCCTCATGGAACACCTGGAGTGCTGGCTTGTACAATCGCTGCCTGTCGGTCCATCAACAAGCATTTATTGAGCATTTCTCTGTGCCAGAGTCTGTTCTAAATGCGGGGGATACTAAGAAAGACTGTGGTGAGGTGCACAGAGTTCCTGAAGCCCACAAGAACCGGCCAGCTGAGGGCCCTCTCCAGCCTGCCCCTTTCCACTCCTCTGCCCTTGCGGATCAGAAGCCAGCCCGTTCCAGAACTGAGCCTTCCTTCCTTGGACCCTAGGAAGGACCTTCGTTGTAGCTCTCCCCATTTTACTTGGCCAGTTTTATTTAGAGCAGAGGTATTTGTGTTTTTGTCTTTTCTCTCCCCTGACCCTCCTCAGTAAATAACGATGACAGCAATAACAGCTCCCATTTATAACTCTTTGGGGTTTACAAAGACCTTTGTGTGCTGTCTCATTTGATCCTCATTACAACCCCGGGAAGCATGGTATTATCCTCATTTTACAGATGAGGAAATTGAGATTCAGAGAAGTTAAGTGATCTGCCAGTAAGTGTCTGAGATGGGATTTGATCTCAGGTCTTCCTGACTCCAAGTGCAATGTTCTAGCTACTGTGCCTTAGGGCAGATTGTAATTTTTCACCTTTATATCACCTGGGCAGCCTTGATACAGTCACTAGACATCTCAGATCAAGTCCCTCATACATACAACACCTCTCAGTGTCCCAGGCAAGGCTCTCAGGGTGGGAAGAGCAATGAGCGATCTCCTTCAGTGGGGGGGTGTCTACACTAGGGGTTCCCAACTTAGATGCAATCACAGACCTGGTCCAAAATTTCAGTACCTAGAACAACCCTCTGCATATAATAAGCCCTTACCAATGTTTATTGGATCAGATAGAATAATAATAATTATCATTAATTATAATTCCATGATACCTCTCAATAATATGATAATGATAATTATATTAATGAGAAGTAACATGGAATAAAGGCTGGAAAAGCCAGCCTCAGAGTCAGGGAGACCTGGGTCTAAGCCCCACTTCTGACACAATCTGGTTGTGTTACCTTAGGCAAATTATTTAGCCTCTCAGTTCACTAAGCAAGTCTATAAGACTAGAAGCCGCAGAGACCATGTTAGTCTGCATTGGTAGAGGGAGCTTCCTAACCAGAGCCCAATCTCCCCTCCTCCCCCCAAATTATTATTTTGAAGGCTTGCCCTGCATGGCAAAAAGAAGCCTCCTCAATGTCTAAGTCTAGACCCATAGTGCTATCTACTTGAGCTCAGTACAGGAGAAGTGAAGCAAGATCAGAGCATCTTAGGTTTAGAGCTGGAGGGAACCTAAGAAATCATCTAGACCATTCTCATCCTTTTGCGTGTGATGAAACTGAGGCCCAGAGAGGTTCTGTGCTTTGCCCAAGGTTATACAGATCCTAAGCAGCAAAACTAGGGTTTGACCCCATGTCCTCTGACTCCAAATCCAGTGTTCTTTCCATGATATTAGGGCTAGCCCACTTTGTTCCTAGGGCTAGCCCACTTTGCTGCTAAGGCTAGCCCTCTTTGTTTCCAGGGCTAGCCCACTCTTTTCCCACAAAGAACGCACCTCTCTGAGCTTGGTCAGTTTCTGCATTCGCACAGGTTGAACCTGGATCTGAAAGTCCTTGAATCCTGATAATTTGGGGAGCTTGTTGCCAGCTTTGCTGGGAAAGCGTTTCTCTTCCTCTGCAGCTGCCAGCTTGGGGATGACCTTGTCCTTTGGCCCTGGCTCCATGGGGCTACTGTCCCAGGATACCCCCCGCTGAAGAGGTGGTCGGAATCCAGAAGACTTGAGGTCAGCTTTTGAGGAGGTCTTGGAGTTTAGTGGCTCCCAGGCTGGGCCTTTTCCCTGGGCTCCTTGCGGAGTTGGCCCTGGGCCCTGGAGGTTGCTTTTCAGGAGAGGGTCACTTTCCTTGGGTTTCTTAAGAAGTGGCTTCCCTGGGTCTTTTTCACTAGCACCTGTAGGGCTGTTGAGGGACATTTTCCCTCCACCACTGCCAGAAGCCAGGACTTTGAGTGTAGTGTTCTCTATGTGTTTAAGGGGATCAAAATTTTCTTTTTGTTCAGATAACGTCTCTTTGGATTTCTCAACACTGGGAGAGCGAGGAGCCAGACGTCCCTGAGACACCTTCCTTTGGTCATTCTGCTTTCGGTCTGTTAGCCCCTTGGTGGTGTTCTAAAAGAAGAAGGCCATGATTAGACAAGTAGGCACAACTGATTCCAGGACAAGAGGGAGCATTCCTAGCTGTGGGATAAGAGAATTACTTAGCCTCTCTTAGCCTCAATGTCCTCATCTGTAGAATGGGCATAAAAAATAAACTGTAGGTTTAGAGCTAGACAGGAACTTATGGGTCACCTAGTCCAGTCTAGTCTAGTCTAGTCTCTTCATTTTTGTAATTGCAGAAACAGAGGACCAGCAAGATTTGACCATGGCTATGCAGGTGTTAAGAAACCTAGCTAGAATGTGAATTCAGGTTTTCTGACGCCCAATACAGCCCAGAAACAGAGAGGGGGATTTCAATTTGGATCTTAAAACCAACAAATAAATTCTGATACTGATGAAGGGGAGGACCTACATTCTTACCTCTTCCCCACCAGAAACTTGGACTATGACCCTGGAACCAGGACTCTTATAAGTAAGGTTTCACCGGAGACCTAACTTCCTGCCAAGCTTGGCTCCTGACTTTTGGCATCATCATTAAAGATAACAGGGAGGGCTGGCCAATTTCTAGCATCCCACCACACACAGTATCCCCTTCTTTCCCACCAAATGCTGTCCAGTGGATGGGCATCACCAGCATCTTCCTCTTGTGGGTGGAAACCACTGGGCCCTGCACACAGAATGTTAAAACTGAGTAGGAAAAGTAAACTCACAGGTAGGTCAAGGTGAAATGATGGCTCATCTCCCTTCTGCAAGCAATAAATAAACCCAAATTAGATATTGTAAATTAAGCATTCCTTCTTGAAATGTTGGCCTCTTAGTTGAAACAAAACAGATGGATTTAACTATGTAAATATAAAGAGATTTTGCAAAATAGAAACCAATGTAGCAAAAATGACCATACTCTTAAACCCAACAAGTTCATTGCTAGGACTTTATCCCGAAAATATAAAAAGAAAGAGAGGACCTATATATAGAGAGAGTCAAAACTGCTTTCTTTGTAGTAGCAAAAAGTTGGGAGGTGCCCTCTATGTCCAAAGGTTAGAAAATAGTTAAGTTAATTATGGCATATTTACATAATGAAATATTAAGATACCATAAAACTTTATGAAGCACACACAGAGGAATAGGGAAAGACACTCAGGTGATGATGTCAAGGAAAATTGTTAGAACCATATCTATATAGACACTGATTATAATTATATAGAAAAAAAGAGAGAGGGAGACAAGAGAGAAAACTAGCCAATGGAGCTTCAGCTAGACCTGGAATAGCACATAGAACAAAATAACTATTTTTGCTTATTTGTTAATTCATTTGGTTCTATCTTGTTAAAAATTAGAGCCTCTGCATAATCAATCAAAGCACATTAAAATGTAAGATTTTGCCCTTCATTTTATTTTTTTTTTAAGCAGTTGGGATTAAGTAACTTGCCCAAGGTTACACGGCCAGTTTGTGTGTGTGTTAAGTATCTGAGGCCGGAACCGATCCCAGGTCCTCCCAACTCTGGGGCCAGTGCTCTTACTCACTGTGCCACCTAGCCGCCCCTTGCCCTTCATTTAAAAAAATATTTACTTCTGTGTTTTGTGGATGCTAATGAAGAATGTGATAAAAAGTTTAAAAAATTAAAGATGACATATTTCAAATCAGGAGAATAAAAAAAATCTATCTGATAATGGTAAATTTATCTGATAAAAATTTGCTGTCTAGAATTTGTAAGTACCAGCCACAAATGTCTAAGCATAAGGCCTATTGGCCAATGGCCAAATTAACCAAGGATATGAATATCCATTTCTCAGATTCAGTCAGCCAACAAACACTTATTAAGTATCTACTGTGTGCCAGGCACTGGGTTCAGTTCTGGAGATGTAAAGACAGTCCTTCCTCTGGGACCTCACATTCCAAAGGAGGAGATAACACATATAATAACAAGCTGCAAATGAGAGAATGTTCAGACAGAGTAGATGGAAATAATCTCAGCAGTATCTGGGGGGCCAAAATTGTCCCTCTTCACTTGAAAAAGTATTAAAACTCTACTAATCAGAGAAATGCAAATCAACACAACAGTGAGGTAGTTTGTGCCCATCAAATTGGTAAAAATTGTCAAAAATGACAAAGATCCAGTGGTTATAAAAGTTAGTGGTAAGTGGAATCCCATGGTAAAAGTGCAAAGGGTAAGCTAGCATCCAGCATCTTCAGTGAATCCAAGTCACCTGGCTCAAAGGCATGGCATCTCCATGTACTGAAAGGACTGGAAGATAGAATTGCTGGGGCGCTGCCATCTTGGAGAAATTTTGGATGTCAGGAGAGGTGCCATGAGAATGAAGGAGATAGGCAAAGAGTGTGCCAACTTTCAAAACATGGAAGAGTTTGGAATATACCAACTCTAGACTACTGAGTTTGATTTCAATTTCAGGCAAAATCTAGAATATACTGTCAAAGGGGATGGTTTGTAAACACTTAGAAAAGGAAGTAGTATCCACTGAAAGCTAGCATCATATCTTCAAAAACAAGCTATGCCAGAATAAGCTCATTTCTTCTTATGATTGGGTAACTAGACTGTAAGATAAAGACAAAACTATAAACGTAAGGTCATGGTGCACTTAGATTTAAGCCAAGCATTTGATAATTATCATGTATCCTTGGGGACAAGATGGAGATAAATTAGACAGTAATATATAATAAATAATAAAACTAGTTGAATGACTGGGACCCAAAGGATAGTCATCAGTGACTTTGTCAGCTTGAATGGAGGTCTCTGACAGAGTGCCCCAGGGTTCTGTGCTTGGCCCTAAGCTGTTCAACATTTTAAAGTCAGTGACTTGAATGAAGACATATGCTTGTCAGCACTGCAGATATAATTAAGCTGAGGGGAATAGCTAGATGACAAATCTTGGAGGCAAAAAGATATTTTATGGGCTAGAACATTGGACTGAATTGAATAGGATGAAATTTAATAGACATAAATGCAAAGTCACTTACTTGGGTTAAAAAAATCAATTGCATAGGAATGTGTTGGGACAAATATGACTAGACTGCACAGTTCTTGTGAAAAAGACTTGGGGGGCTTTAGTGGACCACAAGCTCAATATGGGGCAACAATGTGACATAGCAGCCCAAAAAACGTAATGCTGCCCCAGGCTACACCAAAAGAGGCATCATGTCCAGAACCAGGGAGGCCATATTTCTGTCATGTTGTGCCCTGGTCATCATTCTAGGAACAAGATAGACTCCAGAATATATTCAGAGAAAGATAACCTTCCTGGTGAGAGGCTTTAAGGTCCTAACATAGTAGGATAAGTTGAAGAAACCAATGAAGACTCAGGAAGGACAGGATAATTTCAGTGTTTGAAGGACTGGCATATGGAAGGATTATCCTTATTCTTCTAGGCCCCAGAAGGCAGACCTAGAAAAGTAACGTATGGAAGTTGCGGGAAAGAAGATGTAGGTTCAATATCAGGAAAATCTTCCTAACAATTGGAGTTCCTCTCAAAATGGAATGGGCTGCCTGGGGAGGTAGGGAGCTCCCCCTCATTTGGAATCTTTAAGCAGAGGGTCTATGAACACTTAAGGTCAGGCATATTGTAGAATGAATTTCTGCTCAGATACAGGTCAAACTAGATGGCTTCTGACCCTGGATTCTAATAATTGGTATAATTATTTTTAATTGCAATAAGAGATATAAAACTGAAGCTACCCTTAGACCCAGGGACCCTCCAAATAGGACTCTAGTAGGGAGAAGTCTGCTGGAGTCTGGGGATCTGGACTTAAATCCCAGTTCTGTTTTTTATTTCCTGGGTGACTTTAGGCATATCAGTACTTCTCCAAGCCTCAATTTTCCCATCTGTAAAATGTCAACTCCCAATGCCTTTTAATTCTAGCACCTTTTCTCTCTTATTCCCTAGTCATCCTGTCTATGTCCTAGCTTATCTGCACATGTGTTTGCTTGTTGTCTCTCTCTTTAAATTATGAGCTCCTTGAAAGCAAGGACTGTCTCTTGTCACTTTTTGTATCCCCCGGACTTAGCACAGTGCCTGGCACTGTGTTTATAGACTGACTGGCCAGCTGACTAAAATGAGGAAGGATAGGACTAGATAACTTTTAAAGCTTTTTCCTATTCTAGAAACCTATGTCCTATTCTGGGATGGGAGGGGGCACCTATCTGATTTATTAGTACAAAGATAGTTAAAGCTGTTTTAACAGAAAGAAAAAACAAATAAATCCTGGAAAGATATTTGCCTAGGGCCACAGGAATGGTATATTAACAGAATGAAATGTGGCAGGGTCATAAGACTTGACAAATGGGAAGAAGGAGAAATATGAATAAATTCATGAGATGAAACAGGACAAAGGCCAGCAGAATCCAAAGAACAGCAGACATATTGGGATGCATGGTAGTGTGGGGACTGTGGAGAGCTCACTGGACCCAGAGGCGGAAAACCTGGGTTCTAATTCTGGCTTCAACCCTTTCTAGCTGCGGGACTGGTGTTAAGCAGCTTCATTTCTCTGAGGTTCAGTTTACTAATTTATCAAGTAGAGAAAAAAATATTTGCACAATCCACCCCTATCTCACAAAGTTGTCTTGAGGAAAGTGCAAGGCAGTATCATCGAGTCACAGATTTAGAGCTGGAAGGGGTGTGTGACACCAGGTAGTGTCACACACTACATACATTTTACAGATGAGGAAACTGAGGCCCAGAGAATTGAAATGATTTAGGATCAAGAGGCCAGAGATCTAGAGATCAGAAGCCTTCTAGTCTCACCTCCTCATCTTACAGGTAAAGAAACTGAGGCCCAGGGAGAAGAAGTGATTTGTTCAAAGTCATGCAAAGTAAGTGACAGGCAGAATGTGAAACTGGGCCACTGGCTCCATATTAAGTGCTCTCTCCACTGTACCACAAAGTCTTTTTCATGTGTATGTGCATGTATGTGCACATGCATGTATATATGTACGCATACATGCATATGTGTGCAGGCTTGTATATGAGTGTTCATATACATGTATGGACATGTGTGCATGCAAGGCATTATACGAATGTGCATGTACATATACGCAATGCACGTATACACATACATGTGCATATGTGCAAGGTATACATATATGTTAGTGTGTATATCCACGTGTATGTGTATGTGTGTGCACATGCGTATTTTGTATATGTGTGTGCAAATGCATATGTAGGCAATGTATGTCTGCATGTGCGTATGTACACACATGTACATGTGTGCATATGTTTATTGCATTGTGCACACGTGTATGTGCTGCATAAATATATGTGCATGTGTGTATTGCATGAATATGTGGTTGCATGTGTGTGCAGAATATGTATATGTGCATGTGTGTACATGTCTAGGTACATGCATGTGAGTGTATGTGTGTACATGTCTATGTGCATGTGTGTATGGGGTATGTGTATGTGCACGTGTATTGTGTATGTATGTGCATGTGTATATGTAAGTATGTGTATGTGTGTATATACTACACACACATAGAGAGACACATGTACATGTGTATATATACAATTTAAGCACAGAGGTCTACATCAATGCAAGCTATTATTATTCCCACGATTCTGGGTGCCCCCACTGCTGGCTGATCTCAGGACCCCTCCCCAGTGTCCAGTGTGTTCAGGGCAGGGGTTGTTGGAGCCGGCTAGGATTATTAAATTTTCAGTGTAAGAATTAATATCTCAGTAATTGGTTAATGCTCTAAATCAGGCCTTTAGGTATTGTTTTGTTGATTGTCCAAACTTAAAGTGCTAGAGAAAATGTTAATGATGCAAATAAAACTTAAAAGTGTGTTTAGCAAACATTTATTAAACATGCATTTTCTGAAGAGCCTGTTAAACCTTTACCAGCATACTGCTGGTTCAGGGGCTGAGTAGTTCATCAGTGTGAACTCTATTCTGGGTTGAGAACTTTGTAACATTCTGTGTCTAACAAAAGGCTAGTATTCTTACTTGTAGTGGAGATCCTGGCCCAGGAAGCGAGGCAGCACACACTTCAGAACCTGGAAGAGCAAAGAGGACAGGGAGCTGGGAAGGTACAGCCCAGCCAGGGGCAGTTTCCCCTGTAGGGTAATGCGATGTCTGCTTTCTGGCTCATAGCTGCAGCTAAGCCAGGGGTGCCTGTGCTGCCTAGGACAGAGGCATCAGATCCATAGAATCTCATCCCCAAACCATCACAGACACGTTTTGCCTCCTGAGTATCCTGGTGTGGTAGAATGTTCTGGAGGTGCTGTCTTCTGGCTGAGAAGAGCTTGGTACATGCTGACGGATTTAGGGGACTTTCTTAGGCCCTGTCTAGAGTCAGCAGAGAAAGGGATAGAGTATGAACTTGGAGTAAAGACCTGCACCTCTGACACTTAGGAGCTGTGTGAAGCTAAGCTGAATGAATGAATGAGAAGCATGTATTAAACATCTCCCTGCTCCAGCCACCCTGATGGGTGCAGGGGAGAGAAAGCAATAGTGAGACAGTCTGTGCCCTCAAGGAGCTCCCATTCTAATGGGGGAGGCAAACCTTTCAGGTTTCTTATGGTTGATGTTGCTATGATTATCCTGTGATGGGCTGAGGTATTACCAAAAGGGGAATTCCCACTTTGATGAAAATTGTCTCCTCATTTGCACATACGATCCATTTACATACATGGTACCAAAGAGCAGAGAACATGGCAGGTTGTCTCCTTGTCTGTCCTCGGGTTTGAAAAGGGAACCACAGGGCCAGGCCAAAGCTTCAAAGGATGCAGAGGTCGCCTGGTCCAGCCTCTCATTTTACAGATGAGGACTGTGGAGCTCAGAGAGGTTACTTGAGTTGTTACCATCACACATCTAAGTGTCCAGACAGGCTTCAAACCCAGGTCTCACTGACTCAGTCCCGTGCTCTGTCCACTGTCCCACACTGCCTCTGGTCTGGTGGAACCATCCTGTGGCTGACCCTGACTCTCCATAACCTGCTATAATGTCACTGGCTCTTTTTCACCCCAGGTCTGATCCAGCGGTCAACCTCCCTCATGTGCCCTCAAATGGAGCCCCTGCTAAAAGGAAGAGTCAGCTGACCCATTCCTGATCTGCCTTGGAATCTGGAGCTGGGGTGGAGGCGGGTGGAATCAGAAGGGGATCATGGCAGGGGCACCCAAAGAAGGACAGGAAAGCTTCCTTCTCCTCCCGCAGGTGAGAGCGAGCAGCTTGGCAGGCAGGAGGCCGGGCACACTGGCTTACAGAGCCCTGGCTTCAGTACTCAGTTCACTTTACCTGGTGGCGAGGGTGGGCTGCTCAGGGAGTTGCTCCGGGAACCTGCAGGAGAAGCCCCAGGACTGAGGTTTGGGGAAATGGCTGCAGGAACAAACACCGAAAGTCATGTCAGTCTCTCACTGGAACAGATCAGAGCATGCGTGTGTGTATGTATGTATGTATGTATATATGTACACACATGCACACATATATGTATATGCTTATTTATTTACATGTTGTCTCAAGCTCCTTGAGGCTGGGGCTGCTTCATTCCTTCTCTCTCTCTCTCTCTCTCTCTCTCTCTCTCTCTCTCTCTCTCTCT
>NW_027185804.1:5877428-5909430 GCF_028583685.1 Petaurus breviceps papuanus
TCTCTCTCTCTCTCTCTCTCTCTCTCTCTCTCTCTCTCTCTCTCTCTTCCCCTTCTTTTTCTTTCCCTCCACCTCTTTTCCTCTCCCTCCCTCCCTCCTTCCTTCTCTCTTCCCCTTTTCTCCTTTCTCCCTCTCCTATTTTTTTCCTACTCTCTCTCTTTCCATCTCTCTACTTTCCTCCTCTCCTCTCCTTCTCTCCCCCTTCTCTTTCTCTCTCTCCCTCATTCTTTCTCTCTCTCTTTCTGGAACCTTAAAGATCTTCTAATTTTACACATTTACTGATTTCACAGATGAGGAAACTGAGGCCAGGAGAAGCAAAGTGATGAACATGTGGGCTGCCCTTTCTACCCCAGGCCTAGGAGCCCTGTCCAGGCAGAATGTAGGGCTGGGGACCCAGTTCAGAGATAGAGAAGCTGCTGCTGAGAGGGGACATCGTAATATGATGAGGAGGGATGGGGGTGGGGGTAGGGACAGGGGAACATTCCAAAGGAAGGACAGTGGGCAAGGCAGCAGCTTTGTGGGCCACAGAGATATTTCCACAAAGTCCAGGTAACTTTCAGACTGAGAAATTCAGTGACTTTTCCCTCTGCTGCCTTGTCTTGGAGATCTGAAGTGGCCCAGCTAGTTTGGTTCTGTAATGAACCTCAGAAGAAGGGTCTTTTCACCTCAGTACCCTGTAGAGAGAATTCCAGTCAGGCTGCAACAGTTCTGCCAGATTAGTCCCTATGGGGGACCATAGGGACTTTGCCAGCTTGGTCTGTAAGTTTGGGTGACCAGGCTTTGTTTATTGCCAAGGTAAAGAAAACCCCCTTCAGAAACACCTCTCGATTTCTTTTCTTGACAATAAATATTTGTTATAAGGCTTTTCTTTTTCTTTTTAATTGGGGATAGGTGGGAGAGAAAGAAAATAAATGCTTGTTAATTGAAAAAATATATTTTAATAATTTAATTTAATTTTTAAAAATCTGCCAGCTTTGTCTGGGCTGTGAGCAGACTCCACCCAGAATGCAGCCTGCACTGAGAGGAGCATCCTGGCCCTCCCGGCCCCAATGGTTCCTTCTTAGCCACAGGCTCCCTCCTACCTGAAGGGGAGTCGGGCAGGCTGCTCCTGGACTTTCTGCCTCTCCTGGTCAGGAAGCGCTCACTCACTTTCTTGGCTTCTTCGAGGAGCTCGAGGTTCCTCTTCTTGTCTTCCTCAGAGATGCTGATATCTGGCAGCTGGTCATTCACCAGGTGGATGACATGGCCTGTGCTGTCTGGGGGGCAGCAAGGTTACATGGCATGTGAGTGCGTGACAGGGTGTAGACGGTAACAGCTGGGGAAGCTGACAGGGAGCCACCTTTTTGTCCAGGTGGCTCCTCCAAGCATCATGCCCTCTTCTTACCCAGTCACTGAGAATTCTCCCTGCTTAGCTCTGAGCCGTTCTCCTGGCTCTGCCTCCCTGCCCAGCTCAGGCCCATGAGGTGTAGAAGGGGCCATGTAGGCCAAAAGGATTTAGAGTGAAAGATGCAAAATGAAGGGATTGGACTAGACGTCCCCCAAGGTCCCTTCCACCTCCCAATCTATGGTCTAGGTCACTGATTCTCCATGGCTGCTTCTTTGTCCTAGGAATGACGCTGTATGCTGAAGGTTTAAAATGAGCTCCGGTGCAGGCTTCCCTGGCCATTGAGTCTCCAAGCCTATTACCTGTCTGTAGGTTTCCTCTGTCTCTCCTTCCCTCCCTCTGCCTCTATCCTCTTCTTTCTTTTTTCCCCAGAAGGCTGCTTTGTATCTGTAACTTTCCTGATGTCAAACATGGAAGAACAGGTAGCAAACTGCAGGGGAGGGCAGGCCTGGGGGTGTGGGGAGGGCCTTCATCAAACCTCCAGAGGCTCACAAAATCCCCTTTGAGAACCATGGATCTAGGCTAACCCTTTCATTTTATAAAGAAAGAAGCTGAATCCCAGAGAAGGGAATGGACTTTCCCATGACCATTAAGTAACGATATAAACTCAGTTCCTCTTCATCTGAATCCAGTGCTGATTTGACTGCACCCTGCATAGGAACTCATGGAGCTCAGGACTGGTTTGCCAAAGTCATACAGATGGTGTGGAAAGTGTGGTGTCCTTGTACCAGGGGCATCCAACTCAAATAGAAACAGATACCTGCTGGTGCATATTGATTTAGAAAACCACAAACTCACATTATCCATGTTGTATTGTATTTTTACTTATTTTGCTAAGTTTTTCCCAATTACATTTTAATCTACGGAGTTTTGCTGCCCCTGTGAGTTTGACACCTCTGTTCTCTACCAGAAGAAGAGGACAGACCTCCCTCCCTCGAGCCTTTTAGGTTCTATCAATTTTCATTGTCATCTGTTCCCTCCTCCTCCTCCTCTTCCTTCTCCTTGTCCTTCTCAGGTGACTGATTAACTACCTGCTTCTTATGCTACCTTAGATTCTGACTTGAAGGAGAGTAACCTCCAGGGGGCTCTCCCTGTAAATGGCATTCTTTTCTAGAGTCTGGGATAACTTAAAAGGGAGAACATTCTTTAGTCTTTGGGGAAAGGCTTCAGAAGCCTCCAACGGATCCCCTTCAATCAGAAGGTCAGAGTTCGTGGGGGCCTGCTTGATTTGCCCACCAACCCTGAAAGCCTGATTTCATGACTGGAATGGGTCTCTTTGTGTTTGTGCATCAGGAACTAAAAAGAGGCCTGGCATAAGGGCTGGATAAGCCCTGGCTTAATAGCAGTTGGGCTGGCACCCCTGGGACCCACAGGTATAACCTCTAGCCTTATGACAATTGGTTCAACAAGTTGCCACGTTCAGCGCAACACCTGCTTTGGCCCTTTTTGCTGTTTTTTTTTTTTCTTTTAGATGGGGGAACCAAAGGCCTGAGCTGCATAGACATCCACACGGCTGATGCGCTCCTTACCCACAGATGTCAGAGATGTGAGGGAAGCCTTCATGTGTCGGTTAGAAAGCCGATGACGAGGGCTGCGTGGTCTGGAAAACAGAATGTTGGGTTGAGGGAGAAAGGAAAGGGGACAAAACCACACCTGCTCTTACCCCTGTGGCAGTGAAAATCTACCCTGGGGGCTGCCCAGAAGGGGCTGGAAATAGTCACAGGAATTCTGAGTTCTTTATCCCTCCAGGGCAAGATAGAATCTCTCCAACTGTGAAGCGGTCAAGTGGGAAGGGGTCACTCAAATCAGAGCCAGGCTAACAGGATAGGCTGACAAGGCACCTTTGTCGTGGGGGTGAGAGTCCTGAGGCTGACCTACTTCATGCCAAAAGGGAAAGGAGAGGAAGTGCTCTGGGTCAGGTGGTCTGTGCTAAGCTAAGTTAATAGTATTGAAAACTGACATTTATATTAGGCTTACTGCACACTATCCCATCTTTGCCCTTTCACAGTTCTTTGAGGTAGGTACTAGAGGGATTACCACCCCTATTTTGCAGATGAGGAAACTGAGACTGAGAAAGGTTAAATGTCTTTCTAATTTACAATCAGTAAGTATCAGAGATAGGAGATTTGCTTGTCTATCCATTTAGGGGCAAATAATAATAACCATAGCAGCTAATGTTTACATAATACTTACTATGTGCCAGGCACTGTGCTAAGAGTTTTACAATTCTTGTCTTATTTGAGCATCACAACAACCCTGGTGGGTAGGTGCTGTCATGATCTCTAGTTTACAGATGGGGAAACTGAGGCAATGTAATGCCAATCACAAGTGACTTGCCCAGGGGCACACAGCTGGTAACTTTCAGAGGATGGGTTTGAAATCAGGTCTTCCTGACTCCAAATTTAGCCTTCTATCTACTCCATTGCTTGGCTGCTCTAACTAGCCAGACAATGGACCTGTTCACAGGCCCGTAGATTTGGAGCTGAAAGGAACCTTGGAAGTCATCAATCCAGTCCAACCCCATCACTTAGATGAGGAAGTGATTTGCCTAAAATCACACAGGTAGTAAGTAGAAGTGTCAGGATTTGAACCCAGGCCCTCAGACTCCCAAGACACCACTTTCCACAGAACCACAAGGACTGTTTTTAGGCTGTGTTTCAGCCAAATCTGAGTCACTAACTGTTCCCTGATCTGATCCTGCTCATTTCTGCCTTTGTACACGAAGGTGGGCTATCATCTGGGAGCCTCTCCCTCCATATCTCTACCTGCTAAAATCCTCTTTCAAAGTCCATGTCAGGGGCAACTTCCCCCATTATGTCTATCCAGACTTCCTCAGCTAAAAGAGATCTTTCTCAAGCTTCTTATAGCATATTTCAGGGCTCCCACTTTGCAGTCAAAAGTCCAATATTTAAAATGTTGACTCCTTCATAAGGTCATCTCATTCACCCCCCTCATTTTTTTTTTAACAAAGAAGGAAAACTGAAGCACAGAAGTTAAGTGACTTGCCTAAGGTCACACAGTAATAAGCATTGAAGTGAGATTTGAACCCAGGTCTTACCTGTGGTCCTGGGTAATTAGGAGACCTAGGAGTCTCTCTCATTTGCAGTGCCCACTTTCTGTTGTCCTTTGAACAGTGGGTTCACAAGTATCAGGGAGTTTTCCTTGTTTATACTATTGTGTCATGTTATTCACAAATTCCTTTTCCCATGCCTCACTGGGGCAGGAGCAAGGCTAACCTCAAAGGCTATGTCAGTGGGGGATAAGGTTTGGCGACTCTTACCAAACTATAAGAGGTTCAATGGTGCCCCATGATGGCTTGTGCACCTGTCACTCACAATTCCAAAAGCACACAGCTGACTCTTGGGACTCCCCTACTCAAAAATTCCCAGTGGCTCCCTATTGCTTCTAGGAAAAAAAAATACAAAATCCTCAAGTTGGCATTTAAAGCCTTCTACAATCTAGCTCTCACCTCCTTTCCAGTCTCATTGCCTATTTCTCCCTTTCTTGTACCTTCCAGCACCTTTGCATGAATGGTTCCCCATGCCTGAAATCCCCCCTCATCCCTACCTCATAGAATCCCTAGCTTCCTAGATATGCATGGCAGAGCCTTGCATCACAAGGCTGATGAATCCCTGGGGATCACAGAAACTCATGTACACTGAGTGCTAAGATCTGGAGGGAATGCTGGACTCTGAGCCAGGGGCAGGAGCGCTTCCCCACTCCTCAGAAATCCTGACCTCTGGAAGTATTCAGGGGGGTAATTTAAGGGGCACATGGGGGAGAAGGGAAAGGACTTTCGGGGAGAGGGCAGTGTGATTAAAGAAACCCTACATTTCTCTCATTTAGCTATTCTGCCATCCCCAAAATGAAAGACAACTTCAGTTCCAAAACTCTTCTGTAAAGACTTGTGACAAACCCTGCTGTCCATTCGGTCCATTCCCAGAAACCTGCAGCTGAGCACAGCACAGACCTAGGCACAGAAAGGGGAAGCCAGGGAAGGCACAGTACCTGCTCACCAGATTTTTGTCATTCTCTGCATCTGGCATAAAAGCATCCTCATCCCCAGGCAGGACAATAGATGGTGCCTGGCACACAGCCTCTTCAACAGGAGGGCCCTGAATGGTTTGTGATAAAAGAACAAAGTACATAATAAGTGCTCTGTAGATGTATATAAAGTACACATGGGAAGTGCTTTATAAATGTCAGTTATCTTCATCATCATCATTAAATATTGCATAAACCCTGAAGTCCCTGGGGCTGGGTGATTGCTGCACATGGCATTCCCCCAGACACCCTCTGGGGGCTAGGTTGGGGGTTCTTTGCCCTTTTTTGTTCTGGGGACCTCCCTTTGACTGTCTGGTGAGGCCTATGGACCCCCTTCTCAGGATCATGTTTTTAAGTGCATAAAATACATAGGAAATTACTTATGTTGAAATATGGAGATCATGATATTTTTAATATTGTGGATCTCAGGTTAAAAATCCTTGGACTATGGGGTGTAGAAGACACATGTTGGTGGATATTGGGATCCTTCTTGATAAAAGACACAATTAGCATTTCATCTGGATTATGTGGAAAAAAAGGAGCATCCCCCATTCCATACCTAATCCATTAGCCTGCCCAGTGCTGTCAAGTACTGGGAGCAGAGGTTATAGGAAATCATCTTTTCCCAAGAACCCCTTTGGAAATCTAAGGTCAGTGGGCAGCAGTTGGGAAGGGAGATGGTGATGGGAGGGAGGGGGCAGGCACTGGACACATGCTGCTTCCTGTTGCTCAGGTGTATGTTTTCAGCTGCTAATTTTAGCTGCCTCCACAACATGGACTGACTACAGACTCCCACCCCTCCTGTAATTGCACCTGGAAGGCTGACACATGTGGCCAGAACATGGAAAAACCCAAGAGGAGCAAAGCAAAAAAAGATCATTCCCTTGACTTTTCTCTCCACTTCATGGGCACTGAAGTCTAACTCTATGAGTGGGTCTAGGATGGGTTCTAAGGAACCCTTGTCAGGTGCACAGCAACCTTCCTGACAGACGTTTCAGTATTGGAGAGGTTTGCTTAGGGGTGGGAATCAGCCGCTTCAGAGAGCATCACCCCCAAAGTCTGCAGTTAACAAGAAATGTATATAAAGTCTCCTGATTGGTTATCCTCTCCCCGGTCTCTCCTAGGTCTGGACCAGTCTGTGGCAAGTGCTACCAATTCAATTATCCTATGGCTCTGATTCCATCACCACTCACTTGTTCAATATCCTTCAGTGGTCCCCCTCTGCATATAGGATGCCATCCAAATTCTTTAGTCTGATAGCCAGTCCTTTACAATTTGTCTCCAGCCTACCAGCCTTATTTCCTACTCCTCAAGACAGGAGTTTGTACAAGTTCTGGAGCAGATTATTAAATTTTCAACATGAGCATTCACACCACAGAAATTGGCAAAGGTTACAAATCAGGGCTGGATTTACTATTTGGTTGATTGTCTACTCCCAAGAAAGTTATGAAAAAATTTTAATAATGAAAAGTAAACTTAAAAGTGTGTTGTGGGAACTTTTTTTTTTTTGGAAAGCTTGTTGTTAAATATCTGCCAACACATGTTGCTCCCTCCACCCAGGATACTCTTTCTCCTCCATTCTCCTTGCCCCTACCTCTATTTGTCCAATGCCTACTGACACTTCCAGGTCTAGTTTACTTATACCTGGACCTCCTCCATGAAGACTTCCCAGATTCCTCCCCTCCCCCAAGCCCTAGAAGGAACCTCTTCCTTCCAGAAAGGCTTTGCTCATGCCTCTGCATTTTATGCTCTTCCTTAAGAGAGCACCAAAGTCTGAAGCCCTGGATTTGAGTCTTGGTTCTAACACCTAGGATTATAGATCCAGCGCTAGATAGAAGAGTCCTCAGAGGCCATGTAATCCAGCTGCCTCATTTTACAACCACTTTGAGGCCAAGTAATGACAATACAAATGGAAAATCAAGACAGTCCTTACTTTCAACAGGTTCCCATTCTAAATAGCAGAGATAACACATAAATGTTTGTGTTCAGTTCATGGCAGATGGAAAGGCCAGAGAATACAGAGTGTTCTTCAAGTCTCAGCTGAACTGCCACACCTGCAAGAGGCTTTTCTGATGCCCCAGCTGCTAGACTCTTCCCCTGCAGTGACCTTTGTTATTTATTTAGTACATACACTTTTATGGGTGTGAGCTGTATCTTTCTCTAGAATGTAAGCTACCTGAGGGCAGGAGCCATTTCATTTTGGTCTTCGTACCCTGACACCTGGTACTCAATAAGTACTTGTTGATTGGTTGATTCTATGCTTCTGAAAAATATGTCTGAAACTTTTTTTTGGTTACTATTTCAATATAATTGGTTTTCTTTGTAATCCTCCATACTTTATTTTGTGCGTTAAAATATTATTTAAACTGGCATCATATTGCAGGCCTTCTCAATGGGTGGGGGAGTGGCAGGAGTGACAGAGAGGATTTGGAATTCTGAATTTTAAAATAATATTAAAAGTAAATAGACACATACAGGAAATACATAAAGAAAAATATTCTTTAGAGAAGGGGTCTCTCTCAACTTCACCAGACTGCCAAAGGGACCATGGTAGAAAAAAAAGGTTAAGAAGCCTAGCTCTGATAGTACCCCCTCTCCTTCCTGTAACTGTTCTAATCTACCATGGGCCAGTTAGAATTAGGTTTCAACTAAGAACAGACAGTCCCTGGGTGAGGATTCTCCTAGGAGTGAGTAAAGTGTATGAACTTTAGGCCCTAGTTTTTTCATTTCTATTTTGGCTCCCAAGAGGCCTTTCATACAGAAGTTATGGTTTTTGACTATGTTCCAGGTGCTAATGTGGTAGGGAGGATAAGCTACTTTGGGATAAATGAGATGATACTATATCGTCTGTGAAGCATGCTCATAGATAGCTAACAATTAGGGTTATGACTCTTAATCATGACGAGATTACATCTGGTGAATTTGGGTGTTCCTTCACAGCCATTCTCAGACACATTCTCAGACACACAGAACCAACCAATCAAATCAACCTACTATTTGCTAGAAAATGTGCTAAGATAAAGATACAAAAAGAGGCAGAAACCAGTCTCTACTTTCAATGAGTTCATTTATTGAGCTCAGTGTTGCACAGAAGAGAGGGAGGCTGTGAGTGGTGGGAAATAGGAGCCACTGTTACATGCCCAAGGCTGCTGAGGGCAGCAAGCAGCCTCTAGGGTGAGGCTGGTCATGGCAGAGGTTGGAGATAGTCCCAAGTGGGGAGGAAGCGCGTGGGTGCAGAACTTTAGTTATGCTGGCATCAGCCTGAGGGGTTGAATGGCTGGGCTGTGAGGGTTCCCGAGGTGGTGCCAAGGAGAACAGAGGTTCGATTCAGTGGTGGTGGAGAAGGAAAGAGTTCCTGGGTACAGGGAGGGGAAACCATAGCTCTCTAGAAATCATTTGGCAGGAGACAATATGGCAACTGTCTACAGGAGTGTATTGGTGAGTGCTAGCCCTTGGTGAGCCTTTAACCGCCTTCTAAGAAGGTATAGAAGACCACAGTGGGTCTACACCTGCACAGTCATGATGCCAGATACTGCAAATGAATGGAGTTGCTGACTCCATTTTGTTGCTAACCTTGAGAACACTTCACTAGTGGAGGAAATATTAAAAATTTAATTTTTAAAATTAAATTTCCCAAATAAAATTACTTGCCTTCTCAAGGAGGGGAGAGGGGAAGGAGGGAGGAAGAGAATTTGGAGCTCAAGCTTTTTTTTTAAACAGAATATTAAAAATTATTTTTACATGTGATTGGAAAATATAAATATTTTTTATTTCCTTTCCTTCTAAGTGGTTTCTTCCTCTCAAGCGCAAGAAGCCCCATTATTTTAACTGCATGGGGAAAGATTGCTGGATTTCGACCTTAGCCTTCATCCTGGCACTGATCACCCAAGTGACTTTGGACAATGACCTTTAATCTTTTTAAGCTTCAGTTTCTTCATCTATAAAACAAGCATGTTAGACTGACTGACCTGTAAGGTCCCTTCCAGTTCTAAATTTGTGACCTAATTACAAAGTAAATTTGATCTTCTATGATTATCCTTGTGGGCATTACCTTCTTTAATCCTTACAGCAACCCTGGGAAGTAGATGCTGTCACTTCCCCCATTTTACAATTGAGGCAACTGAGGCAGATAGAGGTTAAGTGACTTGCCTAGGGTCACACAGCTAGAAGCTGTCTGAGGCTAGATTTGAACTCATGTTCTTCCAGATTCCAGGCCCAGCATTCTATCTGCTGAACCATCTAGCTGCCTCCAAGGGAGGTTGAGTGAATTGCTTAGGGTCACCCAGTTAGTAAGTATCTGAGGGGGAATTTTAAACTCAGGCTCTGGGTTCCAAGTTCAGTACTCTTGGCCACCTAGCTGCCTTTAGTAAGATACTTCCCACCTTCCTGCCCTCTTTCCTACATCCCTCACTGTCCCCAAGAAAACGAAAGTTCAATTGACATTTTGAAACATTGCCCTTTGGCACAAAATTTGTATCTATCCCTATTCCAAATGTTATTTAATAATGTGTCCAATCCTGAATGGCATGGAGAGGCGGGGGAAGCAGTACCATTATATCCAAAGATAGTAAGTCCAGAAGATCACAAAACCATAGGAATTGAAAGTTGAAAGAGACCTAGAGTCCTACAATTTCAACGCCAAAAAAGACCTCACAAGGCATCTATCTAATCTCCCTTTTGATACAAGAATCCCCAATGCAACTTCCCATGATTGCAGAGTTAGAGCTAGGGGAGACCTTGACTAAGATGGCCTCCAAAATTTACAATTCAGCTTTCTTTTCTTCTAAGTGATTTCTTCCTCTCCAGCGCATGAAGCCCCACTGCTTTAACTGCACCCGGTACAGTGGAAAGACAGGGATTTGGAGTCAGATCTGAGCTTTCTTCGTGGCTCTGGCACTTATTCCCCATGGCCCTTGGACAAGAACCATTAATCTTTCTAGATCTCGTTTCCACAGGGTCACACAGGTAGTAAGTGACAGAGAGACTTGAATTCAGGTTCTCTGACTCCAAGCCCATCACCGATGAAGCTACACCAGCTCTGCTTAAATACTCCATGTGATAGGAAACCACATGAGGTAAACCCATTGTTGGCCAGCTCTGACTGATAAAACCTATTTCCTTCCATTGAGCTAAATTACTGCCTCTCTGCAAGTGCTATCCATTGTTCCTGGATCTACTCTCTGGGGCCAAGCAAGGAGTACAATCCCTCTTCCCTTGTGATAGCCATTTAGAAGTTGGAAGACAGTGAATGTTTACTAAGCCTTTCTTCTCTAGGCTAAACATCCTGAGTTCCTGCTACCAGTCCTCCCAAGGCATGTTCTCTGGTGCCCTCCCCATTCCACCCTCCTCTAGATGTGCTACGGTTTGTTGATGTCCCTGCCAAAAATGTGGCTCCCAAACTGAACACCAAACTTCCACTGTGGTCCAACCCCAGGCAGAAATCTCCATTGTTGCCTCTGGCTACTTACACTTATCATACCAATTTTGAGGTTGTTGAATCCAGCCCCTACATTTTACTGGTGGAGAAAATAATAAAGTAAATTTTATGATAAAGTGACAAAGTAGGGCAGTGATTTAGGGTCAGGCTGCAAGAGTATCAGACAAAGAGTGCCAATTCTAACTCATTTCACCGATGTGCCATGGGAAGCCTTATCCAACAGAACAGACTCCCTCAGGACTAATCTGGTTTCTGTACCATTTTACTCTTTCATCAGCCATCTGAATTGGAGTCAGTAAATTCCTTTCAACTCCCATCATGCACCTGATTGCTGGTCTAGGGCCACACAGATTATCTGGAGTTTCACCTGGCCATACTGATGTTGGGTTGGTGTTGTTGGGAACCTTTCAACCACAACCAAGTTGCTTCACTCCCCATTATTGTAATTTGGGACACAGATAAGGGCAGAATTAGCCAACAGGTAAAAAGTTCTTCTGCTGAGCATCAAAGAATCAAACACTAGGGGAGGGAAGGGGAAGAGAAGAGAGAGAAGAAGAAGAGAAGGGGAATGATAAGAAATGTCTCCATCTTTTTTTTTTAAAGTGTCTTCTTGTTTAGATTTAATTTGAAATGCATTGACTGACTGTAAAATTTAAATCTCCTTTCCCAGACCTGGGGGGGGGAGTGGGAAGGGGGAGAAGTAGGCAAGGCTGAGGCAGACTTCTAAGTTATATAATCTTAGCCTGAATCCTGCGCTAGACCCAGCCATAGGACCTCGGACTCACCAGGGCTCCCAGGAGAAATCTGTTTCATAAGTCACATTTTGTTCCTGTTGAATAAATCTTATAGAAACATTTAAATATTTATTCTCATGATAAACTCCCAGGAATGTAAAATGACTTTGTAACAGACTGTATCCCACTATAAATAGAGAGCGGTGTTGCAAACTGGAATCCTTCCTCCTTTTCCCCAACTTCACATGACTAGACCCAAGATAAGCACTAGAAGGAAAGAGAAGCTTGGAGACAGGGACTCCAGAGTTTAATTTGGGCTGAGAGGTCCTGGAAAATGCTTGTGGAAGAAGCCAGCTTCCCTTAAACAGCAATTTGTCTATATGAATGGCTTCTTTTCTCCAGGCCTGGGAGCAGTCCCTACCCTGGGGAGCACCATTGCCAGCAAAGGAGGTACCTCAGGGAGCTAGAAAATGACATTTATGTGGCTAGGAAGGAAATGGCCTCTTGAGGCAGAGTAAAGGGGGCATGCATGGAATTTATCTTTCTGTATATCCCCACTGTTTAGCACAGTGCCTGGCTAAGTACTTAATAAATGCTTGCAGATTAACTAATTTGTGAGAAAATAATATTCTAGAAACAAATTATACTAGAAAATAATATTTTCTACAAGAGAGTAATTTGCAAAGGGAAAAGGGGAAGTTTATGGTTTCTACCTAAGTCTAGCAATGGTCTGGCAGTCAAGGAAGGGGGCCAATGCAGTAGAAAGAGCCCTAGCCTGGGGATCAGGAGACCTGGGATCTTGTCCAGGCTCTGCTGCTAACTTGCTGCTCAGTCCTTTCCTTCTTTGAGTTGAGATTTTTCCCTCATAAAATGAATGGCATTGGTTGGTGCTAACAACCCACCCCGCACCCTTCCAGACGTATAATGGGAGTTGAAAGGAATTTCCTGACTCCAAGCCAAATATCAAGGGTACCAGGGAGAAATAACTGTGAATTTGTGAAAAGCTTCAAGGACTCAGGGTCCTTCAGAAGCAAACATGGGGCTCTATATCACATGGCACACGCCTAAATCAACACCAGGGCTGATCCGTGTTGCTTCAGTCCTAAATCATCAAGATTATGTTAAACCCAAACTGGGATAAAATATGTCCTGCCCTTGGGCCCCCAGACCAATCACACAGAAATAAAGAGAGGTAGCAATGAGCATTAAAAAAAAAAAAGCAATGAATACTTTTTTTGAAAAGAGCAATGAATATATATATTTTTAAAGCAGCAATGAGCAGTTGTTTTCTTTAAGCAGCAATGAAAATTTTAAAAAAAGAGAGACATGAGCTTAACGTGGTCCAAAAATACACCATAATGACTAAGGAAAGGGACATGACTTTAGGCTACCAAGAGTCCCGCGGCAGACGGGGAGGGAGTGGAGAGGTCCACTATCCCTTACCTTGCTCAGGTCACATCTGGAATGTTATGTCAGTTCTAGAGAAGCATGGCAGGGGGCCACCAGGATGGGAAAGGGAATGGGGACCATGCTCTGGACTGTCAGCTCCTCGAGGGTGGGGAGACCTTCTTTTGCTTCTCTGCATCCAGTGCTTAGCACAATGCCTGGTATATAGTAGGTGCTTAATAAATGTCTATTTATTAATAAATACACTGGGTCGTTTAATCTGGAGAACAGAAGGTTGGGGGATGGAGAGGTGGACATGACAGCTATCTTCATATATCAGAAAGGCTGTCAGGTAGGTAGAAGAGAATCAGAAGGAAGGATGAGGGAATGGGGTCAGTTTCTAACAGAACTATCAAAAAAATAAGCCAGGTTTCCTGGAGGGTGGCAGGGGATGGGGGAGGCTCAGTGGATCTTCCAGATGACCTCTTGCCAGGGATGCTAGAGAGGAAATTCCTGCATTAAGTGGGATGTTAGAATAAACGAATGTTAACTTCCTGTGCAGCTCAGACTCAATTATCCCCAAGTGCCCCAGGACACAACCTCAGCAGCTCCTAGAATCCCTGGGCTACACAGAATCAACTATTGCTTGTGCTTCTAAGCCACTGGTCATCTTAAGAGGGTAGCAATGAGTCAGTGGGCAGTGATGGAAATACAAAAAATAAATCAAGAAAAACATCAAGAATATATTCTAAAATACAAAGAAGAAAACAAAAGAAATATGGAATGATTGGTTTAGAGCTGGAAGAGACTTTAGAAGCTATCAAATCCAACCACCCCATTTTAGAGACATAGAGGGAGAGAGAAGCTAGGTGACATACCCATAGTCACACAGCAGGATTTGAACTCAGGTTTTCCTGAATCCACGTCCATGATCCTATCCACTATACTATATAACATGTTGCTTCTTAGGATGTTTGGGGGGGGAGGGCGCATAAATAAATGAGGCAATTTTACCTTGTTAAGTTAAATATATGCTTAAAAAAACAACAGCCCCAAACTCTAGGTAACAGAAGTGACATATGACCTTGGGAAAGTCACTGAGTTCCTCTGTGCTTCAGTTTCCTGTGTTTCTTCCTACTCTACAGCTAGGATCATATGATTCTTATGGAATCCTCTTTTTTGCTCTCCCTTGCATATTGAAATGTCTGCATATATATTTTGGTGATGTTTAACTTTATAACGAAAGAAAATTTAGGTGGAAAATAAGCATATTTGGCTGTCACCAGGGTAAATTTTCTGCATTGTCCACTGAAGGTTTATGTTGAGAAATCAAGTTTTGTGTCTGGGAAGAAAAAAAGGGAGGGGCTAGAGAAAGTGTGTGTGTGTGTTTGTGTGTGTATGTGTGTGTGTGTTTATGTGTAGAAAGAAAAACAGGATTTAACCCTGCAGATTTTGTGTGGGAAGAACTGATTAATTTTTGTACCAGAGATGGGAAAATAAAAGGCCAGAGCCTGGGGAACTGCAGCTAGGGATGGGCCCTGGGGATCAGTAAACAAAGAATAAGGTCCTGTTCCTTACTGTCTTGCAGCGACCTTGTGGGCTGGGACTCCCCATGGCAATGGGAACTCAGAGAATTACAGAATCTCAGGGTTATAGAAGGGGACCTGGTGGACATCTAATCTAATCTGTACATGAGCAGTTCCTATATCCCCCTGCCAAAGTGGTTATCTGGTTTCGCTGAAAAGACCTCTAGTGATAGGAAACTCACTACCTTACTAAGCAGCCAATTCTGTTTTAAAAATTGAGGCTTTAAGGAGGTAGAATGATTTGCCTACAGTCACCTGGATAGCAAGGTGCAGAGCTGAGGTTTAAACCCATGTCTGGAGATTCCACATGCAATGCTCTTTCTACTCCATCACCATGCTGAACTCTGCCTAGCCCAGTCCAGTTTATGACTAGGCATCCATTATTTTATCCCCCAAATGGTCACTTGTCTGAAGGCTGTGATATCTAGTGTGAGGAGGTCAGTCAATCAGCCAACATTTATTGAGAGAATAGCAGACCATTACCAATGTCTCCCTTGGAAACCCTTGTTCAGGACCATCTGGGGCAGTAAGACACCTAAAGCCTCTGTGGTTCTGTTCTTAAGCTACCAAATGGACTTTGGGGCCTGGTGCACAAAGCTGAGGGCTTCATAGGCCAAAGATGGCAAATTGGGCTCCCAAGTCATATGGAATGGGTAAAAATAATCGGTTCACTCTATGCATCCAAACTACCCCTTGCAAAACTCCGGCCTCATGGCCAGGGCTATCATAAACCAGGAAATGGTTCTTTAGCACATTGTGAAGCTTGGATGGAATACAGGACAAATTGTCTCAGGGATGCTGACAACACTTTCCAGCAACATGAGAGGAAAATCAGGGGATGTTTTTCAACTCTAATGTAGAATATATAGAGCCCTGAGGCACTGGGGGCCATTCAACAGCTCAGCTGAGGGTGGGCAATGGGGTCATGCAATTTCCATTCAGAGCCACACCCTTTCATGATTTGGCCCAGGCCTACTGGATTCCTGGTTGTCAACAAGAATTGGCCATGCCTGGCTTTACTTCCTGGGATAAAACCCTGGAGATAGAAGCCTGCTTGAGACAGCAAAGATGGTTATCTTTTGGACTCTATGATGCTCACCAACGTTTACAGCAGGGATATGTGAACTAGTTTTGAAAAATATTTTGATAGCAGTATTTCAGTGTAACTGCTGTAATCCTCATTATTTTGTTTTCTGAATTTTAAAACATTATCCTGAGAAGGGACAGGATTTACCAGCTGTCAATGAGGTCCTCAACACACACACATACACACACACACACACTCATACACACACATTAAAACCCCCTGACTTAGAGTCATTAACAACTACCTGAAAGAGACCTGGACATCATTTAGTTTAAACTCCTTATGGTACAGAGCAGGGGAAGCACCAGGTCAGTCAGTGACAGGGACAAGAACCCAGGCTAGGTGCCTTTGGGTTCGTGGGATCATAAATTTAAACTTGGAAGGGACCTCCTGGATTGTCTAGTCAAGCCCCCTTATTTTAGAGATGAGGAAACTGAGACCTAAAGTGATAAAATTACTTGCCCAAGATCATACAGGTGGGAAAACTGAGGTTTGAACCACCCTCCTCTAATTCCACATCTTTCCTTTCACTATGTCACAAAAGTGCTCTTCCCCTCATCCACAGTGCCTTGAGTCATCCCACCATCCCACCCTACCCCACCCCATCCCATTCCACCCCACTTCCTTCCACACAAAACCTCCTTTACCCACCCCAGGCAGGAGTGTCACACTGAGACCTAACTCGGGACATTGAAATATTCATGAGAAATGGATTGTCTGTTTTTGTTTTTAAGAGGATGCTTTGCTCACACTGTCTAAACCTGCAACATCAACACAGCCTTAATTTCAGACGTGGCCAGGGTCATACACAAGTAACCTGGAAGCCATCTCTAGGAGATAGAGTGAATACTCTTTGAGAAAGCACTTATGGACTCAGAAAGTCCAGTATTGAGCATTTCCAAAGGAAAGCAACTGAAGTAAACAGAGGCTCAGGGGTCTGAGTCCTCTCCGAGGCAGATAATGGAGCCCAGCCAGCTGCCATGTCCACAAGTGGAAGGAGGTGGCCCTTCCCTGCTATTCCTCTGCTCACACTCACACCTAGCCCAGGAAGGGGAGGGAGGGTGGGGAAGGGGCCAGGGGCTCACTTACTTGGACAGCAGGGCTCAGGGCGGGCTGTGGCTCTCCTGGCTGCTCTTCATCTCCAGGTAGGTTTGGCATGATGGCCTCCTCAGGGCTGGAGGGCTGGCTGACCAGACCATGCACTGCTAAGCCCCTCGGCGGCCTGTCAGCCCTGGGGGAGGAGCACTGAGAGGCTGGGGATCTGAAGACTGGGGAGATGCCAAAAGCACAAATCAACTCCTTTCCCATCACCAGCCATCCTGATGCCAGAATCACTTCCAATAACCAAGGCTTACCAGGGATAGAGAGGTCAGATGCTCTGCTTCCCTTCCCTGAGAAGGCCAAGCTAGTCCTAGAGAGGGCATCCCAGAACAGCTTTCCTCTTGCTCAGGCAGTATTTACATGGTCAGGGGAGACCTTTCCAGATTCCCCATAAAGCTTGGCTATAGTTATAAACTCTAAGCCAAGCCCCAGGCAAATGGAGGATTCCAACAAGCCATGTGAGGCCAGAGTCAGGACCCCACACACTTTCATCATTTACAGACTCAGGAGGACACCATCTGGGGCAGCCCCTCCATCTGACTGCTGGGGAGCTGTGGCCGGGCTGGACTTGTGTCCCCATGACTTCCCAAGAGCTCCCCACATCACTAATGATTTAAAAGGAAGATATGATGGTGTGCTTTAAGATGCAGCCCCGACTAAAGAACTATTTGTGGACTCAGGCTTTGTGGTCCTCCCCTGGGTAACAGAGCAGATGTTAGACAGACCAGGGCAGGGGGGGTGGGGCGAGAGGAAGCAGGGAAGGCTTCATACTTTAGGAGATGGAAGCAACAGGGAGATTAGCACTATTTGCTGCCCCCAAACAATGTGCGATTTTCTGACTCCTGTCACTATGACCCTTCCCATACCACCCACCCCCAGAATACACACACCAACCCTGGAATTCTGGACCCAAAGTGACAAACTTGGACCTCAAAACCCACTCTTTTTTTCCAGCTTCCCATGGAGCCACTATAGACAGCCATGGTAGAGAATGCTAGACTTGAAGTCAGGGAGGTGCGAGTTCAAATCCCACCTCAGACACTTTCTAGCTGTGAAATTTGGGGCAAGTCACAAACTCTCTAAGCCTCATTTTTCTCATCTATAAAATGATAATAATAATAGTGGTCCCTCCTGGAGTTTTGGTAAGGATAAAGGGAGAGAATGAGAGTAAGGCACTTTGCAATCTTATACTTGCATTTATTAGCAGCTTTAGGAATGTTTTAGAAGTTAGAGGGGAAAGCAGTGTTGTGCAGTGGAAGGAACACTGAACGTGGAGACAGAAGGCCTAGGTCAGTCTTGTTCCCGGCTCCTTTATAAACAGCCCCAGCTTTCCCATCTTAAGATGATAATAATAATAGGTCATATCTTTCTTCAGCTGTTTTCAATCACGTCTGAGTCTTCATAACAACATTTGGGATTTTCTTGTCAAAGATACTGGAGTGGTTTGCCACTTCTTTATCTAGTTCATTTTATAGATGAGGAAACTGAGGCAAACAGGGTGAAGTGACTTGCCCAAGGTCACACAGTTAGTACGTTTGGATTTGAACTCAGGAAGATGAGTCTTCCTGATTACAGGTCCTATGCTCTATAGCGCCACCTAGTGGCCCCACTCATATCTAGATAACTAAATTTCACTTTCCAAGAGGTAAAAGTATTTTCTCCCCATTTTACAGATAAAGAAACTGAGGTTCAGAGAAGTTGTGACTTGCTGAGGATCAAACCCAACGATACTTCTGCTTTATCCCAGGTAGTTAGGTAGTAAAGGGGATAGAGTCAGGAAGACCTGAGTTCAAATCTGATCTTAGGTACTAGCTGTGTGTATACCCTATTCTTAGTGTATAACTGCCTTAGTTTCCTCATTTGTAAAATGGGACCGATGGTACACCTATCTCCCAGGATTATTTTAAGGATCAAATGAGATCATATCTAGAAAGTGCTTTGTAGACCTTAAAGTGCTATAGAAAACAGCTATTACTGTTATTATCATAGATCCCACGTGGTCAGACTCTGTTAGGATGAACCAAAGCTATAGACAAGTCACCAGGCTGTTCTGACCCAAAGAGCCCCATTGCATGTGGGCCATTAGCACCAAGGGGATAAGGAGCTGTCCAGAGTTTGAGGATCTCAGGACTCAGCAGATGAGCATTGATCAACTGACAAAAGTTCAAAGGGCCCTTAGAGACCACCTAGCCCTCATTTTTTACAGATGAGGAAACTGAGGCCAAGAGAAATGAAGTGACTTGACCAGTGTCACACAAAGCCAGGATTCACACCCAGAACCAGTGACTCCTAATCTAGGGTGTTCTTTTCATCATGCCACATTGCCTTTACTGAGAAAATGAAGGGTGATAATTGCTGAGTTCATTTAAATACTGTTCATGTGGAAAAGAATCTTTGGCAGAGTAGAGTGGGGTGCCAGGGACTGGCTCCCTGATGGGAAGCTGAGATGGAAACTGCTCCTTCAGATTTATTTTACTTTATTTTAAAGATAAGGTCTTCCTATCTCCCCGTGGCTGGAAATGGAGGGGTCACTCATGCACGGGAGCTCTGTCTGCTTCATTTCTGAGCTGGATTGGCTCTGCCCTCTTTGGGGTCCTGGTGGCAGGAGGGAGGGTAAGTCCTCAGCTGCTGCCTCAGTTCAGCCTCCTGAGTATCAGGGCTCCCTACCTTGAGAAATCCACCAGCCTCTCTTGGCCAGGAGCATCAGTCCTTCTGGTTTCTGCTTTCCCTTGACCCACTCAAACCCTACCTAGGTATTATGTTGAGTTCTAGGGACCTCCCGTGGGGAAAGATGTTGACAAACTAGAACACATTCAGAGAAGGCAGGGTGGGTGGGTAGGGGTTAGAGACCCTAACAAAGGAGGACTAGCTGGTAAAACTGGACCTGTTTAGCACAGAGTAGGGAAGACCTGAGGACTCATGAGCTGTCCAGAAGAGGGTCAGATTTGGTCTCTGTCTCAGGTGGTAATGCTTAGAGGTATCAGCTCCCTTGGGTGAGTCATTTTACTTTCTGATCCTCTGTCCCTTCATCTTTAAATTGGGGGCAACAGAATCCCTTTAGCACTGGTTGTGTTAGACTCAAATGGAGTGCTGTAGAAACCTTAAAGCACTATTTAATTAGCAACTCATTGTTATTATTACGTTGCCAAGAAAAAAGTTTCTGCTCAGTGTAATAATAATCAAAACAAACTGCCAAACCTCCTAACAATTAGGGCGATCCCAGTGTGGAATGGGCTGTCTCAGGAGGCCATCAGCTCTCCATCCCTGGAGGTCTTTAAATGGCAGCAAGGGGAGGCGGGAGAGGATTCCTGCTCAGCTTGGAACGGGACTAGACGACTGGCCGCTGAGATTCCTCCTAGCTCTGAGAGGCTGGAAGTATAGAAATCTCCTCCATGGCTGTCCTCTTGGGGCTTCCTCAAGCCAGCCTCCCCCCAACACCTTTGTTCCCATTCTAGAGAGTTTCTTCTCACCCCTGCTGGACAAAATCCAGGACACCATCAAGAACCCTGGAAACCTTTGCATGTCCCTTTTGGCCGTGTGTGTATATGTGTGTGTGTGTGTGTGTGTGTGTGTTGGGTGGGACTGAGGGGTGGGTGAGGAGGGGGGGAGAATAGTGATGATAGTAGTGGTGTGGAAGTGAGCCAGAATCACTGAGACAGTAACCCCTTTATGAATTTAAAGCCAGCCAAGAACAGGAAATCCAAATAGTTAAGGAAAAGGGATTTGGAGTCAGGAAACCTGGGTTCAAATCCTATTTCTACCACCCAATACTATCTGTGTGCCCTTGGGTAAGTCCCTTCAACTTCTCTGGGCCTCAGTTTTCTCATCTTTAAAATGAAAAGCTAGGGGCAGCTAGGTGGCACAGTAGATGGAGAGTCAGGTCTGGAGTCAGGAAGACTCATCTTCCTGAGTTCAAATATAGCTTCAGACACTTACTAGCAGTGTGACCCTGGGCAAGTCACTTAACCCTGTTTGCCTCAGTTTCCTCATCTGTAAAAGGAGAAGGAAATGGCAAAGCACTCCAGTATCTTTGCCAAGAAAACCCCAAATGGGGCCATGACTGAACACGAAAAATAATTTGGAAGAAGGTGGACAAGATAATCTCCAAGTGCACATCTAGCTCTGAATCTATAATCTTGCGGACCCTTTTCATTGGATTTGACATTCTTAAATCAGACAAGGAGTCCCCCTCTTGTCCCAATCCTGCCTGTTCTAATCCGGCCAATTTTTCAACTGCTCCTGAGGCCTGAAGGCTGGGGGAAAACAATGAGAAATTCTCTGAACTCTCCCTGAACTGGGGCTTGCCACTTTAAACACCGCTTTGATCTCTGATGAAGCATGACTTCCTGGGGGAAGCAAGAAGGATATTATTGCCAAGGAAATAGAATAATAAGGCAAGAAAGTGAAGGGCTAAGGAAACTCAGGCCAACCTCCTTCCTCATTCTAATTTTTAAAAGCTTCACAATAATAGCTGTTATGGTGCTTAGATTGGGGGGGGGGCATTGTTTCCCTGTAATTCCTAGGAGTAAAAATCTTTAGAAATGGGGAACTGTGGTGTAATAGAGAAAGCACTAGCTCTGGAGTCAGAGGTCCCAGGTTCAAGGACTGCTTCTGCTGATGCCTATGTGACCTTTGTCAGGTTATTTCAGATCCTTCATTTTCTTGTCTGTAAAATAGGAGGACAGGGGCTTTGAGGTACCACTTCACAACCATCAAATTGCCAAAAATAACTAAATAACAAAAGGAACCCCTCAATATTGGTGGGATTATGGAAGAACAGATAAACTCATTCATTACTGGTGGAATTGCAAATTTATATAATCTTTCTGTAGAGTTATCTCACAAAAAAACAAAATGTAAAGGTAATAAAAATAATCATATTCTCTGACTCAATAATTCTGTTGTTGGCAACCAACCTTGAAACTGTTATCATTGTCATCATCAGCAACAACATGGTATCTGGTTAAAGAGTTTCATAAGAGTATTATGAGTAGGTATAAAAAACTAGAAATAACCTAAATTCAAAAGTATGGTATTGACTAAATAAGTTGTAACTCATGAAGGTACTAGAACACTGTAATGCAATTAAGACAGACAAGTATGAGAAATTCCTACAAATCTGTAAAGATTCTTCAGACAAAATGCAAAATGTAGACAGAAAAATGGAGTACACATTAACCTAATTACACTATTATAAGAAAAAGAGGGAATGAGAACAAATGGGCAAATAAAGAATCTTGGTGTCCTCATAGAGAGAGTGACTGAAAAATTGTTATAATACTTTATGCATTGAAATTCACTAATTTGAATATCAGTTACTAAACAAGTTTGTGCTGCATTAATGATCAAAATTATTTTAATAAAATATTTAATAAGAAAGTAAAATGAAACGAAGTTGTACTTGATTGTCTCAAAGAAGATTTTCAGCTCTATAGACTATGACTTCAAAATGAGGGAGAGAAAACTGAAAAACATAATTTTCTCTTATTTTTACATAGGCTTTCGAGGAGAGAAAACCTCCCAGTGGAAAAACAAATGGCAGCAGCAGCAGAAAAGAACGACGGGGGCAGAGGAAAAGAAGCTGACACTTAGCCACTTAATACCATCTTTGGAAAATTCCTCCCTCTCTGTGGGCCCCATTTTCCCCCTCTGTAAAATAAGGCACTGTCAGTGGTTCAACATCCAATGCTACCATGAATTTATGAGAAGAGTTGTTATCGTCTGCTTTGTCCCAGAGCACTAAGGACCATGGGACTGTTTCATCTGACCTTTAGCAGAACCCCTCTCCCTCCTCAGAATGTGAGCTCCTTAAGGGCAGGAACCCTCATGCTTTTCTCTTCCTCTCCCCAGAGCTTTTCACATAGTAAATGGGCTTAATAAATACTCCATCCATTCATTTACCTCACGAGGCTATGGCTTCCTCTAAGAAGAGCCGCCTTCTGTAAGAGGTCTTTCCCTGGTCTCCCCAGCTGCTAGTACCTTCCCCTTGAAGGCTATCCTCCATTTACTCTGCATGTCTCTTAGATTTACTGATTTGTATGTATGTTGTCTCCTCATTAGAATGAGAGTAGGGACTATTTTGGGGGGAGGTTTTTCCCCTAGTATCTCCAGAGTTTAGTAAAGTGTCTGTATTGACAAAGGAGGTAATTTATAGATGCTTGCAGACTGATTAATCAAATGAGATAACGTATAAAGTTCTTTGTTGCTGTTGTTCAATCGCATCTGATTCTGTGATTCCATCTGGGGTTTTCTTGGCAAAGATACTGGAGTGGTTTGTTATTTCCTTCTCCAGTTCATTTTACAGCTGAGGAAACTGAGGCAAATAGGGTGAAGTGACTTGCTCAGGGTCACACAGCTGGTAAATGTCTGAGGTCAGATTTGAACTCAGGAAGATAAGTCTTCTTTATTCCAGGGCTGTGGCATTCTATCCATAGCTGCTCCTATAAAGCTCTTTGCAAACTTTTAACATGGGCAGCTAGGTGCCACAATGGTTAGAATGCCACAGGCCTGGGGTCAGGAAGACTCGTCTTCCTGAGATCAAATCTGGCCTCAGACACTAGCTGTGTGACCCTGGGCAAGTCACTTAACCCTGTTTGCCTCAGTTTCCTGATCTGTAAAATGAGCTGGACAAGGAAATGGCAAACCCCTCCAGTACCTTTGCCATGAAAACCCAAAATGGGGTCATGAAGAGTTGAACATAACTGAAAAAACACTGAACAACAGAAATGTCAGTTATTATCAGCGGCAGCTTTTCAAAATGGTATGAGAAGACTTACTATTACTCACTTCTTCCCTTCCCTATAAGACAGAGAACTTCTTAAACGTGTGTACGTGTGTGTATGTGTGTGTGTGTGTGTGTGTGTGAGAGAGAGAGAGAGAGAGAGAGAGAGAGAGAGAGATGGACCCCTTGGGAAGTCTGGGAAATCCCACAAACTTCTTCCCAGAATAATGTTTTTAAATGTATAAAATAAAATATATATTATTGGAAAGGGAACTAATTATATGTAAATAAAGATGTAATTTTTTCCCATCCAAATTTACAGAACCCTCCTGAAATCTATCTAAGGACCCCTTTGGGGTCTGTGAGCCCAAGGTTTAAAAGCCTTGCTCTAAAAGGCTGGTGACTTCTCCCAAATCATAATGGAGGTCTGAGTCATTATGTCTCAGGCTTGGAACTGTATTGTAGCTACCAAAGCTGTGTGACCAGATGCTGGATCCCCTCCAAAGCTTCCTCTTACACTACCAGCTCTTCTAAGGCCTGTAGCCCTTAGGGGCAGTAGCAGATATCTGACCCTGATTCCATTCTTCCTTCTACCTTTTTCTGTTTCATGTTTGTGTTTCTCTCCCCATTCACTCTTAGAGGCAGAGATGGTATCTTCTCTAGAATCCCAAACAGCCTAGGACACCAAGGGCCCAGCCTTGTGCTAGCCCTGGGGCCAGTTCTTCCCTAGGAACAGACCACTGCCTGTCCCTGCACAGCCTCATCCTCACAGTCAATGAGGAGAGCAAAGTGGTGATGGAGGATGGACCTTCTGTCTCTCTCTCAATGTCCTGGTCCAGCATGGGTGATGGTGAAAAGAACACAGTGTGAACAAAACTCTCTGTCCCAGCTAAAGGCCCTAATGAATCCCATAGTCAGCTCTGGATATGGATATTTCTTTTTTTACAAAGATGTTTACAAGCACAAGATGTCTGCAAGGAAAAGAAACAAGGAATGAAGTTTCTTCAAATGAAGTTCGTGTTGCTTTCAGTTATCTCTGCCCCTCCTGGCAGTCTGGATGGCTTTTTCACGGTGAGATTCTGATCAGATCACAGGTCAAGAAAGAGCTATTCTACAAAGACCTCCTTAAATGGAGCCATGATAAATCGTCTCCACATCCATTCCAGTTCCATGATTCCTGCCCTGCCCTTCACCAGGTCACCAAACTCCCCTGAGTCTCCTTCAACGTTTGTGAAGAAGACAAAGCAAATGCTATCCCGACTTGAAGGGCTTTTTTCTTCCTGTGAATTCCTAAAGCATTGTACCCTTGGCAATTAAACCTCAACTGCTTTATGACCTCTTGTGGAGTCAATAAGAATCTATTAAAGACCTATCCTGTACTAAGTGTTGGGGATACAAAGAAAGGGAAAAAAGACAGTTCCTGCCTTCAGGAAACTCATGTTCTAATGGGGGAGACTTTATGCAAACAACTATGTACAAACAATACATGTATCTATATCTATCTATCTATAGACATATATAATATACATGTGCGTATATGTATGTATATATATATATGTATACATAAATTAGAGATAATAACAGGAAAGGCAGTAGAATTAAGAGGGAATGGAAGGTCTTCTTGAAGAAGGTAGGATTTTAGTTGAGATGATAGAAGCCGGAGAAACAAGAAGTAGAGAGACTTCCAGGTATGGGAGACAGCCAGTAACATTGCCCAGAGTGCATACGTGGGGCGTCATGTTTGAGGAACAGCCAGGAGGCCAGTGTCACTGGCTTGAAGGGTACAAGGAGGACAGTAAGGTAGAAGACATTATTTTGCTTTTTAGGCAGCTCTGACACTTCCTACGGGTGGGACTTGAGCTAAGCCATTGAACTGTTTTCCCTCTTTAGTAAAATGAAGAGGTCAGTTCAATGGTGGCTGAAGTCCTTCCTTTCCACCTTCAGACCTATGACCCTGGAAGAATTCTCCAAATCTTAAATTAAAAGTAAACTCAGGTGTCAGGATCTACTTAACAGCTAAGCCTGGAGCCCAAGTGGTCAGTCTAGCTGAGAGGACCAGCTTGGAATTCCCTGCAGAATACTGGGTTTCATGGGAAATCCTAATTGCTCTGGTATGTTTCAATCTTATTAAAATAGGATCTTAGTGAGTACAGCAGGGGGTATATATACTTCAGTGCTCACTAGCATACATATTTGTCTACTGGGCACTCTATGATCCAGGAACACTGGTCTATTTGCTGGCTGTTAAGGGCTGCTAAGTCAGAAGGATTCCTCTTCCTGAGTTCAAATATGGCCTCAGACACTTGCTAGCTGTGTGACCCTGGGCAAGTCACTTAACCCTGTTTGCCTCAGTTTCCTCTCCTCATTTTTTTTTGCTTTTTGAAGGGCAGTTGGGGTTAAGTGACTTGCCCAAGGTCACACGGCTAGTTTTTGTGTTAAGTGTCTGAGGCTGGATTTGAACTCAGGTCCTCCTGACTCCAGGGCCAGTGCTCTATTCACTGCACCACCTAGCTACCTTACTCTCCTCATTTCTTCCTCAGTTTTTCTGGCTTCCTTCAAGAATCAACTCAAATACCACCTGCTGCAGCCTTTCCTGGTCCTCCAGCTGCTAGTGCCTTCCCTTCTCAGGCTGCCTCCCAGCAACTCTGTTTGGATCTTGGTATCATCTTATTATCTTCAGGTTTGTCTCCCCTATTAGAATGTGAGCTCCTGAGGGCAGGGTCTGTCTTTACCTTTCTTTGCATCTTGTAGCACTTAACACACTTATGGGCACTTAGCAAATGCTTACTAAGTGATTTTTTTTTTTTTTTGGTTACCAGAAGCAGCTTAAGCAGAGGACCTCCTTCCCCCAATGGTTAAATTTTTGTTGTGAGCACTTGCACCTTGGAGACAGGCAAATGCCACAAATGAATGTCTAGACTTAAGAAAGTGCTAGAGAAAATGTTAATGATTCAAATTAAACATAAAAGCATGTGTACATCTTTTTTTGAGAAAAATGCACACCCTTATTCATTGACCAGCTCAGTGTACATACATTCTGTAATTGTGGCTAAAGCAGAGGTTCTTAACTTTGTCTGTGTCCTGGACCCCATACAGCCTGGTGAAGCCAGTGGATTCCTCAGAATAATGTTTACATTCATAATTGAAGGAAATGCTCAGTTTCCATGAGAAGTTAGTGAAGACCGCGATGCTGGTTTTCCATGAACTTTGTTGGGAAACAAGGGCCCCTAACCATACATAAAGATCCCATGGACTGCATAGTAAGTTTCAAAATATACTATTATCTATGTTTTATTGTATTTGTACTTTTGTTAAATATTTTCCGATTGCATTTTAATCTCGTTCTGTAGCCCTTGGAACTGTCTTGGTTCTTGTGCTGCCTCTGGTGTAATGGAGACAGTGCTGGCCCTCAGTCTGAATCCTGCCTTGACCAGCTGCCAGCTGGGTGACCCTGGGCAGGGAGTTAACTGTCTGTGCCTCAGTTTCCTCCTCTGTGAAATAAGAGGTTTGGAATTGGTTGCTAATATCCCTCCTAGCTCTAAACCTGTGATCCTATGATCTGATCCATGTTCCACCTCCACCTCATTTTACAGATGAGGAAACTAAGGCCCAGAGAAAGGAAATGACTTTTTTTGTTTCTTTGTAACCCCAGAACTCCGCGCAGTGCCCGGCATGTGTTGTTGTTCAGTCGTGTCTGACTTTTTGACCCCATTTAGAGTTTTCTTGGCAAAGATACTATAACAACTTGCCATTTCCTTCTCCAGCTCATTTTATACATGAGGAAACTGAGGCGAGCAGGGTAAAGTGAATGGCCCAGGGTCACACAGCTAGTGTCTAAGGCTGGATCTGGACTCAGATCTTCCTGCCTCCAGGCCTAGTGCTCGATTCACTGACATACAGTCAGCACTTAAAAGCTTGTTAATTGATTGATTTGCTCAAGAACATATAAGCACATAAATAGCAGAACTGAGGTTAAACTCTTTTCCTATGCAGGCAGAAAAGGCTGTGTCCTAGGTGAAGGGAAATAGTTTCATTTTCTAAGTGGTCTAGTAAATTGGAGTGGCTTATTCACAAGGCTGTGTTAGACTCCTCTAGACTAAGGATTGGTTAGGCAATCCCAGGGACTGCCACTGGAAAGACCAGCTCAGAGCATCACTAGAAGGGTGAGGGCGTCACCTGCTGGTTGTCTAAAGAACAGCGTCTCCAGTAATCTATGAAAATACAATGCCACATGGGTCTAGGTATGCATACATCTACCCCCACCACAATAAAGTCCCTCTGGCTGGTTCCCTGATGCCTTCAACAGAAAGAAAATGTCTTGCATTCCATTTAGATACAAGGCTGATAGTAAAATGCCTGGTTCAGGTGACATAACAATTTTAGAAAGTCACAGTAATTTAGAAATGGGAGAAGCAGTTGGTATAGCGGCTAGAAAGCCCACCTCAGAACCTAGGAAGACTGGCTCAGGGGTCAAACTCCCTCTCTGACCCATGATGGCCATGTAATACTAGGCAAGCCATTTCAACGCTTGGTGCCAAGGCCACTTTGTAAGACTCTAAATTGCAGAGAAAAGTGGTGACAGGCATTGACAGAGGGATTTCCTTCAACCCCTGAATTTATATCAAAGATTCAGAGCTCAAAAAGACTGTAGTCATCTCCGTCATCTAACACATACAGAAACAGAGAGGTTCCAAATAGGTGGGAGCTCAGGCCCTTACCACCTCTCTTTACGTCTCAAAGAAGTAAAACACGGGAGAATTTATTTGTACATTGAAAGATGTCAGAACTGGAAGCTAGCTCATGACTTCAGAGCACAGACAGAGAAGCTGCCTCCCCTGCCTCCGTAGAGAGGGTACATTTCCAGATTTGACCAGGAGGTTAATTTGCTTAGCTTAAATGAACTTCTCTGTTGCAAGAGAAAGTTCTGTCCGAGGTGGAGGACAGAGGACTTACTGGAAGTGAGAGTGATGTTTAAGCAAATCAGCAAAACAAGTACATATGCATATGTATACATACACACACACATATGGAGAGATGCATCTACGAGGCTGGGAACCGACTCCATGAAGACAGGCCAAGTCTGCTTTGCCTTTGTCTCCCTTCCAGCCCCTGACTTAGGGAGCCTTCATTTCCTCATCTGCAAAGTGAGGGGGATTGGATTAGATGAGCCCTGAGAACCCTTCTGGCTCTGCCTCTAGGATGCTTATAACTCTGAATATGTATATATGTGTGTATACATATGGCTATCTGTCTGTCTGTCTATCTCTCCGTCTATTTTCCTAGGTATTTGTATGTTTCTTCCCCATTAGAATATAATAAACTCTTGTTTTCCCAGCACTTAGTACATTGTGCATGCATATAAAATATATATGTATATATTTACACATGTGCACACATATACATATTAAATGACTGTGTGTATGTATATATACACATATTGTAGATTTGTTGAATTGAACTGAATTACATTGACCTAATCCCCATGCTCTCTGGGACCAGGGCATTATGTTGCTGGTTCCGAGCAGGACACCAGGCCCACAGAACCTCAAATCCAGAGCTGGATGGGACCTAATTCAATTCCCACCCGACCAAGAATCCTTCCCCCAACATACCCAAGCAGCCTGTAGCCTTTGGTCAAAGTGCAGGGCATGCCACCCCACCGCCTCCCAAGGCAGTGCACTCCACCTATTTTTATGGCTTAAATTGCTGAGAAGTTTTCCTTCCATGAAGCCAAAATCTGCCTGTCCTCAGCCTCCACCCGTTGCTCCTTTATGACATCTGAGGCTGCACAGAACAAATCTAACCCCTGGAGTTCAGCGGGAAAGGCCTCGATCCTCCCAGTCAATAAGGAAAATAAACCAAAAATAAACAAAGTAGAAAAAGATGAAAAGATTTCGGTTGCTACTGCAAAGCACAAAAGAGGCCACTGAAGGCAGCTCCACACGCTCAGTTTCCATGACTGGAACCAAAGCCTTTACATTACAAAGGCCCTTTGGAAAGAATTCCCACACTGTACAGCTGGACAGACTTAGCTCCCCACCACGATGATAAACTTTCAGCTTAAAATAGCAAGGTAAGAGCTGAGCCCCTGCCTCCTCCCCCCTCCCTCCCTTCTTCCTTCCTCCTCTCTTCTTCTCTCCCTGCCCCCCTCCCAGAGTCAGGCCTAGTGTCAGATGGAACCCCATGGGCACAGGGAACTCAGCTCCGATAGCTGAAAAGCTGAGAATCCAGCCTCTAGGAAATGATGAGCTGGGAACTCTAGTCCATAAAAGGAAAAAATATTTAGAAATGTTTCACTTTCCTGGGGCTCCTTCTTGAAACCCATTCCTGGCCCTTCCTCTCAGATTGGCCTCCCAGCCAGGTCCAGCCAGCAAGGGGCTAGCACAAGTGACACTCAGCCTACATCATGCCCAATGCTGCCTCGGGTCACTTTGTCTTACAAGCCATTGGATCACAGCTTGTGTTTGGGGGAATCATTTGTCCCATAGGACCACAGGATTGTGGACCTGGAGCCAGGAGGGGCTTTAGAGACCTCACTTTATAGATGAAGAGACCAGGCCCAGGTCATGTCACTTATTCAAAGTCACAAAAGGCAGTGCAGAGTGAGGATCCACCCTCGGTGTCCTTCCTGTGTGCTCAGGGCACTCCCCAACCCTTAACTGGAAGCTCTCCCTGATAGGTTTTTGTTTTTTTTTTTAACACAGAAATTGGCACGTTTGGGTCTTTGGTCTTTGTCTCCCTAGTGCTTACTTAGCACGGTGCCTGGAAGATAGGAGGTGCTTAATAAATGCTTGCTGTTGATTGATAAATTGTCCTTGTAAACTGAGGCTTGATCCTTCGTAGAAGTAGTTTCTAAGGAGGGAAGTTGAAGCAAATCCAGCTGGTGCCTTAACCACTGAGGATAGCACCCTGTCTGCCACACAACACCCCTAAGCCACTCATCTGGGCTGATTTCAGGCCCCCTCCAGCTCCGCTCCCATAAGATGCTGTCTGACTCGCTCTGGGTCTATAGTCCCTTAACAAGGAAGAAAGTTTGCTGTTCACAGGTAGATATGGGGGTTAAACTTTGAATACCTAAGAGCTGGGGAATCACAGTTCACAGTGAGGTGTGACAGACTGACAGCAGAGGAGGGAAGCATCTTGCCTGAGGTCAAAGAATTAGGAGTCAGGGAGAGAAAAAGGTCCAGTCAATCAGCATTTATTAAGCACCCACTGCATGCCAGGCACTGTGATAAGCACTGGGGCTACAAAGAAAGGTAGAAATATAGCCCCTGCTCTCAAGGAGCTCATATTCTGATGGGAGGGAGGGGGAAGGAATAAACAAACAACAATGTACATACAAGATATATGCCAAATAAATTGGAGGAACTTTAGTGAGAAGGGACCAGTATTGATGTGGATTAGACAAAGTCTCTTTTCAGAGAGCAGGATTTGACTGGAGCCTTGAAAGAAGTCGGGGAAGCCAGGAGGCGGAGATGGAAGGAAGAGTGTTCCAGGCACTGGGGACCTTCATTGAAAATGCCGTCAGGAGATGAGTATCTTGTGCAAGGAACAGCACGTAAGTTGTTGTTGCTGGCTAGCTTTGGGCATCCCTGACTTGGGTAATTACAGAACCATTTGCTAACCTGGGGGCCAGGAAGGGCCCAAGCTTCATTCCAAGGTGCCTATCCCCTCCCAGTCCCTTTGCTGAGCTGATCTCAGAATCAATGAAACTCCAGAAGGCACCTCCCAGGATATGCAGTTCAGTCCCTCCTTAAGCAGGGATTCCTAATGCTTCTTGCTACACACAACATCCCAGTGGTTCATTTGTTGGAAATTTTTGTGACCAGGGATGGTTTGCTGGATAAGAGACAAAGAAGGAATGTTTGTGGAAATGAATGCAATGTAATTACAAAAGGCATTAGTTTTTATCTCAGGAGCTAGGTAGCATAGTGGATAGAGCACCAGCCCTCGAGTCAAGAGGACCTGAGTTCAAATTCAGCCTCAGACACGTACTAGCTGTGTGACCCTGAGCAAGTCACTTCACCTTATTTGCCTCAGTTCCTCATCTGTAAAATGAGCTGGAGAAGGAAACAGTAAACCACTCCAGTATCAGTGCCAAGAAAAACCCGAAAGGGACAGTGAAGGGTCAGACATGACTGAAATGACCAAACAACAACATCAGGATGAATGTGGCAGCAGGGGGACATTTCTTTTTAAGCCATCATCTAACTTTTACCTAAAAACTAGTAGTGACAGGGAACTCACCAACTCCTAAGGCTTCTCATTCTGCTTTGGGACATCTCTGATCATCAGAAAGTTTTTCTTTATATAATGTGTGCTCTGGAGGGTGAATCAGTGTCAGAAGAGAACTTGGAGCCTGGAATGTCAGAGCTGGGAGGGGCTTAGAGTCTGGAATGTCAGAGGTGGGAGGGGCTTGGAACCTAGAATGTCAGAGGTGGGAGGGGCCTTGGAGCCTGGAGGTGGAGCGGTCCCTGTCACTACTAGTTTCGGAGAGTCAGAGGGGGGGGGGGGCTTGAGAG
>NW_027185804.1:5909440-5937789 GCF_028583685.1 Petaurus breviceps papuanus
GGCCTGGGAGCCTGGAATGTCAGAGGTGGGAGGGGCCTGGGAGCCTGGAATGTCAGAGCAGGGAGGGCTCTTAGAGACCTTGTAGTCCAGCCTTCATTTGACCTGAGGGCCAGAGAGGAATAACGTTTTGCAGAGTGTACCACTCTCTACCGTTCAGACACCTTAAGTAGCCCCTCCCATTGTCTACTGACTAAAGTCTAAGGGCAGATGTTTAAGGCCCCTTTCTGGATTCCCTCCAGGGAACCCCCCTCCACATGGGGGATGCCTCGGCCTAGTGGACTTGTCATCTCCCAAACATGCAGTTTCCTGCCTTTGTGCTCATGCTTTTGCTCATTTCTCCTGTTCTGATCCTGCTTCTTTAAGGCCCAGCACAGCTGTCCCCTCTTCCAGGAAGCCTTCCTTGATCCTGCAGTCCAAAAATGATCTTTTCCACTTGGTCTTTGCAAGGCACTTTGAATCTCCCTTAGGTTCTACCTTATTCTATCCTGTGTCACAATGGTCTGATAGCTACCTAAGATTTGTGTATGTGTCACATTCCTTCCACTAGATGAAAGTTCCTTTGGAGGCAAGGACTGGGTATTAATGAAATTTTTAATCTCCTCTAGTGCCTAGCACAGTGTTCTGAACATTGTAGATGTTTAATAGATGATTGCCGAATGAGTCAATCAATGAATAAAGTTTAACACACATTTGATAGTTGGGTTCCCAAAGTGGCAATGTCCAGGAAGGGCATCCGTCCCTCCTAAGGGGACAGCAGTGGGACTGATGCTACTTTAAGGGAATCACCTGTGTGATTCCACATTCTCCTCCGAGGGCAGGTGGGTCCTTTCAGAGAAGATGCAGAGAAGACACAGAATTGTCTGCACAGAACTGTACCTTCCTTGTTCATTCATTCATTCATTCGTTTGTTTGTTTGTTTGCTTGTTTGACACTAGGTGTCCCTATCTTGCCCAGATTGGAAATGCAGCAGCCATTCACAGAGCCATTCCCAGTACTGATCAGCACAGAAGCTTTAACTTGCTCCATTGTTTTGATCTGGGCTGGTTCACTGCTCTATCTCCAGTCCTAGGGACTCTCCAAATTGGTGTCAAAAAGCACAGACACCATGATGGGTTTAAATCTCCTCCTCAAGCTCAAATGATGGATCCACCAGCCTTGGCTGTTCCTGGAGGCATACACCACCACAACCCTGGCCTATACCTTTCTACAGAGCCATCTAGTCCCACTGAAAGCACAATTGTCTAGTTTGTACCTTCAGGCAAAATGAGCTGCTCTCAGATATTCTCTGCAGGGATGTAAAAAAAAAAGTCTTCAGTGAGCCTTTCTGGAAAATAAAGGGTTAATCCAGATAAATTTGACCTTTCCAGAATGACTCAGAATTCTCAGAAGAAAGTTTTTTGCTTGCCTTGTTTTTAATTTTTGCTTCCAATTTAGCAGGACAAAGAATTGGAAGGAGATGAAGTCTCTATTAATACTCCCTAGTATAACTCTTGACAAGTAAGGCAAATACTAGAATCTTGTGTAAGACTGTATGTTACACACACACACACACACACACACACACACACACACACACACACACCATCTTCTTTATCACTTATTCCATAGAACCACAGAATGTCAGAGCTGGAAGGACCTTCAAGACCATCAAATCCAATCTCCTCATTTTCCAAAGAAGGAAACTGAAGCCCAAGAGGAAAGGACTTGTTCAAGGTTATGCATCTGGCCAGTAAGAGCAGGAACTTGACCCCAAGTGTCCTGACCCCCAATCCCTCCTAAATTTCACTCTCTTTGCTAAACACATTTTATCCAGTTGTCAAAGTCCAGACCCTTAGAGAGGAACTGATGAACTCCCCTTCCCAGTGCTTACCACAGTTAGAACTAAAGACCTTCATAGTTGGGGGGAAGAGGGGAAAGGAGAGACTCTCAGGGATGGGGAGTACAACCTGACATCCCATCACATAGAGATGATCCAGGAATCCTCTCTAAAACTTCCCTGATCCCAGGCATTCAGCCTCCATTTGAGCTTTTTCCCAGGCCTGGAACTCTCTTCCTCCTCCTCACCATCTCCTGGCTTCCCTCTATTCCATCAGGTCTCCGTTTAAATCCCTCCTTCTACAGGAAGACTTTTCCCAATCCCTTTACTGCCCAAGCCTCCTCCCCTCTCTTGGTTATCTCCAGTTGACGTCCATGTTGAGCCTGCATGGTTCGTATGTAACTGTTTGCTTGTTGTCTCCCTGATTTGATTGTGAGTGAGGAATGTCTTTTGCCTTTCTTTATGTCTATCTCTATAGCCTTTTGCACAGTTCCTGATGCAGTTCTGGGCTGACTCAACTTGACCTTCAGTACTATAGAGTTTACTATTGTGCAGACTTAAAGCCCAATAAGAAATGCTGAAACCATTTTTAAAGTGTTTGAGGCCACTGGAGATCAACAGTTAATTCTGAAATCCAGGCATCGACCTGGAGATGGAGAAGGCATAGCAGGCAAAGGTCTTCATGTATACTTTTTGTTCACCTGGTCTCAAGTATATCTTACAATTGTAATAATTAATATGGGTGTATTTCTAAGTAGAAAAAATGATAAAGTTTTTATATTGTCTTAAAAATATATACTTACAAAAAATAACAAAATACAGGTCTTGATTTTGTTTATTTGAGCTTATATATTGGCCACCAGAAGGAAGAGAAGAAGGGAGAAAGTGATGGAGAGAGGAAGAGAGGAAGGGAGAAGGGGAGGAAAGGGGCAGGGGGGGAGAAGAAGGAGGGAGAAGGGGGACAGACAGGGAGGGAGGGAAGAAAAAAGGAAGGAAGGAAGGAAGGAAGGAAGGAAGGAAGGAAGGAAAGAGAATTAAACCCTAAATGATCTCCTGGAGGCTGCTTTTTAAAATTTGTCTCATATTAGCTTCTTTTTCTGTTTTTATGTTTGATTTTTTTTTCCAGATGAAACTCCAAGTGAAGAAAATAACACTGGCAATAATAATGCACATCTTTGCAGTACATTATGGGTCACAAAATGCTTTAACAACGAATTTCCTCATTTGAAACTCATAATAAACCTGGGAGGTCAGTGGGCAGGGAAGTGACAGGTACCTCTGTTTTGCAGACAAGGAAACTGAGGTCCAAAGGTGAGAGACTCTAGCAGATGATCAAGCTAAGATGATTTAGCACCCACATCCCCTGATTCCCAGTCCCATGTTAATTCCAATTAAATTGAGAATTCTGATCAGCTGGATTCTGCTTAATTAACCTTTTACTTCAATTAAATACAAAGATTTTGCTTATTTTTTAAACTAGTGTCATTGCTTCATTTATAGGGTTAAGCAGCTTCATGTAACCTTAGCCTTGGCCAGTCAGGGTAGACCTGCCCTTTCCCACAGGGGCTGCCTTGACCATCTATTTGGGGATGATTTCCCGAGGTTCCACTTGCCCTTGTGCTGCTGGATGCCTCTTCTACCTTGTCTGGCCTCAGAATTCCTCTTGGTCCCTCCTTCTTGATACTTTTTCCATCTGCTCTGGCCCTAGAGTCCCTTCTCTAGGGAGAAAGCTTTCCATTTTACAATTCCATACTTAAGTGAAAACGGTAAACCCCTGAGGGCTTAGGAACCAAGTTCACACTGAGGTGCGACCAGCTATTGGCAGAGTAGGGTCTGATGGAGGGAAGGGGGTGAGGGTGATGGAGGGCCTGGAAGCCTGAAGGGACTTGTAGGGGAAAGGCCACAGTGAAGGCTCCCAAAGGAAGGCTGAGGGATGTCCTCAAATTCCCAAATCTGAGCTAAACGATGCGTCTTCACATGTCCCTTTGTCCTTCTGTTCCCAGGAGCTGTCTGGTTTCCAATCTGTAATTTGACATGCTCTTTTAAGTTTGATGACCACATGGATCTCTGGGTGCAGGAATAAGAGGTCTGTCTCTTTTTTTCTTTGCAGGTGAAGCTTTTCAAGTGTTTCATAATCTCCCAAATTCACATTCCCCAGAAAATTATGTCAGGATTCCTATTCAGCTCAAGCTTGGCTTTGACAGCCTTTGAGGTCCCTCCAAGCTCTACAATCTGGGGATTCTGTGACCGACTTCTTGCTGTCTGTCCTAGATTGTCCTGACATTGAACCTTCTCATTGCTCTACTCCCAAAGATGTCATTGAGGCTGGCCCTGATGGCCTTCCTTTTGGCCTTGACCTGGCTGAGAAGTCCCCATAGAATTGGTCTAAATCAGCCCCTTAAACCAGCCCCAGGCACAGCTGCTACAATGAAAGACAAGGGTCCAGCAAAGGAAAGCCTGGGATCCCTGAAGCCCCTGAAGCCTGGGACCAAGGCCTTGGAAACTCAATTCAACAAGCACTTATTAAGTGCATGCTATATATACCACACAAAACTAGGTGTTGGAGACACAAAGATAACAGGAAAATGGCCAAATAAATAATGCCATACAGGAGAAAGCACTGCTTCTGAAATCAGAGGAACTGGGTTCAGATCTTACCTCTGATGTTTACTAGCTATGACCTAAGGCAAGTCATGAAAACTCTCTGGGTCTTAGCTTCCTTATTTGCAAAATAAGGACTAGACGATGTTTACGTTCCTTTCTGGTTCTAGTTATAGGAAAATGATCACATGGCTAAGGTAGGATGTAACAGAACAAAGGAAAAGACCAGTCAGCATGTTCCATGAAAATCAGGGCAGAGAAAGGCGCCTTTCATCAGAGGGTATCAGAGGTAAGGCCCAAGCTGGACCACGAAGGAAGGGAAATGTTTCAACAACTGGAAATGAACAGTGTGTACCCGTCAGGCATGCACAGTGTGTCCAGCCAAGCTGCATGAGCAGGATGGGCTTTGTCCAGGACGCAGTCATCTGCACCCAGGAATCACAAGCACAGCTCGCTACCCCTATTAGCCACACCATCCACCACCCATGGCTGCCACACATACTTCTCTCTTGTCTCTGCTTCTCTCCTTGCCTTTTGCCTTCTTCCTCCCACTTGTTGGAACTCCTGGTTCATCTACCCACAAAGGCCTTTATCAACATGGGGCTGGGGAGGGATGCTCGGGAGTTTGGGCTCTGCTCTCCAGTGGATCAAGTGTCTCTACCTGTTGTGAATGTGGCCAAATGGGGATAATAATAGCACCTGCTTCCCACTGTTGTTGTGAGGGCCGCATAGGTAGTATTTGTAAAGTGCTTAGTATAGTGCCTGGCATGTTATAAATACTAGCTGTCATTATCATTGTGGAGGAAGGTCTGACAGGAGAAGATCATGGAGAAGGCAGGGGAAGGGAGAAGCACTTAGTAGCCAGGTTTGACTTGGACTCAGAATAGGAGTTCTTCATTCTTTGTGTGTTTTGGTCTTCTTGGGAATTCTGGTGATGTCTATGGACCTCTTCTCAGAATTATGTTTTTAAATGCAAAAAATAAAATACAAAGAATTACAAAGAAAGCCAAATATGTTGAACTAGTTATCAAAATTAAAAAATAAAGTTGATGGTCCCCAGGTTAGGAACTGAACCTAAGCTGTATGCAGTAAGACTGAAAACAAGATGATGGAAGTCCTTAAGTGACAGTCTAGGAAGAAGATATTTTATCTTTTTTGTTCTTTGGAGGGGGGAAGGTAAGGCAATTGGGGTTAAGTGACTTGCCCAAGGTCACATGGCTAGTTTTTGTGTTAAGCATCTGAGGTCAGATTTGAACTCAGGTCCTCCTGACTCCAGGGCCGGTGCTCTATTCACTGTGCCACCCAGCCGCCCCTTCTTTTAACAATCTTGTGAGGATTAGCAGGGTAGATATTATCTCCATTTTATAGATAAGGAAGCTGAGCATCAGAAAGATGAAATGACTTGGCCTAGGGAAGCTCAGCCCAGTAAATATCACAGCTAGGAGTGAAACCCAGATAGGGACTGATTTCATGTCCCAGACACTTTCCACTACCCCACACTGCCTCTTCCGAACTTGATCTCAATGCAGTTGATCACAGATATTTCAAGGGATACCAGAACTCAGAGCTGAGAAGGACTACCCCTGGGGTCCATGAACTTCCATTTTTTTAGTCTTTTGGTAATCTGTCACATTTTATTTTGCACTATGAAAGAAGTTAGAAGGAAGAAACTGAAAGATTGTCAAAGGGGTCCATGACACAAAGTTAAAGACCCTGCTCCAGCCCATCAGGGGTCCTATCATTTCACAAATGTGGAAACAAATCCAGAAAGGGAAGTGATTGGCTCTCAGACTACACAGCTGGTAAACAGCTAGGCCAGAATTCAAACCCAGGTCCCCTGGCTTCCCTGCCTGAGCCACCTTGCATCCTCTGCCAAGACCAGAGTGACTTCAGAAACATCCCTGAGAGTAAGTCTCTCTTCCAGATGAACTTCATCATTTTTTTTGTTCTTCAACTAAAAAGACAATATTCTCATTGAAAATATGTGCATTTGCTCAACAAGAGACAGTTCAAAGGCTTTGGACACCAGCAACAGTGTTTGTGCTTCACAGCTCGGCTTGGAATGAAATAAATCTTGTCCAGTGACCAGCCGGACTGTCTAACTTGCCTGTTCTATCAGCCTGATCTAGTGGGATGGGGGTGGGGGAATGAGGGGAGAGCACAGATTCAGTGACTCATTCTGTATTTAGTCCTGTTTTCCTGAGAGGCAGGCACATGGTCTGCCACCCCCTGACCTTTAGAGAGCAGGGACAATGTTTGTCATCAAAAGCAAGGACAGTATCTTCCATCCCCTGACCTTCAGAGGGTAGGGACTGTGCCATCAGAAACAGAGACAATGTCTACAATCCTTTGACCTTCCTAAGTCAAGGACACTGTCTGCCATTAGATCAGGGATAAGATCTGTCTTCTAGACAGTGTCTGTAATGAAAACAAGGACAGTGTCTGCTATCCCTTCACCTCGAGTGGCTGGGGACAGTGGATCTCTTTCCTCTACCTTCAGCAGACAGGATCAGAGGCTGCCCCCGATTTCTTTCTTTTTTTTTTTTTTAAAGCAATCGGGGTTAAGTAACTTGCTCAAGGTTACACGGCCAGTGATTTCTGGGTGTGGTGCTGAGTGTCTGAGCCCAGATTTGATCCCCAGGTCATCCCGACACTGGAGCCGGTGCTCTTACTCGCTGAGCTGCCCCTGCCCCTGATTTCTAGGGAGCAGAAAAAAGAAAGGTGGAATAAGGGAAGACATAAAGAAATTTCAGACACTTCCTAGCTTATTCTCTACTTCTCCTTGTGACCCCTGGGCAAATTCTTCAGCTCTCTTTTCTTGAATATTCTCCTTAGCAAAAACAGCATCCTAGTTCAAAGCCCATGGTGCTGGAGAAAGCATCTGCCACAGTTATTTAATGTACAGGCAACTGTTACTTATTTGTAGCAGTGTTATGGGGTGGAAAATATATCGAACTTGGAATCAGAAGGACCTGGGTTCAAATCCTATCCCTGACACTATAGCTTCATGTTTCTGAGCAAGCCACATAAACTTTACCCTTGATTTTCTCATCTGTAAAATGAGGAGAATAATAGCACCCATCTCACAGGGTTGGTGTAAATCTCAAATGAGATGATGTACACACAGTGGTAGCAAACCTTCAAATGCTATTATTAATGAGATTATATATGGTAAATACGATGTGTTAGAGAAAGGCTTCTCGGCTCCATAATCTGGGAATTCCCTTCCAGCCCAAATAGTCTTATGATTTTATGAAATATTTGTAGTTGACTCAGGAAGCCTTAGGGAAGGAAGTCTGATGGTATGACAGAAAGACTGGACTAGGGTCAGGAGATCTAGGTGATGGTCCCAGCTTTGGCATTAATTCCCTGTGGGGCCTCAGGTAGGTTGCTTCCCCTATCTGGGCTTCAATTTTCTCCTTCGTAAAGTAGCAGATAGAATAAAGGACCTTTCCAGCACTAACATTTTGAACTATGACTCAGCCCAAGCTTTTAGCTCATTATAAGATCCAGCCTCACTGAACACAAGGAATGTAAACTGAATTTAATATCAGCTTAAACCAAATAGATTTAGGAGGCATTTGTAATGAATGTGATACAAATGCCCTGATTTAGCCAACCAAAGCTTTTAATGTAAATTGTATTCATGTATCTTTGGGTTAGAGAAAAACGTTTTTCTTATACTCTCTTATGTGATGAATGTGGACTAATTAAATTCAATTCATTAACATGTATGAAGTACTTTCTACATGTCAACCAGAGAAGATTTTTAAAGATAATATTTGTAAAGTGCCTATATCAATGCTAGCTAATTTTTTTCTGCCACAGCCCAAAGACTGCTTGTTTAGCCAAGGAAGACTTATGGTCTGCATCCATGGAGGCAGGACCCAGAGTGACAGAACCAGGGACTCTTGTAGGGCTCACATGCAGAGCATCCTAAGCCAATTTAAGCAGACTGACAACCCCTTCTCAGTACTCATAAATTCTCTCTTCCTGGATAGATACCCCCATTTTATTATCTGCCAGAGCCCAAGTCCTACCCCAAAGAGGGGTAGGATTCTAGGATTCTAGGATGCTTCCCTTTGGAATCCCTGAATTTGAGTCCAAGGCTGGCCACTTTAAGCCTTACTTAAGCTCCTTGTGCCTCTGTTTCTTCATTTGTAAATGAAGAGGTTGCTCTAGAAGATTTCTAAGAGCCCTTCTAGCTCTTAATCTATGATCCTAGCATTCTCTGAGAAGCTTCTTGGATTTCCCCACTTTTCTGACTGGGATATCACAGCTACCTCAGAGGTAATCTGATAGGAGGTAAGAAAACAGCACATGGGTACCTCACTTATCTGAATGCCATTTATTCAGCAATGTTCCCTATCTAGAACACAATTGAGGCCCAGAGGTGAAGGGAGAAAAAAAGCCTCTAAGCAGGAAAAAAAAAAAAGGAAAAAGGTCATATATTTTACAAATGGAAGAATCCCATATTGAGCAGTTTCCTAAAACAGTGAAATTAGTAAATTAGTGAGTCAAGTAACATTTATTAAGCACCTTTTGTGTGCCAGGTACTGTGCCAAGCACTGAAGAAAGGCAAAAAATTAAAAAAAAGTCCCTGCCCTCAGAGAGCTTACAATCCAATGGGGAAAGCAATAGGCAAACAGCTATGTACAAACAAGATATGTACAGGGCAAATTGTGGGTAATGTCAGAAGGAAGGCACTAAGATTAGGGAGGATTAGGAAGGTTTCTTATTTAAGGTGGGATTTTAGCTGAGACCTGAAGGAAACCAGGGAAGTCTGGAGGTGACAGAGATGAGGAAAGAGAGAGTTCTAGGTAGGGGAAACAGCCAGAGAAAATGCCTGGGGTTAGTTAGAAGATGGGCTGCTGTATGTAGAAGTGAAAGGAGACTATAGTGGTAATGGGAATTTGAAGATCTTCCCTGTCCCTTAATAGGCCTAAGGGAATTTGAAGATCCATGAATATTGCATTGGCGCTAAAGAGAACAATGTCACTGGATCTCAGGTGGCTGGAGGTCCAGTCCCTATCCTGTGTCAAGTTGATTAGATGGGAAAGTCTGAAATAATCTATGAAAAGCACTTCAAAACCATAAAGTTCTGGGCAAAATGAGTTGCTATTACAATGATTATTGGTATTATAATTATCTCATATCCATATAGGAAAAACTAAGTGGATGAAGGATGTCCAGACAATGATATGCTGTTGGACAGATGATCCAAAGAACTGATCCAATTGTCTATCTTGTATAGACAATACCGAAGGATAACGAGCTTGGTCCAGAATTAAACAAAAGGATGTATATGAGCTTAATTGTCTCTGGGAAATTTTGCAGTAATTTTAATGACTCTGAAATCTCTCCCTGAAAAACCTCTTTCACGTCAATATTTTTCCGGTGATGCAAAAGCCTAGAAAACCAGAGTTTCTGAAGAATTAAAGTTGTGGATAACCCCAAAGGCAATGGTGTGAATAGGCTGAAGCATATGAACAGTTACAGGCATGTCTACAACATTGCCTGGGAGACCTTGCATCATGTCACTCCCTTACTCAAGAAGCTTTACTGGCTCTCTATTGCCTGTGCAAGCTCCTCTGATTATCATCTAAAGTTCTGTGCACACCTGTTACTGGTGAAGAATTGGCATAGGAAAAAGGACGTGGAAGATACCATCAGAGAGATATGTAACAAGAAAAGAAGGTAGGCCAATCATGTAATGAGAATGAGGAATAACTATGGGTAACTTGGGCATTCCATTGGCATCTTTGCAATGTCAAGAGATCAAGAAGTACATAGAACACCCTTTGGGGAGAGACATGGAAGAAGGACATGGCTTAGCCCAATGCCTGGAAGACAGTAGGTACTTAATAAATGCTCACTAACTGACTGACATGGACAAGAGTCACATGGCATCAGGAGGGATGGACGAGTTGGGACCTATACCATTGGAGGGAGTGCCCATATCAATGAGATCACAGATCTATAGATATTGAATCTGCTGTAGGATGGAAAACCATGTAATTAAATTAGCTATACAGCTTCCTACTTCACAGCAGACCAGGAGCAAGTTTAAAAGAAGAGAGGAGCCGCACAAGGTCACACAAGACATGGCAGCCCAGGACTTCTGAGGGTGAGTAAGAGCCAACATCCCCAGGCATTTCAAAGAACACTGCACTGTACCCTCAATAGAGAGACAGATCTTTGTAATTATTCTAGGATCATAGTTCCTCTGATTCTAGTCATGACTTTCCACCTAACAGCCCTGGCTCACAATCAGTACCAGGACCAGGGACACTTCAGAAATATCCCTGGGATTCTCCTTTCCAGATTAACTCCAGCAATTCTCTGCACATCTGGTTAAAGGACATTATTCTCAATGAAAATATGTTCAATTGCTCAACAAGAGACAGTTCAAAGGCTTTGGACACTAGCAACAGTGTCTGTACTTCACAACTCGGTTTGGAATGAAATAAATCTTGTCCAGTGACCAGCTGGCCTGTCTAACTTGCCTGCTCTATCAGCTTCATCTAGTGAGATGGGGAGAGTAAAGGGAGAACATAGACCCAGTGACTCATTCTGTGTTTAATCCTGTTTCCATAAGGTGCAGGCACATGTTCTGCCACCCCCTGGCCTTTAGAGAGTAGGGACAATGTTTGTCATCAAAAGCAAGGACAGTGTCTGCCATCTCCTAACCTTCAGAGGGTAGGGATAAAGTTTGTCATCAAAAGCAAGGATAGCTTGGGCAAGTCACTTAACCTCAATTGCCCTCCAGAAAGCAAAAAAATTAAAAAATAAAAAGGGGGTGTCTAGGTGGCGCAGTGAATAGAGCACCAGCCCTAGAGTCAGGAGAACCTGAGTTCAAATCTGGCCTCAGACACTTAACACAAAAACTAGTCACAACCCCAATTGCCCTCCAAAAAGCAAAAAAATAAAAATAAAAATAACAAAAGCAAGGATAGTCTTCCATTTTCCAACCTTCAGAAAGTTGGGACAATGTTTGCCACCAATAGCAAGGACAGAGTCTGCCATTCCCTGACATTCAAAGGGTAAGGACTGTGCCATCAGAAACAGAGGCAGTGTCTTCCATCCCCTGATTGTCAGAGAGTAGGGACAATGTTTACCATCAGAAGTAAGAACAATGTCTGCCATCCTCTGATCTTTAGAGGGCAAGGAGAGTAAATGCCATCAGAAATAAAGACGCTGCACCCACCCCCAACCTTCCGTGGACTGGGCCCAGAACTGCCACTCCCTGGCCTTTGGTGGGCAAAGTTAATGGCTGCTATGCTGTGTGTGTATGTGGCCAATAGAGCTGATTCTGCCCTTCCACTTCCAGTTAGCTTTCTTAATATAATACTGGCTGGTTTCCCCCTTCTGGATGACAGAATACTTTTCTATTCCTCTGAATCAGGAGAAGCAACAATTTTCAAACTATTTAATTTCTGTTCACCGAATTCTCCAAGGACAGAGTCTCCTGATTGCTTCATCTCATCCCATGACCACCTTTCAGAAACCTTGCTGTTGCTGTCTTTGTTGTTGTTGCAACCTTGTGGATAGTCTTTTTGCCCAACACTCAGTTTAAGCCCAGACTTTAAGTGACAAGGGGGCTGCTCTATCTTTGTTCATTTCTAAAACAAAAGTTCAAAAACCTGCCAACCCAAGTTCTTCATTCAAACAGCACCCAGTCTGTTCATTACAGAATCAAGGAGCTGTAGTTAGAAGGGCTCTGAGAAGCCATCTCCTTTTTACAGATGGGGAAAGTGAGACACAGAGTAAGGCTAAATGCCTTGCCCAAGTTGACACTGGGAATAAGCATCAGAGAGGAAATCTGAACCCAGGTCTTCTGATTCCAAACTCACCATCCCTCATTACCTCTCTCTTCCTTCTTTGAACTCCAACAGCTCTTTTATAGTGAGAACTACACAGTTTGTTTGGTATTGTTCCATGTTCACTATCCTTGTCACTCCTGGATATTGTAAACTCCTAGAGGATAGGAATATCTCACCCTAGACTTTCACTGCCTCCATTTCCCTAGACTCCTAGAATTGCAGAGTTGGGAAGGACCTCAGAAATCATTTGTTTCAACCTCCATCGAACACCCACTTTAATATTGAGCATGTTGAGGGTGGTTGGTAAATACTGAATGGGATTTATTGATCAGAGTGAGATTGAATAATGGGTCTATCTGGATCCCAGTAACCCAGACAGAGATTTCTCTGCCATTGCCTCCTCAGGAATACACAGAAGACAGAGTATACAGACATGAGAACAGATTTTCCAATTGGATTTAAAACCAACTAGAAATAAGGGGCTGGCCTTAAGCTTCTGCTCCTGTTAGACCCTGTTTTGGTCAAGATTAGTGAGTGCTGAACTTCTATCTATGGCTCCCTTGAGCCTTTCAATTCTCACCACCTTCCCTCGTGCCAGTGACTTGGGGGAGCTTAATCTGCCCTTCCTACTGTAATAAAATGCCTTAAGTCTCTGTAGCCCAACAAATCCCTAGGAATGATTACCCCCTTATTTGGATGCTGTGGGAAGAGGGAATATAGGGCAAACAAGGAGAAAGTTAGTCTTCTGTGGGGATAAGAGAATTATCGTCCTGAGGAGTCATACCTAATGATTCTGGAACCCCCAGAAATAAGTCAGAAAAATGTTCTCAGATCCACTTTTAAAGAAAAATTTCAGTTGGGTGGGAATGTGAGACTATGGGATTAATAGAATATAAGATCTTCCCTGTCCATTAATAGGTCTATGTGACTACATGTGCTCCTTTTTCCCATGGAACATGGGCCGTGTTCCCAGGTCTAAAGGTACACAGGTATTTTAATCACGATGTCTTGCTGCTTTGAATTTCGGCTCAGTTAACAGCTGTGATACATCCTGTGTCACAAAGAGTCCATGAGATGATTCAAGGGGATTTATGTTGCCTTGAGGGAGGAACTTGCCTAAGGAGAAGCTTGCTTAGGGGGAAACTTGCTTGGGAGGCTTGCTTGCAGGAAGGCTTTCACACCTTTTGGCACTGAGTCACATGGGTTGTGTTGCCTTCTGGCTCTGAGCTTACTAGTTGAAAACTATATATACTGGGAGGTTGGTATTTAATTTGGGGGCTCATTCATGAGAAGAATGCTTCTTTGTGATCTGGCCAGATGAGACTCTGGGGAGCCATTGTTAAGGAGCACCCCCACTTTGAGAACCTAGATGTTGGCACTTTCTGGTCTGGTGATTATATGTATTTCTTTGTTTAGACAGTTGGAGCCCTGTCTAGTGGATCTCTGTGCTGATTTCTCTATCTTTCTCTGCTTGTATTTTTTCCACATTCAGGGTGCTGACCCTTCCCCTGAACTAGTGAATGACATATATTTTTATTTAAAGTAAGATTATTGACCCCTTTGAAGCTGTCTTTCCTTTAGAAAAATAGACCAAAGAACCTGTGCTAGCAGGCCATCCCGGGTGTGCTAGGGTGCTTGCTAATACAGAGACCTTGTTGAAAAACTTCAGACTGGACTAGCATGAAGGCAGAATGGACCAGATATTCACAGGGAGGCACCATCAGGTAGTATCCTATTTAAATGAATTTTTCTTGTTAACTGGGTGCTAAGCTCACTTGTTTCTAGCTATTGGACAAGTACAAATGTTATTTGGTATTCTCTAAATTATGATGCCAGGAACAACACTCAGAGCAAGTCAACATATATTTATTAAGTGCTTACTAGGTTTCAGGCACTATACTAAGAACTAGGGATACAAAGCAAGGTAAAAAACCCAACCAAACTAGATAGATAGATCAATGAATGAATAAATAAATGCAAAAACAGTCCCTACTGTCAAGCTGCTCACAGTCTTCCCATTGCCTTACATCTCTGCAGTCAAATCGGCCACATTTTCATGAAGAGCTAGGACTTCTAGAAGTTTTTAAAAAAGAAGTTCTGTTCTCTGGTCTAAGGAGAGCTTTGCTTGGTTTTCCAAAAGGATAAAACTTGCTTTTGTTTTTTTTACTTTTTGGAGGGGGGAGGGCAGGGCAATTGGGGTTAAGTGACTTGCCCAAGGTCACATGCCTAGTAAATGTTAATTGTCTGAGACCAGATTTGAACTCAGATCTTCTTGACTCTAGGGCCTGTGTTCTATTCACTGTGCCACCTAGCTGCCCCAAACTTGCTTTCTTTGAAAACATTGCCTCAAACCCCTAAGCTACTAATCAGCTTTAGTAAATTTGAGAAGGAAAGAAAGAGGAAGAGAAGGTAAGAGGGGGAGAGAGAGGGGAGGAGGGAGAAAGAAAGAAAGGGAGGGAGGGAGAAAAAAGAAAGGAAAAAACAAAGTAAGGGAGGGAGATAGAAAGGGAGGAAGGAAGAAAGGAAGGAAGGAAGGAAGGAAGGAAGGAAGGAAGGAAGGAAGGAAGGAAGGAAGGAAGGAAGGAAGGAAGGAAGGAAGGAAGGAAGGAAGGAGAGAGTGAAGGCAGGAAAAGGAGGAAGAGAGGGAAAACAGAGAAAGAAAGAAAAAGAAAGAAAGAAGCTACCCTTTCCTTCCTAATTTCTACCCTCTCATTGAAAACCACTAATCCACTAAGTCAGGTGCCCTGAATCCTAGCTTGGTCCGTTTTCCATTAGACCACACTGTCCCATATGAAGCCGTTCCTGAGTGGTCCTTCCCACATTGTTCTCTCCATTTCCTGCATAGGACAGTTCTACTTCTAGGAGGCAGCCTGGCCTCCTTTAGGGTAGTGATTACCTTCTGCCTCCAGGAAAGATGTCATGGTAAAGGACAGGATCTGTAGGTTGCCCTGGGGAGGAACCTTAGAAGCGTGCCCCACCTCACCCATGTCAGTACCTGGAGTGAAGCCCTGCCCACCCCAACTAGCCTTTGCTAGTTTCAGCCCTAGGCTAGGGCTAGGGCACAGCAGGTGCTCACTGAACATTCATTGACTTTGATTCATCTTTGGTAAAGAGAACCAGAGCCTTTTTCTTTGTATTAGAGATCATTTTTGTGGTTTTACACTGAAATGAGCAAGTCATTGCTGGGTCTGGGTCACAGGGTCATACTGGTCATAAAATCACAGAATTTATAGCATGAAGGGACATTAGGAATTGTCTACTCATAGAATCATAGCTCTAGAGTTTGAAGGGACCTCAGAAACCATCTAATCAACCCCTCCTTATTTATAGATATGGAAACTGAGGCTCCTAGACATAAAGTTGGAAGGAACCTCAGAGGTCAATTAACCCAACCCCTCCATTTTACAGAGGATGACAAGAAGGCCCAGGGAAGTTGTTAAGCAGCTTACCCAAAGTCACATAGGGAAAAAGCACAAGGTGTAGGATTTGAACCCTGTGTTCTGGAATCAGAGTTCTTTTCACCATGCTACTCTCGGGCCTCAGTTTTACCCTCTGAAAAATGAGGGATTTGCCTGGAGGACCTCTATGGATTCTTCTAACTCTGCCATTCTTTGATTCTAGGAGTCAACAAAAAGCCTCTTTACAAGAAGGTGAAAGTCCTAATCAGCCAGGAGTCTAATGGAAGCCATCTTCCTGGGAATGCAGGTGCCAGTTCACACCGTGCCAGAGTGGTTCTTCATCATGAAGGTGCTGGTTCACACCAGGGAGTTGGAGTCACTTGTTCAGAGTCACACAAATGGTAAACGACCAAGGTAGTATTTGAAGTCAGGTCATCTGACTTCAGATCCAGTGCTCTTTAGACAATGTCATAACCCAACCTCCCACTTTTACTGAGGAGGAAATGGAAGCCTAGAATTGGAAAGTAGCTGACTTACCCAAGGTCAAGTTAGTCATTGCACCAGGAGTAAAACCCAGAGCTTCTGATATTAAATTCAGTGTTCTTTCTATGTTATATTATCTAACATTATTGCCCAAAGCCATCCAAGCAGGATTTGAAACCAGACCCTCTGCCTCTAACTCCAATGTTCTTTCCATGGCTCCTAGACTTCAAGGGCCTGGGCTGCCAGAAATGGAACAGATTAGAATGGACACACAGCTCTAGAAGCCTTTACCATTTAGCCTCTCCCCACATCCTTGGTCTTTCTAAAGTAAGGACTGTTCCTTTGTCCCCAGAGATAGGAGGAGGAAGGAAATTACTTCCCTGACCTCAATACAGATAGGACAAAAATGCTGAAAGATGTTTCCTGAAAGGGGAACCATCATTTTCACAGAGAAGAACGTCAGCTCCCAGTCCTGCTAGTCATGCTGATGACAATACCAGCAGGGGGATAGTTGTACAGCTGTTATATTATCCTGGAAAATTCTCCATTGCCCTGGTGCCATCTTCCCTTGGGCTCTGCCCCTGACCCAGATTCATACGTTTCAGGGTAATGTTCCCAGAGAGGCTTGAGGGAAGCTGCATGGATGGAGGCCAGGGACATACAATCAGGTGGTACACTGATGGGCTGAAGGAAGGGACTGACCACAGGCTAGGGAGTGAACGACGGGCTTTGATTCTAATTTGCCATGTGGCTTTGGGCACATCACTACTTCTTTGTTTGTTCTTGGTTCAGAAAGTTCAAAAGTTCATAGGCTCAGAGGAACTGAGGAAGGAACTTCAGAGGCCATCTAGTCCAACCCCTTCATTTTACAGGGAGACAATGAGGCCCATAAAGGTTAAGTGACTTACCCAAAGTCACTTAAGTAGTAAGCATCAGATACAGGATTTGAACCCAATCCTTTGTCTCCATAGCTCATGCTCTTTCTGCTGTGCCATTCTTGGGACCTCAGTTTTTCCTTCTGAAAAATGAGGAATTGGACTGGGTGACCTCCATCAATCCTTCTAATTGTACCATCCTTGAAGTCTCTGGTTCATGTAAAAACTGTCTGTAGCCCTTTATCTGGAAAAACTGAGACCAAGGGGCTAATGGAAGTTACCCCCTTGAGCAGACTGATGGATGGGGATAATGTCTGCCAGGAATATAGACACTGCTTCTCCCCTGTGTTAGGGGAGGGTTTGTGTCATGAAGATGCTTGGTTCACACTGTCAGAATGATCCTACATAATAGCATTGCTGGTTCACACTGTCAGGGCAGGGTCTACATCATGAAGGTACTGGTTCCTATTGTCAGGGAGGGGATTACATAATGGAGGAGCTGTGGTTCCCATTGGATGAGGGTGCTGCTTCACACTATGTCAGGATGATTCTACATGATGAAAATGCTGATTCACACTGTGTCAGGCAAGTTCTACATGCTTAGTGAAAAAGACTTTTTCCTCTAGAGTTTCCAGTATCTAGTAGCTTTGGGTATGATCACCTTTTGTGGCAGTCAAGCAAAACAACTTCAGTTCCTTACCTCAGAAACCATGGTTGGCCAAAACAAGCCATTGACCTTTGCAGCCATAATGTGTTCTCTCCTACAAATGGTCTGTCCTTTAAGTTGGTGATACTAATCCAGTTCTGTATCTCCCCTAATACTGAGCATACAGCACTGTATGAAGTGGGTGTTTAATAGATACCCGTTGATTTAAATAGTTTGTTAACTTCGATGTTCTCCAGCAGAGCACTCCAAGAAAATGGAATACAATGGGAAGAGTGCTGGATTTTGTGTGGGAAGACCTGGGTTCAAATCCTAACTCTGACAATTACCACCTGTGACATAATGGACAAATTCACTGAACCTCTGTGGGTCTCAGTTTCCTCATCTGTAAATTGGTGGGGTTAGACCAGATGACACCTGAAATCCCTACCAAAAGCATCTAGGTGGCACTGTGGATAGAATACAGGCCCTGGAGTGAAGAGGACCTGAGTTCAAATGTGGCCTCAGACTAGCTGTGTGACCCTGGGCAAGTCACTTAACCCTATTTGCCTCAGTTCCTTATCTGCAAAATGAGCTGGAAAAGGAAATGGCAAATCATTCCATTATCTTTGCCAAGAAAACCCCAAATTGGATCATAGAGAGTTGGACATAACTGCAATGACAACAACAACAACAAAGAAAACAAAATCCCTCCCAGTTCCAAATCTATGGTCTTATGGATATTTAGAAAATCAAATGTATTCTCATCACTTTTGACAGAGTAATTTAAGAAAAAACACTGCCTCCTTTACCTAACCACCAGGAATTCACATCCCTCTCACTTTAGCTCAAAATTAGAGAAAGCTTTAGCTCATTACTCCTACCATCTCCACGTGGAGCAAATTCATTGAACCCTTGAATGTCTTACCTTTGAGGACCATGGGCCCCCAGGTCAAATAACTAAGGAAGATGGGGGGCTCTATGGATCAGACCCAGTATACCCACCAAAGAAGAAAGAGAAACATTACCTAGTAGTGGACTGCAGAACCCAATGTCCCAGATGTTGCTGAAGGTGAAAAAGAGGAAATGAAATGTTGGTCCTGGAGTGCCTTCAGTGTGGGCCTGTCCTTCTCCTGCTTGGAACAAGAAGGGATCGGGTTAATTTACATTCTCAATAGTCAAATCTGAATGGAGTACTCAGCAGGATTTGTAATCTGATCAAACACAGAGATCCCAGGTCAAAGCCATAACTCCTGAACTGTCACAACAATTTCAAACATCAGTAAGAACCCAGAGCTCTTCGCCTAGTCATTGTTGAGGTTCAGACAAAGCCTCAAGATGAATGACAATAAACAGGGATGTGAGATTTGTCCTGCTGTGCTTGCTCATGCTCCACTAACATTTTCTTTCAATTCTTCCCCAAAGGTTGCCTGTCCTCAGAGAGCTTTCAAGACAGACCTCAATCTCAAAGAGCTCACATTCTAATATAGGAGGGCTCAGTTTCAAGGCAAATGGAAAGGCCCCATGGTCTTTAAGGTCTGACAATTAAAGAGGCAGGACAGATTATAAAGTTCTGTGAACCTTGTTTAGCAACAACAGGACAAATGGACCTTAACCAACGGAAAGGAGAGAGTGGCCCCAAGAGTTAGAGTTACTACACATCTATCATCTAAGGACCAGGTAAGCTTGGTGCCTCCAGATTCTGGCCTTCAAATGACAAACATTCTTTAGCCACAGCAACACATTAAAGCTGTCTTGGTTTCAAGGATTGCGGCTGTGTTGGAAGTGGGGGGAGGACTTGAGAATGAAGAAGGAGGGAAGGTAGTGGAAGAAAAAAACATCCAGCCACAAGTAAATTCAAAACAAGCCTCAAGGCCAAGTATCAGTTTGGGGATTATCCATGCCTCTGCTGTTCTCCCTTAGTGTCATTAGCCAAATACTCCCAATGTGTTCTTTTATGGAAAAAAAGGTGATGCTGAGCTCCCTGGGTCACAGTCACTCTGGGGGTGGAGAGTATATTGGCACCGAAGATAGTTTTCTACATCTCATTCCCAATTCTGGGGCTCAGATAGGGTGTAGCCTCATTGGCTAAGACTTCAAAGCCCAGGATGACCAAAATCTTTTCTATCTCCCTGTCTCCTGGGGAAAGGGGAAAGGGGAAAGGGGGGCTCCTCCATGGCCCCCTCCCCCAGATTCTGCTCTAGCAGGCTAGACTTTGTGCAAACCTTTACAGAAAGAATGAGATACCTACAGAGACAGAGATGACAGTCCCACATAGGGGATGCATGAACATTTGACTAACGTCTCATAAACAAGAGACTAGAGTCTGCAAGTTGCAGAAAAGGCATAAAGAAAAACTTCCAAACAATTAGAGAGGCTCCAAAACAAGGACAGACTGGCCTGGTAGGCCATGGGATCAGAGGCACAAGAGAGCCTAAGCTGAAGGGATCTTAAAGGTCATGTTTTCCCACCTCCTTATCTCACTTGTAAGTCAAGACATCACCCTCTGGATGCTGTTGGTTCTCTCTGAGAATGAACAACAACAACTTTACAGATAAGGAAGGAAACAAGGACCTAGAGAATCAAAATGACTCAACTGAGGTCACACATCCAGTAAGCATCAAAGTGAGGATTCAAACCCAAGTCTTCTGACTCTAGAATTTCCCATCCTTCAAGGCCTTTAAAACAAATGCTGGATGAACACTTGTCCAGAATGTTGTAGAGGGAATTCCTTCTTGGGAACAGGTTGGACTGGATGACCTCCGAAGTTCTTTTGGACTTCTGGCCCAGATCCTGTCTGATGTCCTTTGTTCCCATCAGATGGGCTGATAATGTCATGTATCACTACCCCTGGTCACTTTCCTCAAGGACCCTGAGATCCTTGGAGACTCCAGAAGGCCCTCAAAAGGTGATGTTCCCTCCATCATGTTATCACCACTCTAACGACACAGCTTGAGAAGGTGGTTTCCTGTCCTTGAGCTTGTGGACCCCCCGTAGACAGGCACCTATGGTGGAGCAGCACTAGCAGATGTCTTCTGAGACATTTCTGAGTACTTGATACCCTGGAGAGGAGCCAGCCCGGGGGAGACTGCAGAGGCTGACACTCGTCATTTTGATGTAACAAACCACAGTGTGTCCACTGCACCGGGATGATTAAGTGCTTTGAGGAAAGTTGGACCCATCTGGAAGTTATCAAAAGTTGCTTGTGAAATGGTATGAAGGGAGTCAGAAAAAACTGCCCAAGGGCTGGGAAACCTGCTCTGTATTAGAAGAAACTAAACTACCAAAAAAAAATCCTTTGAGGATTACTTTGATAAATGGAAATCTTTTTTTTGTTTGTTTAGTTTTTTTTACTTAAAAGAGAGAAGTACATAAAATCTTCCACTCACCCAATTTTTAACTAAGACAAGGAAGGTGTCCTGGAGCAACAGAAATGACACGAGAGGTAGGGGCCACGGGGCAGAATGCTATTTATGCTGCCAATTGCAGTTGTCTTGTTGGTTGATTTTTAAAATTATTTTTCCTAATTACAAAGGAGGGCCTAATGGGTTGAGGCATATTGGGAAACAGTTGAGGTATAAAACACACACACAGTATCAGTGAATTTTTAAATAAAAGACAAAGAACATTGGACTAGGAATCAGAAGCCCTAGTTCAAGTAAGAATTAAATGATCTTGGATAAATGATTTAATCTTTTCAGGCCTCTATTTTTCATCTGTAAAATAAAGGTGGAGTAGAGTAGGAAGAATATTGTCCTGGAAGACATTAGCTCCAGTCTCCGTCTCTGCCACTAACTTTCCATATGAGCTTGGGTAAGTACTTCCCTTCTCTGGCTCTCAGTTTCCCCATCTGTAAAATAAGTGGATTGCATTAGATAGCTTCTGAGCAACTCTAAATCTATTCCTTTGACTCCATGGTCTCTAAGGGCCCTTCTAGTTCTGATGCTCTATGATGACACAAAGCTTGACTAAAATAATGTATTTCAGTAAAGTAATAGAAATTAACAGGGGGAGTGGGTAGAAGCAAGTAGAAATGATGTGTGAAAAATGCAAAGATAGGGAAGAGACAGAATGAGAGATGGATATCAACACAGAGAGAAACACAGGGACACCACACATACAAGAAAACATGAACACAGAGACACACAGAGATACATACAATATAGATTGACAGAGAAGCCTGCAGAGACTCAAAGGGTGGGAAAAGCCCCAGACGCATACACAGCATGCTGAGTAACACTTTCACTGAGTAACAGCCTTGTCTTGTGGACTCATAGCATATGGCAGCTAAAGTGATGTTGCATTTTCACAACTATAGGCATAAATAAGGATCATATTTCAGGCACATGTTGCATGAAATTAAGTGAAAGGCTGGATCTGGGCTGTGGATCAGAAGGTCCCCAGGCTTGCTCTGTTGCCATCAACAAGCAACAGACTCATAAGCAAAATGACATGGGAAATGTCAAGCATTTCACAACAAAAAGAGGAATTCTCCATTACTGTAGGTGTTCAAGCAGAATTGCCTGACTGCTTGTTGGAGATATTGGAAGAAGAAGATGCATTTTGGGTAAAACTTTGACTAAGTGCCCTCTGAGGCCTCCTTTAGTTCAAGGATCCTAGATTTATAAATGATGAGCTATTTAATACCTGCATCGATAGAATTCCACATATACAGGGACTTCAGGGTAAGAAGATGTTGCACTACCTGATGCCTTCTACCATCCTTCTACTGAAATCTGGTATCTACAGTATCATGCATGGGCCAACCCACATCATCTTGTTTCTTCTGTACTTCTGAAGCAAATATGTCCTAGGGTTCTAAGTAGTAGAGGCACTGAGTTACTCCTGATAAAGTTTTAGTCCCTTGCTGTAACTCTAAAAAGAGCCAATCAAGTATCCTCACCACTCCCTTCATTCAATCTTCCACCTCCATACTCTGTACTCAGAGCTCAGGCTATGATTTGTTCCTTATACATTTCTTCTTTAGATTCCCTCTTCTTCATGAAACCTTCCCTAACTACCTGCAAGTGAGATGATGCTATGTCTTCCCTCATCTCCTTTGTTGCCTTCCTATCACGTTTTGATAACCTATAGCTGTCCAAAACCAGAATGGGTGGGTGGGCTCAATAGACAGATACAATGTGGCATATTAGTTAGGGTGAGAGTTGGAAACAGGAAGATCATTCTGAAACAGTGTGCCTGTTTGAAGCTGAACCTCAGTTAATTTTATCTGTGAAATGGGGTTACCATTGTAGTGAGATAGGATAACATATTGGGTAGAGGGTTGATTTTGGAGTTAAGAAGACCTGGGTTCAGACCTGCACAGGCAGGGCAGCCCTCGGCAAGTCACTTAACTTTTGTCAGCATCAGTTTCCTCAACTGGAAAATGGGGATAATAATAGCATCTACCTCACGAGTTCTTGTGAGAAGTAATGAGGTGATATTTCTAAAGCATTTAATACTGTGCTTGGCACATGGAATAAAGGCTTGTTCCCTTCTCTTTCCCTTTATTGTGAGGTTCAAATGAGATAAAGCATAGAAAGAATGCATTTTGTAATCTTAAACTCCTGCATAAATGTCAGATATTTTTATTTCCTCCCGTTGAATGGAAATTTCTCCAAAGCAGGGATTATTTACTTTTTGTCTTTGTATCTAGAAAATTGCATATAGTAAGTGCAATGCCCATTGAACTGAATAGTGGGTTCTCTGTCACTGGAGGTATTTGAATCGAGACTGAATAGCTACTTATTTGGGGATGTTGGAAAAAGGAGGTGTACTTTGGGTAAAAACCTTCTGAGGTCTATCTTAGCTCTAGGATCTAGGTTTATAAATTATGGGCTATTTAATATATGCATAAACACAATTCCACATACACATATTTCCTCTGTTGAGACATATGTGCTTTGACCTTGTCTGTTTCCTGTTGAAAGCATCTAAAGCTCCATGTGTCCAGCTTGCCTCATATAGCAAGGTGGATTCTCACCACATACTTCTTGACAATAGTGACATTTTAATTGTTAACAATTTTATCATGGATTTTGTATGAAGAGAATTTTCTGCCCTGTCCTATTTAGACCACATCTGGAATTCAGTTCTGAGCACCACATTTAAAAAGAAACATTGAGCATGTCATAAGAGACAAACCAGAGCTGAGAAGGGACTCAAAATGGTACTAGGATCAGCTGAAAAGACCCGAGGACAATGCTTAGAGAAGAGTAGACTATAAAGGGGCACATGTGACCTGTCTTTGAGTGTTTGAAGGTCTTTCCTCTGGAAGAAATACTAGACTTTTTTTGCTTATCCCCAGAGAAAACTAGGAGCAGCAGGAGGGAAAGTGATGGGAAGGGTGTGTGTGGGGGGGATTTCAACTCCATACTGGAGCACTTCTTCACAATTAGAGCTGCCCCAGCTTAGAATCAGCTACTTCTACAGGAAGTGAGCTCCATGTCATTTGATGACTGGTCATCAGGGATGCTGTCGAGGGACTCATGTATCAGGCGAGATGACCTCTAGGGGTTGCTTGACTCTCATGAAATGCCACTCCAGCAACATGAAAGTCCCTCCAATCTTACATAGCTGTGTCAGTTTTTCATTTCAGGTGCCTGATGGCTCTGAACAGAAGCCATGTTCGGAAATAGCTCCTGTGCCAACTTGAAGTTTCCACTGACTCCTCATGGTCTGCATGAGTGGGGAGATTAATGAGACTCAGGATTCAAAAAATAGTACTTAGAGAAGCTAAAAATGTCTGCGCCCAGGGCCTTAAATAGTCCCAGGGGGACAAAGGCATTTTTTTAAAATGTTCCCCATTCACCCGGAGCCCCTCGTGTCAAATGCCAAGTTAAATCTGTCTCCCGGGAAACTTTCTTTGTTCAGTTCACCCTGAATGCATCAGATGCACTGTTTCCAAAACAGGAAATGCTGGTGATTTGTGCATTTTTTTTTACTTGTTGTCACCCCATTGCCTTGTGTGCGTGTCTGTAACTTGAGGTGAACAGGGAAAGCAAAAGGGAAGAAGTCAGGGTTCTTGCTTCCTTTTGCTTGTAAATAAAGCTTTGCCTTTATTCTAAAAGGAAGAACAAGCCAGAAAAATGAAACAAGGACACACAAAAACAGAAGCCATACTAAATGCCTTGTGTTCTGTGGATCAACCTAGAGACTTCCTAGTGACAGCATTGGGCTGGTGGCTCTCCCATCCTGGCAGAATCATCTTAACTGTGTCATTTGCCAGAGATTACAACAATTGTCGTTGCAGCAGGAAGAGCTCCTATTTACACAGGACTTTAAACTTTACAGGATGAATTCCTCACAATAAACCTGTAAGGTAGGTAGTGCAAATAGTTTTCACCCCATTTTGCAGATGAGGATCAGAGAGATGATGCCACTTGTCCAGAGAAGGTCTTGAAGTCATGTCTTCTTTATCTAAGTTCAGTGTTCTGTCATTTAAATAATTATTCTTTCTTGGGAAGCCCCATCTTTTCTTTTTTCTTTTAAAATTAAATTATATTCTTTTCAATGAATAAAAATCAAATTTCTCTCCCTCCCACCCATCTCCACTGGAAAAAAGCAAAAACAACAAAACCAAAACTCTTGTAACAAGTATGTACAGTAAAAAAAAATAAAGTCCTGTATTAGCGATCTCTCTCTGTCTCTCTCTCTTTATATATATATACACACACACCTTATCCTACAGCATGAGTTCATCACCCTTCTGTCAGGAAGTGAGCTGCATGTTTCATCATTGGTCCTATAGTCATACTTAGTCATTGCATTGATCAGAGTTAAGTCTTTCAAGTTGTTTGTTTTTATAGTGTTTTTGTTATCGTATAAATCATTCTCCTGGTTCTGCTCATTTTACTCTATAACTTCATACAAATCTCACCATGTTTCTCAGAAACCTCCTCTTTTACAATTTCTAATGGCAAGTATTTGCTTCTTGTCTGTATTGTCCTTCACTTTGGTGTGCTTACATTTCCAAGGTACAGTTCTCTCTATTGTTTCTTTGGTGGGGCTTGCCATCACAGATTCCAGTTTTTCTATTCTGCCCATGATTTTTTCTGTGCAGTACATCAATTCTGCTCTAATGGTTCTCATTTCTCTTTTGATCCGCCAAAGAACAGGGTACTGGGGTTCCCTGAACTCTTCAAATTCCTAAGGATCCTCCATTTCATTGTGTTGCATAATGTTTAACAGACACTTGAACTTCATTACTAGATCTGGAATCCACAATACCTTCTGTGGTTACTGTTTTTCCTGTTGAATTATCTGCTTATGTTTTCTTCTTCCTGAAAATTGTTATTTCAGTATTTTCCCCTCCTGCTCACATTCTAATTCCCTCTCCTCTAACTATGGTTTCCTTTGGGGATGGATCTCAAAATATCTCAGTCTCTTCCCATACCAGGCAGTTTACTAGCCTAGGTCTCTTCTTCAAGAGGGTGGTCAGAACTAAGCCTAGTTGGATGATATGCTCTTTCCCTCAAGCATAGTAGAGTGGCACACTGTCCCTCCCTCCTTCCCACCCACCCAGAGGGTCTTGTCCTAGTTCCCTGCCCCACTTCCTCTGTTCCTTGGTTCTTTGGACCAGTACTGACTATTCAGAGCTCTGCAGCACCAGTGCTATGGGGTTGTGGACCCCAGCAGCCTTTTGTTCCAGAGAGGCTATAGCCTTATTGGCTGTCTATCATGGTCAGGACCAATTTCTGAAGCCTAGAGCCAGGGTCTTCATATACTGGAAAGAAGGAGAGGGGACCAGAGTGCGGAGATGGGTTTTGTTATAAGCCTATGTCATGTCTTAGAATTTGCTAATATAGCCTCATTGTTGATAGTGTGGGAGAAGGGGTAGGGGTACTGAGTGAATTCAGGGTCAGTGAGCATCAGTTCATAGATTTAGAGCACTTTTTCAAGCCTTCTTTTGAATTCTGGACATCCTTGACCATGGAGACAGCTGAAGTTGCTTTATCTCTGGCACATAATTTCTGTTTTGGAGAGGTCTGATGGGATGTGGGGATCAGAAAATGTTTAGCTTTATATCTTGTTGCTCAAGGGACCCAGGACAGTGACATGATAGTATTCTAGTATATTCACAGACCATCCTTTCTTTAGCCATTCCCCAACTGATGCTACCCCTCCCAGTTCTTGGAGACCACAAAAAGAGCCCTATAAATATTCTTATACATATGGGTCCTTTTCTGCTTTCTTTGGAAGCCCCACTTTCTCCAAATATTTTATCAGTAGCTCTAAAGACCAGAGATTTTTCACTTCTCTTTCTCTGGCTCCATCCCCAGGCATAACAATCCACTCTGTTGTGATTATTCTGCTATTAGCTCCAACCCCAGGGGAGCTCACTTCCTCCTGAGGGCTGCTCATTCCATTCTTGGGCAGCTCTAATGGTTAGAAAGTTCTTTATATTAAACTAAAATTTGTCTTCCTGTTACTGGGGTTGGGAGAGAAAGAACACAGCAAATGGAGACAGTACAGAGCACTGACTCTGCAGTGAGGGGAGCTGGGTTCAAATCCTACCTCTGATATTTACTACCCATGTCACCATGGGCAAGTCACTCAATCTTCTTGGGTATCTAGGTGAACTCTAATATCACTTCCAGTTTTGTATCTCACATCCCATGAGTGAAAGGTGTTCTGCCATGCATCCCTAAGAAATGAGTTTTAATTTATCTGTTAATTAATTATTCTAAGAATTCAAGGGTAAGGGCATGTAAGCTGCTAAGAGGCATATTTCTGTTCAATATAAAAGCAAACAAAAATTAGATTTGTCTCAAAGTGGAAAGAAATGAGTGGTCTCAATGAGCAGTGAGTTCCTCATCACTGGAAGTCTCTAAGCAGAAGCTCGAAGTAGATGACCACTTGCTGAGGCTGTAACAGAGGGCACTGATGTTTATAGGAATACTAGGTCTCCCCTCATAGCCCTTCCAGTTCTGAGATTCTGTGACTCCATGACCTGTTCCATGCTCATTTCAGGTTGTACAATATGGTGTTGCTACCCTTAGCTGAAATAATATTAATTATCAGCATTTATATAGCCCTTTAAGGTTTGCAAAGCACTTTACAATTGTTATTGCATTTTATCCTAGGAGCTACTATTATTATTCTCACTTGACAGATTAGCAAAGTGAGGCAGACAGAGGCTGAGTGACTTGCCCAGGGTCACACAGTTAGTAAATGTTTCAGGTTAGATTTGAACACAGGTTTTCCTGACTCCAGGACTAGAGCTATATCCACTGTGCCAACTAGTTGGAAGGACCTTCACTAAAGGGTGAAGACCGAGCTTCCTGGTTGTGGAGGCAGGAGGTCACCTAAACAGAAGGCTCTAGATGGGGCTCAGGATGACATCCTTTGTCCCCAGAGGCTGAATTGAAGTAAGATCTATGCTGCCGACTCCTGCTGTTACCCAGCTCAGTGAGGCATCTGAGCACTTGTTCACAGACAGGCTCGTTCCTTTACCTGGTCCTCAAATACTTACTATCCAAAGGCTGCAAGGGAAGTCCCAAGTTTTAGACCATTTTACTTTTCATTCTAAAGGCAAGTAGGTGTGCTGCACACAAACACACACACACACACACACACACACACACATGCACACATACATCCTCTTGAGTTTAGAATTTTTCCTTCTCAAGGAAACCACCCCATCCTTGGTTCCCAATCTCTCAATCTCTCTCTCTCCCTCTCTCTTTCCTCTCCTTCTCCCTCCCCCCC
>NW_027185804.1:5938189-5977071 GCF_028583685.1 Petaurus breviceps papuanus
TCCCTCCCAGCCTGGCCATGCTTCTGCCCCAGCACAGCCCTCTCTCACTCTCTTCCCTACTTCATCCACTCCTCCTCCTCCCTCTCCCCCCCCCCATTCTCCTTCTGGCTGCTTTTGTCTCTACATTCATCACTCAGCCCTCTTTTCTGTGGATGTGCCTCTCCCAGGCCTATTTTTACCACCCATTTGGAGAGTTTATTCTCGATCTAGCATCTTTCTCATTGTTTAAAGTGTCCCACGCTTTCTGACTGGCCTGTGCTGGGGCAGAAGCATGGCCAGGCTTTGCTAGCTGGCCACTGGGATTTTTCTTTTCTGTCCTGTTGTTTTGCAAGTCCCACCTGAGATGAGTGAGCTAAGGACAGACTTTCTTTCCTGGTTTGTTTCATACATCTGTAATCCCATTCTTGGGTTCTTCTCTTTCTCTAACTCTTGCTTGCCTAAAGATTTTTACATTCTACCAAGCTTCACCTTATCTCTAAAATCATGCATTCTTGTGGAACCTCCAAACTTGCAAAGTAGTCAAGTCTAGGAATTAGTAGACTTGGGTTCTAGGGATGGATCAATCTCTAACCTCATGATTCAGGTTGGAGGGGAAAAACATTTCTTGGCAGGGAGAACATTACTTCTCTCTGGTGCTCAGTTATTCCATCTGTCAAATAGAAGGTTTGGATTAGATAACCCCTGAGTCTTTTCAGATCTGACATGATACCATCCTAACTCTGTCCAAATTTCTTTACATTTCAACCTTCCTTCTCATTTTCCATTTTTCACTTTCTTGATTGAACAATTCTCTTTGGGAGCTGGAGGAAATCTTAGTGATAATTTAGTCCAATGCCCTCATTTGAAGGTGAAGAAAATGAGGCCCAGAGAAGGGAGGAATTTAGCCCATAGATATAACTAACAGAAGGAAATGAAAGCTCTGTCCCAGAGTGCTGACATTGGGTGTGAGGTGCTTCCTCTACAGGGCTGGCCACCATCCCTTTGCCTTGCATAAAAACACTCTGCCAAGATGCACCCTTGTGCTGTGTGATCATCCTGGGCCACCACCCTTGGGGTCTGGCTACCTTCCCAGGGCCTGCCTTCTCCCAAACCCCCTTGGTATGGGACAGACTCTGGCGGATAGGCTGACCATCCTGTCTCTCAGCACAATCCCGTCATATAGTCAGATAGTCCTTCATGGCACCACAGCCTTCCCCCTGCCCTCACAACAGGGGCATAGTCCTGTTGACCACTGTATAACTAGTACGTGGACTTGCACTTACCCAGCTGTCTTTCTAAATTTCTGAGATTTCTATTATTAGCCTCTCCTACTGACTGATTAAGGGCAGGTAGGTGGCACAGTGGATAGAGCATAAGGCTTGAGTTCAAATCTGACAACAGATACTCACTAGCTGTGTGACCCTGGGCAAGTAAGTCACCTGATCTCTATTTGCCTCAGTTTCCTCATCTGTACAATGGGGATAATACTAGCACCTTCCTCTCAGGGTTGTTGTGAGGATTAAATGAGATAATAACCGTCCTTAGCACAGTGCTGGGCACAAAGTAGGTGCTACATACATGTTAACTATTTTTATATAGTGATAACACGAATTCGCTGTGCTTTTCCAAGGTTCTCAGATCACACACCTCTGAAAAATGCTTGACTGACTGTTTGAGAAGAACCTGCAAACCCTAGCTGAACTGTGGAAAATAGTTGTCTCTGTTTCACGAATATTATCTCATTTGACCCATGGCATAATAGGCAACACAATTAAACTTGGAGTCAGAGACATATGAGTTCAAGATCAGCCTCTGGACACTTATTGGTTAGGTGACCCTGAGTAAGCCACTTAACAGGCTTACTCTCAGCCTCAGTTTTCTCATATGTGAAATGGGAATAGTATCAGCACCTACTTCACAGGGTTGACGTGAGGATCAGATGAGATAATACAAATCTTGAAATGCCAAATAAGTATCAGCCATTATTATTTGCCCCATTTTACAGAGAAGTCACCTGCTATGCCCTCCATATTGCTGGAGGCCCCTGAGGATTTCCAGTCCTGAAGAATAATCACAAACCAGCAATACCCTCACTTTGGGGTTGGGGGAAATCTACCTCTTTTTCTCCTGGATGATCTCCTAGGGCAATGGAGTCTGACACAAAGAAACAGTGGGGTGGAGCACTAAACTGTACATAAAGATCCCTCAAGACCACATACTGCCTTAGAAAACCACATATTAACATTATCTGTGTTCTATTTAATTTTTTTTTAAATTTCCTAATTGCATTTTAATCTGGTTCAGGCCTCAGTTGGGAGTGTTGTAGACCTTGTGCTGACTATGTTTGACATCTATGTCTTAGGGAACTTTAGCAGCTTTCATTTTTTTTTATTATATCCTATGGTTTTCATCCATTTTCTATAGAATCTCGAGAATCACTAAGGTCTGTACCTTGGGCACAGACGTCACCCATAAAGGCATTCTTCACTCAACAGGTCTGCTTAGCTCAGCACCTGGACACTGCAGAAAGAACTACACAGGTGACCATTCAGTGCCCCACTGGCAGAAGTCACCTTGTTTGTGTATGATACTGAGAATTAAATGTCCTCCCACGTTTGCAAAGCCGACAGGTCTGTGATGGGTTGGGGCTCCAATGCTCTTATCTGAAGCCCAGGGATAAGGGATCCTGCCTTCAGATAAGCAAGACAATTTTGGAGAGTCCCTATGACAACTGGGAACTGTAAATTATCAGACTTTTTCTCCTAGGTCTCTCACAAATAAGACTTCAAACTAAAACTCCTTTCCTACAAACTTGCTTTAGCAAGCTGCTGCATTTTAGAAACTGCAGGGCTGTTGTGTCTGGAACTGGCCAAACGCTTCCAGGCCCCCATGTGTCAGACCCCTGAGGTTCTTCACCCCAGTGGTCTTACTCTTTCTAGGATGCTGCTGCCCATCTTCCTTGATGTCAGACCACGGGGGGCAATGGGACCCCATATAGAGGGACAGCATGAACCCCATCCATGTATGTAACAATCTAAATTTAGCTTGAGATAATAGAAAATCCTTCTCCGCTGAATAATCCAAGTGGACGGCACATTTTTTCCACGGAGGAAACAGCATCAGTCCTTTGGGGCTAAGAGAGGCTGACGGGGAGAGCCTTGGCAGGAGAGGGAAGGGAGGAAGGGGAGAATTCTAAGTGGGCTTGGGCAGCTACTCCATTCGTCTCTCAAGCTGCTGCCCTTTGAGATTCTCTTGAACTCAAGTAAACCATAAATCCCAGTGAAGGATTTCCACTGATTGCAATTATCCAGGCTCACTGACCTGAAAATGCCCCTCGACTCTTAACTTTGCCTGCCACAGATCTGACCATGTCATCATCCCCTTACTGAAAAATCTTCTGATTCCTTATTGCCTTTGGGATAAAATGCAGAATGTTTGTATTCTGAATAAATATACAGAATTCTCACTCTGTCTCTTAAGACCCTTTACTATCTGGCTTCCACCTTTCTTTCCAGTTTTGTTTCATATGATTCTTCTTCATGTATTCTCTATTCCGGTCAAACTGGCCTATTATGTTCCCTGAGCATACCATTCATCTCCAGTCTCCTTGCCTTTGTATAAGTGGTTCCCCATATCTGGATGCACTCCATCTTCACCTCCATCTCAGAGGATCCCTCAGGTGAATTTACTTTATATTATTTTGACTATAACCCATACTCACTTGTATACCTTTTACATTCTCCAACATAGAGTGTAAGCTCCTTGAAGGTAGGAATCCTTGCATTTTTTTTCCCTCAGTATCCCCAGTACCTACTCCAATGCCAGGTACACAGTCAAGTCCTTAATAAATGCTTATTGAATTTATTGAGTTTCAAAAGGGGATGGGACTAAGGCATGTTATTAGGATTACTGTAAAGAATTTCAGCAGAAAGCTCACATGTCCAAGACTGAAGATAATCGAGAGGCTGGAGGGTGAGGGAGGGTGAGGGAGGGCCAGGACTTCTTGTGCAACCCTTCCCTTTAGCCAAGCTTCCAAGAACTCTCCCATTGCAGTGATTACTGGCATAACCTTGGCATCACCATCAACATAGCTAACATTTATATGGTACTTTAAAGCTTTCTAAAAATGCTTTATACTCTTTATCTCATTTAATTCTCAAAAACAACCCTGACTCATAGGTGCTATTGTTATCTACATTTTACAAAAGAGGGAAATTGAAGGTTAGTGAGATGAAGTGACTTGGCCAGAGGTGGGATTTGAAACCAGACCCTCAGGGCTCCAAGGCCAGCACTGTGTCTGCTATATTCCTCTGGTCTCTGGGCAGGCTTAGGCTGTAGATTTACCTCTGGCCCCTCTCAGGGGCCTGAGAGAAGGAATGCCTATGTGAGAGGGAAGCAGGACGGGAGTTTGGTCTCCCAAGTCCATGTGGCCCTTTTCTGTCTGCTTAGAGCTGCCCACAAGAGGCTTAAGGTTTGGGACAAATTGAGCAAAAAGTACGTAGTAGGTGCTATGCATATAGCAAGTGTTTAACAAATGTTGTTTGGGTTGAATCGAATTCATGGTGGCTGCTTCATTGAATATTCTCCATATTAAATGGCATGGTTCACCCCAAGAATCTTAGGGATACCAGGAAAAGATGCCTGGCTGTACAGACTCATACTAACCAGAGACAGCCTCCTAGAGTTTAGTTATTCTTTTCTATCACTAGGGGAATGTGCCTGAAACACTTTTCATTATGCTAAAGGAAATCTCCAAGGTACAGATGTACCCCAGGTCCATGCATGAGACAGGACAGCTTATTGATTTCACCTTGACAACATCTCTTGAAAATGCCTCCTTCCCTTCTCTGACATTGTCACCCCTCTGGTCCATTCTCTCAGCACCTCACTCCTGGATTATTGCAATAGCCTGTGGGTGGCTCTGTCTGCCTCAGGTCTCTGCACTCCAATCCATCCTCCATTCAGCCACTAAAGGAATTTGAATTTTCCTAAAGCACAGGTGTATTCATGTCACACACACACCCACCCATTCAATAAACTCCAGTGGCTCCCTATGGCTTCCAGGATCAAATACAAAATCCTCGTTTGGCATTCATAACCTTTATAACCTAGCACTCTCCTGTGTCTCCAGTCTTCTTATGTCTTCCTTTCAGCCAATTACTCTGAGATCCAGAGACACTGGCCTCCTGGCTGTTCCACAAACAAGATTCTCCTCTATTTTCTCTGGCTGTCTCCCAGGCCTTGAATGCTCTCACTCTTCTCTTCTGACCATCAACTTCCCTGACTTCCTTTCGGTCCCAACTAAAATCCCATTTCTACAGAAAACATTCCCCAACTCTTCTTAATTCCAGTGCTTTCCTTTTGTAAACTATTTCCCATTTATCCTGTATTTGCTTGCTTTGTATATTATCCTGTTTATTGCTTGCTTTGTATATGTTTGCATGTTGCATCCCACCCCATTAGACTGTAAGTTCCTTGAGGGCAAGAGCTGTCTTTTGCCTTTCTCTGTGCTTTAGCACAGTGTCTGGTACATAGTAGTCTCTTTAATATATAATATATTTATATCATAATGTATAATTTAATATATAATATGTTTATATTATAAATAATATATAATATAGAATAATAAACAAATAACTATAGCAGCACACATGTGCATTTGTGCATATACATACATACAGAGACAAAACACATAGTAGGTACTCAGTAAATATTGACTGATTGACTAACTCCTCTATAAAATAGGATTCTAGGATCATGGACTTAGAACTGAACCCTCCAAACCCCTCATTTGAGAGATGAAGAAACAGAGACGGTACAAAACTAGCCCCAGATCACACAGTGGTGAGCCAATCGGAATCCTGGCCTTTGCCTCCAGGTCCAGCATTCTCCACTATACTGTGCTACCTCCCTAACATTCATGATGCTGCCCACATCACCTTATGGTGAGGTTTGAATGGGATGGAACATGTTGTGGTCTGTAAATGTAAAGAAATGTCTTAAACTCATCTGGAGCCTGTCAGTCTCCATAGTGTCCTTCTAAGGGATGATGAAGACAGAGCCTCCCAGAGTCCCTTGTGGGGCTTCACCCTCTCAATAGAGCTTGCTGTGAACAATAAATATGACTATCCCCTCCAAACAAACCAATCTCCCAGGACAAAAAGAGTGGAGCTCAGGAGGATTCAGACAGCTGTTTCTGAATACACAAAATAAGCCCGGAGATGGGCTCCCATGGTCAGATTTAAGCACTGGAGCTTTAGAGATGCAATGAAAACGTCCTTATCGGCATCTCAGCCTGTCCCTGCTGGAAGGGACCTTGGGAAACATCAAACCCAGCCCCCTTTGAGAAGGAAGCTGAGGCCTAGAAAGGATGGGGGAGGAAGGGTAGCAACCTGTCTGTACGATAATGGAAAAACAAGGATTAAAACCTACTCTGAACCCTCAGGCTCTTCAGGGCTTATTCTGTCACACAATCCTGTGGATCAGTAAAGGAAAGCTGAAAGACAGGCTTGCATAGACCTGAAAGGAACCTTATGAAAGAATACTGACTCTCAAGTCAGAAGAGTTGGGTTCAAATCTTGTCTCCATCACTTGCTGCCCAGGTGACCTCGGACAAGTCATTCAGCTTTCTCATTTACAAAATGGAGGGGGGAAAAGGGTCTGGAATACAGAGACTCTGAAGTCCCTTCTAGTTCTAGATTTATGAGCCTATGAACCAAATCATCTCATCCAACTTCCTTATTCTACAGTTAAAGAAACTGAGGCCCAGGGAGACCAAGTGACTGGGCCTTCAGGTCACTCTAGCAGTAAGGTGTGGAACTGGGACACAAAGCCAGGTTTTCTAACCAGTACTCCTTCCCCTTACCTACAGCATGTTTTTTTTCTTACACCCACAACTTTTGAAGAGAACATGAAAGGTAATTGCTAAACTTTCTCAAGAAATGCCCCTTTGTATCATTGTTGAGTAGAGAAGTCTCTGAATAGCTAAATATTTAAGTAACAGATACTTCAATATGCAAACAATTCACCCAACACTTAACTTGTGCCTTATTTTGTTCTCTGTTGTTCAGTCGTGTCCAAATCTTCATGACTCCATTTGGGGTTTTCTGGGCAAAGATATTAGAGTGGTTTACCATTTCCTTCTCCAGTTCATTTTACAGCTGAGGAAACTGAAGCAAATAAGGTAAAGTGACTTGCCTAGGGTCACTTAGCCAGTAAGTGTCTGAGGCTGAATTTGAACTCAGGTCTTTCTGACTCCAGGCCCTGTGCCCTATCCACCGAGCCATGTATCATTATCTCATATTATCAATATTCTTTTCAGGTGTGTATATCTTATCTTCCCTCCTAGATACTGATGTCTTAGCTCTCCTTGTATTTCCTTCAGGACCAGACCTCACATGGTAGGCTTTTCAATCAGCAAGCATTTAGAATGTGACTGCCATGTACTATGCTAAGGGCTGAGATCATAAGGACAAAATTGAAACGGTCACTACTGTCCCCAAGGATGTGACATTGTATCTCAAGGACCTACAATCAGGAAGACTTGAATTCAAATCCAGCCTCAGACACTGACTAGCTGTGTGACCCTAGGCAAGTTATATGACCCCGTTTGCCTCAGTTTCCTCATCTGTAAAACGAGCTGAAGAAGGCAATGGCAAACCACTCCAGTATCTCTGCCAAGAAAGCCCCAAATGGGGTCACAGAGAGTTGGACACGACTGAAACAACTGGGCAACAGTACATCTTTCATGTTTTCCCATATGTATATATGTGCACATATTAGCACGTGCAAAATCAATGCCAGGGAACTGGAGGGAGGAAGGCACTAGCATGTGGTGAGATCAGAACAGGCCTAGTATAGAAGGTAGCGCTTCTGGCCATACAAGCTAGCCAGGACTTATCTCCTATCTTATATCATTATTCCATCTGACATTAGTTTGCCAACAGCATTTAGCGTTCTTAGTATATTCTTAGTTTTCTACGGCACATGGTAGGCATTTAATAATTGCTTATTGAATGGAATTGAATTCACACTATCACCCAGTATTAAGCCTGATCACACATCTGGTTTTATTCATTTCTTTTCCCTTTCCCAGGTGATTATTTAGCTCTGCTACACACTCCAGGACTCCTGGAAGGTGTGAATTCTGCTCTGAGGATACAACCAGCATGATGCTCTCACACCAAGTATTCAGTCACTGAATTATGGCCAGATGCTCTGGTGGACAGACTTACTTCCCTTCTCCCAGGAAGAATGCCTTTGTTTTTGAAGCAAGGTAGTCCGAAGTTACAGGCAAAGGTGAGATGAAAGGACACATCCCCTGTGTCTCAGCCCTGAAAGCCACGTGGACGGATAGCTGCCTGTCCTTGGAGGTCTCTATGGACTTCACCTAAGGCAAATATTCCCCTATGCACATAAGCCAAGGTGCGGTCATGGAGAGAGTGACAGTGCTACTGATCTCTCCTGTTCCGGGGAATATGCCCTGGGGTGCTTCCTAACACTATGTAGAAAGGCCCCACACACTCACTATATCTCTATCTAAAGGAATGTAGTATAGTGGGCTCAGATCTTCTCCACAATGCTCCATACCACTAAGGAGAACACAATTTTTTTTTCTTTTATGTGAACTAAATGGTTCCTAGCCCTCAGAAAAGCATCTCTAATAATCAGCCAACAGGGAATGTGGCTGAAGGGGTGGTCCCATGGTCCCATGTAGGCCTCTGGCTCAGAGAACTAAGGGTGGGGAGAAAGCTTGCTTGTCTGGTACATAGCAGACACTTAATAAATGCTTATTGATTCAATCTCTGCAGACAGGGAGTCCTGCTTGTGCCCTAAGCCTCAGTGGCAGAATCTGTTGGAAACCAGTGCTTTGTTTAACCTAATAAATGAGATGAACCAGGTTAATCCTTCCAGGTCCTACTGATTTATTGGAAAGAAACTTGACTTTGCAATCAGAGGATCTAGGTTCAAACCCCACCTTCTGCTACCTGACTACTTACTTCCTGTGTGTCCTTGGACAAAATCCTTTATCTCTCTGGGTGTCAGTTTCCTTGGAACTGGACTCAGTGGCTTTGAAGGTCCCTTCTAGCTCTTAATCTCAAAGCCCTCATGAGCCCATATGTTTCCTGCACAAAGGGATAAGGAGTCAATGGGAAGACTGAAATGCAACAATATGAAAACCTCTGGATACATCCAGTCTTAGCAGTGGTTGCTCCAAAACTCTGCATTTTTCAGCTCTCGCCCAAGTCCACCTCTGTAAGCATATGCCTGTGCCTTGTATTTTATTTCTCTACACTCACACTTCACATTACCTGTCTTTGCCCCTCTGCAGCCAGGGCACTCCCCTCCAAAAGCGACTGTGTTTTATTGTGTATCTGCCTATTTGTGCCTCCAATGTCCTCCTCATTAGATGTAAGGTCCTCAAGGACAGAGAGGATTTCAATACAACTGTATTTGAATCCACTTCTGTCTTTGCATTCTGAGCATCAACTATCTTAAATAAGCACCTAGTAAATGTTGGTTGATTGGCTGAGAAGGTTTGTCCATATCATTGCTACTGAGTTTGTGTGTAAATTCTGATTACCAAGAACTTGGTCATCTTTGGCCCCTTCTCTCATTCATCACCTAAGTCTCAGAAGTCGGGAACAGATGTTTCTTATTATACCTTATTGAATTCAATAGGCAAGAAAAATCAATTCCTATGCCATGTTCCCCTCAGTTTTTAGTGATCAGTTCTACTCTCTCATTTGTGACCTGATGGTTAGAGCACTCTACCAGGAAGCAGGATAGCCTAGATTCGAATCCTGACCCTGAGAGTTACTAGCTGTGTGGCCATGGGCAAATCATTTAACCTCACACAGCCTCAATTTCTTCATCTATAACACAGGGATAATAATACCTGTAGGACCAAATTCACCACTGAGGGTCAAATGAGATGACATTACATGAGATGAGATTACATGTCAGCTATCACAAGGGGTATAACAATTTATGTTTCTCTAAGAATTAATATACTAAACCTGAAGAGTCATACTGGCTAGGTTACTTACTGACCTAAGAGTTCATATTCCAGAAAAAAACCGTTTAGGAGATCCATCTTCCTTTATAACAAGGGTTCTGGAGTCTATGAACTTCAAAATTATAATAAAGGTATTTCAATATAGTTGCTTTCCTTTGTAATGCTCTGTATTTTATTTGAGGCATTTAAAAAACATTATTCTGAAGAGGGTGCCTCAGGCTTCACGAGTCTGCCAGAGGGATCCACGACACCCAGAAGGTTAAGAATTCCTACCTTACAGGAACGAGCAAACATCCCTCCTTCCCAGAGGTGTATTCTTAGAGGAGAAGATGTACTGAAGCCTTCACTTATCAGGATAGATACCTTATGTCTTAACTGACAAACACACATATAGCAACTATTTACACTGGCCAGAGTGTAAATGCGCCTCCCTCCTCCAACGCACCTTTTCTTTGCTACAAATCAATCCTGCCATGGTTTTATAGACTCATACAATCTTAGAGGTGGAAGGAACCATTCACCTAAATCACAGGACCAAGACCAGCATCTCCCCATTTTACAAATGGGGAAACTGAGGCCCAGAGAGTCTCTATGATCTAATGAAAAAGAGAAGTTACTTGCCTAAGGTTGAATGAAGCCAAATCTAGAATTCAGGTCACCTGACTCTTTCTACTACACTAAGGATGACTTAGTATAATTCTTACATTGTACAGATGTGGAAACCAAAGCCCAGAAAGGACCCAAAGACTCAGTATGAAAACATTTTTCATTAAGGGAAAAGAATTAGTCCTTCACAAACCAGGAGAAGCCTGAGGGGGTTCCTTCCAGCACCTGGTCAGAGTCCAGAGCCCACCTATAAATCTCTTGCCCCTTGAGGTTTTCTAACAGTCTGACAAGACCTTTCCTTATCTTTCTCCTTGGAAAATCAGGGGGAGGAGTTCAGGCTCAAGAAATTCATTTGGTAAATTCAAGGATGTTGCTAGGGCATCTTAAGAAAAGGGGAGGCTGGCTGCTGCCGCTGCAAGAGGAATGACTTGCAGCTCTGTCTTCAGTCTGAGCACTGGAGTTTCGAGTGTTTGTCCCAACTTTAAAGCATAGCAAAGACCTCAGGTACACACTGGCCCTCAGTTCTCCTGGGAAGATGACAAGTCAATCTACCTGCTACCAAGGCTTGGCTGTCTCTGATGCATCTTGGTATTAGGAAATGACTCTGAGAATGAATGAATGCTCTGGAGCCCAGCAGGGTCCAGACAGTTTCCCGCCGAGGCTGCCCTGCTGAGGACGAGCAGGGAGTAAGGGAGCCCTCACCCTCGCCCCTTGCCCTTGACCACAGTGAGCTCTCACCCAATGACAAGCTCTGAGGGCGCACCACCAGCCCCTTCCAAATGGACCTTGCTTTGGGAACCAAGCCCCACATAGTTCAGGCTGACATCTCCCCCCACTCACCTACCTTCATTTAGACCCCCCCCTTTCCTCCCCTGCTCCCCAGGGCAGGATGCCAGGACCTGGTCTTTATCTTCCTCACCCTGGGGCTTCCTCACTCATTACAAGAACAGAGCTGATTAACATTGTCTGGCAAGATTTATCCCACTCCCTGTTTTTTAAAGGAAAAAAAACCCCACACACTCCAGTCAAAACTCAACACAAAGAAAAGTCACCCTAGTCAATGGAGCAAGACAATTAGGATGCACTGTACCTTTAAGGAGTCAGACTCGGTCCCCTCCTGTGTGTGAGGCAGGAGGAGGCAGGTTATTCTGGGTTCCCGGCTCACTTACCTAGCACTGAGTTAGCCCCTTTCCCCCTCTGGCCAGCCTCTCTTCCACTCTGGGGAGCTTTTACCATTTAAGGTCAATGTTACATCTGGCTCTGCTGGCTGTAAGCTGCTCCCTTCTGGGCCTCCCTCTGCACTCCCAGTTTTGCTGCCTGCCTGCCTGTCCTGCCCTGGCAGGGAGTTGGGATAGAAAGCTTCACATTCTTCCAAACCCCTTTCTCCTGTGTCAGGGACTCCTAAAGCCCAGCCCCCCAGGGAGGCTCTAGGAGGCCGGACTGGGCTGGGACTGGACCAGGGTTCCTCTGTTAAGAAGGAAAAGCAGTCACTCCCCCATCCCTTCCCCCCTACGCTCCATACACACACTTAGCTTGTTCAACCAGTCCTTAGGGGGCTCTGGGTTCATTGCTCCCCCCATACCATGTTTTGGGTACAGCTTCCTCTTTCTGGCTACACAAACAGCTGCTCTGATCCTTAAAGGATCCTGGCTCAGAATCAGGCCAAACATGGAGGGTGTCTTTTCTTCAAAATGCCTATAAGGGGCAAGTGAGGTAAGGTGCCCTCAGAACTCTGGTCCCACCACAAATCCTTGCGTAGCTCAAGGAAGAAGTTGGCAATGGCTAATCCATCAAGGAGCCCAGACCCTTCCCTCCATCAGCATTAGCTGCCCCTGCCCAATCTACAAGGGCTGATCTTAACTTTAGCCTGGCCTTCCCAGTTTACAAAAGGCCATTCTCCCTGGGTATGGCCTTGCTGGGCCCCAAAACCCTGGAGTTTCTGATCCATAAGAAAAGAGAAACTAAAATGACTGCATAGTCTTCTATCCCCCTGTAAAAATTATTTTGCCCCCCTCCCCTCCTGGGAGCAGCCTGGTCAAATGGTTCAAGACTTCCACTTGTATGGTCTATAGTCAAGGGTGTGTTCACAAATGCTGAATAACTAACTCTTTCTCCCCCGCGCCACCCCCCCCCCCCAAAGAACACAGGACACAATGTTTAAGCTGTATTGAGAATATTTTCACCATCACTTTCTTAAGTCTAGACAATCAACAAAACAATAAATCAAGCCCTGGTTTTCAGTATTTGTTGACTTCCCAAGTGTAAATACAATGAAAATTTAACATTGGTTATTTGATGTCAGTCCAGCACACCTGAGTTGGTACCCATCACCATAGACGGCAGGCACTTTTTAGGAAAAAACTTGCAATATCTAGGCTAAAGTGATCTCAGTTCATCTACGTTTACTAACCGGCTACATCCAGTCACCATTCCCACCAAGGTTTCTCATCCTTGTCTCTTTTTGAAAATAGTGGGAATCAGTCATAGCAAATCTGACAACTGGGAGAAGCATGAAAACATGGAAGACTTCCTCAAAATCAACTTTTTAGGTCAAATTCAGTTGGAATAGGGGAGATCTCAGGATGTGACCTTGGACATCAGGATACAAGGTCTTTTGGAGGAGAGAAAGACTGAGAAAACTGATGGGGGGGGGCAAATAGGAGAGACCTTGGGTTACCATGAAACCACTGATGTAGAGCCCACCATTGGGATAGAGAGCTGGACGCCGGTCCTGAGCCAGAGAAAAGATACTCTGTGGTACAGGTGCTGGGGGAAGGAAGCTATCCTATGGGAGCCTCTCTTTTCACTAATTTTTCTAGCTAGCTGGATACTAAGCTCAATTGGTTCTATGAAGGAATAAGTGGATCCAGAGATCTTTAAATTTTGGCTACCTGCAACAAAGGCCCAGTCACTCCTCACTCCACGTTAATTGTAGCTCCGATGGGGATTAAACTTCATAATCTCTGAGGGCCTTTCCAGATCTAACAATCAGCTGGGCACTCGGAGCCATTGCATATCAGTCTCCTAGGTTTCTCTCTGCCATGGAAAACTGAGATTTCCTAACAGTAAATTGAGGATCAATGAGGTCATAGTTTTCAATGCTGAATCCCATTTTTCTGGTATCCATATGATGTCCCAAACTTAATGACTCCTGGTCATCATGCTCTGGTCACTTTTAGTAGTCGTCCTAGCTCCTAGAATTCCAGGGGAGGCTGACTGATTCTCTCTCTGCCTGCCCACCCACACTCACAAAGACACTTACCCAATCTCAAAAACACACTCGTACATACTAGCACATGCTCATTTTCAAACACTCACATACATTCACCAACTCTCACATATCCATCCACTCATACAATCCTGCACCGGCACAGATACTCAGCTACAACCATTGACACTTGCTATTAGGTACAGTGGGTAGAATGCGAGACACAGAATCAAGAAGGCCTGGGTTCAAATTCCACCTCTAATATTTACTGGTTGTAGGACTGTAGAGAAAGTCACCTGGGCCTCAGCTTCCTCATCTGCAAAATGGGATAATGATAGAACCTACTTCCCAAGGTTGTTGTGAGGATAAAATGAGATCATATTTGCAAAACGCTTGCAAAACTTAAAGCATTATATACATGCTAGCTATTATTGTTATTATTGTTCTGATTCACACGTCATAGGGAACCCTGACAAGACCCAGAACTTGTCTGACCCTTCAGGAATCTCCCAGACTAGAAGGGACACAGGGTCAGAGCTGACTCTCTGGGACCAACTGGAGGCTCCAAGGCCTTCCCGGAGATAGAGCAAGAGCAGCAAGGAGAAAGAACATCAAGTGCAGGCAGAGTCTGGGAGGACAGAGCAAAGTCCAAGCATTGTGTGGGCTTGTCCGGTCACTGAGGAAGGAGGGAAAATGGGAACATGTATCCTGTCCCCAAATGCCAAGGGAGACAACAAGTTAACCACAGGAGCAGGCAGGGAGGAACTGTGTGATGTCTGACAGCCCATCATGACTTGCCAAAGCCCAGCACTATATTGTTCCCACCTCTTTTGATTCTACTCATATGCTGCTGAACCGACCTGGAGGAAGTCACGAACATATGCTGACTCCTGTTCAGTCATTCTCAGTGTTGTCTTTCTCTGTGTGACAGAGATACTGGAGTGGTTTGCCATTTCCTTCTCCAGCTCATCTTACATATGAGGAAACTGAGGCAAACAGGGTGAAGTGACTTGCCCAAGATCTCAGAGTTAGTACGTGCCTGAGGCCAGGCTTGAACGCAGGAAGATGAGTCTTCCTGAGTCCAAACCCAGTGCTCTATCCACTATGGCACCACTAGATGTCCCACACCTTTTTACAGAAAAAGGTTAACATTGAAGTTGGATTCCTAATTTCTTTCTGTTTTCTATTCCTAAGGGTAGTCTGTTTACTAGATTTATGTACATTCCACTGTTCACTGGAATTTTAGGCTAGGAGGAAATATTCGGTGTCGGCAGGATCTTAAAAAAACAAAACTATGTTTTAAAATGTTATAGAATGCAGTCATTCATTCATTCCATCCTTCATTCAATGAACATTATTCTACTCCCCCACACATGCAAGGCTCCTGGCGCTAAGAACTACAAAGATCTGTTAGGCAATCTGTCATTCCTTCTGCAAGTTGGCCTCAGCCTAGCAACCAGACACCATTTCCTTCTGGAAATGGAAGACCCCAGCTGGTCAGACCACTGAACTTGGAGTCAGAAGACTTGAGTTCATGCTCTTGCCTGATCATATGCTGGTTCTATAACCTTGGGCCACTTTCTTCCCCCTCTGAGTTTTCTCATCTGTAAAAGAACAGTAATCTCTTTACCTTACTTAAGTACCTTGTAGGACTGAATGATAATGTATGAAGGTGACTTTGAAATTATAAAGCTGGATTGTAAATTCTGCCATTGTTATATCAAAAACCAAAGCTTTTCATAGGCCTCATTCCTGCTGAGAGGCCTACACACACAGACACAGATATATATATACACACGCACACCCTGACAGCGAGTCAATTCAGAATCATCTAGGATGGTCAACAGCAGCATGAGGGGAATCAAAGATCACACATTTAGAACCTAGAAAGAACCTCTAAATAATTATAATAATAGTCACTAGCATTTTTATAGACCTTAAAGCATAGGTTCCCAAAATTATTTGGCCCACTATCCCATTTAAAAAAAAAAATTACTCAGTGTCCCCCTGAAAATCTACTTTCTTTATCCTTTAACTGTTTTTTTTAAAAAATTTGCATCATTTCAAAAAATATGGATGACATCTTAAATTTAATGTAAATTTGTGGGGTTTTTCCTGTATTGAAATTTTGATGATGCAATATTGCATCAAGTAATCGTATAGTATCATATTGTAAACAAATCATCACACACACATATTCGTACTAATGCATGCTGGACTTCCTGACAATGTGAGACACACTCACCTGCCAACACTTAAGACCTACTGGTGGACTTGACCACTGATCAGTTATAACTTGCATTTTGTGTATTTGGAAAGTAATGTAGTCACTATGACTTCAACTCTGTTATACCACAGATGAAACATGTATGAATGGTTTTTCAAAATTTTCTTCTTCTCTTTTCTTTCCTTATGCTTCCATCATTCCCTTATTTTTATTCAACACTCCCCAGTTGCACTCGAGGATATGACTGCCCCCCTGGATCATTTCAGTGCACCCTGGGGGCAGTAGTGTCTATTTTGGGAACCTATAGTTTATTAAAGGTTGTCAAAGGGTTCTACAAATATGATCTCATTGATTCTCACAACAACCCTGGATATTAATTTACAGTTGAGGAAACTAGGCAGACAAAGGTTAAGTGACTTATGCAGGACCACATAGTCAGTATATAAGGCTGGATTTGAACTCATATCTTTCTGACTTCAGGTCCAATGATCATCCATTGCATCACCTATCTGCCTCTGAAATCTATTTTACAGATGAAGAAACCAAGGCCCAGAGAGATGAAGCAATTTGCCCAAAGGTCACACAGGAAGTCCCTAGGCCTGGACCTAACATATCAAGCAGGCCATAAATTGGGCAAGGAAAGAATTAGCTTCATTCATCTGATGGGGAGGGAAGTTGACTATGATTACCAGGCTTCTCGTGTGTGATATGGCTATGGGACGCAGATTTCCCCTCTAGAATTAGTACATTACATCCCTATTGGGGAATCAGGAGCACAACCTATTGTTTTCATGTGTCTTCATTTTTGGACGAGGGCTCAAGTCCTTAAGCCCTGGAAGGGGCCTCTAAGAGTCCCTGCACAGAGCTGCTTACATAGCCCTGAAAGCCAGATTTTAATCCTTGGAAGAACACAAGCCATCACCAGGCTATATTTAACCTTGTCCTCAGGGCTGTATGGATATGCCTTGCTCTTTGTGCGTTTGATCTTCCCCCAAAGCATCTGCTCCCCAAAAGGATGTCATTTATTGACTTGTTGGATAGAACATCCTTCAGACTCAACTTCTGAAGCTACAGAAAATGAGACCCCTTCTGCAAAATGATTTTTGAGGAGACTGAGGCTAAGGAGGGTAGGATTTGACCCTGGACAGGATCAAGACCATCAGTACAGCGTCAATTTTTCCATTTTCTTCCTTTAATGAGCCCAAGAGTCTTGTTAAAATGAATGTCCTCCAAACAAGCATGGTCAGTCAGCTTCCACGCTCAATCACAGGCCCACATTAGGGGCTCAACTCTGTGAAAAGGAGGGACAACTCACCAGCTACTGCCTAAGGGGAGGAAGGGTTAGGATGCTTGTAAAGTTTGCACTGATTCTCTCTTAGGACAGAAGGAATTAAATGTATCCATAAGCATTTATTAGGCACTGACTGTTTGCCAGATAATCTGCTGATAGCTAGCTGTCTTATCCTTGCTAAGCCTCAGTCTCCTCATCTGTAAAATGAAGAGAATGGATTCGGTGACCTCTACGATCCCTTTCAGTTCTAAATCTATGGTCTTGGGATCCCCATGGTCCAGCTGTCTTTCTCAAATGGACCTTGTTCTTATAAATTGGTAAGAAATCTGTAAGTGTGCAGACATGATGTTTTAGGTTTCAGTTCATAGCATCATGGATTCAAAGCTGCAAGGGATCACCCTTTTTATTTTACATATGAAGAAACTGAGATGTAGAGTGAAGGAATGCCTTTCCCAGGTTCACAGATCTATTAAGCAGCAGAATTTGAATCCAGTTCTTCCTGATCTAAGCTCTTGTTTTAGGAATGGCTTTGAGAAACTGGGACAGGTCCAGAGGAGCTGGATATCCCCAAGGATAGTTAGATTAGTTTAACCATCCTACTCATGGAGAAATTTGTTCTCTAACATTCCTGATAGGTTCTCATCTAGCCTCTGTTTGGACATTGCCAGGAACTCAGGGACCCTCTAAAAAAGACAGAAGGCACTAATTATGGAAGAAAAAAATAAGCATTTGTGGCATCTTTTAGTTGACAGGAAGTCTGTTAATCGAGTCAAACACTCTGAGACATGGTACTAAATCCTGGGTGAGAAAGATAAAAAACAGAACGTCTGACCTCAGCAGGAAAAGGGCCATTGGTTTGTACATAGAATGTATATGATAAAAGGGAGACTTCAGAGAAACCTGGGAAGACTTCTTTGAACCGAAGCAAACCAAGGGGAACAATTTATACTATAATGACGTTACAAAAAAAACAAAGTATTTTGAAAGACTTAAGTACCCTAATCAATATAATGATTCTCTGCCATTCCAGAGGAATTAATAATGAAGAATATTACCCACCTCCTGACAGATGGACTAATAAAGGGAATGGAAACACATTTTTAGACATGGCCCATGTGGGACTTGGTTTTGTTTGACACCCTTTCATATCTGTTACTAGAGTTTCCTTTTTTCTTTTTCCCCTAGAGAATGTGGGGAATGGATGAGATGAGAAAGAGAAAAAAAATACTTTGATGACAAAAAAAAAAATAACATAAGGTAGGGAGTGATAGGAAAAGGAGAAATCCAGACAAAGTGCTCTAGGAATGGAGGAGAGACCAGTACTGTGGTAGCTTTTGGAATATTTGAGGACAGCTATCATGGCCCTCTACTTTCCTACCAATAATTTCTCTTCTCCCAGAAGTATAACACAGTAGTGAGAGTATATTAGGAGTCAGAGGACCCAAGTTCAAATCTCAGCTGTGATATTTATTAGTTCCTGTATTACCTTGGGCCAATCACAACCACTTTGGGTCTCATCTTCTCTTTTGTAAAATGAGAAGATGGAACTAGACCATCTATTAAGTTCCCTTCTGTTTCTCAGTTCTTGAACCCTATTATTCCTAAGTCTTTCAATCTACTTCATCTATTGCATCATTTCCAGTATTCTTTGCACCCTTGTTCAATTTGTACATATCTAACATAATACATGCATAGAACTAAACAGAGAGGATAGTGAAAATATAATTTTCTTATATTAATATAATTCTATTCATGTAGTTTAAGATTATGTTAACTTTATTTTTCAGCAGATGCATTACGCTGTAGGTTCATATTGAGTTTATGGTCCACTGAAATTGCCAGATCTTCTTTAGGTAGTTACTCCCCCATTTTTCCCCTTTATCATATCACACCCATTGCACAGTAATTGGTATATGGTTGCTGTTTGTCCTTTGCTTTGAAAAGGACCAATTATATGACTGGGTGATGTTTTGCTAATGAATTGAATTTAAGTGAGGCAGAGTTGCACAAAGTTATAAGCCTCCTCTGTCTTTCATAGTCATCAAAGTCCAGTGGCAAGACAAAAGTCGATGATTGTCGATGGCCCAGGATGTAGCGGATAAACTTGGTATCTTCAATATCTGATCAAACTCTAAGCGTTCCGCAATGCTTGCTTCAGCTGCCTTCATGGCCATTGGAATAAAGTGTTCTCATCCACCCATTCTGCCAAGAAAAGTCTTCACATGCTTGGGGCAGACATCCCCCTAAAACTCACTGATGGGTTTGAGATTTGCTGGTTACCTTCAGTTGGTGTAGTCAGTCTGTGGGGATAGTTATTAGGGTGAGAGTTGGGTGGCAGGTGGACACCAAAGGTGAATGAACAGCCCAGAAAGGGCTCAGCAAACCCTCACACCAGAGGTGCTAGTCCTCCCTGAACACCTTATCCCCATTGCCTTCTTTGAGACTCTCTCTAGTATATTTGCATCCAAAACACAGGACTCCAGATGTAACCTGAGCAGGGCAGAGGGCAGCAGAACCAGCATCTCCCATGCTCTGGACACACCGCCTCTCTTAGTGCGACTTCCTATTACATGCCCCGTACTGAAACCTTACAGCTGGAATACAGGCACACCTGCATGCCACAGGTTCCGGAGCAAAGAATTGCAGGTTCTGACCTTCACCTGGGTTCTTTTTTGGCTCCATCCCACCCTACTTTCCATTCAATGAGCACCATGGTTCCCACTTAAATGCAGACCTTAGGGGACTAAACTATACCACTGGAGGTCCATCATTTTATCTTTACAGCTGGAAAAACTGGAAATACAATGAAAACAACCACAAACATAACCTTAATAATAATAGGTAGAATTTATATAGTGCTTTAAAGTTTACACAGCTCATTATATCTCATAATGACCTTGTGAGGCAGATGCTATTATTATGTCCATTTTTGCAGGTGAGGAAATTGAGGCTGAGAGTGTTTAAGTGATATGCTCAGGATCTCACAGCTAATAAATAACTGAGGCAGGATTTGAATTTAGATCTTCCTAATTCCACATGTAGCACTTCATCCATTGTATCACCTTGATACCTGTAAACAGTCCAGGGCCAGGTGGTGGGAGAAGTCAACTCTAAGACTGTCTTTTTAGGACCTTGCCCAGATAGCTCAACTAATTCATCTCCCAGATGCATCTGACTATTTGCCTGGAATGTCATTGGATGAATATGATGCTTTTTAATCATATTGACTTGGGCCCATTTCAACCAAGACTTAAGTGGGTGAAAAGCTTTCACCTCTGAAGAAGGAAGCTTTTCTTTCCTTTGGGGGACTATGGAATGGCCATAGCTATTTCTGCCTCCCTCTGCCTTGAAACGTGATACCTGCCTTGTTCAGCAACCTCAAGGCCCTGGTGACGTCTCCAACAACCAGAGTCACAAAAGAGACTCTCTGAGTGCATAGACAGAACATGGGAAAATGTCTGAAGTCTCAGAGTTCACCACAGCCCCATCCAAATTTCTTGTTTTCTCAACCTTGAACTTTCACTTTAAAAATAAACAGTGTGCTAGACAAAAGAATTCACTTTGGAGCTGAGGCCTTCTCTGTTATCTTCTTTCCTCCTTCTCTGCATTTTAAATGTGTCGTCCATAGCTAGGGTGGAAATTCATATCTTGGGAACCTCCTTTTAGAAAACGTGTTTCAGTTTTGGATTTTCCTAAAGCCTGTTTCGAGGAAGGCTGGGAGGGTGAGGTGAAGGAATCGCCCCCTTCCTTTGGTGGAAAATGTATCTTTCGTTTTCACTGTATTTCTAAGGAAGTTTGAGCTTTTAAAAATGTAAGGATAGGACAGTAGGCAGTGTGTGTGTGGGGGATAAATGGTTGGCTCTTGGATCACTCAGGATCACCCAACCAGTGTATATCAGGCATGACACTTGAACCCAGAGCTCCCTCTGGCCCCAGGGCTAGTTGTCTTTCCACGTCATTGAGCTGTCTCTCATATATAGCTCTTTAAGCTTTATAAAGTGCTTCCCATTTATTGTTTTACTGATGCTACATCAACAGTATGATGGAAACAGCATATGTACATTTCTTCCTATTTCTCAGGTGAAGATACTGAGGGCCAGAAAAGGGTATTAGTAGCCAGGACCAGCCCAGAGGACTTCTCATTGCACCTCACCCCCTGTCCCGTTCTTCAGGATGTTATTAATAACGATAGTACATCAACACCATTTTATACCCAATATAACAATTCTAGAATTCATGACACTGGACTGAGGGTCCTTCTGCTTTAAAAAGAGCATCACCATTTCCTAACATTAATAATAATCACTGCCATTTAACAGAGTTTTATGGTTTTAAGTACTTTCCAGCTACTATTCTACTTGTGAAATTAGAGTTCACAACAATGCAATGAGGTAAGTGCTACAGATATTTTATCTCTATTTTACAGATGAGAAAATGAAGGGGGGAATTAATTGATTTACTTTCCCCTCTGGGCACTGACTTTACATACTTTCCCACCATGACTCCTCCCTCCCTGGAACTTCTCTTAGAACCTAGGATCTTCTCACCCCACAATATCCTTCCACCACACTGGCCCCTTTTTCCATTGGTAAGTTTCTATTCAGGGCCTCCATTTTGAAGATAGCTCCAGGCTGAGCATGCTTCATTCACCTGCTAGCTGTGCTTGTGACCCTAAGGACTTTGCCACCATACCCTTGTGCATGACTGTCCCTTATCTAGAGACTCCTTTCTTGTTTGTTCCCTTTGATGTGTTGTCTTTGTCATTAGAATGTAAGCTTCTTGAGGGCATATTGTCTTTCTTACTACACCTATTTGTATCTCCAGAACTTAGTATACTGGCAGGCACATTGTGAATGCTTAATAAATGCATCTTATTTTCAGTCACTGCATCCCTGGCCATTGCCAATCATCCTGACTTCTGTCCTGTCACTGGACTCTGATGACTCCAGAAGAGAGGGAGGAGCCCACCGTATCCCCTTGACAAGATCTTCCTTGGTCCTCTGGTGAGGTCTTTGTTGTAGAATTGACTCAAGCTCACTGTTGATTCACACTTCTCCATCTTTAGTCACAGACTTGGGCTTAAATATTTGGTCTTTCGGAAGGGCCTACACAAGAATCAGAAAAGGCTGAAGACAAAGAGGAGACCAGACAAAAGGGAATTACTGGGAGAGAGAGCATTGAAACATGGTATCCTACAGGAAACCATACAAGCCCCAGAGACAGCAGTACATGGCAAAATAGTGAAGAGTCCCTGGGCCAAGCTGGGAAACGTAGGAGCCTGAGACAACAGTAATAAACTAGTAGCAGCCAAGCAGTGGAAGACCTGGTTTAAGCAAGGAGCTTTGGGGGCTGGTTTAGCCAAGGAGCAATGAATCACCAAATCATGAAGAGAGAAAGCAAACTAACCAGGTCTTTCTTGGTTAAGTGAGTCATGGCCAGAATAGTCCACTCTCCTAGAGTTTTTTTCTCTCTGTTGTTGGGGTAGTAGAGAGCAGGGAGAAGATGCCATCACTTTGGAATAACTATAGAGGTCACTGAATATGGTGGGGTTCACTATAGGGGTGGGTTGTGGGACACTTTATGAATCCCAAGTGTTTTTGCTTTCAGGTAAAAAGGCAATTCAGGAAACGAAGTAAGTCTGGAGGAATATGTATGTCCCTAGGCAAGGCCCAGTAGAGACAGAAGGAGGACTGGCTTGATTATTTCTTACATAGGTATTTTGTGTTTTCTATCTGGGAAAATAAAACTTGTCTTCAATTTAATTCAACATTCATTTATTGGGAACCTCTTATTTAATGTTTTGTCAGCCTAACTGCCTGCATAGGAGCTGAGGGATCTTTTTCTATTTGGTGGAAAACTACATATGAGACAAATTCTAATACTCCCAGGGGAAAAGCCTTGGTAGGGTCATGAGCCAAAAAGAGATCTTAGAGAGAAGCTCCCAATCCATTTAAACCAGAGCTGCTTTTCCACAATGCCCCATTCCTTTTTCCTAAGGCTCCATGGAATAAGTCATTGCTGTCCACACAATACTTCATCATTGATCACACACATCAGGGAAATCCTGCCTTGGCAATAAAGCAAGAGGCAGGCAGTTCAGAGAGACAAATGAGACACCACGAAGTAGGACTCCACTCTCCCAGGAAAGGTGAAAGGACAACCCCATCCCAAGTCGGTACCATGCACCCAGAGCCCTCAGTAAGGACACAGACTTTTTGGCCCCCTCCACTCTGCATCTGCTGCTCTGCCTGGCTTGACTCCGTGAAACAAGATGTCTTTCCCAGGATAAGCCATGCTTCTGACTCAACTATCCCCTCAGCATCTTCTCCCCTCTGATTGCAGGGCTGGAGGGTGTAGTACCAAACTCCTCCCAATGACTTCCTTTATAGAGGGCAGAAAATCCACCTTTGGGCCCACTCTACTCTGCATTTGCTGCTGTGGCTGGTCTCAGCTCCACAGAATAAGATGCCCCTGTGCTAGGTACCACCCTGGTTTCACACACACCCTTTCTTGCCTCTTTTTGTGAACTGCAATCCCCTGTTAGATTGTAAACTCCCTGAGGGTAATTAATTACAATTATTAATTGTATCCCTAGGACTTAGCACAGTGCCTGGCATTTAGAAGGTCTTAATCAGGTCAGAGCACTAGACAACCATGAGGAGAAAGGCAAGAAGAGAATGACATAGAACCACTGCCCACATTAGAAGGAGTGACTGACCATCTACCAGCTGGATGCCATGGACACAACAATCCAAGGTGAAGAAATAGCTTGCCCATCATTTCCATCCCACAGATGCACCATTGAGCAGTAAAGAAATGGCTTTCTGCCCAATTGTATGCCCATAAATTTGACAATCTTAGTGAAATGGATAAATATTTACAAAAATATAAATTGCCCAGATTAACTGAAGAGAAAGTAAAATGCTTAACCCCATCTCAGAAAAAGAAATTGAACAAGCCATCAATGAACTCCCTAGGAAAAAATCTCCAGGGCCAGAGGGATTTACAAGCAAATTCTATCAAATATTTAAAGAACAATTAATTCCAATACTTTATAGACTATTTGGGAAAATTGGTGAAGAAGGAGTCCTACAAAATTCTTTTTATGATACAAATATAGTACTGATACCTAAATCAGGAAGAGCCAAAACAGAGGAAGAAAATTATAGACCAAGTTCCCTCATGAATATAGATGCAAAATTTTAAATAAAATGTTAGCAAAAAGATTACAGTAACTTATCATGAGAATAATACACTTTGATCAGGTAGGATTTGTTCCAGGAATGCAAAGCTGGTTCAATATTAGGAAAACTATTAGTATAATCAATCATCTCAACAACAAAACTAGTAGAAACCATATGATTGTCTCAATAGATGCAGGAAAAGCTTTTGACAAAATTCAACAACCATTCCTATTAAAGACACTCGAAAGCATAGGAATAAATGGAGTCTTCCTTAAAATAATAGCATCTATCTAAAACCATCAGCAAGTATTATATGTAATGGGGATAAGCTAGGAGCATTTTCAATAAGATCAGGGGTGAAACAAGGATGTCCACTATCACCTCTGTTATTCAATTTGGCACAAGAAACATTAACTCTAGCCATAAGAGAAGGAAAAAAATAGAAGGAATTAGATTAGGCAAAGAAGAGACTAAGCTATCACTCTCTGCAGATGATATGATGTTATACTTAGAGAATCCTAGAGGATCAAGTAAAAACCTACTTGAGACAATAAATAAATTTAGCAAAGTTACAGGATATAAAATAAACCCACATAAATCCTCAGCATTCCTATATATTTCTGATGAAGTCCAATAGCAAGAAATAGAAAGAGAAATTCCATTTAAAGTTACTGTAGATATTATAAAATATTTGGGAGTTTACCTGCCAAAACAAACCCAGAAACTGTATGAACACAATTACAAAACACTTTTCACCCAAATAAAGTCAGATCTAAATAATTGGAAAAAATATCAGTTGCTTGTGGTTAGGTTGAGCCAATATAATAAAAATGACAATTTTACCTAAATTCATTTACCTATTTAGTGCCATACCAATCAATCTACCAAAAAAATTATTTTATAGAGCTAGAAAAAATAGTAAAGAAAATTCATCTGGAAGAACAAAAAGTACAGAATATCAAGAGAATTAATGAAAAGAAATGCTAGGGAAGGTAACCTGGCCATACCAGATTTTAAAGCAGTAGCCATCAAAACCACTTGGTACTGGCTGAGAAACAGAGTAGTGGATCAGTGGAATAGATTAGGTACACAAGACACAGTAGTCAATGATTATAGTACTCTACTCTTGATAAACTCATAAACTCCAGCTTCTGGGAAAATAACTCACTATTTGACAAAAACTGCTGGGAAAACTGAAAAATAGTGTGGCAGAAACTGGGCATAGACCAATATCTTACACCATATACCAAAATAACATCCAAATGGGTTCATGATCTAGATATAAAGGCTGATACTGTAAACAATCTAGGAGAGCAAGGAATAGTTTACCTGTCAGATTTATGGGGAAGGGAAGAATTTCTGACCAAACAAGAGATAGAGAACATTACAAAATGCAAAATGGATAATTTTGATTACATTAAATTGAAAAGGTTTTGTACAAACAAAGCCAATGTAACCAAGATTAGGAGGGAAACAGAAAATTGGGAAAGAATTTTTACAACTAGTGTCTCTGATAAAGGCCTCATTTCTAAAATATACAGAGAACTGAGTCAAATACATAAGAATACAAGTCATTCCCCAATTGACAAATGGTCAAAGGATATGAACAGGTAGTTTTCAGAGGAAGAAATTAAAGATATCTATAATCATATGGAAAAAAATGCTCTAAATCACTGCTGATTAGAGAAATGCAAATCAAAACAACTCTGAGATACCACATCTCACTTGTCAGATTGGCTAACATGACAAAACAGAAAAATGATAAATGTTGGAGAAGATGTGGGAAAATTGGAACACTAATACATTGTTGGTAGAGTTGTGAACTGATCCAACCAATTCTAGAGAGCAATTTGGAACTATGCCCAAAGGGCTATTAAAATGTGCATATTCTTTAACCCAGAAATACCACTTCTAGGGTTGTATCCCAAAGAGATCAAACAAATGGGAAAAAGACCCATATGTACAAAAATATTTATAGCAGCTCTTTTTATGGTGGCAAACAATTGGAGATCAAGGGGATGCCCATCAATTGGGGAATGGCTGAGCAAGTTTTGGTATATGAATGTAATGGAATACTACTGTGCTATAAGAAATGAGGAGCTGATGGACTTCATAATAACCCAGAGAGACTTATATGAACTGATGCTGAGTGAGGGGAGCAGAACCAGAACATTGTACACAATTACAGACACATCATTTCTGTGATGACTAACTTTGATAGACTGGGCACCTCTCAGCAATGCAGGGCTATAAGACAACTCCAAAAGACTCATAATGGAAAGGACTATCCACATCCAGAGAAAGAATTACATTCTCCATGCAGATTGAAGCAAACTACTTGTTCTCTCTCTTTTTCATTTTTTTGTTTGTTTGTTTTGTCTTTCTTGTTATTTATTCCATTGGTTACAATCTTTCTTTACAACTTGACTAATGTTTAACGTTTAGATATTTGTAGAACCTATATCGGATTGCATGCTACCATAGGGGGAGAGTGAGGAGGAGAGGAAGGGGATAAATTTGGAATTCAAAAGCTTGTGGAAATGAACATTGCAAACTCAAAGTAAATAAATAAATTTGCAAAAAAAAAAAAAAGAAAAGGTCTTCTGGTTGGCTGCTGACCAAGAACTGAATGTGCATACAAAAAGTCAAATAATCTTTGGGGGTGGAGTCAAGATGGTAAAGTAAAAAGTCAAATGATCTTCTCTTTCCTGGTCAAGATTGAGGAAAGTACTTCTGTAAGCCTCTGGGTGAGGAGAGAGAGAGATGGTGCCAATAGACTACACCCCACCTGGGGCTGATGATGTGAGGCAGCTATCAAGACATCATATCCTTCAAGCAAAGATGGGAATAGCCTAGTGAAGGAGCAACCACATTGGCATACCCAGGATGGCTGCCAGCACAGGTTTTTGGATTGGCTAGGAAAGATAACTGTTCAAGGGATCAACAACCTCTTAAAATTAAATTTATTAGTTCATGGGAAAAGTCAGCACCCTGAACTTCAGTGAAAATACAAGCAGAGAAATAAAGATCAACAGACAGGGCTTCTACCTGTCCAAGAAATTAGCACAGATCAATAGATCCAACTGTTTGACCACGGCTAATACATACATAGTTACCAGAGAGAGAAGCACCAACATATGAGTTTTTCAAAGTCGGGGGGGCTCCTTAATGATTACCCAGAGTCTCATCTGGTCAAATCAACAGAACACTCTTCCAATGAGTGAGGCCTAAAGAAAAATGCTAACTTTAGAGTATATATACCCTTTTTAGAGCCAGAGGGCATCACGACCCTCATAACTCAGTGACTAATTAAAAATTAACAAAAGGTGTGAAAGCTTTCCAACAAGCAAGCTTCCTTTAACTGACTCCAGGTGAGGCCTATATATATACATGGGCAGAGAAGATCTTATATCATATTAACATTACACCTAGTAGCCATACCACATTTAGCAATAAATTGGGTGGGGATGAATGCTTTGTAGCAACCTCTGTAAGCTTGTGACCACTCTTCTCAGGAATCTCTATACTATATAGAGGGACACCCAAGTTGGGAGCATGTTTTTGTATTTTTATTCTTGCTATATCTTCTTAGTCAATATCCCCTTTGTAAAGGCCAATTGATATTAATTAATTAAATGATATTATCACACTAATTGTGGGGTCAATCGATGATAAAGGGAAGATATTAACCAGCACTAGGCAAAGTGATATCAGGAAGAACACACACACCATAATGGGGACTTGACCATCAGCATTAAAAAGATCCCCTCAGGATAGAATACCCCTAGAACTCGGAGGAGATGTAGCCCCTTGCTCTTCGGCAACTCGACTTTCTAGGGTGTGTGAGTTGGGATAGGGACCCCCAAGATTTATATGACACTCACTTGCCTCTTCCATGTACTTCTGAAGGAAACCTATCAATATTCTAGAGGCAGCTGGATGGCATAGTAGAGAGAATTCTGGGTCTGGAATTAGGATTGGAGTTCAAATCCAGCCTCAGACAGTTAAGTTGTGTAACCCTGGCTTTTCTTTGCCTCTGTTTCTTTTTTTTTGGGGGGGGGGGCAGAGAAGGCAGTGCAATCGGGGTTAAGTGACTTGCCAGGGTCACACAGTTGGTAAGTGTTAAGTGTCTGAGATCGAATTTGAACTCAGGTCCTCCTGACTCCAGGGCTGGTGCTCTACTCACTGCACCACCTAGCCACCCCTGCCTCAGTTTTTTCTACTACAAAATGGAGAATAACAGCACCTACTTTCCAGGGTTGTTGTGAAGACCAAATGAGAGAATACTTGTAAAGTTTAGCACAGTTCTTGGCACATAGCAGTGACTTAATAAATACTTTTTTCTTTCCCATTTGTGCCTTTTATAAGTCTAGGAAACTTCACTCTCCGGTTCTGTCCACTGGGGAAGTATCAGTGCACTTTTATGATAAAGTAACTCAGAAAACACAGACATATTCCTCTCAGGGGCACTTCCATACCTCTCGGGTCCCAGCAACGCTGGGCATTTTCACTGGCTATCCCCAGTGCTTAGAATTCTCTCCCTCTTCATCTCCATCTCCATCCTCTTTAAAGTCTCAGCTCAATTTCCACTTTTAAAAGAAACTTTTCCCAATCTCCCTTAAAGCTAATGCCTTCCCTCTGCTGATTATCTCCAATTTATCCTGTATGTATGTTCTTTGCACATAGTTGTTTGCATGGTGGCTCCCATATTAGACTGTGAAGAGCAGGGACTTTTTTCTTTTTTTTTTTTATCCCCAGTACTTAGAACACTGCCTGGCACATAGTAGGTGCTTTTAAAATGCTTGTTGACAGACTTGTTGACTACAAGAACACACAACTCCCATATACCTCTGCTCCCAAACAGTCATTTCTAGTTCTTAGAGGAAGGAAAGCCTGTTCTCATATGGTCTCTCCCCATGAAGCAGAACACTCTGCTCTGTACCAATCTGTCTTTTGAACAGAAAAGGCCCAAAAGAAAGACCAAAAGAGAGCAACCTAGTCTTTTAACCTACTTTTACAGACCACAGGGAGGGGTGTCCAACCCCATAAGAGTCTGTCCTCACAAGTCCCAGACAATGGGTCATCTTGGAGACAGCCCATCTCTGGTGTGCCATCAATAATTTTCTGAGCACTCTCAGAAAAGTGATAGTGGTTCTGCCTGTACTCCATGGGGAGGTGTTCCTCAGATGCCTGTGTAATGGTAAGGGAATTTGAAGATCTTCCCTCCCCTTAATAAGCCTAAGTGAATTGGAGGACCTTCCCTGATTTGAAAATATACTCTGCCCCCTAAAAGGCTGAATATGGTCACATAGAGCCTCTGGTGGGAGGAGTGTGCTGAAGGGTGGAGCAGAGTCCAAAGGAGAAGCTTGCGTAGGTGAGGCTTGTTTTTCAGGAAGGGACAACTTTTGTTTCTTTGTAACTAGGTAGTGGTTCATGAGGGGTTTGATATTCTCTGACCCTGGAGAAGGCTACATATACCCTGAGGTGAGGTTTTGCTTGGGGGCTCACTTTGGGAAGAGTTGTGTAATTTGGCCACATGAGACTCTGGGAAGCCATTGAGCCCCTAGGTTTTGAAAACCCAGATGTTGGTGTTTCTCTCTCTTATAACTAATGCAGTATGTATGTGATGGTCAGGCAGCTAGAAGCCCTGTCTGTTGAATTGTGTTATTTTCTCTGTCTGTATTTTTTTGTCTGCTTATAACTTCTGTTTGTATTCTCTGAAGTTCAGGGTGCTGACTTTTCCTCCCTGACTAGGTAAGTGACATATGTTTGATTAAAGTAAGATTGTTAACCCTTTTTGAGTTTCCTTTAGAAAAGCAGATCTAAGAACCTGTGCTAGCTGCCATCCTGGGTATGCTAGAATACTTGTTGCTACAACCTGCAAACAAAAGCCCCTACCCTGTAATATCACCAAATTGACAGGGGGACTCATTAGGAACTTCCTTCCCTAATCAATGCCCTTCTACAGAACAGCTCATCTGATGCTCATACAACCTGGGGACCCCTTTTCCCTGGGGTTATAGTATAGATCCAGTAAGGACTTGCTTGGTAATCAGCACTGTGAGAGGCAAAGAGCTGTCCAAGATCAGGGTATTCATTAAAACCTTTCTATGCATAACCCCATTTGGGATAATTATACCCATTTTATAGTTGAGGAAACTGAAGCTCAGGGAAATGGTCAAGGAACAAATGAATGTTAGCTTCTCTAAGGATTCATTTCTCAATATACTTTTGCCTTGCTCTCCCATCCTGTAGCCTAGAAAAGTCTGGGAGTTCCTAGGTAAAGATGTCCCTCAGTCTTGTTTGCCTGCTTCCCATTTGTAATCACCATGGGTGAGAGGGTGAGTTGTTATTTCCAAGGCTGCCTCAATGTTTGTACAAGAAAAACTTGGCTGCCTTTTCAAGCACCTTCCCCCTAGGATGTTTGGAGCTGAACTTCTGTCCTGTGGAAGGTCAGATGAGGCCAACACAAGTCAAAACTCAATGCTTGTCAGAATCTCCTTCATTTTCACAGCATCCCAGAGATTAGAAAGAACCTCAGAAGTCCTCAATTTAGTGCAACCCACACCCAAGCAAGAGCTCGCCTGCGCTGCTGCATACCCAGCAAGCTTCCACCTGAAGATCTATGGTGAGGGGGGATACCTCACTAACTCCTAGGGAAGTCCATTCCCTTTCTGGATTCCTCTGATTATCAGGAAACTTTTCCTCCCAAGAAGCTGAAGAGGTTGAAGTTAAGCTCCCTGAGGACAGGGAGAATTTCCTTAAAATCCCGAGAACTCAAAGCAGTACCATGTACATAGTAGGTACTTAATAAATGTTGGCTGAATCAAATTGAAAAACAAAGTCTCATCTGTCTTTTACATAACAGCCTTTTTAATGTCCCCTCTACCACCACTCCTCCAGGTCTTTTCTTCTCTAGGCTAAACACGCCCAGTTCCTTCAGTAGATCCTTCAAGGGCATGGATATTAGTACCCTCTCCCAGATATTAATACCATACTCCAGATGTGCTCTGACCAGGACACTTGTTAGCCAACCTATCACCTCCATCACCTTCAGGATTAACTACACAGGCCCCAATCTGGCCTGGTCTGGCTGCCTCTTCCAGGACAAGGCTGCATGTTTACCATTCTGGCTTCTGGCTGTGGATCAGGAAGGAAATGCCATAGGCCGCTAAAGCTCTGGGCGTCAAAGACTGAATGAATCACCAAACAGCCTCGAAAGCTTTCTCTGTAATCAGCATAGTGAGGGGCACGCAGCCACCCAAGACCAGAGATGCTGCTTAAAGTTTAAAAAGAGCTTTCCAAACATAACTTTTTTGATCCTCATAACAACCCTGTGAAGGAGAAACTTAACCAGAACCATGTTATCATCCCCATTTTATAGCTGAGGTTCAGAGCATCTTGATTTTTGTGTCATGGACCCCCTGCGGGTCCCTTTGACATTCAAGTGAAACCTATGGACTCCTCAGTTTTTTTGTTAAAGCAATTGGGGTTAAGTAACTTGCTCAAGGTTACACGGCCAGTGATTTCTGGGTGTGGTGCTGAGTATCTGAGCCCGGGATTTGATCCAGGTCATCCCAACACTAGAGCCGGTGCTCTTACTCAATGAGCCACCTGGCCGCCCCGACTCCTCAGTTTTTAAATACATAAAACAAAGTGCGTGAGATTACCAAGAAGGCCAATTACATGTAAATAGTTTCTTTTTTTAATTTAAGAAGCATCTGTTAAGAGCCTACTATGTGCCAGACACTGTGTTAAATACTTTACAATTATTCTCTCATTTAATCATCACAACAACCCTCAAAGACAGGTGCTGTTATCATCCACATTTGACAGACGAGGAAAACGAAGCAGACAGAGGTTACATGACTTGCCCAGTGTCACATAGTCTGAAGCCTGCTTTGAATTCGGGTCTTCCTGATTCCAAGTCCAAGAAGGGACTTGGTCTCTCTATCTCTCCCAAGCTGGAAGGACAGCGGCCCTCACAGGCCCAATCCCAATACTGTTCTAGCATATGGGCATTCAGCTGCTTTGTTTTCCAGACCTTGGCCCATTTACCTCTCCTTAGGCAGCCTGATAGCCTTCCTCCACTGAAGCTCACCACCTGGCTTTAAACCTATGGCAGCTCAGAATTCCTGAGCCCAAGTAATCCACCAACCTCAGCCTCCCCAGAAGCAGAGTTTACACATGTGTGCTGCTACAACACAGACAAAATAATTTTTAAAACAAGTTCACAGTCCCCAGGTTAGTAACACTCGAAGGAAACTGGAATTCCAAGGGATAAAATGACTCAGGATCACAGATTAAGAATCAGAAGGGACTTCAGGGGCCATCTCATCCAATCCTTCATTTTACAGATAAAGAAACGGAGGCCCAGCTTGATTTAAGTGCCAAAGATCACACAGCTAGTAAAGTGTGAGAAGTGGGATTTGAACTCATGTCTCATCTGTTTCCAGGTCCCATACTTTTACCATCCTCTTTGCATTACTATGGAGCTCATTGCTAGCATATCCTGAACTGATTTAAGATACTCTGTCAAAAGTCAGGCTACTTAGGGAAGACCTGGTGGTCCCGGAGGGTCTGTCTTGCCAACTTTTTCACTGAGTCTCTTTGTGCCACCGTGATTTTCCTGCCCCACTCTGGACCTGTCCAGTCACCTGTTCTCCCTGGGGCTTCTGTCCCACCTGTGGCTGGCCCATGGAGAAGGGCATGGCAGCCTGCATTCACCACCCACCTTCGGCAGCCTCGATAGAGCACCACGGAGCACAATGGACAGATTCCTTCGCTGGGAGGAGGAAGCTTCTTTTCCAAAGGACAAGCAGAGAAGGTTGTTGATGCCTCCAATTCCCTGCCTCAGCATAGGCAGAAGGGGAAGTCAGGCCTGGCCAGACCACATTGTAAAATCGGAATCCAAACAGGGAACTCTAAACCAAGCTGGCCAGAGAGATGGCCTCATCCTCCCCACAGAGGCACAGTCAATTCCTTTTTCTGCCCGACCCCCTCCGCCTCCTTCCCCCCCACCCCCAACCATCATCACTCCTACAAAGGAAATTAGTCAAGAGCTGTGGTTTTAAGTTGCTTTAATAGACCAAAGGAAACAAGGACAGAATTCAAAATCCACCCAGAGCCAAACCTTCACTTCTGATTACTTTACCCTGCAGGGTGAGAGTAAATGTAGGCTTTAGAAATGCTAATGTCATAACTAATCAACAAATGGGGAGCTGGTGCCCAGAGCAGAGGCACAGACTTGGATGAAGGAAACTGTGGACCCTATGGCCTCCCTCCTTCCAAGCCAGAGGCATGCCAAGGAGGAATAATTGCTGATATTTCTAGAGGGCTTTATTACTTAATAATACTAACTGGTCTAGGAGAGTCACCTTGGTGTAGTGGATAGAGAGCCAGGCTCTGAGTCAGGAAGAGCTGGTTCAAGCCTCACCTCTGACACTGCTGGCTTTGTGACCCTGGTTACTTAAGCCGAACTTAACCTCTCAATGCTCAGCAACAACTTTCTAAGGCAACAAACTAGAGAGGAGGTGTCTTTCTGCATTGATGGAGGGACTTTTCCTCCCTGAAATGTCTTTCTCTCTTAATAGGAGTCTGGCTCAAAACAAAACAAAACAAAACAAACACCACCTGATATTTATATAGCCCTTTAAGTTTTACACAAGACTTTACAAATACTATCAAACCCGATCCTTACAATAGTCCCAGGTGACAGGTAATAATATTTCCATTTTATGGATAAGGAAGTTGAGGATTATATAGCTGGTAAGTTTCTGACACAGAATTAAAACCCAGGCCTGCTTGAAGTTCAGTTCATATTAGCTTTCAATTTGCAAAGTGCTTTAATAGGATCATTGATCTAGAGCTAAAAAGGACCTTAGAGGTCATTTAATCCAATCCCCCTCCTTTTCCAGTTGAGGAAACTGAGGCACAGAGGAATCTGGTGACTTGTACTGGGTAATACAGCTAGAAAGTACCTGAGGAAGGATTTCTCACAACAGTACTGTGAGGCCAAGTAAGACAAGTATGTCTTCATTTTTCATATGAGGAAACTGAGGCTCTGAGAGAGAAAGCAATTTTTCCCACAGCAATAAATGTTACAATCTGAACCTTTTGCCCTTCCTATTATAATGGTCTACCTCCCAAGAATATCAAGGGAATTAATGAAAAAAAAAATGCAAAGGAAGGTTGCCTAGCTTACCAGATCTAAAACTATATTATAAATAGGCAATCATCAAAACTATTTGGTACTGGCTAAGAGAGTGATGCATTAGTAGAATAGGTTAGGTTCACAAGACACAGTAGGCAATGACTATACTCTGTGATAAACCCCAAGACTCCAGTTTCTGGGATAAGAACTTGCTATCTGACAAAAACTGCTGGGAAAACTAAAAAATAGTGTGGCAGAAACTAGGTATAGAACAACATCTCACACCCTATACCAAGATAACTTTGAAATGGGTATATGATTTAGACATAAGGGATGATACCATATGCAAATTAGGAGAGCAAAGAATAGTTTACCTGTCAGATGTAGGGAGAAGGGAAGAATTTTTAACCAAATAAGAGGTAGAGAATATTGTGAAACACAAAATGGATAATTTTGATTACATTAAATTGAAAAGGCTTTGCACAAACAAAACCAATGTGACCAAGATTAGAAGGAAAGCAGAAAACTGGGAAACAATTTTTACAGTCAGTGATTCTGATAAAGGCCTCATTTCTAAAATATATAGAGAACGGAGTTAAATTTATAAGAATACAAGTCATTCTCCAATCAATGAGTGGTCAAAGAATATGAACAGGCAGTTTTCAGATGAAAAAATTAAAACTATAGTGATATAAAAATGCTCTAAATCACTATTGATTAGAGAAATTCAAATCAAAACAACTCTAAGATACCACCTCACACCTATGCAGACACTATTCTGAGAAGGGATCCCACAGACCTCACTACATAAAGAGCACACTGGTTGTCTTGAGCAAAGCACAGAAGGAAGAAGGCTCTCCTTACAGAGGAGCCCAGGGAAGGGAGGTGCTTAGTAGGAAAAGAGGGAACAGTTTCATTGTTGGCCATACAGAAGGTCATTTCCACCTGAAATGTAGGCATTTAGCAGGTGCTAAAGAACAGTGTCCCCTACTAGTGCAAAGGGAAGAGGGGGATGCCCTCCTTGTGGTAGGTGTTGGCTGATAGCTGAGGGGGAGATAGGGAACAAGTCCATTAGAACTAGAAAGGACTTGGTCTTGGCTAACAGTGGCATAGCTACATTGCATTGAAAACGATTTCCACACTCCCTAACCATGTGAGTCTCTTCTCTAGTTGCATAGAGATGCTCATAGGATTCAGAGGACCCCAGAGGTTACCAAGCCTAACCATTCCATTCTACAGAGTTGGAAACTGAGGCAGGCCTGAGAATGGAAGGGATGAAGGTAGTTCTGACACATTCCCACAGCCTTTTATAAACTAAAAGTCCTATTTTCTGGGAAACCCCCTCCCAGACTCTATCCAGTATGAGAAATGTGCCTGAAGAACCGATGGATCACAGAACCAGAAACTAGTCTAGGGCTCTATGAGCACCCCTTCAAAGGCAACAAACCCAAGTAACCAAAGAGCCAACGGTCCTACCTTTCTTTCCTCTTTGAGCCTCCCGTTGGCCCCTTCATCTACATTGGGCCTCCAAAAGCAGTCACACCATGAGGAACAAGCTCCCACATCCTCAGCAGAGTCACTGTGGTTCCTGTGAAAATGTCAGAGCTATATCCAGGACACTGAGGTCTAGCCAGGAGGAAGAAAACTTTGAGGAAATCTTGTTATCTTTAGGCAGCATGCACTCATCTCCACATATCCCCCAGCAAAGATACCCTGGTAACCACATCCCCACCCCACAAACGCAGGAATTCACACATCAGCCCTAGCAACAGCTTCCTTCTCCTCTTCCCACACACTAGCCCAGTGTAATCAGACCAGGGATTGCTGTTGGATAGCCCCTGCAGGAAACACTGGCTCCTCTGTGCCAAGCAAGCCCCCCTGCCAGCTGGCAAATAAATAAAGCCTACTGTTAGGAAGGACCTATTATGCACCAGGCTGGTGCTACCCAATGGAGACAGACAAAAGGGAAATAGTGCCTGCCCTAAAGGAACTTCCATTCTACTTGAAAGTGGGGGGTGGGTGGAGATAGGAACAAATGATAAACACTAATGAATATCTTATAAAGTAGGGTGTGAGGAAGGGACAAAGGAGAATCCTGACAAGATGTTGAGGGAAATTTGAGTAGGGGCCATTGAAGTTTGAAGAAAGAAAAGGTTTATGAAAATAAGATAATATTGAAGGAACATGTTCTGGGCAGGGGGGAATTTGCCTGTTCAAATGAAAGAAATAGATTCCATGTTGAGGTGGGGGAACAGATATGAGTCCAGTTTGGCTGGGGAATTGAGTATGTGAAAAGAAATTATATGAAAGAAGGCTGGAAAGCTGGAAGAAAGATGGTGGAGAGTCAGGTTAAGGAAATTGTATTAGGTCTTATGAACCACCAAAAGATTTTAGGCAGGTGAGTGACATCATTAGACAGCTAAGTGACACAGTGGACAGAGTGTTGGACTTAGTCAAGAAGACATGAGTTCATATGCTACCTTGGAGGTGTAATAGCTGTGTGACCTTAGATAAGTCACTTAACCTCGCCCAGCTGAAGTTTCCTCATCTATAAAATGAGGATAATAATAGTACCATCACTGGGAGGGAAAAAAATGAGATAACACATGAGGTCACTTTGCAAACCTTAACGAGCCAGACACACTTCATTAGACCAATTGATGAGGAAGACTATTTTCATAGTTATGAATGCACTGAAAAGGAGAGGGGGTTAGTGGCAGGGGAAACAATAAAGAAGTCATTACAATAGTCCAGACAAGAGGTCAGAAAGGCCTGAAGTCAAGTAATGGCTATTTTAGTGAAGAAAAAAAGGGTGGATGTAAATAAAAGAAATGGTGGAGATAGAATCAATAGAACTTAGTAGCAGGTTGAATGTGTGTGTGTGTGGGGGGGGGGTTGAAGAAAAAGGGATGTTCAAAGATAATCCTGAGGTTTTGACCCTGGGTGGGGGATAGAAAAAGAGGAAAGTTGGGAAGAGGGCTGTCCAAGGGAATAGTTTCTGTTTGGGGAAAATTTCATTGAATTCAAAAAGCCCTAGTGAAGGTGATTTTCCTCCCTATAAACAATGTGGCACAGGAGGCTCATGAGTAGTTTTATCTGGGGCACTGACCAGGAGCTCCCCCTTGTTTTCTCTGCTCGTTCCTCTCCTTCAGTGTCCTGGTCACAGTTAGCTATGCCCTCTCTTTTATAAGGACTGAGTGGAACTTATAACTCCCTCCTCCAGCTCAGGCTCATTGTTTCTCATCCAGTGATCTGTCTCATGCAAGTGCTCGTGACTATCTAGGTCAAGTCCATGAGCTTCAGATAGGGTCTACCCACAACCAGCCTTTCCAGACCTTGTGGCACTCACCCAGAGAGAAATGAATTAATGCTCCTAATCAGTCGACATTAACATCACTCCCCTTCTGTGATTCTTTTCCAGGCTGAGACTGTTCTGGCTGTGTTTAGTGAACCAAGGATCTCCAAAGGAAGACTTGGAGAGGGGCCTGTTTCCCAGTACCCCTCTCCTCCTGATATCTGGAGAAGGAAGTGATTCAAAGCCAATTTCCAAGGAGAACCCAGAGCTCTGTTCCCGTCCCCCTCCCCCCCTGCCCCCACTTCGGGGCTTTCTGACTGTAGCAATGGTTAAGTAACTCCTTCCAAGCAGATCCCTTCTTAGCTATCCCCTACCCATGCAAGGGATGGGCACACACAGAGGGCACTGCCACACTCTGCACTCTGTCCACAACGGTGAAGGGGCAAGATGCGGGTAATATAAAAGTAAAGCACGTACATCCATGAGGGTGCCTACAAGAGGAGGAAAAGAGACATCTGGAGAGAGAAAAGCCATTTGGAAGGCTTTCTCATTGTAGTGGACAGAGAATCAGACTTAGAGTTAGGAAGAGGTGGGTTCGTATCTGTTCTCTTTCATAGACTGGCTGGGTGACTCTGGATGAATCACTTAACTTCTTAGTACCCTTTAAGATATAAGTTGCAGAGAAGGTATCTGTGTTAGTAGAGGGAGTTTCATCATAGTTCCCTATAGAAATAAAACTACGAGAAGGAAGAAAGGAGGGAAGGAAAGAAGGAAGGAAGGGAGGGAGGAAGGAAGGAAGGAAGGAGGGAGGGAGGAAGGAAGGAAGGAGGGAAGGAGGGAGGGAAGGAGGGAGGGAGGAAGGAAGGAAGGAAGGAAGGAAGGAAGGAAGGAAGGAAGGAAGGAAGGAAGGAAGGAAGGAAG
>NW_027185804.1:5977081-5986522 GCF_028583685.1 Petaurus breviceps papuanus
AAGGAAGGAAGGAAGGAAGGAAGGAAGGAAGGAAGGAAGGAAGGAAGACATTGCTTCAATGGAATTGTACACAGTTGCATTCTCAGGGGTCTCTTCTTTTTCTCAGCCTGTCACAGGTCCACACACAGCATACAAACCTCTCACCATGGGAGAACACTCTCCTCCCTCCTTGCTCTGCTAGCATACACACAATCATAGCCATGGGCCCATGGTACTCAGAGACTCACTGGAAACAGGTACTCAAGAGACAGTCTTCAGCTGTATAGACTTAATGGATGTGATGGGATTGTGGCCAAGGTCTTAGCTTAGAAATGGAGTTTTTGCCAATTAATGTGATTAGCAAGCTGAAATACCAGTTCCCAGTTTGACAGAAATTTAAGAGCCACAGACCACATTTCTTCCTAATGGCCCCAGGCAGTATGTTATTATCCCCATTTTCTAGATGAGGAAATAGATACCCAAAGAAGGGGAAATGAACAATTCAAGGCCCCAGATTTAGGGAGTGTTAGAGTCAGGATTTTAACCAAGGGATGATAACTATGAGCCCAGAACTTTCTGTTCTGCTACATAAAGCAGGAAGGCTTATTATAAAGAAGCTATGGTTTTCTCCTCTGTAAAAGAAGGGGTTAGACTATATGACACCAAGTTCCTTCCAGAACTAATTCTAGATTCAGTTGTTAGCTGAAATTACCTGCTGATTCATTTTTGTCTTTGAGCCTCCAGTGCCTGGCACACAATACACACTTAATACATGTTCACTGGATTGAATTAAATTATTAGCAGCATAACTGTGGGCAATGCATCTTTCTGCGCCTCTGTTTCCTCATCTGTAAAATGAAGATGTAGTGAGACTCTGTACCTACTCTCCTTACCCATCTATCTCGCTCATAGAGAATAGCCCTCAGGGGCAGCAGGGTTCTTCAAATGCTATGAGCCTGAACACCCTTCAGGCGTGTCCTCCCAATCCTAGTCACCAGTAATTACTACTCCAATATCTTTTGCCAATGCCAGTTAATATCTCTATATCTAATAACAACCACATAACATCAACTAACTTTTACAAAGGGATACTTACTGAAAAAATGTAACAAGAACCACATTCTACCAGAGGAGGGGTGGGGAACAATATGCAAATGATTATATATATATATATACAAGATATATACAGGGTGTCCCATAAGTCTTAGGGAAATTTTAAGGTATTAAAGCTTAAGTAGTGTCCTTTGTGAGGAATAGCAAGGAGGCCAGTGTCACTGGATTACAGTATGTGGAGGTGAGTAAGGTGTAAAAAGACTAGAAAAGTAGGAAGATGCCAGGTTACAAAGGATTTTAAATACTAAACAGCAGACTTTATATTTTATTTGGGAGATAACAGGGAACCCCAAGAGTTTATTGAGTAGGTAGGTGAGAGAGTGAGGCTTGTACTTCAGGAAGATTGCTTCAGCATCTCATTGGGTGGTGCCTTGTAGTAGGGAGAGACCTGAGGCACAAAGACCATCCAGCAGGCTATTGTCATAGTACAGGTGAGAGGTGATGATAGCCTGAACCACAGTTGTGCTGTGTAACTGGAGAGAATAGGATGTATACAAAAGATATCAGGAACATAGAAAGGACAAGACTGGCAACAAATTAGATTTGTGTGTTGAGAGTGAGTTGAGGATGACAACTGAAGTTGTAAACAGGAGTAACTGGGAAAATGGGGGTGACCTCAACAGTAATAAGGAAGTTGGGAAGAAGGGAGGGTTTGGAGGGAAAGTGATAAGTTCAGTTTTATACATATTGAGTTTGAAATGCTCATGGGACACTCAGTGTGAAATGTCCAAAAGGCAGTTGGTGGTGTGGGACTACAGCTTAGGAAAGAAACTAAATCTGGATATATAGATTTGGAAATCATCTTAGATAAAAATTATCATTGAATCCATGGGAGCTGATGAGATTACCAAGTGAAATAGCTTAGAGGGAAGAAAGGAAGAAGAAATATAGGATGATAGATAGTTAGCATGGATAGTAGAATCAAGGGAGGGATTTTTTTTTAAGAATGAAGGAGACATGGACATGTTTATAGGCAACAAGTAAAGGAGCCAATAGTTATTATTGGGGATGATATAATGTGGAAGTGATAGAGGGGGTAATCTGCCAAAGAGAACAGGAAGAGATGAGATCAAGGGTGTATATAGAGGGGTTGTACTTAGCAAGGAAAAGGACCACCTCTTCATCTGAGTAATGTCTGGAGAAGATGTCAGAGGGATGTGAGATGAAGAGGAGAGGAGAAGAGGGTTGGGCCTTGATGAGATGTGATCTGTAACAGAGGTAGGGGGCAAGGGATTTGAGGGTAGATGACAGCATAAAGTTGAATAGGTTCACCAAAGGGTTGAGATAGAGAATGGTAGAGAATAGTTGAGGGATGATGGATGGGAAAAGACCTGAGAAATCGAGGGAAGGGAGGTCATAGGGAAGACAAAGAACAGAGTTAGGGGTCATAAGGCATAGGGAGAGATAAAATGATGAAATATTATGAGCAGATAAAGTGAATTTTGGAGTTAATGAACATGAAAGTAGAACAGTTTTGGATGATGGCAAGATTAAGAGTATAACCTTCCCCATGTGTAGCTGAGGTGGAGTAGAGGAGTAGATCATAGGTAATAAATAAACTGGGGAAGTGAGAAGTAAGAGCATTTGAAGGAACATTTATATATATATATATATATATATATACACATGTTGAAGTTTTTAGTATGAAGGAAGGAGTTGGAGACGGGGAGGTAGAGAGAAAGACTGCAGGGTAGGCACTGAACTTATTGAGGAAGGAAGGATGATGTCCTGGGTGTTGATAGGTAAAAGTCACTGTGATTTAGATTGAATGATAAATTTGGATAGTATGAACCTCAAAAGGAAAAGTGGCTGCTGCTGAAGGATGCTTTTAGAGGTAGATTATGGAAGTGGCATAGGGAGCCAAGGAGTATTCTGACTCCTCTACAACATGGGAGGCAGTATAATATTGTGGTGAAAGTATTGAACTTGTATTAAGAGGACCTGGATTCAAATCCTGGTTCTACCACTTACTTTAAGTTTGACCTTGGGCAAGACATTTAACTTCTATATGCCTCAGTTTCCCCATCTGTAAAATGAGGAGGTTGGACTAGATCACCTCTCAGATCCCTTCCATCTATAAATACATGAATAATGATAATAACAACCTTATATGATGCAATTGACATAAGTAGTGTTTTATAATCAAACAGGAATGTGTAAATGAAACTATTGTTGTTGTTTTTGTCTGGACCTGTGCTTCTATCAATGTAGTATATCCAGTGAGGAAAATCCCTCTGCCAGTTCAGATCCCTTCCCAGTCCTCTCCCCAACCTATTCTGCAAATTACAATCTTGGAGAGAAGGCTGAGGACACCAAAAAATTCATGTTTTGGTCAGGAGTCACCCAAGCAATAACTCAAACCCTGTCTTCTTGGTTCTGAGATCAACTTGATCCTCACAGCAGTCCCTGGAGTTGGATGGTGCAAATATTGTTGTACGCATTTTAAATCTAGGTAAATGGAGATTCAGACTTGATTTGCTCAAGGCCAGTGTTAGAGTTGGGATTCAAACCCAGGTCTCTTAGTTCCAAGTCGAGCCTTCTCTCTATTGTGCCAAGATTCTTTTTATGGGCATACAATCTCCAGAGTAACCTATGTAATCCCTACTATTCACAGTGGTCTCTGTCTGTTTTCCCAGAGTTCCTGGGTCAGGCTGCCCCAAAGTGTCAAAATTTTGTTTTTGGCCATCCAGATAGGCCATTATCTGCCCTACTTGACTCCAATTTTCTGTGAAAATTCAGACACAGAGTATCCAATGTGTGGAATGAGGGCAGCTTGCTGGATTTGACTCCAGCAAAACAAAGATAACAATAGAAATAGCTCGCATTTAGAAAGATTTCCAAAGTGATTTCATCAAAACAGCCTGGTTGGGAAGGGGTGGAGGAGGGGCAATTAATGTTTTCCATTTGGAAACAGTCTCAAAGAAGGGAAATGACCTGCCTGGGGTCCCACAGCCCGGAAGGGTAGGCTCTGTCTTCCTAGAAGGGGTCCACCCCTTGCTTTCTCCTGATATCTAGAGGGCCCCAGTGGAGAACTCTGGCTGTGTGCCTATAAATCCTTGCCCTCTCCAGGTAAATAGCCCATATTTTTTCCCTGTGGTTCATTTTCTTGACAACAACATTTTATACTCCTATTCTTCTTCAAAATTCCTCGTTGTTTCTGTATTGAAGTCTATTCATACCCACCCAGCTAATAGCTGGCATTTATGTAGTGCTTTAAGGTTTGCAAAGCCCCGGGGCGGGTAGGTGACGCAGTGAGTAGAGTGCCAGTCCTGGAGTCAGGAGAACCTGAGTTCAGATCTGGCCTCAGACACTTAACACACACACACACACACACACACACACACAAAACCTAGCTGTGTGACCTTGGGCAAGTGACTTAAACCCAATTGCCTTCCAAAAAAAAGGTTTGCAAAGCACTTTACAGATATCTCATCCCAACAGCCCTGTGGGGAAAGTGCTACTATTATCCCCCTTTTACAGATGGGGCAGACAGAGATTAAATGACTTATCCATAGTCATAGTTAGTAAAGTGTCTGAGCCTAGATTTGAAGTTAGTCTACCTAACTCCAGGTCCAGTGCTCTATTCAATAGAGCTATTTCCTACCACTTGCCTATCCATCCACACAAGAAAAACCAAGTGGATGAAGAATATCTCATAACCAGATTATGTATTTTCCATAAATTTCTATGGATAATTTATAGAGTTTGTTTATCAGCAGGAATGTGTGGGGACAAGTTGGTCCTTAGAGTTGAACTTCGGGAGAGCAGGCTGGATTACTTCGGGAAATTGCGGAACTCTTTCATGGACTACAAAAATCCCATGAAAGCCAACAACCATCTCTCTTCAACACTGACATGCCAACTGTCCAGTTAGATAGCAACAAAAAGAAATCTAAAAATGGATATTACATTCTACTCTAGCTTTCTACAACAGTTTAGGGCTTATAAAACAATAACCCTGTGAGGTAGGTAAAACTTTTGATAATAAATAAAGTAAATTACACTGGGTGAATAATTCATTTGAGTTTATTTGCTAAGTATTTAATTTAATTGGTGGCATAACTATTAATAGCACAACTCTTCTTTCTACTTTATCCCTTATAAATTGGAAAGAATTTTTTTTTTCAGCACTGGCAGCATATTGGTAGATTTTAGGACAGCATTTTTTAAACCTTTATATAAGGCAAGTTGAGTAATTGACAATTATGTCAGAAGATCCCAGTACATGGTACACTGGAAAGAATTTTGCCAGGAAAAAATATTGGTTTTGGAGTCAGAGGATGTGGATTCAAATCCAATGGGGATGATTCCTATCAGTGTGACATTGGGCAAGTCACCTCTGTGGATGTTAGCTTCCTCATTTATAAAATAAAAGCAGTAGATTTTTCAGACCTTTGAGATCCCTTCTAGTGCTACTGGCTGTCTGAGAAAGCCTATGGACCCCCTACTCAGAATAATGTTTTTTGTTTTTGTTTTTCTTGTATTTTTTTTTCTTTTGTGGAGGGGGAAAGCAAGGCAATTGGAGTTAAGTGACTTGACCAAGGTCACACAACTAGTAAGTGTTACGTGTCTGAGGCTGGATTTGAACACAGGTCCTCCTGACCCCAGAGCCAGTGCTCTATTCACTGTGCCACCTAGCTGCCCCAGAATAATGTTTTTAAAAGCATTAAAATCTAAGGACAGAGTACCAGCAAGCTAGGTGGCACAATGGATAGAGTGATTGAGTCTGGAGTCAGGAAGTTCTGAGTTCAAATTTGACCTCACACACTTACTACCTGTGTGACCTTGGGAAAGCCACTTAACCTCTGTCTGCCTCAGTTTCCTTAACTGTAAAATAGAGATCCTAGAAGCACCTAGCTCCCAGGGAGGTTGTGAGGATTAAATGAGATGATATTTTGTTAAGCCTTTAGCACAGAGTCTGGCACTTAGTAGGTGTTACAGAAATGTTAGTTATTAAAATTAACTATTAATTATCAAAATATTGTGAGACCCAGGGTAAGAGCCTCTGATCTATGATTTTAGATTAATTGTGGGGATTGTAGTAATAGTAGGGGGAGGCAGGCTGGGCGGTAGAAAGAGCATTAGGCTATGACTGGGATCCAGGCTGGTTGGAGATTCCGTTCAGAAGGGGAGGGTCAGTGGCCACCAGGTAGGCTCTCAGATTTGAAAGAGTAGATAGGACCTCTGATGTCACCTAGGCCAATCCTCTCATTTTACAGAGGAAGAAACTGAGGTCTAGAGAGGTTCAGTAACTCCTTCAAGGTCACACAGGGAGTCGAAGAGCCAGGGTTCAAACCCAGGGTTACTGACTCCATTGTGAGTATTCTTTCTTCAACAGGATGTCGACTTTCAAACACCTCTCTTTATAGATGAAGAAACTAAAGCCCAGGGAAGAGAAGAAACTTTGTCCAAGGTCAACAATTAATGATGAAGCCAGGTCCAGAACCAACATGGAGCCTGGGGCTCTTTCTACTCTACAACAGACAAGCTTGTATGCTGGGAAAAGAACTGGATTTTGAGTAGAAGATGGATCTTCACATCCCGGCTCTTCCATTTAATTGTGAGCTCTTTGTCCTTAAGCTAGTGCCCTTACCTTTCTGAGTCTCAGTTTCCTCATCTATAAAATGGTGATAATCTCCATCCTATTTCTCCCATAAGGTTGGGCTAAATGAGATGGCAGCTGCAATCAATAATCAATAAAACAATATTTATTAAGTTCCTAATATGTGCCAGGCACTGTGTTAAATGATGCGGATATAAAAAAGAACAAAGTACTTGCCTCGAGGAGCTTACAATCTAAAGGCAGGAACTTTGGGAAGCACTGTATTTTAAGGAAAAGGACTCTAGCTCTGAAGACAGAGGAAATGAGCTCAAATGCCCCTACTAACCTTACTACCTTTGTGACCTAAGGCTAATCCCTTAACCTTCATGGGCATCAGTCTCCTCACCTGTAAAATGAGGGGGTTGGACTCAACGCCCTCTGAAGATCCTTTCAAGTTGTTAAGACAAGGAACCATATAGACATGAATGCACGAAGTTACAAGCAGAGTTCTAACTAAGGTAGGCCAACTGGGATTTGACTCCATCATGCAAAAGTTAGAGGGTGGAGGGGGTGGCTAGGTGGAGCAGTGAGTAGAGCGGCAGCCCTGGAGTCAGGAGGACCTGAGTTTGGATCTGGCCTCAGACACTTAACACACACACACACAAAACTAGCTGTGTGACCTTGGGCAAGTTACTTAAACCCAATTGCCCTCCAAAAAAGCAAAAAAAAAAAAAATTTAGAGGGTGGCAACAGTTCTTGCAGTCCTTCAGGAGAGCAGAAACAATAAAGCCCAATATCAAATTAGTAAGACTAAGTAAAGTAAAATCAGAAGCTAGCAGAATTGGGGTAAGCTTCTCCTCTGACTGATCTTCCCCAACCAACTTCCTTCTCAGCAGTAGCTGAGTATCGCGAGGTATCCGTCTCTTTTCCCCCCTCTCCAACTTGACCCTCCCTCCCTTTTCCATCCTCAGGGCTTGCCAATCCCCTGCCAATGACCCCCATTTGGGTCATGGCATTTATTCCTATTTCCTATACTTGCTCCAGGGGCAAAAGTTGCTCATTACTTCTAATGATAATCACCAGTAGTGTAGTGAGGTTACCAAACACCATTACAAGCTCTCCTAGGTAAGAGTGGTCCTACTGTGTGCTGTTCTTGCTGTCTTCTTAAATGTCTATTCTAAAAAGAAAGTCATTAAGTCATCTGGAGACTGCGAACACACTCCCACAAAGCCTCTGAATGGAAAACAGCGTTTAATGCCTTCCATTTCCAACTCAACACTGCCCTCTATAGGCCTTGAGGATCTGCCTGACGGACAGTCAATTCAGCCTCATTCTCAATCTATCAGCAAGCATGCCAACTATGTGGTAACTGTGCTTGGCACCAGGGACACAGAGACAAAGATGAAAGCCCCTGCCCTCAAGGAGCTTAAATTCTACTTCTCAGTTTCAGAGGAGATGAGTGGAAGTTATAGAGAGGCAGATTCAAGCTCAGTGGAAAGAAAAGCTTCCCTGGACCTAGATGAAAAAATACAAAATGTGCATTTGAAGTAAATACAAAGTTGTCTGACTAGAGGGAGGCCCAGGTTTAAGCTGAGTTTGAAGGAAATAAAGAGATTCTAAGGGGCAGAAGTGAGGAAGAGCAGTCCAGGTAGGGGGCACAGCCTGAGCAAAGGCATGGAGAAGGGAGATAGAACGTCATGTAAGAGGAACAGCAAGTAGGTCCATTTGTCTGGAATATAGACTGCATGAACAGAAGTAGTGTGTAATAAGCCAGGAGTTTACTGTGGAAGCCGTTTGTACTTTATTTTAGAGGCAGCAGGGAGCTACCAGAGCTTCTGGAGGAAGGGAGTAACAAGCTTTTCTTCTGCTCACATTTGCTCTGATTGGGTTTCAGAGCTGTAAGAGTGGTAGGGCAGGGGCCACTAAGGGTTCTGTCTGTGCACCTCTGGATGTCTCTTCCCTCCCAGCACCATCACAATAGCCATGGAAGAAGAGGTAAAATACTCCTTGCTCCCCTGCTGTCATTCCCAGACTCCTCCTTACCTCCTTCACTCAACAGCCTTTCTTTTGAAATCAACTCAATCAAAATGTTTCACTTAGTCTAAATTATGGTAGCCTTGGTAGACTGGCCCCCAGGCCATCTTCCCTCCTTTCTAAAGGAGCTTAGTAGCATAGAGATGGTAAAACACTGGATCTTGCCATTACCAATAAATGTTTCATTTCCCTAATTAGAAACCGAAAATCCCCCTGAGATTAACCTCCCATTACTGTACCTTATCCTAGGCTTCAACTCTCATAAACCTGTCTTCACTCTCATTGAGCCATCCATTCTCTCTACCCCTGCAGTTTTTCCAGGCCATTAATCCTACTCTGACTTCACTTGTCTCCCTTTCCAACGTCAACCCAGTTGTTGGCCATTTCAACTCTACACTTTCTTCCCTCTTGAATCTCCTGCCCCATTTCCCTATCAGAGCTCTTTTCTTGCCAAACCTTGGTCCCAGATTACTCCCGTCATTACTCCCATATTCAATAGCTCCTGAATGAAGCTGGAGGAAATCTCATAATTGTGCTAAAGAGGTACATTACAAATTCATCTTATGGGACCTCCACTGGGCTCTCACCACAGCAATGCAGTCCTTTTATTCCTCCCACAACTCACTCCCCACAGAAGCTATTCCAGACCTCTTGCCTCCTCAACTCCCCACATCTCTACCTCCTCCTTCTCTCTCATCTTCCCTAGAAAATTGAGACTATTCCACTTGGGCAAGCTCTCCTCCCATTCTCTTCCTCTCAAATTACCTCCTTTT
>NW_027185804.1:5986532-5996657 GCF_028583685.1 Petaurus breviceps papuanus
TATTATCTTATTTGATCCTCACAACAACCCTGGGAGGTAGGTGCTGTTATTATTCCTGTTTTACAGCTGAGGAAACTAAGGCAAACAGAGGTTAAGTGACTTGCCCAGGTATCCCATAGCTAGTACATATCTGAGGCAGGATTTGAACTCAGATATTCCTGACTCCAGGCCCAGTCCTCTATCCACTGCACCACCTAGTTACTGAGACCTGGTGTACACACAGTCCTTATACCTGAAGAATATGTAACTTGAATTAGAACTTGGGGAGAGGAGAGTAAATATCACAATCACATGAGAAGGAGGAAGGGTATTACCAATTCCCAGCTCTGTAAGGCAGTGAGAGGGTCACATTAGGAGCTTATTTTTTGAGCTGGATGATGTCCACAAATTCAGGCTTAAGGGAAGCTATGGTATCATCAGCCTGGGTAACTACATCCTTACGTTTGGTCCCTGACACAGAGCCTCCATAAATGATCCTGGTAGATAGGGCCATAGGATCTCAGGTGCAGGTGGGCCTGCTGGGATGGGGCTGTCTTGCCAATACATATACACATATTATATGTACACATACTACATACACATACATGCATGTATATATTATATATATAAGCATATACAGAATGAATATAAAGAGAACAAACATAAAACACAGAGTAGTTAAATACAAGATATTTTGGAAGGGAGAATAGTAGCATTGGGGTATAGTTGTTCAGTATTTTTACAAACTGGCCAAGGGAACATTTACTGGGGAGATCAGCCGTGCTATGATTAGGACTGTGGGGACAACTGGAAGATCCTGGGATACTCTGAGAGAAAACAAATGTTTAGGGGTGGCTAGGTGGCACAGTGAATAGAGCACCAGCCCTGGAGTCAGGAGGACCTGAGTTCTAATCCACCCTCCAATGCTTAACACAAAAACTAGCCCTGTGACCTTGGGCAAGTCACTTAACCCCAATTGCCCCCCAAAAAGCAAAAAAAAATTAATTTGAAAACATATGTTTAGGGAATCAGAAGGCCTGAAGGTGATCACCTGTATCAGTGAAAAGTTGGAGGAGAGGGAAGCTGGAATCAATGAGAAGGTTGTTACTGAACAGACTAAAGCCACTGCAAATAATGTGAAGGACTGGAGCAAAGTCTTCCTGGCCTATGAGCCAGTCTAGGCTGTCGTACTGTATTTTGTCATAGGCTCTGTGTCATCTGCTGGCCTTTACATATCATCTGTGGCTTTGGAAAAATTCCAAAAGACTCCCATTTAATTTTTTATGCCAACATGTGATACTCTGAAACCATGACAGGGAGGGTAACAGTGTGGAAGGGATAACTATATAAGTGGCTGATCTGCTCCCTGCCTAGAAGGCATTTCCTCACCTGATTGTTCCTTCCACTGATGAAACAGTGAAGCCAGCCCAACTCTCCCCACCTGGGGTACTGCTCTGGGCTGGTTACTGTGGAATACAAATAAAAATTAATGTGCTCTATTGGGAAGGGCTCTGAACTCGGAGTCTGGAAACCTAGTTCTGAGACCAAGCTCTGACACTGTCTAACTCTGAGTTGTTGGAAAAGCCTCTTCCTCTCTCTGGGACTCAGTTTCTTTATCTATAAAATGGGAATAATACTTGCACTACCCACTTAACAGAGTTGTTGTGAAGAACAAATGAGATAATGGATGGAACATTATTTTTGTAAAATGAAAAGTATGGCTACCTGTATTGTATTATTGTAAGACACAGTCCTTACTTTTAAGAAACAGGATCTAGTAAAGGTGATTAGGCACACACCCAGAGGAAATACAAAAGACACAATTTTTACTGTATGTCAGGGAAAAAAGATAAAGAACAGAGTGGAGACTTTCTAACCCTCCTCTTCAGCCTTAGACTAAAAGGGCAGAGCTGGGAGAGATCTGACCGATCCTTTGTGATAGTCACTCTTCTTTCATACAGTCTAGAGGGCAATGGGAAAGCACTTTCTCTATTGTGCCCCCGCCCCCGTGCCGTGATGTAGGCCATTAATACGTTGGTCTTATCCGCAGTGGACAGAAGAGACAGTGGAGGCTCAGTGGGGACAAAATGCCCCAGTCACCCAGTTAGCATTCGTGAGAGCTGGAGCTAAAAACTGAGACTTCTGATTCTAAACCCATGACTCCTTCCACAGAAGCAAAGTGCCAGAGCTCAGCAGTGATTCCTTGACACATATGTACCACATCCTAAAGTGGGGCCTGACCCATCCAAAGTTTGTGTTGCTCACACTGGGGGATGCTACACTTCCTTTCCATCTCCTCTTCTGGCTCCCCAGGGCTTCTCTACAGACATCTTGCTGCTTCCAGCCAGGAGGTAGGCCCCACATGGGGAGCCCCGATGATGACAATAAACAGAAAAAAATTTTAATACAATTTGCAATAATCAACAAACAAAAAACAAAACAAACAAAAAAATAAAAAAAATTTAGTTAGGTGCTGATTATATGTCAGGGGCACTGTACTGGGCAAAAATTAAATGGAAAAGTCCCTGTCCTGCAGGAGGTAACATCTTATAGAGGGAGATAGCATGAACACATTTAAGTATACACACAATTTATACAAGATAATATTTTTTTTTTGGTGGGAGGAACTAGCCAAGGAGAAGATTAGAAAAGGCCTCATGTAGGAAGTAGAATTTGAACTGAACTCTGAAGGACATTCAGGAATGGAAAAGTCAAGGTGAAAAGAGAGGACACTCCAGGAATGGATGACAGACAGCCTGTGCAAAGGGAAGATGATGGGAGATGGCCTGTGATGTGAGAAGAACAGCAAAGTCAGTTTGCCTAGACAAATGAGATTGAGGGAAGAAGCATAGAATACTAAGCCTAGGAAGGGGGGTAGCAGCCAGGTTGCAAAGAGCTTTGAGCCCCAAACAGATTGACACACCCAATTTCCACTGGGTCTCTCTTTCTAGAGCCTCTCTGCTCTAAGCCTCACCCTTAGTCTGCCACTGAGAACACTGAACCCTCACCCTGTAAATGAGAATGCCCAATTATCTCCACCAATTATCTGAGTATCTACATCCCACCACCAGAAACTATTAACAAAATGGCTACAATCCCAAATCTGTCAAGGTGTCAATGCCATTTTCCCCTACAGATCTGTGCTAATGGTGGCCCTCCACATGCTTGGTGGGCTGAGCCCCAGTAAATAAATGCACACTCAAGAGAGATTTAATAGGAATCATCTAGCACATGAATTATCAGGGGACATTCCAAGCCAGCACAAACATCCAAGTTCATCAAAATTGAATTCTTCATGAAGAAAATAGAATTCTTAGCAATGAGCCTTTTGAAATGAGATAATAAGTTTTGGGATGCTCTTTTTTGTTGTTTTTTTCACACTGTAGTCACTTCTCACTCACCCCCTTCACCTCAACCAATAGAATCTTCCCTTCCAACAAAGAAATACAACTAAACAAAGCAAACTAGCAGGTTGGTCAGATACGTTTGACAAGAAATACATCTTTCCACACCCATAGTCCCCTATCTCTCTGCCAAGAGGTACACAGCAAGTTTCATCACCAGTCCTTTGAAGCCATGATGGACCATAGTTTTTGATCCAAGTTCTCATGCCCTTCAATGTTTTTCCCCCTTTTATGTTATTGTGGTCATTGTATAAAATGGCTTTTCTGGTTCTAGTTACTTTAATTGAATCTAGTGGTTCTGTGCCCAAAGGTGAATATCAGATGCAGGGTACATGGGGACTTTTGAAGAAGAATAGGGGAGAGAAGAGATATTGGTGAGCCATTTGCCTTTGGGATGCCTTTGTCTCTCCAATTGCTTTGGCAGGAGACCAGACAGTTTGCAACCCATGGGGCAATGCCCTAGGACTCTGCCTATAACACAGAGACAATGGTACAAATTAAATGTACACCTTAGCATGAGCTACAGTAGATTCTCAGTCTCTTGGAAGTGGGGCCAGTAGTGATCTATTTATGCAGCCACCTGTGCCATCTGGCAGAAATAGTGGTATATCACATTTCTGTATCCCATTAACAGTCTGGACACTGATCTCCCATGGAGGCTTGCCATGAGTGAAAAAGCTCTAAGCAAATACTCTTAGCTGGCTCCCTACTGACAGCAACTGGGCAGATCTGAACTTCTTCCTGTATCTGGGGGCTTGATGTGGGGAATGAAGGAAAACTAGAAGAGACAGGGAATGTGTAATCACTGGGTAACATGATGTTAACTTGCTGATTTACTTTTATTCTGATTAAAGAATGGATACAAGGATATGATGGGTATATGTAAGAACATTGACAGACACATAGCAGGGACTGGGCAATTCCCTAAATGGAATGGGGGTTATCGGATTGATCTGATTGGGTAATCCTCACCAACTCATAAAAATGAGAACAATGGCAACACCTATTAAAAAGGGGTAGGTGATAGCCAGCTCTCAGAGAGACAACAAAACAGTTCCAAGAGTTTAATATTCTAGAGTGCTCTTTGGTGGTCTATGGTACACAAGACTGGTTGGGTTGAGTATTTTGACCACACTATTCTGGCCATGACTCCAGCGGTGTAGCAGCAAGCATCCTAGCATACCCAGGGTGGCTGCCAACACAGGTCCTTAGATCTGCTTTTCTAAAGGAAAGCAACTCAAAATGGGTTAACAATCTTGGTTTAATCAATCAAATATATATCATTTACCTAGTTCAGGGGGAAAAGTCAGCACCCTGAACTTCAGAGAATACAAACAAGTTACAAGCAGAAATTACAAGCAGACAGAGAAACAGATCAGCAGACAGGCTTCCAACTGTCTGACCATTACATCCATACCTAGTCAGTTACCAGAGAGGGAAGCACCAACATCTGAGCTTTCAAAGGGGGGTGGGGGGGCTCAACGGCTGCCCAGAGTCTCATCTGGTCAAATCACACAACTCTTCCCAAAGTGAGCCCCAAAGCAAAACCTCACATCAGGGTATATATAGCCTTCTCCTGGATCAGAGAATGTCACAATCCTCTTGACCCACTGCCCAATCACGAAGTAACAAGGTGTGGGCATTCCTGAAAAACAAGCCTCCTGCCACAGGCTCCAGGTGACCACATTCAGCCTATTGGGGGGCAGAGTATATTTTCAAATGCAGGAAGGTTCTCAGAAGCACTTAAGCCTATCAAAAGGTCTAGGAGCAGGGAAGATCTTAGATTCCCATTCCCATAACAAGAAGAGTACTTAACAGTGTTTAGAGTAAATGAATAATGCATTTATTATGTGCACTAGGCATCTGGATAAGTACTGGGGATCCAAATGGGGAAGTAACCTAGTCCCTGCTCTCAAGGAGCTCACATTCTAATTGAGTGTCCTCCTCATCCTCAGACAAATAACCAAATTAGAACTGGCTGATGAACATCACAGACATCTTCCAAGCTCAAATACATTTGGTAAAAGGGAAATTTGTGCATAAAAAGAAATCATTCTGGAAACAAATGTTTTAGATGGCTGTCTGGTTTTCATATCCGCTAAGCAATTGTTTTTCATATTCTCATGGAATAATTGAATCACTTTAATACCAAGGTTGGAAAGCAAGCATAATGGGGGGGGGGTGCCGATTCTACATTTCCCACAAGGACTCTGGCACTTATAGTTTCAGATGATGAGAGATGGGAGCTCTCTGAGGTTGAAGTCAAAAGTATAAATCCCAGAATTATCATAAGGAAAATGGACGGTCCCTAAGAATGTAGTTATATAGAATCATGTGGTTGATATAAAATTAATTCCTAGAACCATAACTCCTTGTAGCCCCCTTAAATCATATCTTCCTAGCTCTAATCCATGCAACCCCCTAACCCTACACACATACCTTATCAACAGAGGCACCTTTTGCATCATATTTCTAATTAGAATTTAGTCTAATGAGGGCTAATGAAGATTCTCCATATTTGTTATTCCCTGTGGCTTGTGAATTTGGTGTCTACAATTCTTGCCATTCATCATTATGTCCCAAAGAGATAACCCAGTCTACACACTTGTACCTATACAACTCAGCCCCACCTCTTCTGAGTTTCTTTGCTCCTTTTCCCTCTCCTTCCATCATGCCCTCTGGAGTCCCTGCTAATCATCTCTTTAAAAATATGCTCTACAATTCTGCCAGGAATCTAAGCCAAGCTCTTTATCCTATAGTGTACAGACTCTCTTATCATCCCTTTTTTGAAAATCAAGACACTTGCCCTTGTCGAGTGCTGGCTGTAGCATTATCTCCCACTGTCCAAGTGTCCCATGGTCACTGCAGGTAGATCAGCCGTTACATCTGCCAGCTGCTTCTCCACCCCAGGATGTAGTTTGTCTGGGCCCGACGACTTCAATTAGCCATATCTCTTCTCTCCTTTCTAAGCCAACAATCCTTAGAAGAAAAATCAGAAGTAAAATGAATAAAGCAGATATGACTTCTCTTTATCACCATTTCATCCATCTTGGGCTGAAACAAGTTAGAAAGAAAAAGGCAAACTCTCAGAATGAAAAGGGTCTTGTTCTTGTTGTTTTCTGTTTGGAGTATAGCAGGGATGATCAAGGGAAGCCCTAGTTGATTTGGTAGGACTTCATCTACCCAATGATTAAAGGATGCAGATTGTCGATAGACGAGAGTCCTTTCCATGGAGCCAGACGAGTGCTCTTGACACTGTTGTACCTGGTTTTCCCATCTCCCAACCTCAGCCCTCCCTCAGGGAAGTGAGCAGACTGCCAGGTCACTTCCACCCTCCTCCCACCAATCTCCAGCTTTACCCAGTCAGCCCACACCCACAGAGGTGGGCGGGCTTCCTGGTCAAGGAGACTAGGTGCCGGTGGGAATTTTGAGGCGTGTACTGACCAATCACTGTTCTTGGTCTCTGCAAGTTTCTGCCGCGTGGTATCCCTTTAAAAGTTGACACATTCTCGGTGCAGACTCACTGTTCAATTTGGGCCTGACCCTGAACAGTCCCATGGAAAATAAAATCCACTTCCAAATTTTACTCTCAAGGGTCTCTTGTCTCGCTCCTTTTGGCACAACAACACTACCTTCTGAGGGACCTATATTTTGTAGAGAGGATAAAGGGGCTTCCTTGATTGGTTGCAGGTAGTTGTAGCTGTCTTCTGATGATCGATTGAATGAGGCTCAGGAGGATGAATTATTGGAGGAACCTTTCCCTCTACAACCTAGAAGAGGCCCAAGGAGAAATGACTCCATTGTATCTTTTGAATGCCTATCAAGTTCTTTCTGTCCCCTGTGCTTCCAGAGAGAATATACTAAGTGGGGAGGGGATTATTCCTCCCTAGTCTGGCAGAAAAATGATGACAAATCCATTGATTCACCCCAGGAAAGGAGCACAAGATTCCTAGACTTCCCAATCACTGACTCCTTCCGTACCTTTCTGGTCCATTCTCTTAGCTTAGATTAGTGTCCATAATACTTGAGAAATAGATATTTCCAGCCCTGGGGGATACCTCATGAGTCATCTTGAGTTTAGAATCTCCTGAGGTCCACAGTTAAATACCCATCACCCAGAAGATCAATGAGAAGAGGATCCTGCAGCTGAAAGACCACGTGTGGTGAGCGGGCAGAAACCCTGGACCTGACCAACCCCTGAGGATACTTGCTGGGAGTTGCTCATACCATACAGCTCTAAGGTAAATGTGAAAAAGAGAAAGAAAAGCTTTTCTTTCCTTCTTAAACTAGTTTGTTGTTCTTTTTCAAATGTTTATGACTGATCCTCAGGCCCAGCACCAGGGACTGAAGAGAGGGAGTCAGGTTCAAGTTGGTCTTGGCCTCTAGGCCTGAAGTCAGAAGGACTGGCCTCAGACCCTTACAGCTGTGTGACCCCAGTGTGTCTCAGTTTCTTCATCTGTAAAAGGAGCTGGAGAATGAAATGGCAAATCACTCCAGGATCTCTGCCAAGAAAACCCTAAATAGGGTCACAGAGACTCAGACCTGACCGAACAGCAACAACAGAATGCTTTTTATGGGTCCACTTGACTTCATTCTCAAATGCCAGAAAGCAAGGCCAGCCCTCTGTGGTGCCTGGAGCACACACATACTTGTCCTCCCTCTACAGAAGCATTCTTCTTAGAATTACTTCTCTTGCAAGTCATTTGGTAAATATTGTAAGTTTTCCCCAAGGCAACTTTGGGCTGTGAAGTACAGGATGTTAATCCCATCCACGGTGACTTTAATAGGCAACACTCCCTTAAGTGGAAGCTGTGGAGCCTGCCTCATGTCAGCATGGTTTATAAATCTGAGGACGAGACAGATCAGCCTGTGGGCACTCCCTGACTGAGTCACTGAGAGGCAGAAGCCTCTCACAGGGCCTTGCACACAGTAGGCGCATAATAAATGCTTGTTGACTTGCATGGAAAACCATAAATACTCTATCAATACTGTTAATGCTTTTGTGGTCCCTGCCCTCTAGCAATAATGATGAGGACTATAATACTGCTTTAAGGTTTGCAAAGTATTTTAAAATATTGTTTCATTTTATGCTCAAAACAATCCTGGGAGGTAGGTGCTATCGTCAGCCTTATTTTGTTCTTGTGCAGTTGTTTCCATTGTGTCCAACTCTCCATGACCCCATTTGAGGTTTTCTTGGCAAAGATACTGGAGTTGTTTGCTATTTCCTTCTCCAGCTTATTTTTTACAAATGAGGTAACTGAGGAAAACAGGGTTAAGTGACTTGCCCAGGATCACACAGCTAGTGAGTGTCTAAGGCCAGATTTGAACTCAGGAAGATGAATCTTCCTGATTCCAAGCCCAGTGCTCTGTCCACTGTGCCACTAGCTATCCCACCCCGATTTTACAAATGAGGAAACTGAGGTAGATAGGTTAAGTGACTTGCCCATCATCACACAGTTAGAAAGTATCTCAGGCTGGATTTGAACTCAGGTCTTCTTGACCTAGCATTCTATTTACTGTTCTAGGAGGATAGAATCTAACAGTGGAAGACTCTAAACTAATATATTCAGAAAGCTTGGATTCACTGGCTTTAATTATCAATCTGGCCATCCCTGTCTTCCTGCTGACTCTGAAAAGTTTGGAGGATGAGGAAGGACCTTTAGGGCTTCTGTAGATCCTTCTTTAAAGCAAAGCAAAGCCTAAAGTATGTACTTCTTCAAGGTCTTGTTTGTTCAAACCTTTAAGTCTTATTCCTGGACCTTTCCACTGTGTTTCGGCACCTTTGCCTTATTGTTGGTTTTTAGATTGAAATGGGAACACAGTCTCGAAAGATAAGGGCATATGGACATTTCATTGTGACAGAGACAACCCAGTAAGACCTCTGTCTCCCCAAATAAGGGGCTGCATTGTTTTAGGACCACCAAACAGAGTCTTTTGATTTGAACTGCTGATTTGAACAGTAACTGAAATGATACAATATGATGATGTATAAGCCTGGAGAATTTGACAATCTGTATTCTCTTCCTATAACAACAGGCAGGTCTGTCTTGGGAGGGTTGAGGGGGGAGCATAGACCCATCTCAGGGGTATCCTTGATCCCAAGTGTAACAGTTATTTTCTGGCAAGAAATTTTTGCTACAAAACTATCTGGGATTTCATATCTGACCAACCACAGTGGATGCTTTTAGCACAAGTGGGTAAGAAGTGTATTTAAAAGCATCACTAAAAATGCAATAAAGTATTCAACAAATGGTTTGTGAGCACTTAGAAAAGAATGTGATGATCACTTGAAGTTTACTTCTGGGTTCAGTGCAGAAAGTCAGACCAAGCTGATCTTGCTTCTTTTTCTGATAGAGTTACTAGATTGATCCTGTTGACATACTGAATTCTGATTTCAGTAAGGCATCTGACAGACTTTTATGATATGACAACTAGATAGCTATTGTGAGTTAAGCCTTTGTCACACATATTTCTTACACATGTGCCTCACTACTACTGTGATCTAAGTATAAGTTTATTCCTCCCATGGATGCTGTATGTATTTGTGGGAAGGAGTGAACCAGGTTTTAGAATGTTTTGTGTTAACTGTCTTTACCTTGTTATCTGAGTGTAGTGGTAGTTACTCTCTGGGGACCCAACCTGCCAATTTGAGCAGAAGTTGGGGATTGCTGCTCTCTCTCCTCTCTGTCTGTCTGTCTCTCCCTCCCTCTCTCTCTCTCTCTCTCTCTCTCTCTCTCTCTCT
>NW_027185804.1:5996757-6005743 GCF_028583685.1 Petaurus breviceps papuanus
TCTCTCTCTCTCTCTCTCTCTCTCTCTCTCTCTCTCTCTCTCTGTCTCTCTCTCTCTGTCTGTCTGTCTCTCCCTCTCCCTCTCTCTGTCTCTGTCTGTCTCTGTCTCTCTCTGTCTGTCTGTCTCTGTCTGTCTGTCTCTCTCTCTGTCTCTGTCTGTCTGTCTCTCTCTCCCCCCCCTCTCTGTCTCTCTGTCTCTCCCTCTCTCTGTCTCTGTCTCTCTCTCTCTCTCTCTCCCCCTCTCTCTCTTTCTCTCTCTTTGTCTCTCCCTTTCTCTGTCTCTGTCTCTGTCTGTCTCTATTTCTCCTCCTTCTTCTTCCACTGCAAAATGTGCTCATCCTCCTTACACATGGGTACTCTGTTCATGAGGGTGTAATTTTCGGTTGCTTATATTTTGTAAAGCATTTTAGGGTTTGGAGTCTAGATTTTCAAAAAATATATATTTCTATTTATTTATTTATAAGAAAATCTATTTCTAATTCAAATTTGTTACAAAGTAATAATTACCAAAAGCAAATTTTTAAATATTAAAAAATTATTATATCATACTTAAAGATAAGCCTGTACTGATAATAGGACAAAAATGTCATTATTGTCTTTTAACATATTTTTAGCAACATAAACTGAGCTGTCTTCTCTCTAAATCTTTATACATACCCTGATAGGTACAGAGATCTTTATCTACTTCTCTGCAAATTTGTATGCTTACATTCTCACACAATGAACCAAGTGTGGCTGGATAACCTAGGGAATTATCTAAAATGAGTAAAAATTTAAACAGTATATTATTGTCCTTGCAATAGTTTCCAACAGCTGAGCTAAAATAACTTGAAGATCAAGTATTCAAAAACAGCTTTAGTAACCCCAGATTTTTTATTTGACCATGAAAGAACTGAAGCAATCCATGGTGGTCACCTTTCAGATCAAGAGGATTGGCTTTAATATAATATTCCATTCAGCATTACCTTTCAATAAAAATGGCAAGTGATCCTTGGATGCTTTAAATTCAGGTTGAGTTTTTTTATTTCTTAGAAATTTATTTTCTAAAAGTATTCTTTTCTTATACTTTGCTGTTATTTTAATAAAAGACAAAAAACTTATTTTAAAAAATTTTCATTACATATAAATTAGGCTGAAATCAACTACTGTGTTTTATATATAATTATAACTTCAAATAGTGCAAAATTCAAGTAATGCAACTACTTAGCAGGATTCATTATTTGAACTAATTGGAATCTAGCTGTGGTTGCTATTTAATAAATACTTGTTGAATGAATAAATGAATGATGTAGTCAGGTGACTTCATAGTCACTTAAACAACCATATGTTTATTGCTGATGGATTGATGTGAACCTAGAAGAAGGTTTCTAGTTTCATGTTTCAGGGCTCTCTCTGTAACCACATCCATGCACAGTATTTTTAGCAATGACTTGAATGAAGATGGAAGCAGCATACCTATAAAACTCACAGAGGACACAAAACTAGAAGTCATTAAGTGATAGGAATCCAAAATGATTTGGCAGGCTAGACTGTGGAGTTGAATTTAGTAAGATGAAATTTAATATGATAAATATAGTCATATCTCTTGGTTCAAAAAATCAACTTCATGAGCAAAAAATGGGGAGAGCCATGGCAAAATCACAGAGCTTCAGAGTTGAAATGGACCTAGAAGACCTGTGTGTGAACAAGAATTCCCTTCTACAACATTCCACAACATCCTGCCAGATGGTCATTCTGCCTTCAATCGAGGACCTCCAATAAGGAATCCCATTACCTCCACAACTTTTAAATATTTCTAATTGTTAGGAATTTTCCTCTTCTATTACACCAAAATTTATCTCTTTGCAACTTGTTGCAGTAGTCTTAGCCCCCTACTCAACCTCTCAAAAAATCATTTGTGTAAGTAGGAGATGAAAGTGTTAGTCATGGTGACAAAAAAGCTTGAGGGGAGAGTGAGCACCTGGAAGAACAACCAGGGCTGCCTCAGAAGAGGTACTTACAGGATGTTAGTCTGATGAGAGAGAGTGATGCCAGTCTTTCTTCTGGTGGCAGGGGAGGAAAAAGTCCCAGCACAGATATGGCTGTAGAGGAGGAGTTACCAGGCCCTGGTTTGCCTCTGTAATGAAAGAAAAGAGAGCTCAAATAATAATAATAATTCATCTAGAAGAACAAAAGGGCAAGAATATCAAAGGAATAAATGAAAAAATATGAAGGAAGGTAGCCCAAAAGTACAGATCTCAAACTGTATTATAACACAGCAATCATTGAAACAGGTTGATACTGGCTAAATAGAGTGGTGGATCAGTGGAATAGATTAGGAACACAATACTCAGTAGAAAATGACAGTAGTTAATCTAGTGTTTGATAAACCCAAAGAGCCAGACTTTTGGGGTAAAAACTCATCATTTGGAAAAAATTCCTGGGAAAACTGGAAAGCAACTTTGGCAGAAACTAGGCATATACCAGCATATTACATCATATACCAAGATAAGGTCAAAATGGATAAATGATTTATATATAAAGGGGAACATAAGATATAAATTAGAGGAGCATGAAAGAATGTACCTGTTAGATCTATGGATAAGGGAAGAGTTTATGACCAAACAAGAGATAGAGAGGATTACAAGAAGTAAACTAGATAATTTTGATTACATGAAATTAAAAAGCTATTACACAGAGGGGCAGCTAGGTGGCATAGTGAATAGAGTACTGGCCCTGGAGTCATGAGGACCTGAGTTCAAATTGGACCTCAGACACTTAACACAAAACTAGTTGTGTGACTTTAGGCAAGTCACTTATACCTTCCCCCTCTGAAAAGCAAAACAAAACAAAATAAACAAAAAAAGCTTTCACACAAATTAAAATAGCCAAAATTAGAAGGAAAACAGGAAACTGGGTGTTGGGGGGGGGAGTTTACCACAATTTTCTCTGATAAAGGCTTAATTTCTCAATTATGTAGAGAACTGAGTGAACTTTGTAAAAATAAGAGCCATGGGTCAAGTAAGTGGTACAGTGGATAGAGCACTGGTTCTGGAGTCAATTTCAGATTTTTGCTAGCTGTGTGACCCTGGGCAAGTCACTCATCCCTGCTTGGCCCACCCGCCCCAATAAGAGCCATTCCTCAGCTGATAAATTGTCAAAGGATATGTATAGACAGTTTTCAGAAGAAGAAATCAAAGCTATCTGTAGTCACATGAAAAAAAATGCTCTAAAAATCATTACTGATTAGAGAAATGCAAATTAAAACAACTACCTCATAGTATCAGATTGGTTAACATTACATAAAAGGAAAACGACAAATGCTGAAGGGGACAAAAAATTAAGACACTACTATACTAACATGTTGGTGGAGTTGTAAACTGATTCAGCCATTATGGAAAAAAATTTGGAGCTGAGAGCAAAGGGCTATAAAACTGTACCTGCCTTTTGACCCAGCAATACCACCACTACATCTGTATCCCAGAGAGATCAAAGAAAAGGGAAAAGGACCTATTTGCACAAAAAATATTTATAGTACCTCTTTTTGTGATGGCAAATAATTGGAAACTGAGAGCATGTCCATAAATTGGGGAATGGCTGAACAAATTGTGGGCATACAATTGTGATGGAATACTATTGTGTTATAAGAAATGATAAGCAGGATGGTTTCACAAAAACCTGCAAAGACTTCCATAAACTCATGCAAAGTGAAGTGAGCAGAACCAGGAGACCATTGTACACAATAACAACAATATTGCAAAAATGATCAACTGTGAAAGACTTAGCTACTCTGATCAAGACAATGACCTCCCCCCCCCAAAAAAAAGACAATGACCCAAGATAATTCGAAAGGACCCATGATTAAAGATGCTGTCCACTTCTAAAGAGAGAATTGATAAATGCTGAATGTAGAGTGAAACACATTTTTCACTTTATTTTTTTTGTTTTATTTTGTTTATGTTTTCTTTCACAATATGGCTAACATGGAAATATGTTTTACATGAGTTCATATGCATAATGGATGTCAAATTGTTTACCTTTTCAAAGGAGGAGGGGCAGGTAGAAGGGAGGGAGAGAATCTGGAACTCAAAATTTTTTTAAATGAGTGTTAAAAAATTTTTAACATATAATTAGAAAGTATTTAATGAAATAAATAGAAATAATTTTATTTAATTTTTTAAAAGAAAGAAGCTAGCTCAGCAGAGAGGTGATACCTGTGTATGGAACTCAGGAACAAGGGCCACAAATTACATTATACTAAACAATAGAACAAGGAATTCAGGGTTAGGAAGCTAGTACTTAATCAGAGCAACAGGCCCACTGAGAATCAGATTTTTCCAATCTTTTGGATCCTTTCCTGGAGCCAGGAAATGAAAGCAAACCTCCCAAAAACAGCATCAGAGTCCCCAGTGTTGCTGGTGATGTTTTAGATCAACAGTCTTGGTTCTAGGGAAGCCAGAGCAACCTCCAAGGGGGAATATTATTTACCTAGCAGAGCAAGACAGGGTAGTGAAACCAAGAAAACTCCTCCACATAGGAGTTTGTGGATTTCCTGGAGTTTGTCCACAGGGCTGTAACACTGTGGAACAAAACTGCCATCTGAGTTCCAGGGAAGCAAAATTCTCTGATGGAAGCCCTGTTTAAATTGTTGGTCTGTGGCCAGTCAGAATAAGCCAGGGACATGACCCAGGCTTCTAATGTGACTGACAGATTTAACTTGGGTTAAATGGCATAGTGAAGATCTGTCCTGAGAGTTGGGAAGACCTGGGTTTAAATTCTGCCTCTGATACATCCTGGCTGTGTGAGTTTAGGCAAGTCACTTAATGCAATTCCTTCCCCCAATCCTTTCCTACTCTCACACTCCCACTTGCCCCTGCCCAAGAATATTAGTGCTTCTTACTTTCTGGACTTCAACCCTATGTGCCCGGCACCCTTTCAGTTCCCTCTTATGTACTATCTTCCCCCTTTAGAATGTATCTTACCCTTTTAGAATGTAAGCTCTTTGAGGATGTTTCATTTCATTCTTTATCCTAAGTGCCTAGCTCCAGACCTGGTAAATGGTAGACACTGAATGCAAGCTTTTTTTTTTTTTTTTGCCTTTGGAGGGCAATTGGGGTTAAGTAACTTGCCTAAGGTTACACAGCTAGGGGTGTGTGTGTGTGTGTGTGTGTGTGTGTGTGTGTGTGTGTGTTAAGCATCTAAGGTCAGAACCGAACTCAGGTTCTCCTGACTCCAGGGCAGGCGCTTTACTCACTGTGCCACCTAGCCGCCCTTGAATGCAAGCTTCTTGAATTACACTGTTCTAGCAGGTAAGGTTATGAGCAAAGGTGGCCATCTCTGATAGGACAACATATGATCATTTGTAAGGAAAAGAATCATTAAGATGAGCCAATAGAGTAATGTGCTAATTAGAAAGACTGGCATCATTTTAGAGGGATGGCATACAGATTGGGGGATTGTAATGAGAATGTAAATTTGGAAGATCTTCCCTGCCCCTAGGCTAAAGTGCACCTGAAGCCTGGGGTGGGAGGCTTGTTTTTCAGTAAATACTTTTTGATTGGCCAGTGGGTCAATAAGGTTGTTACATTCTCTGAGCCAGGAGAAGGCTATATAAGCCCTGATGTGAGGCTTTGTTTTGGGGGCTCACTTTTGAGAAGTGTTCTGTGATTTTATATGGATTCTGGGAAGCCGTTGTCCGGAGTCTCCTGGCTTTGAAAAACCCAGATGTTGAAACCCAGATGTTAATTTGGTATGGATGTAATGGTTGGACAGTTTGGAAAGCTGTCTACTTGATCTGTTTCTGTCTTGATAATTCTGCCTGTATACTTTGAAGTTCGGGGTGCTGACCTTTTTCCCCTGAACAAGGTAAACGATATATGTCTGACTGATTAAAGTAAGCTTGTTAACCCATTTTGAGTTGCTTTCCTTTAACAAAGCAGATCCAAGAACCTGTGTTGGCAGCAAACCCTGAGGACGCTTGGGGTGCTTGCTGCTACAGGGATGCAACAGGTCTACTACAATCTGAACTGGTCAAATTGCATCTGAAGAACTGTTCTGAGCTCTGGGCATCATGTCTTAGAAGAAAACTGACAATCTGAAAGCGTGCATGAAGGAGGGGGACCAGAAGGTTGAAGATGAAACTTCATCATAGAAGGAAACCATATCAGAAGGAAATGGTGGTGATGATGATGATGGTGGGGGGTGTTTAGTTTGTAGAGAATATTTAAGAGAAACAGGATAGCTGTCTTCAAACATTTGAACAATAGTCAATAAACATTTACTAAGTAGGGGGTAGTCATGTCAAAAAGGAATTAAGACATTCTATATCACTCCAGAGGGAAGAACTTGGACCAATGGCTATAAGGTTGCAGGTCTTGAATCAATATTAAAGAATTTTCTAAAAAGCAGGACAAATTAGAGCTTTCCAGCTACCTTACAAGGTAGTGAAATCTGTCACTGAAAGTAGCTCAGAGGCTGAATGATGTCTTCAGTATCCCTGGAAGAGTAAGCTAGAGTAGGGGCGGCCAGGTAGCACAGCGAGTAAGAGCACTGGCTCCAGTGTTGGGATGACCTGGGATTGAATCCAGGCTCAGACACTTAGCACCCACCCAGAAATAATAACTGGTCGTGTAACCTTGAGCAAGTTACTTAACCCCAATTGCTTAAAAAAAAAAAAAGACTATGCTAGAGTGATGGGAGGCAAACCAATTAACCAATTAACAAGCATTTACTAAACACTGATTATATGCCACACACTGTGATACACTAGGGATGCAAAGACAAAGAATAAAAAAATCCCTGATCTCAAAGGGTCAACCTTCTAATTCTAAGATTCCATTCTTTAGTTTCTTTGTGGAAGTGATTTGTCACCAAAACACAGAAAAGATCATGCCTTCTCCAAAACTTGAAAAGTTCTCCCTTTATTCCACTGCAAAATGAAGTGAATTATTTTATAAGTATGTTATTTGGATATTGGGAAATAATTTCTCAAAAAAAAAAAGATGAATTAAAAGTCAACAACATTAGTGCCCTGAACCCGATGTCTTTTATTTACCATTTGACCTTTGTAAACATCTAAAACTGCCCAGATGATTGCTGTTTGGTGTACCTGTGTCAGTGTGACAGATACTTAGCATTCTATTCAGGAGTATTCCTAAAACTGGCTGTTAGTAAATCAGTGGGAAATTAAGTAAAATTTGTACTAGAGTATGAACCACTAAATTATTCATAAAAAAAACTTAGGAGCCAACTTGTTACCTATGCTAATGAGCAGACAGGTTCTTAGGAGAATATGAAAAAAATTTACATAGTAATTATTACGCAATTGACAAAATATTAAAAGGCCCCTCAAAATGACTTATAAAAGTGCATTATGCATCCCATGAACATACTCCTCTGCCCCAGCAGTTTTTAATTCACAATGGTGTGTGTGCATAATGTAGACAAAGATGGAGTAAGAATTAAACAAAAAGATTTTCAAAACATTTTAAGATCCACTTTATAAACAAAAATCCCTTAGTATGCAAACCTAAGTAGGTTCAGCTAAAACAAAACTTCTTTTAAGCTTCAAATCTTGGTAGCTCATAGAAATTCAGGGTTTTTTTTCCCTCAACAGAAAAACTTTTTATCCTACTTTATGGGATGAATGTATAAAATAGTAACCAACAATCTGAAGTTTTCAACACCTATCCTGTCATATCTTCTAAATATCTTCATAAACACTGAACTAGAAACTCCTTATCTGTATAAAATAAAAATATGCAAAATATATTTTCCGATTTGCCTTGGGAAGAAATAGATTTTACTGACTTGTTCAAACTTTGCTATCACTACTAAATGAAGTGGCTGCCTGTTGTGAGGTATTTTACACTTTACAATCCATTTGCATAATGGAATCCCAGAATCATATAATTACAGAATTGGAAGGGATGTCATTGGCCATTTAGTTCAACTGGTATTTGAAATAGAATTCCCTCTAATCCTCTTTTGTGTAGATGAAAAGGTAGCCCCCTTCTGGTCAAGAACTATTTCTCTACTTTTATCCATCATCCTATCATCTGTCACATCTGGGAGCTTGTCCCTTTCAATCATCCTTGCTCCCTCAACTTTAATTTTTTCTTATCTTTTTTTCCTGCTACACACACTTTTAATTATTTCTTATCTTACTTTCTTGCTACCAACAAATTAAAAACAGATTCCCCCATTTCCCAAAAAGCACTGGATCCTGTCAGCTCTTCAAGCTATGCCTCTTCTTTCAAAGTCTACTATATACAACCTTTTCTCCCCCTATTTTCAACCCCTTATATTCTGCTTTCAGAGCCTATCATTTAACTGAAACCATTCTCTCTTGAGATACCAAATCCAATACTCTTTTCCTCAGTCCTCTTCCTTCTTGATCTCCATATGGCATTTGACCCTGCTTTCTGACCCCTCTTTCAGGATACTCTCTCTTTCTTGGCTCCTGTATTTGTCTGACCATTCTTCAGCTTCCCTTAGACTATCATACAAATTCTACATGTCACTGAACCATGAATAATATCCCTGAAGATTTGGTTTTGGGCTTTTTCCTTTAGCTTCTCAGTGATTCCATTGACTTTTTTTTTTTTAAAGCAATTGGGGTTAAGTGACTTGCTCAAGGTTACACGGCCAGGAGTTTCCGGGTGGGTGCTAAGTGTCTGAGCCCGGATTCGATTCGAAGTCATCCGGACTCTGGGGCCGGTGCTCTTACTCACTGTGCTACCTGGCCGCCCCAATTCCATTGACTTTCACAGGTTCAGTGATCATCTTTATGCAAATGACTCCCAAATCTACAAATCCAGTCCTAATCTCTCTCTTGAGCTCTAATCTATCACCATCATCCATTTATCTGCCTTTGAACAGGCTCTCCTTCACACCTGGAATTCACACCTTCCTTACCTCCACCTCTTAAAATTTCAAGCTTCCTTCAAGATTCATTTCTGGTGTCATCTCCTACTAGAAGCTTTTCCAGATGCCCCTCCTTAGCTTTC
>NW_027185804.1:6005753-6007075 GCF_028583685.1 Petaurus breviceps papuanus
AAGTGGGAAATGGAGGAGAGAGAGACACACACAGAGACAGAGACAGAGACATAGAGAGGAAGGGAGGGAGGGAGAGAGAGAGAAGAGAAAGGGAAAAGAGAGAGGAGAAGAGAGAGAGAGGAGAGGGAGAGGAGAGAGAGAAAAAATAAATGCCTATTAGTTGTGGAAATTTTCATTTAATTTAATAAAAGACAAGCTGGTTAACACCGCTGAGGAAGATCTTCTTTCAAGCTCTGCTTATGATGGTAATTACTGTGGCCGTGGCCAACTCTCTAAGATTACCCATGATGGACAATCCTCTCTCTACATCTTCAGACGGAATTTCCCACTCCAAGGAAGATCCCCACTCCAAGGAAGTGAAGCCAATTTCCTAAGGCCGTAGAGGGAGGCATTTGGTGGCAGAGAAGAGGTTTGGACCCAGGTCCTCTGCCTCGAAATCCAGAATTCTCCCAGAGACCTTCCTCTCACTCAGGTTGATACAGAGGAAGTTTCACTGAGTGACATAACACCTGGACCACTTTAGTTAATCGATTATGACGCAAGTTCCTTTGCCCAATTTGTGGTGTGTGTGTGTGCCATTTAAAATATTCCCTTTGATCGATGTCCCCCGAAGGTGTTAAACTGCGCGCACCCTTCCGCCCGGCCCTTCCTCTCCAGGGTCTCTGCCCAGGAGAGATTGTTTCCAGTCCTGCCGAGTTTGTTTTGAGTTTTGTCATTAGTTGGACAAATTGTTCAGGCGCTGGGGCTGGACCCGGAGTTGGCGAATTTGAACTCCAAGCCCGACTCTGACAGGTGTCCTCTGGCTCCACTGACCTTGGGGGATCCCTCCCCCCACTCCCGGGCCTCAGTGTCCCCGTCTGTAAGGGAGGGGGACCGGGACGAGCTGATCTCGAGGCCTCCTCCAGCAGCTCCCGCCCCGCCCCCGGGAAAGCCCCGCCCCCTCGAGCGTGCGAGTTCTTCCGGTTCAAAAGGGTCGGGAGACGGAAGTGCCTGGGCCGCCTTCGGCTGTGTCGGTGGTGGCGGTGTCTGCTCCTTGTGTTCGCGGCCGGAGTGGAGTTGAAGAGAAGCACTTGACGCCGCCGGAACCGGGCGCCGAGGAGGAGCAGGAGCCGGCCCCGACAGCGTGGGGTTCCCGGCCTCACCATGTCGCGAGGCTCCATTGAGATTCCCCTCCGGGACACTGACGAGGTAAGCGGAGCCGGGGGCCAGGAGGTGCCCCCGCCCATCAGGGGGTGGGGCGAGGCGGGGCAGCCGGGACCCCCCCCCCCCCCCCCCCCCCCCCCCCCCCCCCCCCCCCCCCCCCCCCCCCCCCCCCCCCCCCC
>NW_027185804.1:6007085-6048712 GCF_028583685.1 Petaurus breviceps papuanus
CCCCCCCCCCCCCCCCCCCCCCCCCCCCCCCCCCCCCCCCCCCCCCCGCCAGTGTTTGCCCCGAACCCTTGCCCCCTAGTCCGGTGTCTGACCCGCCCCCACCCCCGGACCCGGGTCCGAGCCGACGTGGGGTCGCCTCTGCAGACCAGGGATGGGGGCGGTTACTCTTCCCTTGGGTCTGCGAGCCCCTCTGCTTCTCCCCGGCCGGAGGAGCCTTCCTGGTAACTTTGCCTGGGACCCCTTACCTGTCACACCTCCCCCATCCAACCTGTGCATGAGCGCCCCTACCCCCCCCCCCCCCCCCCCCCCCCCCCCTCCTCGGGTCCCCCCCCCCCCCCCCCCCTCCCGCCTCCACTCATTCCTCGGCTCCCAGCTCCAGAGCTGCATGGGACCTTTCCTGGGGAGGAAACTGAGGCAGGTGGAGCTGAGTTTACCCAGGGGCACTTTGACAGCGGGGGTCGCGTCTGACCTCTTGGGAAAGACCTTAAGGAGTCTTTACTCCTCAGTCTAGCGAGGAGGTGCCGAGGACCAGAAAAGTTACGAGACTTTTCCAGAAGCCGGGGTTCTGTGACTTACACAGCCCAAGTTTCTTCTGCATCCTTTTCCCTCTCCATTGGATTTCAGACTTCCACTGATGTTCCCTTTTACTTTCTAAAGTCATCCAAAGTACACTTGTATCCACTCCTGGTTGGTTATGCACACATTCAAGTGTTTCTCAGACTTTAAGTTGCACTGCTTGGATCCATTTGCAAAGCTGATTATTATGCAGAAAATGTAACTGGCTTTATACTTACTTTAGATCTGTTCTTCTCCACTGAAGTCTTCACTCAGGGTGGTGTGGAGGTGATTTTGGGTTCTTGAAGACTGTACCAGTTCATTGTAAAGCTGGGGGTGGGGGAGGGGGCATCGGGCATCGGGGTGGTAATTGTACCAGCCTGACTTAAGGGCCATCACAGACTGAATGGGTGTTTTGTGAGGGCTAGCCTAGCTAGCCGCGGTCTGTTCAATGATTGATTGGTTATATGGTGATAAGATGGTATTTTTGGCCACAGAAACTTCTGGAGGCCTGCTAAATCATAGAGAAGACTTGCAATCTGTACCTACCCTAATGAAATCACAGGTTGTTGAAGTACTGAAATATATCCAACTTAAGGCCATTTCCATTAGTAATTAGGGTGGCATGCTTGGGTTCTAAGTACAAATGCAAAGCAGTGCTTGTTTTAAGAGTGTACCAAGACGTCTTATCTGTGGCATTTTATAGATCTGCCTTACCCAGCAATGCCAACTTTTTTTGTGCTGATACTTATGAATATATTTCTTGTGCTTGCCAAGAGAATTTCTCTCATATTGAGTGGTATCAGTATTTTTGATTTGGGCATTTTGTCTCAGTTGAAAATGAATGTAAGCGATTTTTTTTGTTTGTTACATAAATATGCATATATGTACTGATAAATAAAATTTGTGCTTTGGGAAAAATGAGTGTTAACAAAGATGCAAATGACTAACAAATGTTTTTGTATGTTAGGTCATTGAACTTGACTTCGATCAGTTACCGGAGGGGGATGAAGTTATCAGTATTCTGAAACAGGAACATACTCAGTTGCACATATGGATTGCCTTAGCGGTTAGTATTTATTTAAATAAATGCTTTTCATTTGCTGAGTAGGAAAATAAGTTCAGAGTATGTAGCTTTTTTTTCTTTTTGAAGGGCAATTGGGGTTAAGTGACTTGTCCAAGGTAACACGGCTAGTTTTTGTGTTAAGTGGCTGAGGCCATATTTGAACTTAGGTCCTCCCGACTCCAGGGCTGGTGCAAGCCATCTAGCCACCCCAGAGTATGTATCTTTTAAGACGCTACGTGTATCTGATTTCTACTCAGGCAAACTTTAGGTCCATTGTAGAGTTATATTGTGTCCAAAGAAGTTCACTTTATTATCTGTACAACAATTCTGACATATTAAATGTATAATATATCATCATTTTTAAAGAAAAGTTAATTAAAATAATTCATATAAATTCTATGCATAAGTTTTTTATTTTCTTAAAGTGAAAACTGGTATCAGCTAAAGACTAACCCTCCCAAGTTTCTAGGAAATATAGACAACAGAAGCAATTGCCTATACAAATACAGTTGATGTTTCTTAATGCCTTTCATGTGCCAGGCTTTTTGCTAGGAGCTTAGGATGTAAAGGCAAACCCCAAATCATTTCTCCTTATCGTATATTCTCTTGAATGATGCATATAGAAAAAAAGTTATTTTTGAGAGGTAGAAAGTTTCAACCATCATCTCTATGCACAGGATTCCCAGTTTATAGTATGTTAATCTCTGTCCTAAATTCCAATCCCATGGCACCATCTACCTTAGATCTTCTGTTAGTATCTTAAACACATGTTCAGAACAGAACTAACCTTCCCTAATAAATTGACTCCTCCTCCAAATGTTCCCATTTCTCTTCCAGTCCCTCAGGTGCTTACCCTGAGAATGACCTTTGACTCTTCCCTCAATCTCATGTCTAGTCACTTGCCAAATCTATTAGGTTCCACCTCCATAAAACTTCTTTTTTCTATTCATATAATGGCTACTTTTATCAGGGTTTTATCATCTCTTGCCTAGACAGTTGTAGTAGATTCCTAACTGATCTCCTTACTGATGATTTCTCTCTTTTCCACTCTATCTTCTACATACCTGCCAAATTAAACATATCAACCCACATCATCACCATGTTCAAAATCTGACCTCAGCCTACTTGTTGAGATATATATTCATGCTACTACTCCCCTCCACACACTCTGGAGTTGCAGTCAAATTGAGTTACTAGCTGTATCCCAAATTTGACATTTGATCTCCTTGGCGTATTTGCACAGACTCTCCCCCCATGGTTGACATGTCTGTGCCTCAGAATCCCTAGTTTCTTTTAGGGTTCTGCTCAGTTGCCATCTTCTATCTAACTTTCCTTTTTTACTTTCTAGCTGGAATATTACAAGCAAGGAAAAACAGAAGATTTTGTGAAGTTGTTGGAAGCAGCTCGAATAGATGGCAACCTGGATTATAGAGACCATGAAAAAGACCAGATGACTTGCTTAGATACATTGGCAGCCTACTATGTCCAGCAGGCCAGGAAGGAAAAAAACAAGGACAACAAGAAGGAGCTCATCACCCAGGCAACCTTGTTGTATACTATGGCTGACAAAATTATCATGTATGATCAGGTAAAAAAAGAAAGCTTTCCCTAGCTGTGGTTTCAGCAGATGTTGTGGTTTCAACTGGGTGATTTATATCAAGGATGCATCTTGTTGTTTAATGAAATAGACTAATTTTTCTTAAAGAAATGAATGTTGATTTAACCACAGTAAGAGAGGTTTCTGATGAAAAGCATCTTTGTTGTTTTGTAAAATCTTGGGTAAAATGACTCCAGTGAATCTGGGCTCTCTGATATGGTTGGTGCTCCCCTTCCCCTCCGCCCCACCCCAATACAGATCACACAGCACCTCACTTCCTCACCCTGTGCAGTTCTCATTCCTCTTCTTCCCTAAGTCCTCCAGTAGAGCTGCCCAGCACACTGCATACCTCCTCCAGGCCTCTTAATATTCTGGAGGCACTATGGCTTCCAACTTCCTGTCTCTTCTTATTCCTCACTCTCACTTTGGGACCAGCCTACCTTGTTTTCTGGAAGACATGTCCTCAATGACATTTTACAGGTTCATGGGATCATCGATGTAGAACTAGAAGAAAACTCAAAGGTTATCTAATCCAGCTTGTTCAATTAAAAGATAAGGAAACTGCCCCTGAGAAATGAAGTGATTTGGGCAAAGTCAGTAATTTGCAGAATTGGCTTTGTACTTGGGTGTTGTGAATCCTACTTTGAATACTTTTCACCCTGCACCATACTATATGTAGCCTTTTGCATCCATCATTCAACTTTCCATTGATTTTTGTGTTGAGTCCAGGGTTGATTCTCCAAGATTGCAGTGGAAATGATTTGTAACCATGTAGCGTCCATCATCTGTAGAATATTGATAGTAAAAAGATGGCATTTATGGTAGGGAATAGCTTGGGTTAGTTTAAAATACTCTTCCCTAATTTCAATTCAGTCCATTGTCATCTTCACTTCTGCTTGATTTTTATGAAGAAGTTAGTTGCATGACTATAACAGGTAAAATTTTCCTGTATAACACTCACTTGGAATGGGCAGTTCAAGCATCACCATAATTTCTTTCAGTGTGGAATCATCGGTTCCAGACAGCAATCTAGAAACTTGTAGTGTTTTTTTATCATCAGAATTACTGGTGTAAAATAGGCACTTAGTACATTTTTTTTTAGATTATAGATAAGAACTGTCCATCAGCTACTTATATGTTACAATTAAGGGAATTTTTCTCCATTTATCACATTTTACTCATGTTTTCCATTTTCACAAGTTCTTTGGAAATAAATATTGGCCAACTGCCATAAGGGAAATCTAATTTGGGTGCTTCTTTTTATCTAGAACCATTTATTGGGAAGAGCCTGTTTCTGTCTGTTAGAAGGTGACAAAATGGACCAGGCTGATGCGCAGTTTCATTTTGTACTCAACCAGTCTCCAAATAATATACCAGCCCTTCTTGGTAAGCTATCTTTGGTAGACATCTTAAGAATCTTATTTCTTCCCTTGTGTCAGGGATACAGCTCTCATTAATTGAAAGTCAAACCCTGGCCCTTGAACAAAGGGGAGAGAATTTTGTTTTAATAAAAATGAAGTTTATTTTCTGAAGAGTGCCTTAAAAAGTTCAATTGGAGAAAATCTGTGATGAAGAGAAAACATATCCTGCAGGTTATGCTTTTAGGAGATTCAATTATTTTGACAAGAATTTTTTTATTGTTGAAATTAATAGAAATTAATCACTTTCTGAATTAAAAATAATACATTCCTGAGCACTGATTGTTTAATAAACAGTGATCCACTTTTTTATGTGGAAAACATACCAAACTGGTTCAGAGAATCATTTTAAAGATAAAGATAGAGCTGTTCTGTTTATAGGCATCAATTATTACTGCTACATGGGGGTTAATTGCTTATCCTAAAAGTACATTGCTTTTGGTGTGTTTATTTGTACTGAAATCTTATGCTTACCTTACATTCTTTAAACTAGTAATACCTACTGACTTCACTTTTTTTTTTAAATCATGACAGGTAAAGCCTGTATTTCATTCAACAAGAAAGATTACAGAGGAGCCCTTGCATACTATAAGAAAGCATTGCGTACCAACCCAGGGTGTCCAGGTAAGAGAAGAGCAAGACTCAGTAGTTAAGATAGGCTAAAACTGGACCCAGTTTAAAATATTGATAGTTTAGTGGAATGCTTTTTAACCCTGAGTTACAAAAGAAAATGTCCCTTATATAGAAGTGGAGATGACATTGACAATTTTAAAAATCTTCACTTGGTTTTTAAAACAAGATAATAGGTGGTATTGTGCACCTGTAAGTCATAGAATCATATTAGAATTGAAAGCATGAGTCCCTTCCACAACATTCCCACTCGTCTTGTAGTTTAAGAACTCCATTGACAGGGAACTTACTACTTTCCAAGATAGCCAGTGCACTTTCAGATAACTCTCACTACTAGAAAATGTTGCCCTGTATTGAATTAAAATCTGCCCCTCTCTGACTTCCACCTTGGTTCTTCCCTCTTGAGCCAGGCAGAACAAGTTTAATAAGCGCTTCCTGGTGTGAACCCTTGAGATAGGGGAGGATACTCTTCATGCTTCTAACCTCTGTTGTCTCTCATACCAGTACTCTGAAATTCTTCTGCTGATCCCATGTGGCATGACTTCAGCCCTAGTGGCTTCCTTGGGGCATGTTCTTTCTTGGTAGTGTCCTTCCTCAAATGTCATTCCCAGAACTGAACCCAGTGATCTGAGTGTGGTCTGACCAGGGTGAAGGACAGTGGGACTTTCCTGATTCCCCTTCCCCACCCCAAAAAAACCAGAACCCAACAAGATTGTATATTTTGTATTTACTAAATGCGTTCATGTTCCCCCAGATACAATGTCAGTTTGAGCACAAGGATCATTTGGTTTTTGTCTTTATGTGCCTAGAGCCTAGCACAGTGCCTGACACATAGATATTTAATAAGTGCTCATTGATTGATTCGGTGAGGTGCTTTGCTGAAATCCAGGTATACTCTATCTACCTCTTTTGCCTTTTCTCCCAGTCTCATAAGCCTATCAAAAAAAGAAGTAGGACTAATTGTTACAGTGTCTTTCCCCTTCTAAATTCTTAGTGTTACACTGCATTCAGGAAAGTAAATATCATCATCAGTTGCTAAATCAAGAACACTTGTTAAGTGTTTACTGTGTGCCAGATACCATAATCTTATCCTATAGCAATAGATTTCCTATGGAGATAGATTTCAGTGCTTCAATATTTCATCAAACTTCCTTTTGGCCACTTTCTTATATATAAGCAAGAAAACTATCAGAAGCCTTGTGTCTCAAGAGTGTCTGTCAGTCTTATTGCCCTCTATTTAAAGGTTTTGTAGTTTTGGCCACAGGTGTCTAGTACTCTTTGTAATGACACCACTCTATCACCTAAAGCCTGTCCTCCCATAGCTATTGTAGGAGTCTGCCAGCAAGCCTGGCTGTAGCTTGCTGCTTGTAGCCGTTAATCTTCACTGCCCACACTGAACCTTTTCTTTAAATAAGTGCTCTTTCATTTTCTCAGACAAGCAAGTAGTGGTCGATATGTGTGTGACAGCAAACCATCTTTGGCTAGGCTGGTGTGTTACGTAAAGTGCAGATCTGTGAAAAGGATAAAAATGTGCCCATAATACTTTGGGGCTGCTCACAGGGCTTTTCACTTTCAAGGGAACCTCTTGCTCTTTCTGTCTGAAAATGGTCATTCAGAAGTACAGTCTAACAGTGATGTTGGAAGGTATATAACACACCAGTATTAGGTATTTTGCATTCTTGTGGGGAAGGTTTATATCCTTTATTACATGGGGAAGGAACTATCAGGGAGGATATGATTTGACCTATTGAAAAAAGCAAATCAGTAGTGTAACAGGGCTCTTGATAATGGCGTTTTACTGTAGTTAAAGTATAGAAGGGTTGGAATTTGATTTTCATTTGACAGCAGTAAATTAACTTTAAAAATGTCTTCATTTAACAGGTTTAATGACTTGATTTATTTGTTTTTAGCTGAAGTCCGCCTAGGAATGGGACATTGCTTTGTGAAACTAAACAAACTGGAGAAAGCTCGTCTGGCATTCAGCAGGGCCCTGGAGCTCAACTCCAAGTGTGTGGGAGCATTAGTTGGATTGGCCGTTCTAGAACTCAACAATAAAGAGGTATGTGAGTAAGGATACAATCCAAGTATTGATCGATTTGCTTATCAATAGAGGAATTCTCAAAGAGTCCATCTAGCTAAAAAGATGAGTCCAAAATACGGGTTGGAAAAAAGAACCATATTTTCCTGTACAAACAAGTTCTTTTTTCTGTATAGAATATAATGATGTCTTCTTGCAGATCATCTAGAAGATGGTTTGTAAGATGGATTTGCTTAAGGAAGAGGAGCAGTTCAGCCGGGCACTTAAATACATACATGACAGACTGTTGTGAAAAGTCTCTTTATGGCTAAAAATGGAATTCAAAACAGAATGCATCGGAGTGTTTTCTATGGCTTGCCATATTGAGCTAGTGCTAATTTTAAAGCATTTATGTCAAATGATGTTCATATAACCAAAATTAGAACATGGGGGAATGTTTCCTAAACTAAAACTACAATAAAGTTGTGCTTGCATTTGATTAATTATTGAGAGACATGGGAACCTTAAGTTAAATATTCAGACAAGTAAAGTAAGAGCTTAACTTTTTTTCTGGGTTTGACTTTGTGTAATGTTCATGGCTTTCAAAGTTTTTGAAAAGAAAATTTTTTTTTAATGTTCTCTGAATATTCATTCATATTCTCAACCCAAACCCTGTCTTTTATTTAGGCTGACTCTATCAAAAATGGCGTCCAGCTTCTTTCCCGAGCTTATACAATTGATCCTAGCAATCCTATGGTACTGAACCACTTGGCAAATCACTTTTTCTTCAAAAAGGTTTGAAAAATCTTTCATCTTTAATTCTCGATTTTGTTTCAAATATATGATGTTTCATCTTGTTTTACACTAATGGAAAGTTAATCTGAAGCCAGTAGGTATAGGTTGGGACCTGAGTTTTTATATTGACCCCTCACTTGATTGACATGGTCTGGGACATCTTTGTATTTGATGTGCTTTCTCAGTGGAATTGGAAGAGTTAGAGTTAGCAGAAAGATGACTTCAAGTCCTGGCTCAGGCACTTTCTAGTTCTGTGCCCCTGGACAAGCCACTTAGACTCTCTGACCCTCAGTTCCTCATCTGTAAAATGGTAGATCTTAATATTTGTGCTTCCCACTTTTGAGGGGTGTTGTGAAAAGAAAACCTTGCATATCTTAAAGCTCAATGTAAGCTGAGTCTTTGAAGTGTGATTTGTGTGCCTCTTCATACTGACAGATCTGTGGAGGACATTCGATACCTGTATAGATGAGGACAGCTGTGGTGTGGTCCCTATAGAGTAAAATCTGAGCCTTTTAATTTGTAGGAAGTGGTTTCTTATTTCTGTCAGCTTTTAATAGATAAAACCAGGAATTAGGAATGCATTTCTTTTCCTAACACACCCCACTAAAGTAAAGGATTATTAAGTGCATGATGTCATTTTCGTGGCATAGTTTTTTTGAACAAGGATAATGGGGAAACGGAGATGGTTAATTGATGGTAATATATGATAGTATTTTAGTTTAGATTATTTTGATAATATTATTTTAGTTAACTAATTCTTTTTTTTTAAGCAATCGGGGTTAAATAACTTGCTCAAGGTTACATGGCCAGTCATTTCTGGGTGTGGTTCTAAGTATCTGAGCCCGGATTCAATCCCCCAGGTTATCCTGACACTGGAGCCGGTGCTCTTACTTGCTGTGCTACCTGGCTGCCCCTAGTTAACTAATTATTACATTACTTTGGAAACGTTTTCTATGACATCATCTTATATCACTGAGGTGGTTTGGCATTTTATCCTTCTTGTGCTCTTCCTTTTTCAGGATTATAGCAAAGTCCAGCACTTGGCTCTCCATGCTTTCCATAACACAGAGGTGGAAGCTATGCAGGCAGAAAGCTGTTATCAGCTGGCTAGGTCTTTCCACGTTCAGGAAGACTATGACCAAGCTTTCCAGTACTACTATCAAGCCACCCAGTTTGCCTCGTCCTCTTTTGTATTACCCTTTTTTGGTTTGGGCCAGATGTATATTTACCGAGGTGATAAGGAGAATGCATCTCAGTGCTTTGAGAAAGTTTTGAAAGCCTATCCCAACAATTATGAAACAATGAAAATTCTTGGCTCTCTGTATGCTGCCTCAGAAGATCAAGACAAACGAGACATTGCCAAGGTACATCTGAAAATCTTAGTTATTCTGAAATGACCTAATGGATGTCAGTCAGTCGGTAAGCATTTATTAAGGACCTACTATGTGCAGGCACTGTGCTAAGTACTTGGGAGACAAAAAGAGGCAAAAGACAGGCCCTGCCCTCAAGGAGCTCAGAGGCTAATGGAGGAGACCACAAGCAGATGAATAGACAAGCTGTGTATCGGATAAATAGGAAATAGTTAAAAGAGGGAAGGCATTAGAATTGAGAGGTTGGGAATTCTACTTGTTGAAGGTGGGATTTTAGTTGAGACTTTGAAGTATTCCATGGGAAGTCATCCCGTACGTTGTTTGTTACCACTCGAAAAAAACTAACAATAGAATTTAGTATTTCAGAGAAGTAGTTGTTTTATCTGTATGCTGCCACCTTCTTCTCTACTGACAGAGATCACACAACCCCTCTTCATCTTAAAAAACAGTGTTCATGACTAAACTAATTCATCCCCAGTGTCCACCCTTCTGGGAAGTGCTTCATTTCACTTATGCAGTGTGCCCTGGAGTTAATCTCTCTTGGCTTAGGATCCCCAAGGTTGGTGTTCCATTGACCTTAGCCCTTCACACACTGGGGCGCACTTTCATGCCTCAAGAATAAGACTTCAAAGGAGAATCATCTTAATAATAATGATGATGGTGTTTTACTGTTTTGTGGTTTTACCAAGGGTGCTGTGGTTTGGATAGCTCTAGTTTTCACATTAGTTGGGGCTCATAAAGGTTGCGTGACATGCACAGGGAATGACGGTGAAGCCATAGCAGAGCTGGTATCCAGTCCACTTCCTGACTGCTAGTCTGGTCTTTCTCCTCCTTGGTGCTTCCTAAACACTAATGATTTAATTTTTAACAGCTTTATAAGCACTGGTTTGGATGCTTTAATGCTGCATTCATGGTGACTTATCTTGGTGACTTGTGGATATCACACTGATCTGGCATCTCCTCTGTCTCAGGGCCACTTGAAGAAAGTCACAGAGCAGTATCCGGATGATGTCGAGGCCTGGATCGAACTGGCACAAATCCTAGAGCAGACTGACATACAGGTACATGGTATAGAATTCCCTTTTAACAGAGCACTGCCCACTCTGATGTAAACTGAGTAAGGCACTGGTCATCGTCATGACTTAGGCCTGCCTCTGTCTTTGTGGGCTCACAGGGTGCCCTGTCAGCATACGGAACAGCAACACGTATCCTGCAAGAAAAGGTACAGGCCGATGTCCCGCCAGAGATTCTGAATAATGTGGGTGCCCTCCATTTTAGGCTTGGAAACTTAGGGGAAGCAAAGGTGAGAAAATGGGATGTCTGTATCCTTCTGGAGTGGGTATTTTTTTTTTTAAGTCAGCCCTGACCTAACATTTTTTTTGAAAGTTGTTCTTCTATTTTTAACAGAAATACTTTTTGGCATCTTTGGATCGTGCCAAGGCAGAAGCTGAGCATGACGAACATTACTATAATGCCATCTCAGTTACAACATCATACAATCTGGCCAGACTTTATGAGGCAATGTGTGAATTCCATGAAGCGGAAAAGCTGTACAAAAATATATTACGAGAACATCCTAATTATGTTGACTGTAAGAATTTTAAGTTACTTTTAAAAAAATCCTACAAGTCATTGAGTTATTCATTCAACATACATTTATTTAACAAACTTGCAAAAATGAGAAATGTTGAAACAAATACTTATTAGATGCCCACTATATACTTAGTACAACATTAACTGTAGAATATAGAAAAGACTCACTCTCTGGCTTCATAGAACTTAACTCTTTGCTGGGCAGATTTGAACATTACCTTAAGAATGAGTAGGATTGAAGGAGGAAGGAATGTTCCAGATGAGGGGTAATGGCCAGAAGAGAAGTTTGGCTGGAGAGAGGAGGTGGGGAGGGGTGCGGCCATGTGAATAGGCATGATGCCTGTGGGCTGTAGGAACGAGGCAGAACCTTTTTGAACTGGGGTGAATATTGGGAGAAGGTTGGGTGGTGGGCAAGATTTGAACCTTGAACCGAAGAGGTAGAACTTAAGCTAAAATTTGATTTTGTAGAACTAATCTTTTAGCTTACATTTCTTTCAGGCTATTTGCGCTTAGGAGCAATGGCTAGAGATAAAGGAAACTTTTATGAGGCTTCAGATTGGTTTAAAGAAGCTCTTCAGATCAATCAGGTTAGTAATCCTTTTTAAGAAATGAAAATTTTCAGTTAATTGTCTAATGAATGAATTTCCATTTAAAAACTATGATTTATTGATCCTGGGTGCATTTTTTCCCAACTTTTATTTATTTTAAAGAGACAGTGGTGGTAAAGAAATGTAGGTTGTATTATGGTATACTAGTATATTGACTTTGGGGGCACATAGACTCATAAAATGTTAAGAATTGGAGGGGACCTAAAAGGTCATTTAGTCTGACCTATTTTATGCATTAATTGCCCTCTGCTGCATCCCCAGCAAGTGGTAATCCATTAATCGGTGCTTGATATCCAATATTATGTATGTATAGCTGTATTCCGTCAGTTCTCCTCCTCACCCTTCTCCCTTAACTACCACCCCTCCATAAAAATCAGGTAAACTGCACTCATCTTTTCACATGACTTGGGATGAAATTCATTCATGTGTGTAGGGTGAATTTATTTACATTCTTTGTTTTTGTGATGCCTTATCTTTCAAATCCTTGAAGTTTTATTTCCAGTCCATTGGGCTTTCTATTATAACACAATTCGAGAATTAGCACAATACAAGGGACTACAGTATCTTAGAAGTCCTGAATCTTGTCCTAGCTTTCCCACTGCCTAACCTTATAATTACAAAGAAGCCCCTTCCCTTCAGGCTCAGTTTCCTCTTCTGTAAAATGAGATAGGTGTTGTGAAACCAGATAATAGCTAGAGTCCCTTCCATTTCTTAACTTCCTGGGACCTGAATATTTATAATCTTTTGACATGTGTTTCAGGATCATCCAGATGCTTGGTCTCTGATTGGCAATCTTCATTTGGCCAAGCAAGAATGGGGTCCAGGTCAGAAGAAATTTGAGAGAATATTAAAGCAACCATCAACTCAAAATGATACATATTCTATGCTGGCCCTTGGCAATGTTTGGCTACAAACTTTGCATCAACCCACCAGAGACCGAGAGAAGGTAATATCTTTATTTATTGAAGGTAGGATTTGGCTTGTCTTTGATGGAAATACCTAGCATCTCTACCTAATGATGTTGTTTCTCTTCTTTAGGAAAAACGACATCAGGATCGTGCACTAGCCATCTACAAGCAAGTCCTCAGAAATGATCCTAAGAACCTCTATGCTGCCAATGGCATAGGTAGTGTAAGGCTTGTATATTTGCACTAGTTTGAAATTTATGATTCGGAGACGAGTGATGGTGAATCTTAGTGCAACACTGAGGTTATTACCCTGAATTTCTCTATAAATACAATTATTCTGAAATATGATTTGCTATTTTTGTTTGTCCTAATTTCCTACTGGGTGCTGTTAGCTTAAGTAAAAAAAATATTTTTGTGTATTTCACTTCTCTTTAGGTGCTGTGCTGGCCCACAAAGGATATTTCCGTGAAGCTCGTGATGTATTTGCCCAAGTAAGAGAAGCAACTGCAGATATTAGTGATGTGTGGCTAAACTTAGCACACATCTATGTGGAGCAGAAGCAGTATATCAGTGCTGTTCAGATGGTAATTTATCTTTTCCTTGGATCATCTAAAAACAATAGAAAATTTGGGATAAAAATTTAAGACATCAATTTTATTGATGGACTAGAACTCTTAACCACTTCTGCCCTCTAGTGGAATTAAATACCATTTTTTGGTCATTCTTTCTAATGATGTCCATTTAAAAATTTAAGTCAGATCATATTATAAACAAACTTAATGGGTACATCAAGGGCTATATTTGATATTGTTATAATTATGTTGTTAGTATGCATTAACTTGAGGCAAGATAATGCAATACCGGAATTCTAGTAAGTTAGGAAATGCTCTAAATCTGATAGAGAAATGTACACACCTTAAAATTGTGAAATTTCTAAGGTGAAAGGCCAGAGATTGTTTAGTCTGATGTAGCCAAAAAATGGTCACTCAGCCCTTTTCTTGAATGCCTCCAGTGAAGGGAAACTCATGGGCTAGCTTATTATTCCACTTTTGGGTTTTTAGGAATAATTTTTATTATTATCTTTTGTTTCTATATCACTTACCTTTTAAGAGGGTAAAGAATGAGTTCATCAAAACTACTAACACTTTGAAAAAAATCTGACATTCTATGTAGTGTTGCACACTTAGTCCTAGCATATGTGCAAGGTGTGAAGAAGTGGTACCCTTGGGGGCAGCCAGGTGGCACAGTGAGTAAGAGCACTGGCCCCAGAGTCGGGATGACCTGGGATCGAATCTGGGCTCTGATACTTAGCACCACACCCAGAAATAACTGGCCTTGTAACCTTGAGCAAGTTACTTAACCCCAATTGCTTAAAAAAAAAAAAAAGAAGTGGTACCCTCTCATATCTCTTCTTTATGCCAGTTATAATTTGCAGCATCTTGTTCTGATTATCTTGTTTTTCTTTTCTTTAACATTGTTTTCGTAATTGTTTTTAGTGTTTTCTTTGTTGTGCTTCCTTTACTTTGCATCACTTTATCTGTCAGGAATGGGGAACCTGTGATCTTCTTGGTCCTAGGGTGCAACCTTATGACTGAGTCCAAATTTAACAGAATAAATTCTTTTATGAAGGGGGATTTATTCTGTGAAGTTTGGATTCAGTCAAAGAGCCACACTTGAGGATCTAGAGGGCCACATGTGGCCTCGAGGCTGCAGGTTCCCCACCCCTGGGACTAAATCTTCCCATACTTCTCTGTATTCACCACATGGATTCTTTCTTACAGAGTACCACAGTTGGTTTAGCCATTACCCAATCAATGGGCATCTACTTTTTCAATTCTTTGCTAATACAAAAAAAAATCATGCTATAGATATTTGGTGTACATGGGGCTTTTTTTCTTGTTATCAACCTCTTTTGTATCTATACCTAAGCAGTGGAATTTCTAGGTATGGATGATTTAGGGTCTGTCACAAATTCAAAGATAGAATGGTCACATCCCTTTGCACATAGTAGAACTTAGTATTTGCTGAATTGAACTAAAGATTCTCATAGTTTCCACTCAGACAATTCTTTGTGGGTAAGAGGTCCACAGTACACATTCCCTTTTTTCATTCTTTCACCTTTTTAAAAATGAAATTATCATTAAAGCAAGTTATGAAATTGATTTGCTCTTAGCAGAGAGAATGTGCCAACATATATCCAGGTTTTTGAAGTCCCCCATCATGACTAGACCATGTTCCTGTTTCAGGCTTATGATCTCTAGTAAATTCTTAGTCTTTTTCCTCTTTTAGTCTAACTAGTCAATAAGATACTCCAAATACACTATCCTTGATCTTTACCTCAATGTTTTCCAGCCTTAGTTCCCAAATTTCTCATATGATTAGATCTTTTTTTTTTAGAAGACAAGCAAAACATTTATTCAGAAACCAGAAAACTAAATCCCCAAAACCAGAAAGCTGATTCCATCATAGCAGCAAAGAAGTTAATACACCTTAACACCACAGAGAGCCTTCCAGAAACCAGTACTCACAAGTCTAGCTGTCTACTTGCCTGCTCTCTTCTCTCTTCCACTGTCTAGCTGCTGACTCCCAGCTTCCTGTGAGCTCTGTTCTACCCTTCAGTAAACTCCTCCCACCACAGGCACCATGTGATTACATTCAGCCTATCGGGGGCAGGGGAAAAATCTTCAAATCAGGGAAGGTCTTCAAATTCCCATTACCATTACATTCGGCCCGAAGATCTTTCATGTCCCTTACATAGCAAAAATATATTAACAATACATTTCATTACATAGGTTAGTGGGAGTTTAAGGGGTAACTGGTGTCAACAGAACTTTACAACAATAAAATAGGGATAGCAGAAAATAAGCACATAAAACAGAATCTTGGGGTGGTGGCTTGGGCACAAGCACCTCATCATTCCCCTCTCGAACAAATGGGGCTCAAAATCTTGGGGGAATGGGCAAAGGTCTCTTCTCCCAGAGCTACTTTCTGCTGAAATTGGATATAGAGCTGTCCCTGCCCCAAGAGGTCCCATTTGAGAGGTCAGTTCTTTAGCTGGCATCCAGAGCTTGTTTGATGCCAGGTCCAGGGGTGACATAAGTATATCTTCTTAATATTGAACACTGTCTATACAATACATGAGGGAGAGCCTCTTTATGGGGTCAAATTTGCCTCCTTCAGTTAATATCTCTTTCCTTGCTTATTTCTTGTATTTGGTGCTTTTGTGTTTACACATCTCAGGCCAGGGATTTTAAGTAACTGCCTCTTTCCTTGAATTTTGTTTCCTGTAAATTTCAGAGTATCTCTTTTTCTAGTCTTCTTACATTGTAGCACTTTATAGTATCTAACTTCATGAATAATTTGTAGTGGTTTTCTCCATCCCTCTTCTTTTCAGTTTAAGCTGTTTTCATTCCATTTACAAGTTTCCAGGCAAATACATTTTTTGGATGTACTCCCTGACCAGGTCCTGTTGATCAACAAGCATTTATTAAATTCCTACTGCATACTAGGCACTGTTGATAGAGTTTTAACTTGTAGTCCAGGAATCCAGATGTCATTTTCAGAGCTCATTTTTAACTGCCTGGCCACTTCCCTCTCTGTGCCTGGTTTACTTGTTTATAGAATGGACCTAGTAATACCATTTCTACTTACCACATATAGCTGTTGTTGAGGAACAAATGAGATAATGACTGTAACGTGTTTTATGAACCGTTAAACACTATGTAAATGTTAGCTGCTACCATTTTATGCAGTGAGACTTAGGTAAACAGGGACCAGAGTAGGCATTTATTGTACGTTCATTGTAGCGATTGAGATTAACTCCACTTGCCATCTGCCAGGCTGTGAAAATGGCCTTATTGTACGACCCTTATTGCAATAGTAACATTTATTTTTTTTGGCCTTCTACCTATAAAAAAAAAAATCACAAGTTCTTATGTGAGATACTATAGTTGTCTTGATTTTTCTTGGTCATCTTTAGTAGCTAGTGAGCTCCTTCTTACTTGCTATTTGGTCAGGCCCCAGCCACCACCAGTAGGGCTGAGCTGGGACAGGGTCGAAAGTAGAGACTCTGTGGTTGGGGCTGGGAAGAAAGTATGCGAGGGCGTGTTGTTCAGAATTGTCACCTAGTACTCTTCTGCCTGCCATTGGCACAGACAGTTCAGAGTTGCTTGTGCCCCAAATTATAGAGTAACACAACTTTCTCAAATACATTTTTGAATGGTCCAGTTTTATGTTACCAAAGTGTGTCCTGAGTGAAGTTAAAACAAAAACACAACTGAGATAATTTTCTGAAACTCTGGGACCTTTTGAAAAGGCCTTGGCCATTTGGTGAGCAGAGCTTTAATTACATGGACTCATGCTGGAATGGTCTTGTAAACTACGATATATTTCAAGCAACTTCTCTTTCCTTTCTAGTATGAAAACTGCCTGCGAAAGTTCTACAAACACCAGAATACAGAGGTGGTGTTGTATTTGGCCCGCGCCCTCTTCAAGTGTGGCAAGCTGCAGGAGTGCAAGCAGACTTTGCTCAAGGTAAGAAGTTTGTCTGATCCCAGCCAGCCTGGATGCTTGGCTGGCATGGGATTGCTCCGTCAGACGTTTTTTCATGTTTGTGCATCTCTGAAAACTACCTGGAAAAGGAAGCCAGATCAAGATCCGTCCCTCATCTGGCTTAGCTCATGGAACCTCTTTCTTTTTGCTTTGTACTAACACAGGCTAGACACGTGGCACCCAGTGATACAGTCCTCATGTTCAATGTGGCTCTGGTACTTCAGAGGCTGGCTACTTCTGTTCTTAAGGACGAGAAGAGTAATCTCAAGGAGGTGCTTAATGCTGTTAAAGAACTGGAACTCGCCCACAGGTAAAGAAAGAACTTTGGGAAATGTCATTTGGAATATGGTATTTCCTTATTCATTCAACAAAGATTTAAGTGTACAAGGTACTGAGAAGAGGCATGAAGAGAGACACCTCTAAAGATAAATAAAATACGTTTCCTACCTTCAGGCTAGTAAATCTAGTTGTAGTAATCTACAAACCTGGAGTTTGCAAAGTTTGCTTAAGTTAATTTCTTGACTACAGAATAAGGATGCAGTGTTGCTGGGAATATATTCTATAAGGGACTTAATATATTTCTAGCACTATTTGACCTGGGCAAACTATTTTTATATGAGCCCTTATTTGACTCATCAAAGTATTTATTCTTCAATACTTTAAAAAAAATCCACAATTCCATTTGTGTGGTTACCTCCTTTGTGGACACAGAGTACTTTTTGTTAGAGGATTTTAAAGCCAATAGAGAAACTTTTTGCCTTCAACATATATTGTGTTTATATTTTAATTTTTTAAAACCTCCTTGAGGGCAGAAAATTTTTTTTTTAAATAATTCTTTTTGTTCACAACACATGCCTAGAATACAGTAGTAAGTACTCATTGAGTGGTTTTAGGACATCCTGATTTAATCTGAAGTTAATTTTTGTTATAACCAAGGACAGCATTAAATATGAATTTCCTTACTGTGATTAACTTTTCCATGTTAAAATATTTTTGATTATTGCAGATAACTTTATTCATTGATTTTAATTATAAGCATATTTTGTCTGCTCTTTAAAATATTGATCTCATTTTACTTTTGATATTATAGCATCTTTTTGTAGAGGTTGAATATATATATGAGTCTTTTAAAGGTTTTTTAAATTGTAAATTTAAAATTCTAAAATAATTTGTTTCTTGAGACATTGAATAATTTTTAAAACCACTTATAGGATGTTCTTTCAACTTACTATTAAATATCCTTTTTCCCTCCATCTCCAAACTAGGTATTTTAGTTATTTGAGTAAAGTTGGAGACAAAATGAGATTTGACTTGGCCCTTGCTGCTACAGAAGCCAGGTAAGAGTCTTCATGTTGCTGAAACATGGTGGTGTTGGTAACAATCAACTTTGTCAGGTGTGGCCATTATTTTATGCCATTAGTGATTGCCTAGAAAATGTAACAACAGAATCAAAGGTTAATTCTTCTAGACTAGCTCAAGGCAGACCTGAAGGACTGGTTGTAGTATTGTGGAAAGAGTCTTGAATGGGTTGGGTTTTGGGACACCTGACTTCTTTTCCCAGTGCTGCAACTCACTGGCTGTCTATGTGACAGTGGGGAAGTCCTTCATTCTCCCTCTCTGGGTTTTAGTTTCTTCATCTGTAAAAGGGGGCAGGTGTGCTGTTTTGGATTTACTCATGTTTGTGAATGTGATGTTTTATCAAATAGAATGTAAGCTCCTTGAGGGTGGAGTCTGCTTTTGTTCTTTTGCTTTTTTTTATTGTCTCTGTATCATTGCCAGTACCCCCCTGCTTCATAATAGGTGCTTAATAAGTATTTATGAGTTGATTGATTCTAAGGTTGTTTTCAGATATGTCATTTTATGCCTCTGTGATGTTATAAACTTCTTAAAATCTCAATTGTTCTATGAAACCTCCCTCTCCAGACCAAGGTTATTCTTGTTGAGGCCTGGTGTTCTCATAGGGAATTTGCAGAACTGATTATGGACAAATGCTGTTTATGGGAAAAATGACCTTAGGCTAATCATGGAGTAACCTTTCTGGATGTCCATGAGGTGAATAAATTGAGGGGTAGATGATCTGCTAGGTTCCTTCCACCTCTATAGTCTTTGAACTCTGAATTTAAGTAAAGGACTTATGTGGTGTTTGTTTTGTCCCCATAATCAAATGCATTTCCCAAGTCCAGGTCACAATGTATGAGTCTGAGTTTGACAGCTTTTCCTTTTCTCAAATAAAAAACTGTTTCTTAGCATTGCTTTAAACTTGAATATATGTTTTTGATTAAATAATTTGTTATTTTTGTGAATTAAGGATTGACATAAATATCAAATTATGCTCCTTCGGGAGCTATTTGCATTATAAGGATAAGCCTTGCCACCTGTGTTTCTCTAAATGTTCCAGGCAGTGCTCTGATTTACTGAGCCAGGCTCAATACCACGTGGCCCGGGCACGCAAGCAAGATGAAGAAGAGAGGGAGCTACGGGCCAAGCAGGAGCAGGAGAAAGAATTGTTACGGCAGAAGCTGCTCAAGGAACAGGTTCTGTTGATTTGTTCACTCTGGGGTGTGGCAACATTGGTCATGGGGAATCTGGGGAAACCAAGAGCTGCCGTCTTGTCAGAGGTGGTGGATCTTTGGGGAAACCCTGCAGATTGAGCATCCATACAGCCAGGGCCCTTGGGCCTACGTACGTGAGGCATACTGACGGACTTTCTCCTTTGTTTTGTGTATTTCACAGGAAGAGAAGCGTCTTCGAGAGAAAGAAGAGCAGAAGAAACTCCTGGAGCAGCGAGCCCAGTATGTAGAGAAGACCAAGAACATCCTCATGTTCACAGGGGAAGCCGAAGGAGCAAAGGAAAAAAAGAGAGGCGGTGGTGGCGGAGGCGGAGGCAGGGTGCGTTTAACCTACAGTTAAAAAGATCTGATAATATTCTTTCACTATAGAATTTTTAAAAATTGGACCTGGCTGAGACATCATTCCCTGGGTACTTACTAAGTGGGATTTAACGGGTAAATAGAATGGAAAGATGGAGTAAGCATTTATTAAGTGCCTACTGCATGCCAGCCACTAAGCTAAATGCTTTATAAATATCTCATTTGATCCTCACAAAACCCCTGGGTGGTAGTGTGATTATTAACCCTGTTTTATAATTGAGAAAATTGAGGCAAACAAGTGACTTGCCCAGGGTTGCAGAGTTAGTGTCTGAGCGTGGATTTGAACTCAGGTTTTCCCGACATAGGCCTGGAGCTCTGTCCATTTTTCCACGTTGATGCCTCAGTATAGCTGTAAAGTAAAAATAGCTCTGATAGGGTAAATGGTTTTAGATCCCTTTTTACCCAAATGTGGTCCACTTACCAAGGAATCATTGGTTTTGGTTTCCTTTGGGTTTCAGCGTTCTAAGAAGGGAGGTGAGTTTGATGAATTTGTCAATGATGACACGGATGAAGACATGCCTGTGTCCAAGAAGAAGAAGAAAAGGAAAGGCAGTGGAAGCGAACAAGAAGGGGAAGAGGAGGAGGGGGAGAGGAAGAAGAAGAAGCGGAGGAGGTAACTAGTCTTGAAGGAGCCCTTGACTGTTTTTCTTGGCTTCCTGAAAACAGTGTGTTTCACAGATTTGTACTAAAATACAAAAGCAGTTTAGAGTTCTTCTAGTGTCTGACACATAGTTTGTATTTGGATAGTTGGAAGGGCCTGTGGTGACGCTCCTGGTGTGGGTTTTCCTTCCCACCTCTTCTCCAACTAATCTTTCATTTGAGCCTCACAAAGAGCAAAATCTGTTTTAAAGTAGGCACAGTCTTAGTAAACTTTGTAAATTAGGTGCTATTATTACCCCCATTTTACAGATGAGGAAACCGATGCCAAGAGAATTTAAGTGACTTTGCCCAGTCACAGAGCTAAGGAGTATCTGAGGCAGGATTCCAACTCGTGTCTCCCTGACTCCATGTCCAGCACTCTGTGTACTCCTCCTGGCTGCTCTGAATTGTCACGGGCTCCAGCATTCAGCCTCTGGTGGTCTCACCTCACACTTAACTAGACTAGTTCCCAAATAATGAATGAATGCATGAAAAAGCATCTGGTAAACACTAAGCTGTGCCAAGCACTGCGCTAAACTCTGGGATACAAATAGAAGAATCAGGATAGTCCAGGTGGAGGAGACAGCACATATAAGGCAATTTAGCTGCAGGGTAAATGGAAGGAAGTACTCAGGGTCTAGCAGAGGGACAGATGGCAAGGCCAGGGGTCCTTGCCTTCAGGTCAGATGGCAGTGCCAGGGGCTGAAGGACTGGTGGTAGCACCTGGTGCTCCTCCATCTTCCCAGAAGGATTAGAGGTGATGAGTCTTGTCTTGTGAGGAATCAAGCCCCTCAATGGATTCTGAAGGGAGGGGCAGAGGAGCAAGGTTCTCCTGTTTTTCTTCTGTCTCCTTGTCTCTCCCCTGCTGCTGTCCTTACACCAACCACCCTGACCCCCATCTTCCTTCTGCATAAACATAGTGAAGATAATGAATTGTGGCATTCAGAGTATGACTGGCTCTGGTAGATGGGGTAACATATGCTTTTCTCTGATTGTTAGTGAACATAAACAATTGCTATCATTCTTGATAGCTTTCTTATTTGATTATATTTTTTCTTCAACATAGAAAGTACATGAAGAAAATGAGAGAGGGAAATAGATCAAGGTAGCCATGGAATATAGTTCCAAGTCAAGGAACAAACCAGTAGGAGACAGTGTTGGGTTAGGGAACTGTGGAATAGAGCTAAGCCAGAGCACTGCCTTCAGTTTAATTCCATGTCTACAGACGTGGAGTCTTACTACAGAAATCTGTGAGCTTCCCTAGTGCCTTCAGCCCTTCCTTCTGCAGAACCCAGAAATACCTGCCCCAGCCCATGTTCTGGCGGTGTCACAGCCTTTGGGAACCTGTAGTGCTCTCCATGCCACAGGGAAGGCGTAGCACAGGATTTCTTGTAGAGCTCATTGTGCTGAAAGTAGTGCTGATGGGAAAGCCTAGTCATCATCTGATCTTAAGACATTTCATTCTTTTTTTAGCTTTTCCTTAAGACAAAGATTCTTAACCTGAGGGCTGTGAACTTGTTTTATAAAATTTAAATAACTGTTTTTCAACATAATTGGTTTCCTTTGTAATGCTATGTATTTAAAAACATTTTTCTGAGAAAGGAATTCACAGACTTCATAGGAGACCATGACAAAAACTGTTAAGAATCCCTACTCAAACTATGGCTTTGTGTATAGCAAAGATAATGTGGTACTGAAAGACCTCAAACTATAACAGAACTTAGAACATCTCCATGTTTCATCTCTACATTCATGATTGTTGTGCCTAAAGTTGCAACGTGGACCTTTTGTTTCTAATCATTAAAAGCATTTGGAAAAAGAGTAACGATGTGCTGCCCTCTGTAGCTTTGAGAAGGATAATAAATGGGTGCAGACGAGCTTTGATCATGCTCCTCACATTACCCTGCTTTAGGTGACTGCCTATCACAGACCTGTGTAAAGCTCACCCTGCATTAGATTAACAGGAGAGGATTGATGTTTCCTAAGTCTGTGAGTGCATCTTGCTTGAGTGCATAGTTTTTGCTGTCTTGGACCATGTACATAAAGGAAGGATCTATGAGGTATAGAAAACCTGGTCTCTGTCCTTGAGGATTTTACAATGTAGCTAGGGACACTAACTGTGTGTTCATATAAAAGTATATAGCAGTATCTGTGGCTAGGGTGGTATTCTAACAGGCATGAATGTTTCTCAAGTGTGTTCTTTGTCTCTTTGTCTTTGTGAAGACCACCCAAGGGGGATGAGGGATCTGATGAGGAAGAAGCTGAAAATGGCCCCAGGCCGAAAAAGCGTCGCCCACCTAAAACAGAAAAGAAGAAGGCCGTAAGTACATTCTGTGGAGTTTTCACACCTTGTTCATTTGTACACTTCTCTTTTGGGGAAGGATTGGGGCTGGGTTTGTGCTTTCATTTGGTATGTGGAACTCCCTGATGAGGAACCTCTCTAGCAGTGCAGATCCACAAGCTCTTGGCAATTTCTTGACTTAGATAGTGGTCTAGGGAACTTGCTGCAAGTCTTCTGGATTCTGAAACCAGCTTTTGCACTCTGCTATGACATTTCTCTTTTATTCAGTATCCTCTGTAAATAAGATAAATAAAGCAGGTACCCTCAAGAACCTTACATTTTTTTGGGGAAATGAGATGTTTGCAAATCAAGTGAAAGCCTAGACTGTGAGCCTAAGTAAGGAGAATCCAAAGTGCAGTGAGCTCAGGACAGACAAGAATTTATTTCTAGCTGGGGAATGTCAGAGGATTCTAGGAAGAGGTGACACTTGGGCTGTGCCTTGCAGAGGGTAGTTAGGATGCTAGTGGTCAGAGGGGAATGGCGTTCTAGTGGTGGAACCAAGAAGATGAGAAACAATAGCTAACGTTTATATAGCTCTTACTGTGTGCTAGGCACTGTGCTATGCACTTTATGATTGTTGCCTCATTTTATACACATGACAATCCTGGGAGTTAGGTGTTATTATCCCCATTTTATAGATGAGGAAATTGAGGTGAACAGAGGTTAAATGACTCACCCAAGGTCACACAGCTAGTACATACCTGAGGTTGGATTTGAACTCAGGTCTTCCTGACTCCTGGCCCTGCACCCTATCCACTGTGCCCCCTAGCTGTCTAAAAAGTATCAAAGGAGATAAAAGAGTAATAAAGTAAAGTAAAAAAGTAACTAAAAAGTATCTAAAAGAGATCAAAGGTATGGCATTGGGTAGGGTAGTAAATAATGGAAGATAGTGAGATTGGGACTTAACTTGTTTGATTGGTTCATAGAAGTCATAATGAGCAGTAATGGGAAAAATGGTTAACAGAATAGTTTGGATGTCCGAAATGCCATGAGTTTGGATTGTACTCGGTAAACAGTGTGGGTTTCAGGAATTATGGGGAGCAAAGGGAAGAGTATCATTTTGTACACCCTGAAAATAACTCCCTCACGTAATAAGACTGTGGGGCACAAATGGTAGTGTTTTATTTAAAGTTACTCAATTATTCCTTGGTTCTACTTTATATAATCAGTTTAACAAAATTATCTAGAATTAAATTTTTCACTAATTGTGTGATTTTTTTATTTTAGCCTAAGCCAGAACGGTTGCCTCCTTCAATGAAGGGAAAAATAAAATCAAAAGCCATAATCTCATCAAGTGATGATTCTTCAGATGAAGATAAACTTAAAATTGCTGATGAGGGGTAGGTATTTTTTCTCTTGACAAATTTTTCTGCTGTGATAATGTATGTGGATGAAAATAATTGTTAACTAAACCTGTTTGCTTGAAAAAGCTTTGTGTTCTTGTACCAGCAGGGAAATAGAGTTTGGAGAACATAGGATGAGGTCTGAGTGCCTTCACTAGTACCGAGTGCTTTGGCTAGTATAGAGTGTCCTCCGTGTTTTTCCTTCTCCCTCTCTGCCTCTATTTTCTAGCCACGGAAGGAGAATAGTGGGCTCTGGGTGTTCGCAGGATGGAGAATGATGAATAGGGAAAGGGAGTTTTGTACAAGGGGGTTTCTCCCTTTATAACACTTGATGAACAGAAGGGTCAGAAGACTTGAGCCTTCAGGCTGCCAAATTATAACAGCATAAAAATTGTCCCCCTTATTCAGACCAGTGAGCTATTCAGCCTATGATTCCATTTCTGACAGGCACCAAAGGATGTGTTGCTGAAGGAGATAGTTGTTTTCTCTGATATCGGCCTTAATGATGTGGGGAAGGTGCCCTGAAACATCCCAGTTTTCTTCGTTCCTTATAGCTGAATTCCTCTATGCTTTTTTTCTATCTCTCTGTTATTTCAGTATTTGAGTGCTCTGATTTTAATGACTCACATGTGGAATACTGTGAAATCTTTTCTTGGACTTAGATTGTTTTTATACAGACTTCCTCATTCAGACATATGGCAAACAAGTCTATATTCACTTTCTCTAGTATTTGTGTGATTTCAGCAATAGTCCCCAGGCCTTCTTTCCCAGCTGAAGTACGTTCCATTTTTTAGAGGTCATCAAACCTCCACCTGATAATTGAGTATCCATTAAACATTCCCTCCAAATCAGACCTCTCCTTGAGCCCCAGGTCTCCCAGTTAAAGATAGCATCCCCTTAGGGTTTGTTTGCTTTTCATTTATGTAAACTCCTCCCTGTTCTGTGTTTACTGAGTCCCCAGAGCCCTCAGCACAACTGGTGTTTTTGTTTGTCAGACATGCCAGGAACAGCAATAGTGATTCAGATGACGGCGATCTACGCAAGAAACGTGTAATGTCTGAGAGTGATTCTGACGAGAACCCAAATCAGTCTGGAAGTGAAGAGGGCAGCCCCCGGAGATCCAGCGTACAACAGTCTGAGGAGGACTCTGACAGTGACCAGTCAGCTCCAAAGAGGAGACGCTCAGTGTCTGAACAGTCTGACAACGAGTCCGTTCAGTCAGGAAGGAGCCACTCTGCAGGTTCTGACAATGAGTCCCGGCCAGCTTCACCAAGTGCTGATTCAGACCGGGAATCAGAGAGAGCCTCTGATAATGAGGCTTCCGCAAGGGGCTCTGGGAATGACTCAGAACCAGAGGCTTCCAACAATGAGGCCTCAGAGCGGGGTTCCGATGATAGCGATTAGATTTTAGTTTGTAAATAAGCTAAATTTCTGGAAGGAAACCTTTTTTTAATATATGAAAGCTGTGAAATGCTTGAAATGTTTAGTAAAACTTGTGAAAATTTTCTGAAGGCAATTTTTTTCTATCAAATTATATATTACTAAATCCTGAGAGACATTTTCTTGTGCCAGAGACCAATATTTGAGTTTCTTGTGCAAATGAAGTCTACTCTCCAATGTGGAACAGAGCCACCTGTCATATGTGAAAATTACACTTAAAAATAAAACCAGTGAGTCCTTCCTGGAGTAGTTTGGCTGCAATTTTGGCCTATGTCCCAGGTCCTCTATGTGTTTAGCTGCATTAGATAAATGATTTTTTAATAAAAGGTGCAAGGAAGTATCTATTTCCTTTATTACCTTTCCATTAATATCTTGGTCTTTCTTGGAATTAGGTCAAGACTTTACTTTCCAGTTAGACACATAATTTGTGATTACACCAAAATAAGCAAAAAGAAGGAGGTTTTTCCCCCCAAAAAAAATCCTGCAGAGAAGTCATTTACAGGCATGGCGGATAATTCCTCAGGAGAAAAAATGTGTGAAAAGATCCCTTATTAGTCAAATATAAAGCTCTGCCTAAGCAAACCATTTAATAAAATTCTGTTGTTACAAACTTTTGTGGATAACCTCATTTGTTTTGTTACTGAAGTAGGAATCAAAATGCCCTGCCAGCAGGGTTGATTGATCAACTGAGCAGGGAAGATGTGGCTAGACAGTAGTTTATGTGAAAAATATCTGGGGCTTTAAGGAGGCTGCAGGTTCAATGTGAGTCAGAATTAATGGCAACCAAAAAGCTGATGCTGTATTTAGCTGTATTGAGTGAGAAGTGGGGGCCACTAGGTGGCACAGTGAATATCGCACTGGCCCTGGAGTCAAGAGGACCTGAGTTCAAATCAGACCTCAGACATTTAACACTTTACTAGCTGTGTGACCTTGGGCAAGTCACTTAACCTCAATTGCCCTACATTCCTCCAAGAAGAAAAAAAGAAGGCAGTCATCCTCCTATACTCTACCCTGACCAGACCACATCTGGGGTTTTGTTTTTGGTTCTGGGAAGGTCATTGACTAGTTAGAGGTCAACCACAATTGGTGAAAGGCTTGGAAGTCATGCTTAGCCTGGAGAAAAGAAGAATTGGGGGAGACATAAAAGATTTTCAGTATTTGTCATATGGAACATGGCCTGAAAGTGTGTTGTTTAATCCCAGAGGACAGAGCCAGAAGCAACTGGCAAAAGTTGTAGAGGTAAATTTGAGCTCAGGTTAGGAAAAGCTGGATGATGAGGACCGTCAATAAATGAAATGGGCTTTCCTAGGAAGTAGTAACAACCTTTCCCCTTACTCCCACCTTGAAGTTTTCAGTAAAATTTAGGCTGGTTAGGATAACCATTCGGAATTCTTAGGGGACATTCTTGGCCATGTATGGGTTAGACATGAGGGTTTCTGGGGCTTCTTCCTGCTCTTGGGCTTTATCTTCTACAAAAGGAAAGTATTAAGCTTGACCTCTAACATCCTTTCCAACTTTAAATCTATGTATGGTCAATAGAGACCCAATCTTGGAGTTATTAAGACCAAGAGTTGCATGAATTTCATATGCTCAAGAGAGGAAGAATTTCCATACTGATGAAATCACAGACCTGGGCCGATAAAGATATATATAAATATGGATACATAGATACGTGTAGGTATAATATACAGATATGTAGCACAGATGTTCAGGTACTATGTAACATGTTGCTATATATACATATCAGCATACATAGGTTGCTTCAATATAGATACAACTCTGTGCATTATTTATGTATCTGTATGTAAGCTGATGCTTAAATCTACTTAGATTCAGCCCCAATCTTACCCAGAACTGCAGTCCTATATTTTCAAATACCTGTTGGGCAGCTCCACTGGGGATGCCTTTGGAACTCAACATGAACCCAAATGACTAAATTAATCATTTCCCCCCTCAAACCTTCTTTCACATGTCCAGAAAACTTCCCTGTTTCACTTGCTGGCACTACTACACTCCCATGTTAACCAGCCTAAAAGACAGTGGTTTTCTCTAACCCTACCCCACCCTCCATGTCCCTCAATTCTAAATAACCCTTATATACAGTCATCCTCTGAAATCTTAGCATTGATGAGAGTTCTAAAAACCCGAACATTGTTTTTCTTTATAATGTTGCATTAAATAAAATTATTCTAGTTCTGCTCCCTTCACTCTGTATTAACATTCATAGGTATGTTCCCAGTTTCTTCTGAAATTGTCTGTTTGTCTTTTGTTATGGTGTAGTATATACCACTACATTCATATACCCTAGTTTGTCCATTTCCCAATAGGTGAGCTCCCCTTTACTTCCTACTTTTTTCCTACTACAAAAGAGTTGCTAATAAATATTTTTGCATATATGGGGTCTTTTCGCCTCTTTGATAGCTTGGTCAAGTGCTATGCACATTTTAATAACTTTGGGGGCTTAATTCCAAATTGTTTTTCAGAATAGATGGACCAAATCACAACACCCTGCATTAGTGTGCCCATTTTCTCTCAGCCTCTCCATGTATCATTTTCCTCTTGTCCTCTTTGCCAGTCTGATGGATGTGAAGTGGAAACTCATAGATGACTTAATAAACATTTCTCTAATTATTAATGATTTGGAACATTGTATATAATTATTGATAACTTGGATTCCTGCTTTTGAAAATTGTCTTTCATGTCTTTTGATGATTTATTTATTGGGGCATGATCCTCAATTTGAAATTTGAATGAGTTTCTTATATATTTTGGAAATCATCAGAGAAACTTGCTGCAAAGATTTTTCTCCCAGTTGTTTTTCTTGTAGCCATAGGATTTTATCAAATTCATAGAGAATTAGGATTGGAAGGAAGCTCTGAGAATCATAAGAATACTTTCTAGAATTGGAAGAGATCTTGGAAGTCGTCTGATCTACCCTTTCACTTTTACAGATGAGGAGACTGAGTCCCAGAGAGTTTAAGTGAATTGTCCAGGATAACATGGGTCATAAGAAGCATCAGAAGCCTTTTGCTTTGCTCTATGGAAGCTTATTATGTCTCTACCTTAGAGAGAAACTATAGGGGTATACTTATGGTGTATTTATTTATTTATTTATTACCTAAAGCCACCTACTAAGTTGGGCATGGGCCAAGCCTATTCTTTTCTCTCATGGTTTATTTGCTGCTTCATGTAGGGATGGTGATTATGTTGGTGGTGGTGGTAGTGTGTGTGTGTGTGTGTGTGTGTGTGTGTGTGTGTGTGTGATCCTTCCCCAAATATTGTTAACAGGGCAGTCCTGTGTGGTACGTGCCACTAGATTACTAGTCTCAGGGTGAGGTTAGGATTGTCTCTGAGACTTCTAGGAGTGGAGTCAAGATGGAGTAGGGAAGCACTCAGCCAAGCTCTCCCAATATTCCTCTCCAAACAACTTAAAAATAATGCCTCAAATTGAATTCTAGAGTGACAAAGGTCAAAGTGAAAAAAGGTCAGAGTGAAATATTCTTCCAGTCCAAAACAACATAGAAGGTTCGAAAGAGAGATCTGTGAGATGGTGTCTTGGCTGACCCAAAGCCCTGATGGATGAAACACGGTGGTGGAGACAGAAGTAGCAGCAACTTAGGGAGTTTCTAAGCCAGAGACAGTAAGGGACCTGGCAGCTGGTCAGAAAGAGATTACAGGGTATCCCCTGTGTTAGCATTAGACTAATGATCAGACTCTGGCATCTCTATTACCTACATCTACTTCTGGGTCACAGTTCAAGGTCAGAGAGGAGCACTTTTGATGAAAAGGGAATGGAAGCCCTAGGTGGGAAGAATAATTTCCAGACTCAAGGGATCAGGGACCCTGAGAAACAGTATCATTTCTGGTTCTGAGGGAGGAGGGACCCTGAGAGGCAGTACCATTTTCAAGCCCAAGGGATCAGAGGCCCTTCCTGGGTATGGACCAGAGTGAAGACCAAGAGAGCAGTGACCACACTCTTCCCAGCTCACACCACCTTGGAAACATCAAAAACTTCTACCTCTCCTCCCCCACCTCCCAACTAGCTTTAAAAATAACTGTGGAAAATTACTGAAGTTTGACACAGAGCTCCACCTCACCCCCTGATCAAACCCCAGCTACCCCATGATAGGAACAGAGCCTAATTTTAACAAACAAGCAGAAATAGAGGTTCCAAATCAATAAATAGGATGGAAAAATAAGCAAAAACAAAAAACAAAACAAAGAACATGACCATAAAAAGTTACTGTGGTGACAGGGAAGATCAGGACATAAACTCAGAAGAAATGAAGTCAAAACAACTACAAGCAAAGAAAAGATGTGAATTGGACACAAATCCAACAACAATAATTCATGGAAGAGCTAAAAATTATTTTCAAAATCAAATAAAAGTAATAGGTGGAAAATTAGGCAAAGAAGTGAAAGCAAAGGAAGAAAAGACAACAGCTTGGTAAAAGAGGCATGAAAAATATGGAAGAAGATAACACCTTATAAAACAGAATTAGTGGCTAAATTGAAAAAGAGGCACAAAAATTCATTGATGAAAACAACTTTAAAAGAACTGGCCAAATGGAAAAAGGTACAAAAGTTCACTGAAGAAAATAATTCCTTAAAAATTAGAATTGGGCAAGTGAAAGGTGATAACTCCAAGACATCAAGAAAAAAAATGAAACAAAGTCAAAAGACTGAAAAAAATTGAAATATATCATCAGAAAAACAACTGAACTGGAAAATAGATCCAGGAGAAATCATTTTAAAATTATTGGATTACCTGGAAGCCATGATAAAAAAAAAAAAAAGCCTAGACATCATCTTCAAGAAATTATCAAGGAAAACTGCCCTGATAGTCTAGAACCAGAGAATAAAATAGTTATTGAAAGAATCCACCAATTGTCTCCTGAAAGAGATCCCAAAATGAAAACTCTCAGGAATGTTATAGTCAAATTCCAGACCTCCCAGGCCAAAGAGAAAATACTTTAAACAACAAGAAAAAAAAAACATTCAAATACCATGGAGCCACAGTTAGATCTCACAAGATTTAGCACCTACCATGTTAAAGGGACAGAGGGCTTAGAACACTACATTCCAGAAGACAAAGGAACTAGGATTACAACCAAAATCACCTACCCAGCAAAGCTGAGTATAATCCTTCAAGGGAAAAAAATACACATTTAATGACTTTCAAGTATCCCTGATAAAAAAGAGCAGGACTGAATAGAAAATTTGACTTACAAATACAAGATTTGAGAAAATCATAAAAAATTTGAAAGAGAAATCATAAGGGACTCAATAAGGTTAAACTGTGTACCTTTTTATATGAGAAGATGATACATATATCTTCTAAGAACTCTTAATTTTAGGGCAGTTAGAAGCAGGGTGAAAGAGAGTGTGAGAGTGAGGCAGTTATTTTGGGATGATACTAAAAAATGAATAGGCAAGAAAGAGAGATGCCCTGGGAGAAGGGGAAAGGGAGAGGAAAAATGGAGAAAATTATCTCAGATAAAAGAGGCATACAAGGAAGAGCTTTTACATTGGAGGGGAAGTGGTAGGGGGATGGGCAATGCTTGAAGCTCATTCACATCTGAATTGATTCAAAAAGGAAAAAAAAAATATATATATATATATATATACATATTCAATTGGTAATAGAAGTCTCTCTCACCTGGTAGGAAAATAGGTGGGGAAAAGGATAAGAGAAAGGGGAGGTGATAAAAGGGAGAACAAATTAAAGAAGGCAGTGGTCAGAAGCAAAACAGACTTCAGAGGAGGGACAGGATAAAAAGAGAGAAGGATAAACAGAAGAAAATAAGACGAAAAGAAATGCACACTTAGTAATCATAGCTGTGAATGTGAACAGAATAAACTCACCCATAAAAGGAAAGTGACTAGCAGGATATAATGGAAACCAAAATCCAACAATATATTGTTTACAAGAAACACACTTGAGACAAGAGAGACACACACAGAGTTAAAATGGGTTGTAGCAGAATTTATTATGCTTCATCTGAAGTAAAACAAAAAAAGGCAGGGTTAGCAATCATGATCTCAGACAAAGCAAAAGCAAAAACAGACCTAATTGGGGTGGCTAGGTGGTGCAGTGAGTAAAGCACTGGCCCCGGAGTCAGGAGGACCCGAGTTCCTATGCGGCCTCAAACATTTAACACCCACACACACAAAAAACTAGCGTGTAACCTTGGGCAAGTTACTTAACCCCAATTGCCCTCCAAAATGCAAAAAAAAAAAAAAAAACCCAACAAAAAACAGACCTAATTAAAAAGGATCCAAAGGGAAACTACATTTTGCTAAAAGAAACCACAGACAATGAAGTAATAGTGATACCAAATAGGTATGTATCAAATGGTATTGCATCTAAAATTTTTTTTTTTAAGCAATTGGGGTTAAGTAACTTGCTCAAGGTTACATGGCCAGGTGTTTCTGTGTGGGTGCTAAGTGTCTGAGCCCAGGATTTGATCTCCAGGTCTTACTCAACACTGGAGCCAGTGCTCTTACTCGCTGTGCTACCTGGCCACCCCTGCATCTAAATTCTTATAGGAAAAATTAAACAAATCACAGGAGGAAATAAACAATAAAACTATACTAGTGGGGGACCTCAACCTTCCCCTCTCAGAACTAGATAAATTTAACCACAAAATTAATAAGAAATAAATTGAAGAGTTGAATAAAAAATTTAGATATAATAGACCTCTGGAAAAAAACTGAATGGCAATAGAAAGGAGTATACTTTTCTCAACTGTATGTGGCATCTTCACAAAAACTGATTATATATTAAGGCATAAAAACCCCACAACCAAATATGGAAAAGCAGAAATATGAAATGCACCCTTTTCAAACCCATAATGTAATTTTTATAATTACATTTAATAAAGGGTCATGGAAGCATAAATTAAAAACTAATAGGAAAGTAATTTAAAGAATGAGTGGGTGAATAAAGCACAGGCCCTGGGATTAGGAGGACCTGAGTTCAAATTAGGAGGACCTCAGACACAACACTTACTAGCCATGTGACCTTGGGCAAGTCACTTAACCCCAATTGCCCTTCCTTCTCTCCTCCAAAAAACAAAAAAAGAATAAGTCGGTCAAAGAACAAATCATAGAAACAATAAGTTCATAAAGAGAATGATAACAATGAGACAACATTCCAAAATTTGTAGGATGTAGCCAAAGCAGTACTTAGAGGAAAATGTATCTTTCTAAGTAAGAGAATAGTAAGAGAGAAAAAGAGCAAATCAATGCATTGAGCATGCATTAAAAAAAAAAAACTAGAAAAAGAATAAATTTTAAATCCCCAATTAAACATCAAAATGGAAATCCTGAAAATCACAGGAAAGATTAATGGAAGTGAAAGTTGAAAGTGAATGGATCAGATGAATTCACATGTGAATCCTACCAAACACTTAATGAACAATTAACCCCAACACTACATAAACTATTTGAACAAATAAGTAAAGAAGTCTTACAAAATTCCTTTTATAACACAAAAGGTTTGATACCTCAATTAGAAAGAGCAAAAATAGAGAAAGAAAACTATAGACCAATTTCCTTAATGAATATCGATGCAAAAAAATTTAAATAAAATGCTAGCAAAGAGATTACATCAACATATCACAAAAATAATAGACTATGACCAGGTGAGATTTATACTAGGAATAGTATAAGGTACTGAGGTACCACCTCACACCTATCAGATTAGCTAACATGACACAAAAGGAAAATGACAAATGCTGGAGAGAATGTGGAAAATTTTGGACACTAATATACTGTTGGTGGAGTTGTGAACCAACCATTCTGGAGAATAATTTGGAGCTATGTCCAAAGGGTTATAAAAGTATTCCTACCCTTTGACCTAGCAATACCACTACTAGGTCTGTATACCAAAGAAATCAAAGAAAAGGGGAAAAGACCTATTTGTACAGAAATATTTATAGCAGTTCTTTTTGTGATGGCAAAGAACTGGAAATTGAAGGGATATCTATCAATTGGAGAATGGTTGAACAAGTTATGGTATATGATTGTGATGCAATACTATTGTTCTATAAGAAATATTGAGCAGGATGGTTTCAGAAAAACCTGAGAAGACTTATATGAACTGATACAAAGTCAAGTGAGCAAAACCAGGAGAACATTGCACACAATAATAGCAGTATTGTAAAGATGATCAACTGTGAAAGACTTAGCTACTCTGATCAAAACAACTATTCAAGATAATTCCAAAGGACTTATGATTAAGGATGCCATCCTGCTCCAGAGAGAGAAATAATGAATTCTGAATGCAGAATAAAACATACTTAAAAAAAAAACTTCTTTGAAAATATTTTTGTTATTTATCTTTGTGTGTGTTTTCTTTTGTAATATGGCTGATATGGAAATGTTTTATATGACCTCACATGTATAATTAGAATCAAAGTGATTGCCTCTTCAAAGACGGGGAGATGTATGAAGGGGAGAGAATTTGGAATTCAAAAGTTTAAAAAAATCATTGTTAAATTTTTTTACATGTAAATAAGAAATATTTAATTAAATAAACATATATTAATGTTTTTTAAAAGTATTGTCCCCAAAATAATAATTTGGCTGTACCTATATTCCTGAGCATTCCAATGAACAGTTCTAGAGACAAAAAATATTTTGTATGATTTGATGGACCTTAATTCAATTTAATTCAGTGAGGAAATCAGTAAATACAGGATTTGTACAAAATAAATATTGAGTGGGGATCATGGGGTACTAACAACTGGGACAATCAGAAAAGACTCTTGCAGGAAATGGCATGAAATGTGACTTGAAGGAAAATAGAAGTTCTAAGAGGCAGAAGTAAAGAGAGCAGATTCTAAAGGAGAATAACACATAATTAGTATGTTTTATAAAAGGGAAGCAAGGTTATTGATTTTAAATGACAAGGAGAAGGGCATGCATTTTATTTTAGAGGCAATAGGGAGCCACAACAAGCTTCTTGAGGAATGGACAGAGTTGGACATTAGCCATGTCAATTTGGCAGCTTTGTAGAAGTACTGGAGATGAGTGCGACTGGGTGCAATGGGATCAGTTAAGAGACAGATGGAATAGAAGATTGCAGCAGTGATGGGTGCCCAAATTTAGGAGGCCATGGTACGAGTGGAAAGAGCAAATATGAAAGATGTTGAAGATGTAGAATCTACAAGACTTGGCAGCTGATTGGGTATAGGGGTGGGGGAGAGGGACAGCATGTATGAGAATGAATAGTCAAGGATAACTCCTAGGCTATGAGACTTAGGAATGGGAAGGATGGTGGTGGTCTTAACAGTAATATGGAGGTTAAGACAAGGGTTGGGTTTAGAAAGAATGGAAGTGGGTTCTGTTTTGGACATGTTGAATGGGAGGTGCCTATGAGACATCCAAGTGAAGGTGTCCTGTAGGCATTTGGAGATGTGCCACTGGAACTTAGGAGAAAGAAAAGAACTCATATATAAGTAAATGTGGGAGTTATGTGTCTAGTGATGATAGTTGAACCCATGGGAGTTGAAGATATCACCAAGAGAAAAAGAGTCTGTAGGACAGAGGTCTGGTTGGGCAGTGGGGGGTGGGGGAGGGTGAAGGGGTGAGGGCAGAAAAGAAGACAATCCTACAAACGAGACTGAAAAAAATCTGACAGGTGAGAGGAGAACTAGGAAAGATAAATATCATTAAAACCCAGGGAAGAAGAAAAAAATCCATACAGGGAGAGTAGACAATGATAATAATTTACACGACATTTTACATATGTTATCTCACTCAGTCCTTGAAATGACCCTATGAAGTAGGTGCTATTATAAGCCCCATTTTATAAATGAAGCTATTTGCTGGGGGGGGGGGACAAAGGGAGGTGTCACACAACCAGTTAGTGTCTAAGGTAGAGTTTGTTGTCAGGTGTTCCTGAACCCAAGTCCAGCTCTCTATCCAATTTTTGCCAACCTTTCTGCAACACTTCCACTCACTACAGAGAGGTCAAAAAGGATTATCATTAAGAAAAAGTCACTGGATTTTTCAGTAAAGAGGTCATTATAGAGAGTGTAGAAAGGGGTAAAATGTAAGACTGGAAAGGTGGGAAGGGAATAGATTGTAAACAAGTTTCAATTGCCAAATACAGCGTTTTATATTTGATTCTGCAAGGAACGGGGAGCACTGAAGGCAGGGACAACAACCAGCCCATCCAGAAGGTTGTTGGAACAGCTCAGGAGCAAGGTGTTGAGGGTCTATCCAGGATGGCAACTGTGTAAGCGGAAAGAAGGGGATCTAAATGAGACATATGAACTGCAGTGCTTCTTAAATTGTGACCTACAGTTTAAGAAGCACTAACGGGTGCAAGTGAAAAAAGTTTCAGAAGCCCTGGGCAACACTTGGAAACAGATTAGATATGTGGGGTGAGTGTGAGTGAGGAATGGAATAGAGGATGAAACCCAGGTTTCTGGGACTGTCCTTGACAGCAATACATACATACATACATGTGTGCATATATAATATGTTTAATATATGTGATATTATATATATACATATATATATATATATATATAAAACCATGGAGTCTCATGGCATTTAACAGCGCCTATATATAGTATGCACTATATAAATGCTTATTCTCTTCCTTCCCTTTCCCTACTCAGCAACCACCCTCAAATTTAGAGTTAGAGGCTCTGGGTTAGAGACCTACTTCTGTCATCTGCTAGATGGGTGACATTAGGTAAATCACCTGACCTTTCTAGAGCTCAGTTTCCTCACATGTTAAAGGAGGGGGTTGAACTCAATGATTTCTATGGTACCTTCCCACTCTAAATCTTTGTTCCTAAGTAGAGATGCCCAAAATGTGCCTTTGTTTCCCTTGCAGAGTGGAAAATGTTTCCTCTCGCTCTTAGATATCTAATGGTACCCTGTTGTCATGGTTACTATAGAGATGGAAAACAAGCTTGCTTAGAACCCAGGATTCTTGATATTTGTTACCGGAGTGATCCTTTATTAAGTCCATTCAATTCAACAACATCAAGTCAGTGTGAGTACTGGGACAAGGGTCTAGGAGTCCTGAGATCAGATCCAGCACAGCTTTCTATTCCTCCCATGCTACTCCTTCTTTATTAATGTAAGGGATCTGAGCCATCTCTAGTCATCCTGATCTATTTCTGGCCACTCGACCCAGATGGATCTGGAGGAGAAAATGAAGCTGGTGACTTTGCACAGCCCTCCCTCACTTAAATTCGCTTCATTTGCCAGTCATGGCATCATTTTCCTGATGTCATGGTCCTCCTTGAGAAGGAAGGACAAAGCATGCCAAATGTAGGGAAGAATGGGGACAAGTCAGGGGAGAGGATCCCTGCTAAGAAAACATCTGATGTCATTTCTGCGGCTTCATGTTGAATTACTCAGCGTCTCCAAAGGCGGGTGATTCATTGAACCACTTGTGTTTCTAGCTCCAGGCATGTGTGAAGGTTGTGTTTTCTCTGAGCTCAGATTCCCCTTGCATCATTTCATACAGCAGAGAGACATCTGGGGAGACTGTCCTCCCCATCCCTACCTCATCCCACCTCATCTAAGCTCCAACCAACAGCTGCCATTTTCAGTGCTCCTGAGCCGCGCAAAAACAAAAAACAAGAAGACCGAACTGAGGGTCTGGGGGCAGGAGCAAGAGCCCCAGTAGACCTGCAGTGATCAGACTGAGCTGAAAGAAGAAGCCATTCAGTCCCTGGCATCAAATGCAGACCTGGATCCCATGGGAGGGAAAGAAGGGAAGAAGGAAGGAAGGAAAGAAGGAAGGAAGGAAGGAAGGAAGGAAGGAAGGAAGGAAGGAAGGAATCATTTATTAAACCTTTACTGTGTTAAGTACTGTGCTTAAGGCACTGGGCAAAGTGCTGGGGATACAAATACAAGCAAAAAGAAAGATAACCCTGCCCTCACAGAGCTTACCTTCTTTCTTTCTTTTTTTGGAGAGGGGAAGGCAGGGCAACTTGGAGCTTACCTTCTAATGCTGTAAACAACACACAAAAGAAAGCTGAAAAGTTGGAGTTGGAGGGATGAAAGTACCTGGCATTGGGGTATAATTTTGAAATTCTGATAGTTCAGAACAGGGCCAGAAAGGAAATGAAGGCAGGCTACCTTGGGTCTCTCTGCAATATGGAGGCTCCTGGAGGAGAAAAGGTGCAGTCCTTGCAGAGGGATATTCTAATGTGAGAGAGTGTAGCGGCAAGCACCCCAAGCACGTCCTCAGGGTTTGCTGCCCATACAGGTTCTTGGATCTGCTTTGATAAAGGAAAGCAACTCAAAATGGGTTAACAAGCTTACTTTAATCAGTCAGACATATATCATTTACCTTGTTCAGGGGAAAAAGGTCAGCACCCCACTTCAAAATATACAGACAGAATTATCAAGACATTAACAGATCAAGTAGACAGCTTTCCAAACTGTCCAACCATTACATCCATACCCAGTCAATGTCTGGGTTTCCACATCTGGGTTTTTCAAAGCCGGGGGGGCCCTGGACAACAGCTTCCCAGAATACAGATCAAATCACAGAACACTTCTCAAAGTGAGCCCCCAAAACAAAGCCTCACATCAGGGCTTATATAGCCTTCTCCTGGCTCAGAGAATGTAACAACCTTATTGACTCGCTGGCCAATCAAGAAGTATCTACTGAAAAACAAGCCTCCCTCCCCAGGCTTCAGGTGCATTTTAGCCTAGGGGCAGGGAAGATCTTTCAAATTTGCATTCCCATTACAGAGAGTCACAGAGATAGTAAGATATTCCAGGGTCAGGAGGCCCTGGATGCTGAGGGATATTCCAGGATAAGTCAGCAGTAGAGGAGGCAGAGTTTTTAAGTCCAGAACATTAGAAACAGCCAGGAATTGATCTTAAAAGACTCTACTCAAAACCCCTCAAGAAACTGAGGCCCAGTGAGGTTAAATGATTTGTCCAAAGTCACATGACTAGCAAGTAGCAGAGGTGGGGTTTGAACACTTTGACACCCAAGACATTGTCTTTTCTACTGTACCATAATAATAATGCAGGTAGCATGCACAGTGTATATTACCTGTGAAGCAAGTGATATGGTAATCCCCATTTTACAAATGTGGAAACTCAGGCTGAAGGACATCAGGTAACTTTCCCAGATTCACACAGTTGCTCAGCATATCTTCATATTATTTTTAATGACATAATCATATTCCATCACTTTCATATTAACTGATGTCCCCTAGTTTTTTTCTCCATTTTTGTTTTGTTTTGCGTTTTTGCTACAACAAAAAGTGTTGCTATGAATATTCTGGTATCTATGAGATCCTTCTTTCTGTCTCCAGCCTCTTTCGAGTGGTGTGATTGCCTGTCACAGCAGACACTGACATAAATATTTGTTGAACTGAATGGAGCCTATAAATCATGGCTAATCAGACTTGCATTCACTGCCCATCTCCCAGGGCTGCTATGAAGAATGTACTTTGGAAACCTTCAATCACTAGGGAAATGGAGGCTAAGGTACCCCAATGCCTAGGGGCCTGCCATAGTTGGGACCCCAGTTTGAGAACGAAGCTTTGGGGCTCTTAGACACACACAACACACACAAGGTGGGCTTTTTCCTTCTTGTGTTGGCAGCCCCTGGGCCAGGACCCAGAATCAAAGCAAACGTAAGGACAAACTCATCCTCATACCGTTCAGCCCTCCAGTTGCCAACATAAACAGAGGCTAAATATAGCAGCCCAGAGAGGGGCTTTGTTTCCCTTACAAGGTGGAAAATACTCCCGGTCCATCTAAACTACCCGGTGGTACTTTGTTGTCATGGTTACTCCTGACAGAGATTAACAGAAGCACTTTTCTCAGGGATCGTGCTGTTTGCGACTAAATTGGAGCGTTTATTGAACACCTGCTGTGTGCTAGGAATGGAGCCTAGAAACAACCTGGAAATGAGAAGTGTTTTTCCTGCACCGGGGCCTGGAAGGGGACTCTGTCCTCCTTCAGGAATTCTTTTGTCTCTCAGAAACCACAGTGGAGATGTTTCACTTTGCAGTTTCTCCTTTGACCTGTGGGAGAGGTAGGACAAGGGATAGGCTAATAAATTCCAAATGGGAAGGGGCCTCAGAGAACACTTAGTCCAATTACATCTTTTGACAGATGGAGAAACTGAGGCCCAGAAGTGAAATGACTTCTCCAGGGTCATACAGGTAACAAGTAGCAGAGCTGGGGTTTTCAACCAGATTCTCTGACTTCAAATCTGTTACCTTTTCTACTGGGTCATATTGTTCTCCCCCCACCCCCCCCCTTTTTTTTTTTTAACAAATAAAGAAACCAGATAAAATGAACTGATTTACTCATGGTCACATAACTCCCAAGACTAAGAGTTGGAATTCAAACCCAGGTCTTGTGATTCCTCCATCAGCCCTCTTTCTGTTACAACTCCAGGCTCTCCTATTACCACTAGCTAAGAGGAAGAATTATTAGTCAACATCTGGGAATTCCTCATGCCCTTGATCCATGGATGTTCCTGCTCTGCCAACCCACAATGCTGAGCAATCTGAAGCATCCAATTTCTCCAGTCCTGGGCCTAGGCTGCTGAGCATAGCTGGAAAATGTCACAAAATGCAGCTGACTCTGTTCACTGTAATTGCATGGCACACAACCTCAGCAGGGGCCCTCATTGATTCTTAGAAATCCTTCTATTTCCACCCCTGGTTGATATCATCCGGTCGTTTCAGTCACGTCCAACTCTTCGTGATCCCATTTTGGGACCTCTTGGCAAAGATACTGGAGTGGTTTGCCATTTCATTCTCCAGCTCATTTTATAGATAGAGAAACTGAGGCAAAGTGATTTGCCAAGGTCACACAGCTAGTAGGTGTCTGAGATTGGTTTTGAACTCAGGTCTTCCTGACCCCAGACCCAGTGCTTTATCCATGGCACCAACTAGATGCCCCCCCCCCCCCGCAAATATACAATTATTATTCAGTCATGTCTGATTCTACTCATGGACTTTTTTTCATGGGGTTTTCTTGGCAAAGATCCTGCAATAGTTTGTCATTTCCCTCTCCATTGTGCTTCCATTTTACAGATGAGGAGCTGAGGCAAATATGGACCACCCAGATGCTTTATACCCTCAGTTGACTTCCACCTTATTGCCCACAATATCCACTTCAAGTCTTCTCTCTCTTCCAACCTCGGTGTCCCTATCCTCCACTGACAACAAATGACCTAATCATAACAGTTAGCATTAATTTAGTGCTTTGAGATTAGCCTTACTTATATTGTCTTATTTGACCCTCACAGCAACCCTAGGAGGAGATGCTTTTATTATGATTCCCCCATTTTATAGATTAGGTAACTGAGACTGAGAGAATTTCATTCCTATCCACTGCACCACCTGGCTGCCAGCTTCTTTGCTTATAAGATTGAGGCCATTTAATATGAATTGACTCAGCAGCCCTCCTATAACCTTCGAAGTTTTTCAGCCTCTTCACCTATTTGTTCCATTTTTTCACTAAGAAACCCTATTCCCTTCATCTCTATCCTTCCTCCCGTCCCTTCCCACCTCAGTCTTTGTATGGGCCAACAAACATTGAGAACCGAGGAATTCTCTAAGGGAAAGAGTATAGAGAGAAGAGGTCTTGTGGGAAACCCACAGTAGAGGGTTATGAAATGGATTCTATTCCCTCCTTTTTACAAAATTTTATTTTATTTTTAGTTTCAAATTCTCTCCTGCACTCATTAAGAAGGCAGGAAAAATAAAATCCATTATAAATATGAAGTTATGCAAGACAAATTTCCACATTAGCAATGTTCCAGGAAGGAAGGAAGGAAGGAAGGAAGGAAGGAAGGAAGGAAGGAAGG
>NW_027185804.1:6048722-6095819 GCF_028583685.1 Petaurus breviceps papuanus
AGGAAGGAAGGAAGGAAGGAAGGAAGGAAGGAAGGAAGGAAGGAAGGAAGGAAATTAGAAAAAAAGAAATGAAAAAGAAGAAAATATGCTTCAATCCATACCAGCTCTCTATCTGAAGGTGGATAGCATCTCCTTTCATGAGTCCTTTGGAACTGTGATATTGATCAGAGTTACTAAGACTTTCACAGTTGATTATCTTTATAATATTGCTATTACTGTGTCAATTGTCCTTCTGATTCTGTTCATTTCAATTTATATCAGTTCATATAGGCCTTCACGACTTTTCTGAAACAATAGCATTCTATCACATTCCTATACCATAATTTGTTCAGCCATTCCCCAATTGATAAGTATACCCTCAGTTTCCAATTCTTTGCCACCACAAGAAGAGCTACCATAAATATTTTTTGTACATTTGGGTCCTTTTCCTCTTTCTTTAATCTCTTTTGGGTATAGACCTAGTAGTTGCATTGCATTTTGAGTATGGTTCCAAATTGCTTTCTAGAATGATTGGACTAGTTCCACCAACAATGCATTAATATATTTATTTTACTACACCCCTCCCCCATTTATAATTTCCTTTTTTTGTCACCTTAGCTAATCAGATGGGTGAGAGCTGTTTTAATTTGCATTTCTCTAATTACTAGTGATTTAGAGAATTTTTTCATATGGCTATTGATAGCTTCAGTTTTTCCTTTTGAGAATTGCCTATTCATATCCTTTGATCATTTATCAATTAGGGAATGGCTTCTGTAAATTTGATTCAGTTCTCTACTTTAGAAATGAGATCTTTAGCAGAGAAACTTGTTGCAAAGATATTTTCCCTGTTTCCTAATTTTCTTCTAATTTTAGTTGCATTGATTTTGTTTGTATAAAACCTTTTTAATTTTATGTAACCAAAATTATTCATTTTACCTCATGTGAACCTCTTTATTGCTTCTTTGATTATGAACTCTTCACCTATCCATGGATCTGACAGGTGATTTCTTCTGTGCTCCACTAATTTATACTACTTTTATATATAAATCATGTGCCCATTTTGAATTTATTATATTGTGTGAGAAGTTGGTCTATGTCTCATTTCTACCATTAGAATATAAGCTCTTTGAGGGCAGGGGTTATTTTTTGCCTCTTTTTCTATCCCTAGCACTTAGCACAGAGAAGGCATGAAATAAATATTAATTGATTGGTTGGTTAATTGCCAGACTACTTTCTAGTTCTCCCAACTATTGTAGTCAAATCTTGAGTTCTTTGCCAATAGCTGAGATCTCTGGGTTTATCAAACACTAGGTTACTATGCTTATTTGCTTCTGCATATTGGATACCTAATCTGTTCCATTGATCAATCTCTCTACTTCTTACCCAGTACCAGATTGCTTTGATGATTATAGCTTTGCAGCATAGCTTGAGATCTGGTACTTGTGATATGGATTGTAAACCAGCAAAAGAAACTGAGAAGGAATGATCAGACATACAGGAGGAGAACCAGGAAAAGTGTTATGGAGGCCAAGGGAGGAAATAGAGACTTATGAAGAAGGAGCAGTATACTACTCTATGAGAGCCTGAAGAGAAGTCAAGGAAGATTAGGACTGAGAAGTATCATTGGTAACTTGGAAAGAGCAGTTTTAGTCAAACGCTGGGGGCCGAAAGCCAGATTAACAAGGATTAGGAAGTGAGTGAATGGTGAAGCAATGGAGATTACCAGGGAGTAAGGGAGCAAGAACTGGGAAGACAGATGGTGAGGTTGACCCAGGGTTGAGTATTGACAGAGTATAAACAGCAGAACAAATGGGTCAGAGATTCAAGGGTGGAACCAGTGCATGGTTAACCTGTCTAATTATAGGATCGAGGCTGAAAGGATAAAACTGAGGTCAGAACCATGGTGTGACCTGTAAGAACAGGGAGGGACTGAGGTATTAGCATTCATGTCGACATGTACTCTTGATAAGGAAATATAAGCACTGGTAAATAAGAGGGAGCAGAGGAGTAAAGGACAAGAGTGTTATATGTAAATCTGAGGAAGGTGAGAGCAGTATAATTGGGGAAAACTAAGTAGAAGAGGGACCTCAGTTAAGCCTTGAAGGAAACTAAAGATTCTGAGAGGTAGAGATGAAAAGGGAGTCTCTTCAATGTGTGGGAATGAGCTTGTGCTGATTGAGTGGTTGATTGCCAGACTACTTTTCAATTTTTCCAAGAGTTTTTGTCAAATAGTGATTTTTCCCCCCTAAATAGCTGGGATATTTAGGTTTGTCAAATAAGTTCCTATGCTCATTTGCTTTTGTATGTTGTTGGGCAGTCATGTCTGACTTTGAGATTTTCTTGGAAAAGATACTGGAGTATTTACCATTTCTCTCTCCAATTCATTTTACAGATGAGGAAACTGAGGCAAACAGGGTTAAGTGACTTGCTCAAGGTCATACAGTTAACTAGTGTCTGAGGCCAGATTTGAACTCAGGAAGATGAGTTTTCCTGACTTTGGGCCAGGCACTCTATCCACTGAGCCTATCTTGCTTCTGTATTTTGTACACCTAATCTGTTTCACTGATCTACATCTCTGTTTCTTACCCATTACCAAACTGTGTTGGTGATGACAGCTTTGTAGCATAGTTTGAGATCTGGTACTTATGATGTGGATTATGAACCAACAAAAGAGACTGAGAAGGACAGAGAAGGAGTAGGCTGGTGCTGTTGCACGGAGGATAAAGAGCAGATTTAGAAGGACAGTTTCTTGATTGGTGAGTCCATCCCCAGGACCACCATTTTAGGAAGGATCCCAGTCATACTTCACTTCACAAATGTTTAGCTTGTCTCTCCTGACTCTTTCTCCTCCTCATCTGCTATATTGCCTCTCTGGAGAACCCTCTACGCTGAGGCTGTCCTCTCCTGATTGGTGACTCCTTCCCTGGACCACTATTTTGAAAAGACTCAGTGCTAAGGCACACATGAAGAGCTTAATAAACGCTTTATCTATCTGAGAGGAAAAGACGGGACAAGAACTGGTGAGCAGAGAAAGAGATTTCAGAATTCAAGACCACAGAATTAGAATGGTTTTAGGGGGTGATTAAGGTTTAAGGTAGAACCACTCTTGTGGGTGGAGGAGGTACAGTGGGAATGTAGGTTATAGGACTTGAGGAAGGTGATTAACTGGGAGGTCAAGGTATTTTAAGAAGTATCATTATGAATATTGAAATCCCTAAGAATGAGGGCAGCTATGAGCCAGGTACTGAACCCAAGGAGCAAGGAGAGGGTATCCTGGAGGCTGACAAATGGCACTGGCAAAAATTCGAGTGGGTCACTGTACCCTGGGTATTTTGGGGTATCCCAAAGGAAGTTAACCCCATTTTCCTGTCTCTTGGCTTTTGTTCAACCCCTTCTTTATACTTGGGCTGCTTTCTGTTCCTGTCTCCATCTTTGGAAGTCCTTATTCACCTATCAGGATTCAGTTCAAATGCTACTTCTCTTCTTTGAGACAGTGTTGGGTAGTGGAAAACTACAACTTTGTAGTCAAAAGACTTGGGTTCCTATCTCACTTCTGCTCCTGTGTGACCTCAGACAAGTCATTTACCTTTGTGGACCTCTGTTTCTTCATCTGTAAAATGAAAGGATTGAACCAGATAGCCTTTAAAAAAAACCTTTCAAGCTCCAGATCTATGACTCCCTGACTTGGTCAGAAGCTTAGCACCGAGATTAAATCTTTCCCAAATGCATTTGTTATTCTAGGTTATCTTCTCTGCCCTAATAGAGTCTGAGTTTTTCCCCCCCATCTTTTCCAGGACTTAAAATAGCAGTAGCTGCTGCATTTAAAAAACGCTTATTTAATTGAACTAATGTCAGCCTAGTTGGGTATAATACCTTCACTATTGATAGGAGCAATTGCTGCAAGTTGACTACAAACATTAGTATTTCAGGGACACAGTAGATCCAGGTTCCCAACTCCTTAACTCTGCTAGAACATGGGAAGTTTTCGTTGGTATACAGGTGCATTCCCTGTCCTAGTTGCCAAGAACATTGACTTCAAAGAGACTTTCTTTGTGTTCACTGGTTGGCTCTGCTCCTTACTGGATGTGTGCCTTAGTTTCCTTATATGTAAAATGATAAGATTGTAGTAGATGACTTCAGAGGCAGTTGAATGTCCCAGTGTATAGAGTCAGGAAGACCTGAGTGCAAATCCAGCCTCAGACGCTTAATAGCTGTGTGCCCCTGAGAAAGTCACTCAAGTTCTGCCTACCCCTTTCCTCAATATTAAAATAGTGATAACACTAGCTCCTACATCCCAGGCTTGTTGTAAGGATCAAAAGAGACATGGTGAAACACTTAGCATAGTGCCTGACACATAGTAAGCATTTAACAAATGTTTGTTTCCTCCCTCCTTCCTCATATGGTAGAAACTCAAGGCCCTTCATTGTCTTGGTAGCTCTCCGTCCTCTGGATGCTCTTGTTATCTTTTTATAAACTATGGTATCCAGAACTGATCACCAAGCCTAGATATGATTTGGTAAGGGCAGAGAATACTACAGAACCGTTATTGTTCAATTAATGAATACTATGCTTCTCTTATTGCAGCCCAAGATTCATCAGCTTGTCTTGGTGGTTTGTGAAGTGCTTAGCAAAGTGCTCAGAGTGCAGTAGGCATTGACTGACTGGAGAAGCTCCTCACTAGTAGGTCGCCAGTAGGTGATGAATTCTTTGGCTGTAGAAATGCTTGATACAAAGAAAAACACAGAATATCCCTTGGTCCTGTGTAGCCCATTCTTGCTTCTATAGTGACAGAGGTAGGGTGCTAAAAGAGGAGGTGTGGGTGCAAAGAATCTCTACATCTAGGTACACTATATGTGAACTCTTGGTCCAATGACCAACAAGTGAAATCTACTATTAGGGTCCATAATCACATCAGTCTTCTCATTTTCACTCTAAGCAAGACCAAAAAATGAAAGGGAATTGTAGCCAATAGAAGGATGGTTCATAGAGTCTCTTTGCAAAGGAGAAAAAAGGAATTGGTAGAGTTGGGTTTTATCACATGTCCAAAGGTAATGAGAAATGTTCCTTCATGGAATATTTGGCCATCATGTCATAGCCACTGGGCTCATGGGAAATGTTTTCACAAAGGCCACCATGAAAATAGTGATGTGGAAAAGGAAGCAGAAAAAAATCCTAAGCAGAATTAGATGTTACACTAAAATTAAATCAGCATATACTGTGTGTGATACGCTGTGACTTCATTGCAAAGGAAGGGATAAGTTGGGATAACAAAAAAGTCTTGGAAAAAATTGAGAAAGAATAAGAAATGAGACCAAAGACTTGTATATTATGCTGACACTTCTGACCTATACCTGGTGACTACTTTGAGAAAAGAATTGGAAGGGGACAGACATTGTGAACATCAGATAAAATAATATCTTTCATTTTCTGTGACCTTAATGAGAAGAAATAAATTGTTACCCTGTGGGTCATTGCTGAATCAGCTGTCAGTATACAATTGAATTACCAACTTGTTAGAGAGCAAAACTCATATACAATGCTAGGAAACATAAGAAACATGATGTCAGAATTAGACAACTCCTACCTGACTAATTAATGAATTGATGCTGAAAAGTAGGACATTATCCTTAGACTGTGAGTTCTGAGAGGGCAGGATCTATCTTTTATCTCTTTTTGTGCCCCCAGAACTTAGTACAGTGCCTGGAAAGTAGTAAGGTGCTTAATAAGTATTTATTGACTGACCACAATTTTATATGAAATTTAACTGGTGAAAATTAATTGCCGTAACAAGGAGACCAAAGGGGTCAGGTTAATCAGTCAGCAATTGACTTAACTGCCAAAAAGAGAGATCTGAAAATTAAGGGCAAACTGGATTAGACAATAAATGTGTTTGTGAAATCTTTTGGAGAAGAATGAAGGAAGATTTTGAGTGTCATTGCTTCACAAAAGAGACAGAGGACCTGGGGCAGGGGGTGATGATGGGGGATAAAGTTAATTTTAATGAAAGCTAGGCTAGAGCTTCAATTAATCAAGGTCATACTAGATGAATTTAATTTAAAAGCAGATTAAAAAATAAAAAAAAACAGATTTTAATTATGACTTGTTTTTATATAACAGCAATTTCTTTTTTAAAAAATTAGTAATATACAAACATAACAAATTCCCCCATTTTCCATGTTAAAAAAAAAGTACTACTGTGCATCTTTACATAGATAACTGTCTAAGGACTAAGTACTTGGTGACAGTGGGATTGGGGAAGTGGGAGGGTGTCTCTCTGGTTTCTTGGGCAGCAGTTAGCTATATGCTATTTAGTCCTAAGGGGACTAAGAGTCTAGGTAACTTTTCTTTTAAATTTTAAATTAATTTGTCCCCCTTACTACTGCTACTACCCCCCAAATTTTGCCACTTCCTAAAAAAATCTGGAAAAATTAAGCCCTCAGTACACACATGCATATACACATGAGATATATGTATATATGCATACATACACACATGAAATCACAAATACCTGTGCATGCACGTGTATGTGTGTGTGTGTAGTTGGGTGAAACAAATCCACATTAACCTTGTCTGAAAATGTTAAATATCTTTCCATCTTTTAAGCTCATTACCTCTCCACCAGGAGATGCATGGCATGTTTTATTTTCATTCTTTTGGACTAAAGGGTTTTCATTGTATTTTAAATTCTTTCAAAGAAGTTTTTCTCTAAGTTGTCATTGTATACACCATTCTAGCTCTACTCTCTTTGTTCTATGTCAGGTCATTGAGTTCTGTTCAGTTTCCTCTAAAATGGTACATTTCTTTTTTGTTGTTGTTATAATGTTTGTTTTGAGTTCCAAATTGTCTTCTTCTCTAGAACCTCTTCCATGACCACCGAGAAAGCAAGAAATATGACACCCACTGTACATGTGAAGTAATATAAAACACAATTCCATATTACCCATGTTGCAAAGAAAAGAAAGAAAAAACAATAAAAATGGGGGAAAATGCTTCAACCTGTACTCATAGTTCAGTTCTCTCTCTGTGGGAGGATAATATTTTTCATCATGAGTCATCTGGAATTATCGTGGAGCATTGTATTGATCAGAGTAGTGAAGTCTTTCACAGTTGATTGTCATTATATATTGCTGATACCATATACAATGTTCTCCTGGTTCTGTTCATTCCACTTTGCATCAGTTCATATAAGTCTTCCTAGATTTTTCTGAAACCATCCTCCTTGTCATTTCTTATATCACAATGTATTCAATCACAATAATATGCCACGACTTGTTCAGCTATTCCCCAATTGATGGGCATGACTTCTGTTTCCAATTCTTTGACACTATGAATATTTTTGTACAAATAGGTCCTTTTCCTTTTTCTTTGATCTCTTTGGAATACAGACCTAGTAGTGGTATTGCTGGGTCAAAAGGTAGGCACAGTTCTGTAGCCCTTTGGGGCTACAAATTATTCTCCATAATGGTTGGACCAGTTCACAACTCCACCAACTATTTTTCTACATCCCTTCTAGCATTTGTCACTTTCCTTTTATGTCATGTTAGGTATGAGATGGTATTTCAGAGTTATTTTAATTTGCATTTCCCAAATAATTAGTGACTAGGTGCATTTAAAAATTATTATTAATATCTTTAATTTCTACTTCTGAAAACAGCCTATCCCAGTTTATAGAGGAAGAAATTCAAGATATCTATAAGCATATGAAAAAGTGCTTTAAATCACTATTTATCAGAGAAATGTAAATCAAAACAACTCTGAGGTACCACCAGTCAGATTGGGTAACATGACAAAACAGGAAAATGATAAATGCTGGAGAAGATGTGGGAACACTAATGTATTGTTAGTGGAGTTGTGAACTGATCCAACCATTCTAGAGAGCAATTTGGACCTATGCCCAAAGGGCTATAAAGACATGCATACCCTTTGACCCAGCAATACCACTTCCAGGGCTATATCCCAAAGAGATCATACAAGAGGAAAAATGACCCATATATACAAAAAATATTTATAGCAGTTCTATTTTTGGTGGCAAAGAATTAGACATCAAGGGGATGCCCATAAATTGGGGAATGGCTGAACATTGGTATATGAATGTAATGGAATACTATTGTGCTATAAGAAATAAGGAGCAGATGGACTATCTAATAACCTGAAGAGACTCATGTAAACTGATGCTGAGTGAAGAGAGCAGAACTAGGAGAACATTGTACACAATTACAGACACATTGTATGACTGACTTTGATAGACTGGGCTCCTCTCAGCAATGCAAGGCTATAAGACAACTCTGAAAGATTCATGATAGAAAAGGCTATCCACATCCAGAGAAAGAATTACAGAGTCTGAATGCAGATTGAAGCAAACTACTCTCTTTTTTGTTTCATTTTTGTTTTGTTTCTTCTTTCTCGTTATTCATTCCATTGGTTATAATTCTTCTTTACAACTTGCCTAAGGTTTAATGTGAAGGTATATGTAAAACCTATATTGGATTGCATGCCTCTATGGTGGGGGGAGGAGGGAAGCGGGTGGGGGAGAAAATTTGGAACTCAAAAAAACTTGTGGAACTGAATGTTGTAAACTAATAGTAAATCAATTTTAAAATGATTGAAAAAAAAAAAAAACCCTGCCTGTTGGTATTTTTAGCCATTTATCTATTGGGTAATGTCTCTTATTTTTTAAAAAAATTGACTGAGTTTTATATATATTTGAGAAATAAGATTTTTAATAGAGAAATTTATTGTAAACTCCCCCTCCCTCCAGTTTCCTACTTTCCTTCTAGTTTTTGCTGCATTTTGTTTATGCAAAAACCTTTAAATTTAAAGCATTAAAAATTATCTGTTTTACTTCTTGTGATCCTTCTATCTTGTTTAGTCACAAGCACTTCCCTTATTCATATATCTGACAGGTAGCTTTTTCTACACTCCCCTAATTTCCTTATGATAAATCCCTTTATTTCTAAGTCAGGTACCCATTTTGACCTTATTTTATTATATTGTGTCACATGTTGATCTGGTTTAGTTTCAGCCAGACCGCTTTCCACTTTTCCAAGCAGCTTTTGTCAAATAGTGAATCCTTGACCCAATTGCTTGGTTCTTTACATATATCAAGCAATAAGTTGCTGTGGTCATTTACTTCTGTTACCCAAGGTGAATAAACAGCCTTCAAGTTGTTGTGTTCATTTACTTCTGTCTATTGATCATCTAGTTAATTCCATTGATTAACTATTCTATTTTTTATTCAGTACTAGATTGTTTAGATGTCACTGCTTTGTAGTATAATTTGTGACCTGGTACTGGTCACTTCCTGCATCTTCCTGCACTTTTTTTTCATTGATTCTCTTTATATTCTTGACCTTTTGTTTCTCTAGTTGAATTCTGTTATTTTTTTTCTAGCTTTATAAAATAATTATTTTGTAGTTTGATGTGATGCTGAATAAGAAAATTAATTTAGGGAGTATTAACATTTTTTATTATATTGGCTTAACCTACCCATGAACAATTAATATTTCTCCAATTGTTTAGATTTGTTTTTATTTGTGTGAAAAATATTTCATAATGGTGTTCAAATAGTTCTAGTGTTTGTCTTGGTGGGTAGACTACCCAGTATTTTATATTGTTTGTTATTTTAAATGGAATTTTTCTCTCTATTGCTTTCTGTTGGGTTTTTTTTATTAATATATAAGAATACTGGTGATTTATGTAGATTTATTTTATATCGTACAATTTTGACAATGTTGTTAATTGTTTTGACTAGTTGATTTAGTTGATTCTGTTTGGTTTTCTAAACATACCATCATATTTTCTGCAAAGAGTGATCATTTTATTTCTTATTCTTTGTTTTCTATTTTCATTCCTTCAATTTTTTTCCTTGTTGTTGTTAAAGAGATGATCTTTGTGATGTATTGTTGTTGTCTCCTTATTAATATTTTATTATTACATTAGGGGATTTAGCCTATTTTTTTCCCTCTGTTTTTACTCTTCCTAGTTTAGGTATCCTAATCATATTTGTGTCATAGGAGGAATTTGGTAAGATTCCTTCTTTACTTTTTTTTTCAGATAGTTTATATAGTATTGGAATTAATTGGTCTTTAAATGCTTGGTTGAATTCACTTGTAAATCCATCAGGTCCTGGAGTTTTTCTTAGGGAGCTCATTTGTGACTTCCTCTATTTATTTTTCTAAAATAGGAATATTTAAGTATTCTGTTTCCTCTTCTATTAACCTGGGCAATTTACACTTTTGTAAATATACATCTATTTCATTTAGATTGTCAGCTTTATTGGCATATAATTGGGCAAAAGAACTCCCAGTAATTACTTTAATTTCATCTTCATGGTTGTGCTTTTACCCTTTTCATTCTTGATGCTGGTAATTTGGTTTACTTCTTTCTTTTTTAAAAATCAAATTAACCAATACTTTATCATTTTTATTTTATTTTCCCATAAAACCACTGCCTAGTTTTGTTTATTAGTTCAAGGGATTTTTCCACTTTCAATTTTTTAATCTCTCCTTTGGTTTTTCAGAATTTTTATTTTGATGTTTGGTGAAGTTTTTATACTTTAATACATGGTCAGTTTTTGTGAAGATGTCATGTACAGTTGAAAAAAATATATGCTCCTTCTATTCCATTCAGCTTTCTCCAGAGGTCTCTCATACCTAACTTTTCTAAAATTTTATTAATTTCCTTAATTTCTTAATATCTGAGATGTTAAGAACTTTTGTCATCATTGGAAAAATTGCCCATTCCTCTGGAGAAGTCTTCACATGCTAGGGTTAGACATCCCCCTACACTGATGGGTTTGAGGCCTCTTGGTTATTACCCTCAACCTGGGATAGCCTGTCTGCTAAGACAGTTTACTGGGGTGTAGCCCTTGTTCGTGCTATAGCTCCTTGGAGCCACAGGTGAGAGTTGAGTTGAGAGTTGAAAGGCAGATACCCAAGGTGGATAAACAGCCCTCCAAAGGGCTCAGCAAACTCTCATGCTAGGAGTGCTGGTCCTCCTGAATACTCCATACACACCAGTAGTGGTATACCTGGGTCAAAGGGTTTGTGTACAGTTTAGTAACTTTTGGATCATAGTTCCAAATTGCCCTCTAGAATGGCTGAACCCATTCATAGCTTCATTAATAGTGCAAGAATCCCTTCTTGTCCCCTCCAATATCTACCATTTTCCTCTTCTGTCATCTGTCAACCTGAGGGGTGTGAAGTAGAATCTTAAAATTGCTTTAATTTGCATTTCTGAGCTATTAATGATTTGGAGCATTTTTTTTTTAAATCAGCAATGGGGGTTAAGTAACTTGCTCAAGGTTACATGGCCAGTCATTTCTGGGTGTGGTGCTAAATGTCAGAGCCCAGATTCGATCCCCAGGTCATCCCGACACTGGAGCCGGTGCTCCTACTCGCTGAGCCACCTGGTTGCCCCTGGAGCATTTTTTTCATACAGCATTTCATAGCTTAGATTTTTTCATTTGAAAACTTCCTGTTCAAATACTTTAACCATTTATCTAGTGGGGAATGGCTCAATCTCATAAATTTGAATCTCTTCCTTATATAGCTTGTAAATAAGACCTTTATCAGAAAAATATATGACAAAGAATTTTTTCCCCAACCATCTGTTTCTCTCCTCATTTTAAAAACATTAGATTTGCTTGTGCAAAAACCTTTTTAAAATTTTATATAATCAACATTGTTCATTTTTACCTTCTGTGATCTTCTCTATTGCTTGTTTGCTCAAGAACTCCTCTGTCCACAATCCTTCCTCCCTGCTCTGGGGCTATTTCCATGCTGGGCTCCTGCTACAAGCTTTAGGGGCTAATTGAGGTAGATATTTTTTGCCTCAGGCCTTTCTCTTACAGCTGGGCTTGGGCACTTGTCCTATAGGATCCTGACTAGAAATCTCAGGGGCTTCTTCTTGAGCTGAGCTCTGGCTTCAAGGTCACTCATGCTCAGTAGATCTACCCAGAGCCTACCAGGGCTACCTGTGACCCCACTGACCCCAGCTTGTTATTCAAAAGAAATAGCATTGGGTGGGTAGGAAGGGAAGGAGTATAGTCTTCCAGGCATATACCAATCATGGATCTTATTCTACCAAGTCTCAGTGATGCACTTCTAGACAGACACCTGAAGTCATGGGTTTTAGTATTACTGGTTCCTTCCTTGTTTTTTTTTTGCTTTTTGGAGGGCAACTGGGGCTAAGTGACTTGCCTAAGGTCACATGGCTAGTTTTTGTGTTGTGTCTGAGGTCGGATTTGAACCCAGGTCCTCCTGACTCCAGGGCTGGTGCTCTATTCACTGAGCCACCTAGCCACCCCAAAAGAGCCCTGGGTTGGTTTATTTGCTTTTTGGAGAGGGGAAGGTAGGGCAATTGGGTTTAAGTGACTTGCCCAAGGTCACATGGCTAGTTTTGTCTTAAGTGTCTGAGACCGGATTTGAACCCAGGTCCTGACTCCAGGGCCAGTGCTTTATTCATTGCACCATCTAGCCACCCCTGAATGGCAGATTTCATGCCATACATATATATTTCATTGGTCTTTCATTTTTAAAGAACAGATATTACTCCAAGGAAAAGCTGTAGCTCCTAATGAGTGTGTGCTTCAATGACTGTAAGAGATACTTCAGTGGCTAAGTTTGAGTATGTCAAGATGGTTCCAGCCTACAAATGAAAAAGGCTCCGTTGAAAATGTGGTGAAAATGAAAGACACCAAGCGACAAACTATTATTGCAAAACATCTTAATTCTTCTTAAAGATCTTCAGAGGGATCAGGTAGCTAGAGGAGGTGTTACTGATCCTCTACAGGCTTCTTGGAGTTGGATGAACAGGGAGACGTAATTTTTGTTATATCTACCCCCAAAAAGCGTTTAGAGGATTTTTAATTTTAAAACTAACCATTTATTTTGGTAGGGAAAAAAAAAAGGCCATATTATTTGGTCTGTCTTCCCACTCCTTTTCCAAAGTGTTATCTCATGCATGCATCAAAACTGCAAGATTGATCAGGATGTAAGAAAACCTCATCTAGGGGGCCTACAAGTCCTGTCTCCATTGAGGGGATGAACTTGTTTTGATTTTACATTAATAGTTTGAGAAGAATTGCTCCAGAATTATAAATTCCTAAGTAGAGATGAAATATTAAAGCATGACCTTGCATTACCTGGAGCTGAGAAATGGAAATAAACATGCTTTGGTGGCCCTGGAACTCTGGGTTTTTTTGCTTTTTGGAGGGGGAAAGGTAGGGCAATTGGGGTTAAGTGACTTGCCCAAGGCCACACAGCTAGTTTTGGGTTGTCTGAGGCTGATTTGAACTCAAATCCTCCTGACTCCAGGGCTGGTGCTCTATTCACTGTGCTACATAGTTGCCCTGACCCCCATTGAAAATCTGTAGGCTGCTATCAAGAGTTCATCAACGACACTTTATACTCAATGTGGTAAGTGTAGTGCGATGATGAATTATATGATCTGTAAAACTCTTAAAAGTAAAAAGTCAAATTTTATGCAACAGCTGATTGCAGTTTAAGTTCCTGAGATATAAGGTCTCAAGTAACTCACTATACAGTATCTCGAAGACATCCATAGCTAATTTCCTTCAAGATTCCTTTTTTTTGTCTTTTTGGAGGGGGGAAGGCAGGGCAATTTGGGTTAAGTGACTTGCCCAAGGTTACACAGATAGTGTTAAGTGTCTGAGGCCAAATCTGGACTCAAGTCCTCTGGACTCCAGGGCCAGTGCTCTTCTCACTGTGCCTAGGTGCCCCTCCTTCTAAAATTCTGAACCAATACTTTACTAGCCCTTCCAACCTTAGTTAGGAGCCTTTCAATCCTTTAAGCTGTGGTCCTGAGATCCAAACGCCATTCACTAACATCTTAACCAAATTTGCCTCTTCCTAATCCCTTGCCTTGCATAGCAAATGATTTTATTGTCTAAACTGTCTGGACCAGGGGTTCTTAATCTGGATGTTTACTTTAAAATATTTTGAGAACCTTTTCAACAATTTTCTTTATAATCCTGTATTTTATTTTATGAATTTCTAAGGGCTTTAAGAATTCCTGATCTTAAATGGTCTTCTGCTGGGAAAGGGGTTTGTAAGGGTTAATCTGTGTGTCAAAACATGTTCTATATAGGTTACGTATTCCCACCCTTCCCCATTCTCATAAAAAAACACAAAACAAAATTTATACCCATCTCTCCCCAACCAATATAAATCTCACTATCAACTGAGAAGCTGGCTGGGCAAATTGTTCTTCACTTTCACTGTCTTTATCTGAGGTGATGAGATGAAACTATTCAATCCTTTGTTTCAAGTGCCTCCTTTCTTTTGTCTCATTTTTTACTCCAGGTGCCTCCTTAAGAAAAAGCCAAGTACAAGAAAAGGGAGAGAAGGGTCATTTATTTTCCTAAGAGCAACCAGCCTGCATTTTGGATACAGGTTCTATTTCCACAATGACCAAGTAACATCACCTCCACACAAGGTCTTAACAAACTTGTTGGAGGTTCCCATTATTCTTGGGGTCCCAGGTAAACTGTTGGCCTATGCAGCTTCACTTGTCTCCAACCTCAATGGCTGCAACCTTTCCTGTCTTTGTCTTATCAATCTTCAACCTTCTACAGGCTTACTGAAGTTGGAAGCCTGTTTTTCAGAACCACTGCTATAAAAAAAGCATTTGGGGTTATGTATACAATTAGAAGTCTTGCCTAAATCTTCCTCTCTAAATCCAAAGCCACTCACACAAATTTCTTCCATCTCAAATCCTCAGGCCAAAAAAAGAAAATTGCACAAATGTGAATCTCTTCTACTCTTAATCCAAGGCTGTCAGAATTAAATGATCACTTTGGGCCAACACCTATGTGCAACTGATAAGGAGACCAGTGACAAGTCTGAACTTCATTCAGTAACCAAATTACTTCACCAGCTTACCACAAGTGGGCTTGTCCTGCAAATATCTGGGAGAGAAGTCATATTGTCACACTACTACTCTTATCAAACCTTTGATCCTGTGAATACCTTCTATCACTCCATTCTACGCCTGATGAACCCTTATCACTACATTTAAAATTCAATCTTCAAAGTGCAACAGCAACCTTCACTATTGCTGGACAAACCCAAAGTTGGAGGTCATCAACCTACTACTGCCTTGAGCAGAGGAAGCTTTTAAAAACATCAAGATTTCCTAGGCATATCAATATACCTGTGATTTAACAAATAAAACCATGGAGGCAGAAGAATGGCCTGCAGAATTATGAAGTGTAACACTTACTAGGACCCATCTGAAGATTCAAGAGCTCAGTCATTCTCTAAAATATTTTAAGATCATCCTCAGATCGAGGCATATTACAATTCTCCAGAGTAATTTAAGAGAAATTCAAAATATACACACACACATCCCCTCAAGTATCACAATGTTTATTGATAGATACAAGTATATAAAATCAGGGCATGAACATGACTTGATAAATTAAGTAGACTTAATTTCAATACTATAATAAGAGGGACCAATTCAAATTCTCACCATTTTTTTGTTTCACACCCACAAAAACCACTTCTCTTCAAGGGCATTAACGATCTCTCAAAACTGATCAGTTTTGTGCAAGTAAACCATGTTTCTTTTAAAAAGACTTATGCACTTGCCCAGGCTCCAGGATATTAAAATCTAGCACATAAAGCCCATTACTAGAGGTAGAAATACAGGCAATATACTATTACGGCGACAACCATCGATTACGGTTAAGAATCCTCTGTAACAACCAAATGGACAGTCAAATATTGCAACAACTCAAGTGTCACACCGAGCAAAGTGCATCTCTACGGTATTCAGATTTCTAACTCACAACTGGCAGCCAAGAAGGTCCTTGCAACAGACTGCCTCTGCTTGAGAACTCAGGATGTAATTATTGCATGCTGCTAATACACTATCTAAACATTAAGGATACTCTAAGATATTTGATGGTAGACTATGATTAAGACGTTACACTACAAAAAACCTTAGGCAGAAGAACATCCTATTGACACGCTTCTGCTTTAGATATTGTGAAAACATGACAGCGGAATGAATTTTCGCAGTGGTTAGGTCAAACGCAGTTACATCCTAGCAACAGTATGTTTGCACAATTTTAAGGCTTTGGCTGGTCTTTAGTCAGCTTCTTCCTCTGATTCTTCTTCTTCAGCAGTTTCCAGCCAGGTGAGCCATTGGTTGACCTGTAAATCAGATGAACAACTTTTAACATTCTGCACCAAAGAATCTCGCTTTTCTGGAATAGATCTCTTATCAATACAAAATCCTGTTTCACTTCTGGTGTTGAGTGGGATGAACTTGATTTTCCAAGAGCCACATCCATGAGTACCAGATTCCAAGGGAACCTTGGGTGACCTATGGCAAAGTGCCACAACTAGGCCCAACCTTAGGCAAGAACACCTGGGTTTAGGGGGTGGCTAGGTGTCGCAGTGAGTAGAGCACTGGCCCTGTAGTCAGGAGGACCTGTTTACACACACAAAACTAGCCATGTGACCTTGGGCAAGTCACTTAACCACAATTGCCCTCCCCTCCCTCCTCCAAAAAGCAAAAGATAAAATAAAAAAGAACACCTGGGTTTAGAAAGCAGGTTTCCCTAAATCATTTTATAAATTAAGTCATCCCAAATGTAAACATATTAAAGAGACCCGTTACTCAGCTGGTAAGTTACTGTGATGCTCTAATCAGTCTTAGGAAAAAGGACATTTGGACCTGCTCACGACTATATTAAAATCTAAGGTAGTATTTGTGGTGTACCAGGAAACATTAAAACAGGTAAGAATCCCTAAACTGTAATTTACTGTGGGTCCTTAAGACAATTCACTTACATTATAGCTTTAATTACTTTATATGGGAGAGAATATTAAGGTGCCAATTTTAGTTCCCAAATCCTAATAATTCTGTTTCCTATTATTATGTTACTTGCCAGTAAATCAATCAATAGGCACAATATGCTAAAACATAAATTTAGTCTTTAGGGAGAATTTTATACCTTTCCCAACCAGTAGGTGGCTTCACCTGAAAGCTTATTTCTAAAATGCAAATTAGTGGTAGCTTGGTGGACAAACCTGACAAGTATTTCTTTTCATACTGTGGTTGGCAAATTTCCAAACCCCCGAGAGCCACTTTTAAAAATAAAATACCTTACCCAAAGTCTTATTCTCAATGAGTTTACTTTGTTGCATTATGCCTAACCCTTAATTATCTTAAAAGACATTGATGAATCTATCACGCATCAGTGATAAATAGTATGACATACAAGAACCATTTAAATACTGACTGCATTTAATTTTTAAAAGCTTATGCATAAATTTAGGCCAGACAATATTATCAGTTTTTAAGTGAATATTTACCTGGAATAAAGCCTTGCCCTTCCCTGGAAACTCTTGGGTTATATCCTCTTTCCATGCCAGGAAAGCTTCCTCTTCAATTATTTCCATATCATAGAAATGAACAAAGAAGCGCAGTAACATGCCTACAAGGAAAATCAAGACCCACCATCAAATACCGCGTAAGAATACCAATATTTATGGTATTAAAACCCTGACCTCAAAAGCTAAAGGCTCACACAGGCTGATTCACCTTTTGGAAAGTTGTTATTGTAGCAGTGCACCTGAAGAGCGTACAGGGCACTGACTTGTAGGTCGACGTGATCATGAAGGAACTTCTGCATTACTGGCTTGAAAGAGAGAAGCAGCTGTTTTTCCTGCTCCAACTGCTCTTTGGAAGGAGCAGAGGAAGAATCTGTTTCCTCATTGGGTGGGCTTACTTCACTAGAGATATACTGCAAGAAGCTGGACAAAAGAGAACAAAACAAGTGAGACCTGAAACCTACTAATTTTTTAATTAACTTTTAGAGATTAGAAACATTTTATAATCAAATGCCTTCAGTTTTCTCAGCCTGAGTTTAAAGACAATCTAGAACATCTTACCTAGTCATTAAAATGTTCACAAATCCCTTGTCTACATGAAGTTTGGGAGAAATGTTGTCTTTAATCCATTTATATATGGTTTGAGGGGATGGATCCAACTTTATTTGCTTCAACAGTTCCTTCTCTAATTTGAGAAGTGGGAACAAGAAACTAAGTCCCTTTCCCTCCAAAATCTCCAACATTCGATCCTTATTCTGATCGATTTCTGTAAGCAAAAAGAGTCAATTCCTAAGTAAAAAGGTAACTAATTTTGAAAATCAAGTAGGTTTAACTAATCGTAACCCCAGGGCAATAACCTCACAGTAAATATTTTAAAAAACAACTCATAAGGAGCTTGCTATTACATATTTATGTAATTATCACTGTTTAGTACAATGTATTATAGGTAATGGGTACACTTAATGGTTTGTTCAATAGGGCTAAGGACCGGAGATGTGATTTCATTGACACAGGGCAACTCCCAGCTGAAGAAGCTTCCTCTACCAACCAGATAGCCCAGCATCCTTCTCTTCAAATGTCTTAGGAAACTGCCTAGAGCATGAAGAGGATATGCCTGCTTAGGGTCAAAAGTCAGCTGTTAAAGGCAGAACCTGAATACAGGTCGTCTCAGCTTGAGTCCAGTTCTCTACCTATTGTGCCACAACTGCCTCTTGGTGAGCTGAAGAGAAAATGTAACTGCCTTCCAAGTATCCTCATTAAAAAAAATCCACTGTTAATACAAACACAAAACCAACAACTTCTTACCTGGAAGCATTTTCTGCATATTGACTTTGCTTTGCTGGAAAAGTTCTGTTAACCATTCACGATCTTGTAACTTAGCTAGTTGTTGAAGGCAAAGTAAGAAGAGAGGGAAGTGGGTGCCGCTTTCCAGTGGTTGAGCTAGCTCTGAAATGCTCACCAGCTCTGAAATGATGGCCCGAGCTGCAAACTGCGCTAAATAGGATTTCACCAAAGGGATGTCTACCTCGAGCTTTGGGCACTGATCCAACACGTTCTGGAAAGCCTGGGGGGAAAAAATCCCAAAACCTCCATGAGCTTCAGTCCAACAGCTTAAGACCATCAGGCAGTTAGTTAGGTTGTTTCAGCAGAAGAAGTAATGCTCCCATACCTGCATAAAGTTGTCACTAGTAGCTATTCCTTCCTGTTTGAGTAAACTGATCAAAGCACTCGCTTTTTCTTTGTCTTCATCAGTCCTGTCTAGAGATTGGATGATTACTTTGCTTAACATCTCTGGAAGAAAGTGTTTGGGGGCCCTCATTTCCCGTACACCATTAACAGCATCATTTGCATTCCCACTATTCAGATACTCTGTTACCACAGCTTCCTGCAAGGGAGAAAACAGTCAATATTTGAGTGCCTTTCCTAGATGTGTGCATAAAATAAGGAAGATTTCCAGAACTATTTTAAGGATAACTTACAGTTAGCTTGAGTAGTTCTTCTTTTGATGGTGGAGGCTTTTTACTGATCTTGGCAGGCTTTTCTTGAATAAGTGGTGGATTAGTTTTGAGGCCAAGCTGAGGAGTCTAAAAATAACAATGGAACATGTTTAAAAAAAATCTTTACAGTACGTTGTACATAGTGATCTTTTGTTTAGTTCTATGTTCTTGGTGAGAGGTCAGTCCTTCTGAATTTATCACTGAAAGGAATGGCATTTGCTCTCTACAGAATAACATAATAGGAAAGTATGGAAGAAGAGGAGCAGAGAGGAGGTCCCAAAGTCATCACAGATAGGAACTTAGATTTTCCTTACCTGTCCCAGAGGTGGTGTTTGAGTGCGTGGTGGTTGTGCACTGGGAGGAATCATAGTTATCTGGGGCTGAAGCTTTGGCACTTGATTTTTATTCATTAGGAAAGATTGAGCAGGCCTCAGACTAATCTGTAATGAAATACAAATTATTCTTACAACATCATTAGACCTTAAGAAGAAGAATCACCTAGAAATCTTTAAGTTTCTCCCATTTCCCCACATCAGGCATAGCAGAATCTAGATAAAGGCCTTTTACTTAAGTATTTAAGTTTACTAGCAGATAAATTTTAAAGGTGGAATTGATGTTTATAATAAACCTATTATGTATTTTTTTCTTAGGGTCACAATTGTAATACATTCTCCCATCAGTTTGACTAAGTCTAAGTTAAAAGAAAAGACAGCTTACTAGGAGGGATCAATATATACCGTGTCTAATATTTTTCCTTCTACTAATATTTAAGGAAATAATAAAAAGGTAGTGTTGCCCTCATATCTCATAATCATGTTCACAGGACGCTGGACATCCAAAGAAAGAAGAGGAGAAAAGAAAAGTATAGAAAAAAAAAGAGATAAAGAATTCCAGCATTAAGTCCTCATAATAACGCGTCTTTCTATAATCATTGGGCAAAGTATTTTGAATCCACAAACTATGGTTATGAGTAACACAGGTAAAGTACCTCATCTGCATTAAGCTGTCCTTTCTTAGAAAACCGAGGTGGCATATCCTTCGACTGTCCTTGCAGCTGGGATAAGAGTCCCTGACTCTGGTTATGGTAGAGCTGGCTTAGCCCCTAGTTCAGAAGGAAAGAAATAAAGTCTAGATAAAGGAGTCCACAAATTACGGTAATAAAGAATCAGAGAACAGTCAAGTCATGAAGAAAAGCCTAGCTGGATATAACCAAAGAAAGTGAATGATGAAGGAGAATAAAAAAATTTAACATCTAGCCTAACTGGTATTTAAGAATGAAGCCAGCGGTTTTCAGATCCACTAACTGGCACAATCTAAGTGAAAAGAAGATTTTAAGTTTTACTAGTTTTAGGTTTGGGTGTTTTTCCAATTTATATTAGAATTTGAGTTTTTAGATGTTTTTCAGAGTAGATGCAATTTAGTTGGTTTTAAAAGAAATTTGTATTCTAACTTCATGTGAAACACTTTAAAATGCATTCTTACCTGGCTTTTCATAAACTTGCCTCCCATCTCTCCAAACTGGGATTGTGTAGGAGGCATGATATGACCCCCATGGCCATTGAAGAGTTGATTTGATCGATGACGTCCCATGGTGGGTGAAAATCTATCCTGGATAACTCCTGGACCAGTACCAATTCCGCTACCTAAAAAAATATTATTAACAATAAAGATTACACATCTCTAAAACCTTTTCTACCATTAAATTAACTTTTCATTTATTTCAGTTACCTGGCATTTGTCCGAACATATCAGCAAGTCCTCCAAGTGGGTCCCTGTCGAGTTTCATCCTGGGTGGCATAAACGGTCCCTCCAGGAAAAAGTCACTTCTCATCCCTTGAGCCATAGGAGCAGGAATAAAAACTCCTAGATCCTTCAAAGCAACAAAAAAGTTTTGATCCAACTACAACAATCATTTATACAATTATATAGACACCAAAAACATATCTAAAAAGGCCAGTATGACCATGAATTTCTTTAAGTCAGAGTTACTATCTCTATTATTCTCTGACCTATTCATCCTTAATATGAGAAATTAGAAAATACAACATGAGTTTCAATGCACTAAACTCAACAAGTCATGAAATCCCATACATTTATGGAGATGTCAAGAATTAGCAAAGTCCCCACCATATCGCAAACATCGCAAAAATCATCCCTTACTTTTACTGCATCTTGACGGATTTGATTGATCGTCTTTGGTCCATTGTCAAGAAAAGCTTTGCGAGGAACCCAATTGTGTTCTCGCAACTCCACAGTATCCTTTAATAAAAAAACAAGTTGCTTTACATTTTATTTGTTAAGAACAAAAATAAGAGTAATGGAGTTATTTATGGACACAATCTTACCTGCAGCAGGAAACGAATCCTTGCTGGCAATTCCTTACTTAGCATTAAGGAACACATTCGGGCAAAATACTGATCCATTAAGGACTGAACAACAACAACAAAAAAGACAAAAACATAGTAACTGGGATACGATTTAAGATAAAACAGCTTGTGATATAGACATTTACTAATTTATACTAAATAACCGAAGACATTGCTTAAATATACTGGAATGGCTTATGTCATCATAACCAAAAATGTTTGATATAGGACATAGAAAGAGAAGAATGATATAAAGACCAAATGACAATACCTTGGCTCTTTCATGGTCTAACCTAGGTCCCACTGTCCTCATTATCTGACAGAGGCACTCCAAATCCTCTCCCATATCTTTGAGTTGTACTCTCTTCTTCTTTTCCAAAAGCTGTAATGTACCAAAAAAACAAGAGAATAGATTAAATTCTTTTTAGCCACCGTTAACACAATCCCAGCTCCATATACTGTGAAAAGTATCAGCTAAGGCATTTCCAGCTTCCAAAAAAAGCTACAATGGGCAGATGGCTTTGTGGAAACATTAAAAATGTATTAGCCAAAAATGCTTTACTACTTTACCTGATACCAAGTGGTACAAGGTACTAAAATGACTCTCTATTGAAGGCTACATATCATTAATTTAAGCTTTCAAAGGAAAACAAACCTCACTGAATACTTACTGTTTTGATGCACTTATGAAGGATAGATTCATGAATAAGATCAAGCTTGCCAAGTTCTCCAATGAATTTGATGTTCCCCAACATCTTGATCTTAGCAATGGCTCTCTGTTCCTCCTCCTCAGGAAGGAGGGGGTTGTCACGTTTGTCATAGACTAGAAAGTACCAAAACCAAGTTTCAGTGTTCAAGTTAACAAAAACTATCACAGGGTGTAAAGGGATAGAGAAAAGGGGAAAAAAATTAATAAATCTTACTATCAACATTTCTGGTTCGGTTTTCAAATTCATCTTGTAGTTTGGAAATTAAGAGGCGTCTGAATGTCTATTGAAAAGGAGAGATACTAATAAAATATTCTAAAAGCAGATAAGCATCAAATATAAATATGCAAACTATTTGGCAAGCAGAAAAGAAAGAAAAATGAACAAACCCTTACTGTGCTTTGCTTCTGTCCTGGTTGACCCTCAGCTGCTGGGCCATCAAAGTTTGGTGCATCTTCTGCCAGTCGCAGACATAGTTGAGCATACAGAGAGCTATACTTTGGCTCTTCAAGGGCTTTGTCCACAATCTACAAATAGAAACTTGCTCCTTTAATAAAAGTTATTTGTTTACTATCTATTATACGGCTACAAGAAAATGGCTTTAAAAAAAAAAAAAGGCATCCTCAAGAATTCTGCTCATCACTGTAGACTGTGTCTTCCGTTTGATTTATTACACCATGTGTTTTTGAAAGAAATTACTTTCTATTTTACTGGAAAAGAAACCAGCTGCCTTGGCTGCTATAGATGCCTTCTTCTTTACACACAACTGGGGGCCGGGGAACGATGTTGATAGTTCTAATTATGTACAGTACTTTTTAAAACTTTAAGGACCCAAAGTAGTGTTCCTAGCCCAGGTGTCACTTCCTCCATAAAACTTTCCTTCCTGCATTCCTATTCTCCCTCTTCAAATGTTTCAGAACATGTCCTTTGCTCTACCTTTACCCTCGGCCCCCTGTATTAATACATATAAATGTCTCATTCCCTCTCTTGCTGCCTCCTTGCCCCCTTCTCCAAGAATTTAAAAGTTACTTGGAGGTTTGGACAGCATTTTGCAAATCACACAATTTAAATAGTATTTAATGTATTTATCTTAAAGAATAGTTCTATCATTTACAAATTAAAAACATGAACTGACTTAATTTCAGGTGTTTTAAGAATAAAATTAATTATATTTAAGCTGTTAGGTAATTAAAGACGGGGAAGAAAAAGTTTTCACATTCATAATCTAACTTACCAGCAGTATGACCCCTTTTAAGATGAGTTTGGACTCTACACCCACATTGAGGAGCTCAAGGCATAGCTTGTCAAACTTTTCAGGAGTAAGCTTATTTAGTATGCTAGAGAAAAACAAAACAAACATTAAATGTTTTTTTCTTGACACTAGTCCAAGTAGCAGGATATTTCCTGTTCCTTTCCCCTAGTTTATGTTATGAGTCTCTAAGAATCAAGGTATTTTCTTACCTAACAAATAATTTCATGTACCACTCACACTACCAAGAATTGTTGGGTCTTATTGTAATTGTACGTTTTCAACCAAACAATGATGTTTTATAATCAAGTTTTATGTATACATGTACAGAATCCTCACTGCCTGAAAAGTCCTAGAGGTGGGGAGGCTTATAAACAAAAAAGACAAACCCACTGGGAATTCAGGAAAAAAAAAATCAACAAAGAGTATATATCTCTAAATCTACCATTCAGGGAGTATTCACCACATCCCAATTTGCCAAGTATTTATGTATTAGTTCAACAACATAAATTCACTCAGCATTTTAAAAGCTAATGTATCCACTATTATTCTTTATCTCCTTTTGCTATAGATTACTAATTGTCACTCCAGCAGCACAATTTATATTTTTGTTGTCAGACAGACAAAAGTCCTGTCCTTACCCTCTTACTTTCCTGAAGATTGCGTCATGTCGTTCTTTTTCGTTTGCGGAGTTGTTTGCTGCGGAGTTGTCATCTCGTCTAGTGCTTCGTGCAGGGATCCATTTCTGAGCGTTTTGCCCTGGGGTTTTCCCCAGGAACTCGCTGATTAGGAGTAGGAAGGAGAAGAGTAAAAAAAAAAAAAAACAGTATTATAAATAGTTTTTACAAAGAGGGTATCTAAACATGCCAAATTCAGTAGTTCCAAATCCCTGTAGGGGATGGAGAGGACCAGTCAGGTCCCCCCCCATACACAGAGGGGTGTGCATGCTTGGACACATGGATGAATGTATATAAATAAATTGCCAATTTGTAAACACCACTCTAGAATAGTTCCTAAGTGGCTTCTTGGAACTGTAAATGTCTCTGGGTCTCAGTCTCTTCTTTTCACAGATGAGAGCATTAGACCAGAAGATCCCCACGCTTCCTTAGGTCTAAGATTTTATGACTCTAAGGAAGAGAGCTGAATGAACAGTTAAACAACAGCAAATACTATGTGAATTTCGATGACTAATTCTTTCCCAAGAAAGACAAAATGTAGGAAAAGAAACAAGGAGCCAACGTAAGGCACGCTAATTAGTGAAAAAGGTATGGCCTTTCAGCAAATTGTGCCCATAGCATTGCATTTTGATGGGAGGCCGGGGAAGGATGCACACAGCGCCCTGGGAGCCCCAGAGATGCCCGCAGGGGGGCACGTTAACACCCGCTGCTTCAGGGGGACGTAAGCCAAGGTACCTGTTGCCGGCAGTCTTGGGATAGTGCTGAGGTGCACCCCTACTTCCTCCTCCGCCCGAAGAAGCACTACTTTCAAAAAGACAAAACTTTTTAGCAAAAACGACTTTTTACCCGCCGCATCCCCTCTGCAGGGAAGGACTCTGCCGGCTTCTGAGGCGGCTCCAGCTCTCTCCATCTAGTTCAGACAGCCAAGAGTTAACAAGGAAGGGGCTGCGCTGCACTAGCTCCCTCAAGAAGGCCCAATGGAGAGACTGAGACTCGTCACTAAGCAGAATTCCGGCATTAACTCGCTGGGCTCGCCCCAATGTTACTTAGGTCTTAAGCGCTAAGATTGGATTTTGCCCCAGTGTTACTGTCAGCCAAAACGACTCACACACGCATCACTCACCTGAAACGAGAAGCACCCCCTTCTGCAATCGCACTCTCCACTTTGGCGGCTTGACAACCAAGAGTCTTCAAAAGAATAATATTAATGGATGGGGGTGGGGAGGGGTGGGGGGAGGGGGAGAAGTGAAAACCTAAGGGAGAGAACATCAATCAGGGTTTGAGACATTAGCTAGTAACATGCAGTACCCCCCCCATCTCAAAAACAAAACCCCAGTTATCGGTCCAGCTAGGATCCTTCCAGATGCCAGGGCGGAGGCTCCTTGGGTCTGCTGCAATGCAGATCTCCTCGGACTGAAAACCAAAATGCTTCCAAACCACCCGGGGGAGGGGAGGGGAGTACTAATTGCCCCCCCCCCCCCTCCGATCTTGGGGTTGCCCAGCACAGCAGTACAGACACCTTGGTTTCTCAAGGAGGCTTGAGCTTGACCAGCTGACCAGTGTCCTTAAACCGGGGTTAAAAACAACCACCCACGAGATCGGTGCCCGCCCATCTCCGGGAGGGAGCTCCCCATGGGCCGGACCCCCGGGCTCCCTCCCTCCCCCCCCTCTGCTAATTAATCACGGGGGAGGGGGAGGTGACCGAGCGGCTCCTGGCCCTGGCTCCGTGTAACAAAAGACGAAGGGTCCCAGGGGCCCGGCTTTTGTTTCCCTCGCTCGCTCCGGCTCCGGCCCCGGCCGCGGGCAGCGCCCACGGCCCAGCCGCTCTTTGTTCTCCGGACAGGAAGGTCTGGGCCCCCCGGCCCCTCCCCGCCCCCTCCCCAATTCCGCCGGCGGCGGGCTCGGGGCGCTCCGGGAGCCCGTACCTCCTCCCCGCCGGGGCCGGCACCAAGGACTCCTGTGCTGCTCGGCCGCCTCGAGCTCGGCCTCTCCCCGCCCGGGCGCGTGCACGCGCCTTTCGAACGGCCGAGCCGGTAACCGGCCCCTGGCTCGACCCCGAAGACAGGCTCGGCCGCCGAGTCGGCGCCGCCCGCCCGCCTGCCCGCAGGCCGGCCCCTCCCCGGGCCGCCGCCGCCGCAATGCGAAAAGGGCGACTCGAGGCCTCCGCCGCCGGTGCCGCTCCCGCCGCCGCGGCCTGGCCTCGGGCCTCCCTCACCGCCCCGGGCCGCCGTCTCCGGCTAGTGGCCGCTCCGCTGCCCGTCCCAGCCACGCCGGGCCCGGCCTCCTCCCCCGGGACCTTCCCGAGGGGGGCTCGGCGGCGCAAGGGCCCCCGCGGCGGGAGGCCAGCCCCAGCCTGGCCGCCGCCATGGCCGCCTCCGCCTGCCGCCGCCATTTTGTGCCGCTCGAGAAGGAGCCAGAGGACGGCGGCCATCTTAGAGCGCGCCGCTCCACGGCGGCCACCGCGGCCCCACTCATCTATCTCCTCACCTTCACCGAGGCCTCAGCAGCCGCCGCCGCAGCTGCCTCCTCAGGATCCGGTCGTCGGGGACAGGGGGGAAGGGGGAGGGGAACGGAAAACAAAAAAGGGGGAGGGAAGGGGGAAGGAGCCGGGGACTGGGTGAAGGTCTCAGCTCAGGGGAGTCGCTGCTGCAGCCACCACCCGGTACCCGCCGCCACCTCCATAGAGCTCCAACTCGCTGCTGGCGCGGCGGCTAGTCTGCAGCCGAACTTATCACTCTGGGGCAGCCGAACCCACCGGAGCCGCCCCGAACGGCCCGCCCGCCGCCCAATCAACGACCGATGTGCTCCGCACCGCCAATCGGCGGCGGGCCCCGGGGCGGGGCCAAGGCACCAGGCTGGGTTGAGGCGCAGCACAGCCGCAGTGCGCCAAGCCTTATTCACTAAGCCTTTTAGGTCAAGTAAGTGGCGTAAGGGAGCTGGCGAGCTGGGTCCGGGCGGAGGCGGCGGGGAGTGGGGGAGCTGGGAGGTTTGCGTAAATCGGGAGAAGCCGATGGAGGCGGTCTTCCCCTTCTCCTCCTCCACCTCCTCATTGTTCCCGTGGCCCACCCGGATTACACAACCGCTCGCTTTTCCGTGGGGCGGGAGGGGAGACGGCGACGGCGACAGCGAAGGCTCTTTTCCCCGCCTGCCTCCTCCCACCCCTCCCTGGCAGGCCCGAAGGAAGGGTCGCCGCCTCCGCCTTGCTCCAGGTCGCGGGTCTGGAGGCGCAGCTGATCTCCAAGCGTCCCCAGGGCTCCGGGAGCGCCGACCGCGCCTAGGGTGTCTGGGCTTGTGCAGCCTGGGGGTGGGGGACCGGTGCGGGCTGCGCTCCCCGCCCGGCCATGTGCTCGGGAACCCCAGGAGGGAGCCTATTGTCCGTGGGTCTCCGGCGCGAGGTGGACCCCTGGGGCGGGGATGCTGCCCCACCCCCATCTCTGCGGAGGCCCGGGCTGGTCCAGCAGCCCCGGCCCCTCCGGCCAGTGATGGAGAAGTCGGAGTACCGAGGGCATGGGCCCTCTCAGAGCACCCCCTTCCCATCCTTTCCAAAGGACCGACAGCTCTTGGCACGGTGTGTCCAGAAGCAGGACCCGCTCCCCTCCAAAAAGAAGAAAGGAGCCCACTTCCCAGCCCACCCCTGCCCCACCCCACGTCCCCGGTGACCTATCCAGGCACGGAAGGAATGAGAGGCCAGGGTTTGTGTATGGCCGGGCATGTCAGAACAGCTCCGGAGTGTCGAAAGCAGCCCGGCCCAGCCTTGGAAGGCTGCCTCGAAGGATGCTGGAAGTCCAGGGCAGTGGGCCACCTCCAGAGGTCTTAAGTCCCGTCCGAGCATCTTTTGTCTAGACCGGTAGATGGACAGGGGAGCGCGCTCCTGGCCACGCTCGAGCCCGTGCCTTTGGAATTGATCTCATTTGAGCCATAACCTTAACCTTGACCACTGAAGCCAGAGCAGTTCCCGGACTTGTGACTTGGAATGGGGAAAGCCCCACTTGTTTTCTGGAAAGGGGAGAATTTTGATTAAAATGGAAAGCATTGTTTTTCCCATTTTGGGTTTACAGATACAATTCTAAACCTTGAATCGGAAAAATGTAGTTCCACAATCCAAATGAATTGGTTTCAAATGCGTGAATTTAAGGTGACATCTCTAGATGGGAATCCTTGACCAAGGAACATTGGCTTAGCCTAGGTCCAAAAGCCGGGAATACCAATTAAAAGAATTAAAGGGCTCAAAAAAAAAACTCAGGAATTATCATCAGTTTCAAAAATGACTATAAATTTCCAAATCCTTTGTGTGCTAAAAATTCCAAAATGTGTTCATTGATGGATTGATTGCTTCACTTAAGCATTTTCTCAAGTACCGGTTGGAATACAGGACAAAGAAATACTTCCTGCTCTCCAGAAGTTTACTTTCTGCTGGGAGAACACAACATTTAAATAGATAAATATAATTAATGAGAAAGGAGAGGACACAAACATCTAAGGGATCAAGAAAGACTTCCTCAGGAGTTGGGTTGACTTGGGTCAACCAAAAAGTATTTATTACCTACTATGTATGTCAGGCACTGTCCTGGGTGAAACTGAAAGCTTTGCTCAAGGAGTTTATATTATAACAGGGAGTAAAGGAAGAAAATAAATATTAAGTCCCTGTGAGGTAGATGCTGTCATTATCCCCGGTAGAGGTAACTGAGGTAGACAGATTAAGTGGCTTGCCCAAGGTCAACCAGATAGTTTCTGAGACTGGATTTGAACTGCTCAAGTCTTCCTGAATGCCTCAGACAAGTGGATGCAGAATAAATATGAGAAAAAAAGGCAAAGTGATTAAATACAAGGTAGTTTAGGAGGGAGAGCACCATCGGTTGGGAAGATCAAGAAAGTGTGGGTAGAAGGTAGTGCTTGAGTTGGGTAATCAAAGAAAGGCAAGAATCTATGAATTCATTCCAGGCACGGGAAACTAAGGAAACCTAAGGCAGAGATAAGGCTACAGGAAATGGAGTATTACTTGGGTAGAAGAGCCCAAAGGTCAATTTGGCTGGAAAGAAAAGTGAGGGAAAGAATAAAGGAAGTCATGTTTCTGAGAGGCAGATGTGAAGAGTGCCTTCCTTGGCCTGGGGCACAGCTTGAGCAGAAGCACCGTGGAGAGACTTGTCATGCTGAGTTTCAGAGCAGCAAGTGAACCAGTCTTGGGAGCCTTGCCTAGTTAACTTTTACTGTCAAGCTCAGTTCACCGAAGATTGAATTTCAATTTTTCCCCCAAACTGCAAAGTATTGAAACACTTGGACAACTGAGCTTACTAAGCTAACAAATTTTGCTTAAACTTTTAGTTTCATCTATAAACATGGAGATGGCGTACCCCTCAATACTGTTGCAGTGGAAGTGTTAAGTTGCAGATATTGGAGAGGTTTTGCATCCTGAAGGCTTAAAATAATATCAGTGGACTTATATAGTCAGCGTTCCCACCCCTAACCTCTTAACTGAAATCCAGTATTTTTCTACTTGCATTCAATATGTACAATCTGTCTTCTAAAAAAAAAATAGCTCTTCTTCCATTTGTTTTTCATTCATCTCAGTGGTATCTCCATTTTTCTAGGCTCCTAGTTATAAAACCTTTCAGTATAGATCTCTCCTTAAACCACCTCTTAAAGTTCACCTCTTCCTTTCCAGTCTCAGCAGATGAATTGGCCACACTGCTCCTCCCCCAACATTTAAAAGCGGATCTTTACAGAGAAAATGGAGGTCATCTGGTATAAATTTTGATATATACTTTCATCTTCATCCCTATAGCTATCTTTTTGGCTTCTCTTTTCCTTCTTATTTTGCATCCTATAAACTACCTTAATTTGTACTTCTGAATATCGTCCCTTTCTAACGTCTCCCAGACTTCACTCCCCTTCCTGTCATCTTCAGTGTCTCCCTCCATGGCTTATTTTCATATTGTCTGTAACATAGATACTACCAATATAAGTTAAATATATTTAGTACTTTAAGGTTCATAATGCATGTTACATACAACTCATTTTATCTTCACAACAACCCTAGGAGAAAGGCACTATCATCTGCATTTTGTAAATGAAGGACCTGAGGAAGACAGCAGTTAAGTGATTGCCATTGCTCACACACCTAGGAAGTATCCCAGGGAAACTCCAACTTGAGCAAATCCCCCAACAACTCTTAACTTGTTCTGTCTGTCTTTGTATCTCTAGTGCCTAGCACAATGCCCCAAACATAGCAGGTAGTTAATAAGTGTTAACTGACTGACTTGACTCACTACTTCTAGTTACTCATCTCCTTCCTTTACTGCCAAACTCCTTGTACATTCAAGGTAATAATTGGAAGGTGAATTTACTTAGCCCTTTGTGGCTTATGTAGTACTTTTCTTATAGTAGCTGGATAAAGTCAGAAGTAATAGTACGTACATTCTTCACCTCTATTTCTTGGTCCTTTTTGTCTTTTTTTGGAGGGAGGGGGCAATTGGGGTTAAGTGACTTGCCCAAGGTCACACAGCTAATTTTTGTGTTAAGTGTCTAAGGCCAGATTTGAATTCAGGTCCTCCTGATTCCAGGGCCAGTGCTCTATTCACTGTGCCACTTAGCCACCCCTTCTTGGTCCTTTTTGGGGGGTAGAGTGGTGGGGATCATACCTGTGACTTCACAGGTATTTCTCTGATACAGATTGGCACCCCGCTCCCCCAACTTAGAGTTACCTGGAAAATTGAGAGGTTAAGTAATTTGCTCATAGTAGCATAGCTGGAATGTATCAGAGGCAGCACTTAAATTTAGGTCTCCCTGACCCCAAGTCTAGCAACCCCCCATCTGTATTTCCCTTTTTAGACTCCTGTAATTTGGTTTCCACGAAACTAAGAATATTCTCTCATATTGCCAGTGTCCTCTCTTTTTATCAAATCTAATGTCTTTTCTCCTGTCTCCATCCTTCTTGTCTGATTGGCATTTTGGGCTGTTTCCTCCAACTTGAAGTTCTCTTGTCTCTTGGCTTGTGACCCTACATTTTCCTGGTTCTCTCTTTGACGATTCCCTCTCATTTCCTAGGTTTTCTATGTGTCTGCCCTTGGCCTTCTGCTGTTCTCTGCATTCACCCCATTGGTAAACCCATCCACTTGTGTTTTCAACAGTTGCTTCTGGACTCATGTTTAGAGTTCTATCTCTAGTCTATCTCTTCTATCTCCAGTCCTCCGAACCCATCATTCCAATTGCCTGTGGGACATCTACTGGATGTCCTTCCATGATCTCAGATGGCAACATATCCTAAACTCATTTTTCTTCCCCCTTAACAGTCATCCTCCACTGCTCCTAAGTTTCCTAGACTTAAAAACATGGAGTCAGACAACTTTTCAATTTTGAATTTTTTTGTTTCTTTATAATGCCCCTCATATTTGGCTGTTTTCTAGTCCAGAGCTTTTCCTTTTGATGCCATGTTGCTATCAGGGACCATAGTTCACTGGTCTTGGAGCAGGGTGAATTGACTTAAAGACAGGCCCCAGCTAGGAGAGCCTTTCATCATTCCTTCCTGGTATCTCTCTGAATCTGAGACCATGAGTTCCTCTTTCTGGTGACCCAGAAGATATGATGTCTCCATTGTCCCCTCCTCCTCATCTTTTAGGTCTTATGGGTGGGGTCCACCAGAGGCACAAAGCTGTAGTCTTCAGGAAGGTAGAAATTTTTAGCTTTGCTCCCTAACCTCCCTTTACACTTATGTTGAAGTGAAATTACCTCCTTGTAACTGTTTCTAGAACCAGGGGCCTGGATAAGAGAACCTTGTTTCCCAGCCCTACATTCCAATTATAATTCTACCCTCTGGAGCCAAACAAATGCTTTAGTCCTTTTCTCCATGATAGCCCCATGAAATATGGGAAGATGATTGTACATCCTCCTTAAATACTTTCTACTTCAGACTAAACATCCAGTTCTTTCCACTAATCCTTATAGAACATGCTTCTGAATCTCCTTTCCATCCTGATTACCTCTTCTCACTTATCAGAGTGCTTATAAGACCCAAACAGGACATACCACATATGGTCTGACCAGCAGAGACAACAGTAATACTGCCACCTTCCTTGTTCTGGACACTATATTTGTTTTAATCCAGCTCAAGCTCACATTAACTTTTATAGCTACTTCATTATATCCTTGGCTCATCTTGAGCTGATAGTCTCTTTAAAGCACTAAATGAATCTGTAGCTGAGCTCTTGGTTATTTTCACATGAGTTGCTGCTTAACCATGTGTCCCTCCTCAACCCCTTTCCCCATTTTTTGGGACTTAAGTGTATAACATTACATGTGCTCCAATTACATTTCTTCATGAACTATATCTCAAGATCCTGAAGAAGTGGTGGATGGGAATGTTCAGTCAATTATCTCTGAAAAAATGGAGAGGTGTCACCAGATAGGAGAAAGGGAAATATTGTCACTATTAAAAGCAACACAAAACAGTAGAATGGAGTCTGCAAACTAGTGAGCTCAATGCAAGATAGCTTAACATAAACTCTTGGCAAAAATCTAGAACTTACTATCAAAAGAATGGCTACTAAACACTTAGGTATGGTGGTATCCACCAAGAGTACCTGCTGCTGGGGAGGTAGATTGAATTCAGGAGTTCTGAGTTACAGAGGGGTTCTGCCTATGGGGTATCCAATATAGTGAGCCCCCTGGGAGAGTAGGGCCACCAAGCTGCCTAAGAAGGGGTGAACTAGGCCAGGTCAGAAAAATGGATGTGAGAGCTTCTGAGTCAATCGGAACTGGGGTCAGATCTCTGAGTGGCTTCTAGACTTATACCTTGAGTGAGATAGGGTTACTTAGTCTGGAAAACAAAGTGGTACCAAAAAACTAATGATTAATGAGTCAACATGACTTCATCAAAAAAGGGGATTGTGCCAGATCAACCCCATTTTCATTTTTTAATAGGTTAAAACACTGGTATATCAAGGAGAATTCCATAAACAGACTTTACCTAGATTTTACAAAGGATTTGATAAAGTCTTTCATGCTGTCCTTGTGAGAAAGATAGCAGATATGGGCTAGGCAATAGTAAGAGGCATTTAGGACTGTTAGAATGGCTAGACTAAACATGTAACTGGATGGTTTGATGCCATGTTGCAGGAGGACTCTGTAGCATCTCAGGGCTATGTGCTTGACTTTGTGCCAAAACTCACTAGCAATTCAAGCTGTCCCAAAGTAGGATGGGCTGCCTTTCATTTGCAATCTTTCTGCTAAATGACTAACTAGCTGGGTAGGTTGTAAATGGAATTCTTTTTAAAGTATGGGTAGAACTAATGGCCACGGAGGTCCCTTTATAATCTGGAGCTGTGTAATTCTGCTGTCTTGTTGGAGTCAGTTCATTGTTCCAGCCTGTCCATAACTTCTTGAATCCCCTGTCTGTCTTCCAACCTATTAGCTGTCAGCTAACTTGTTAGCTGTCACTCCCAGCTTCATGTCATTCATGAGTTTGTCACCTATGTCATTGATAAAAATATGAAGTAATCCAGGGTGGAGGATAGAGCCTGGGGTATATATCATTGGGGATACTCCTCCAGATTGGCCTCATTTTGTAAATCAGTAATCTCTGAGTCAGTTGCTTGCCAGTTGCCCAGTTATGAATCCACCTAATTGTACTTGGCTTACATTTCCATTTTGTCCACCAGGGTATCAGGAGACACGTTGTCAAATGCTTTGCTGAAATTCAGATATCCTAGTGTTTCCCTGCTTTACCTGCATAGTAACTCTGTCAAAGAATGAAATGGGATTAGCCTGGTATGACTTTAATCTTGTTAAAGCAAGTATTGCATCATATCATTCAAGTGCCAAACCTACCTTGTTTCTCCATTTCTTCTAAGTTCAAGAGAGGTAGTGTCTTGAAATGGATTTGTAGTCACAGGTGCTGGATTCAGTTTCTGGCCTTGCAATTTATATATCACATGGGTAATCCTAGGCAAGCCAGTTAACCTCTTTGGGCCCCATTTTCCTCTTCTGTAAAGCAAGTTTGCATGACTATAAAACTTTGACCCCAAATCCATACTCTTTTGCTTAATCTGTAAGGCCCTACATAATCTGTCTACACCTTAACTATTCACTTGATAGTACTATTCTCTAGCATAAATCTCCTGCTCAAGGTAAGTCAGTATCACCACATGTAAGGTATTCATTTCTTCCCTCTTTTGCTTATGTTGCTGATAACCAAATTCTGTCTTTTCATTCTCAGCTAAAGACCTTTTCTTTGAAGCATTTCAGTCAACAATTATTTATCCCTTCTCTACATTCCTATTGCACTTAAAAATGTAACAGTGGGATTAATTTTTAGTTAATAGACATTCATTAAAGAGACTACTATGTTCTGGGCACTGTGCTAAGCACAGGAGATACAAAAGAAAGGCAGAAGATGGTCCCTGCTCTCCGGAAGCTCACAGACTAATGGGAAAGACAAAGGACTATTGTGCACAAGCTATATAATAGGAAGGGGTGGGTAGAAAAGGTTTAGAGCTGGGGTGGGGAACCTGCTGCCTCGAGGCCACACATGGCCCTCTAGGTCCTCAAGTGCAGCCCTTTGACTGAATCGAAACTTCACAGAACAAATCCCCCTTTAATAAAAGGATTTGTTTTATAGAACTTGGACTCAGAAGAAAGGCTGAACCCCAAAGGTCACATGTGGCCTTGAGGCGGCATATTTTCCACTCCTGGTTTAGAGGCACTGAGCCTTGAAGCAAACTAATGTGACAGAAAGGCAGAGATGAGGAAGGGGTGCATTGCAGGTATAGCATGTTCCTCTCCCGCCACTCCAAAGCTATACCCAGATGAGCACTTTAAGGTTACACAGGTACTGGGGATAGTTTGCTCCAGTGCCAGTGTGGAAGATGGTGGGCTGAGTTCAGGGGATAAGCTAGTAACTCATTTTGGAATATAGTTTGGTGAAGATTAATGTTAAATAATGCTGGAAAGGGAGGCTGGAGATGAACTCTGCAGTGCCATATATGCCAGACTGGGGATTTTGTATATTATCCTAGATCAATCTATTAAAAATTATTGATTATGAATTATTAACCATTTGTGAAGCACTTGCAATGTACCAGGCACTTGGGCTACAAAAACAAAAAAGTAAGTAGCCCCTACCCTCAAGGAGACTATTTGTTCTGGGAAAGAATACATTAATAAGCAGATGCATGATACCTACAAAATACAAGATCATTTTAGGGGCAGGGGAGACACTCCTGAGGTGCCAGGGGGATCAGGTTATAGGTCGTCATCGGAAGTTTCCAAGCCAGGGAGTGACATGATCAGACCTATGCTTTAGGATGATTATTTTGGCAGCTATGCCAAGGGTTTATTGGAGAAGGAAGCAGGGAGACCAATTAGGAGACCTGACAATAGTCCAAGGGAATGGTGATTAGAGTGTGAAGCTAGGGTTGCAGCCTCTGGAGAGGACAGAGCAGACCGAAAATGTCGCAGAGGTAGAATCAAATGGAATTGGCAAATAATTTGAACTTGGAAGGGGAGAGACAGGGAAGAGTCCATTTTGGTGTGACTCTGAGGTAATGAGCCTAGGTGATGGGGAGGATGCAGTATTCTCAGAAGAAATGAAAAAAAATAGAGCAGGGAAAGTTTGAAGGTAAAGACAATGAGTTCTGTTTTAGATATGTTGATTTTGAGATGCTGTTGGAACCTCTAAGTGGAAGATGTTCAGCAGGGCTGAAGGGAAGGAGACAAACTGGCTCTGGATAGATGACAGTCCTCTGTGTAGAAATGATAATTGAACCTTTGGGAGCAGATGAAATCACCAAGGAGAGGGTATAGAGAGGAGGAGAGAGCCAAGGACAAAACCTTGTGGGATATCCACAGTTAAAAGCATGCTATTAATTATGAACCAGCAAAAGAGATGAAGAAGGAGTCAGACATTTTGGAGGAGAACTGGTAGCCAGGAGATTGTGTGTAGGAGGTGGGTCTGGTCATCTGTGTGAGAAGGTTAAGAGAAGTCGAAGAGGATGAGACCTTAAGAAGGGACCGTGGGATTTAAGCATTTATCAGATCTTTGGTAACTTGGAGAGAACAATTCCAGTCCAATGGTGGGGTTTGATGCTAGGGTTGTGTTGGTACATGTTTAACAAATAGCTCCTGATGAGTTTGAAGTTTAATTTTCATTATTATTTTCTCCATCACTTAAGTCTAGACAACAAACAGAACAGGGAACTAATCCCTAATTTGTATGATTTGCTGGATTCTGAGGTGTAAATACTCATTTTAAAATTTAACAATGGGCTCTTTCAAACCTATAGGGGCTGATTTTAGCACTCTCCAGTAAATGGAAACCATAAGAGATTGAATAGTGAGTGGATGGTAAGCCAGTGGAGGTAGAAGGTAACTAATTGTCTGGGAGAGTTTGACAGGGAAAAAGAGAAAAGATGGAAGATGATACTTTGGGGGATAACAGGGCCAAGTGAAAGTGGTTTATTTTTTAAAGAATGTTGGGGAAACTGACCATGTTTATAGGCAAGAGAGTAGATAGAGAGTGAAGATTAGAGAAGTAAGGATTGATTGGTTGGGACAAACTCCTTGAATAGGAAGTGAGGCATCAAGGATATGGGTAGAGGGGTCAGTCTTAGCAAGAAGAAGGGACCAAGAAAAAGGTTGAAGGAAAAGAGAATGGAGGATGATGTAGAGGAGTTTTGTGGGAAGTAGGGAAAAGGTGGCCTCCATCTTCTCAGCTAAATAGAAAGTGAAATGGGGAAGGTCGTTTTGAAGAGGGGGAGAAGGTTTGGGACAACTGCTTCAGGGAACTGCCAGTTAGGGAAGAATAAAAGGATTGCCTTTCAGTGGGCAAGATCCAGTTAGCTCTATTAGAAAATATACATTTTAACAGGCTCAGGAAGGGACAATTTTGTGATTTCCTTCAGATGATCTGAAGTTCATGTGACCCAGAGTTGAGGACTGAGAAGATGTGAACAATGGCAGAAGAATGATGAGGCAAGAGATTCAACAGCAGTGGACAGTGAATCCTGGATTAGTTAGTTATAGGGTCAAGGCTATGAAGAGAGTAAAGTGAAGCCAGAACAAGAGTGATGGACAGGAGAACAGGGAGGGATGGGGACATAGAAGTCAAGATGAGGATCAATCAGTCAATGAACATCTTTTTTCTCCTTTTTAAAAATTTAGTATTTTATTTTCTCCCAGTTACCTGTAAAAACAATTTTTAACGTTTGCTTTTAAAACTTTGAGTTCTAAATTCTCTCCCTTACCTCCCACCCCCCTCATTGAGAAGGCAAGCAATTTGATATAGGTTATACGTGTGTAATCATGCGAAACATTTCTAATAGTCATATTGTGAAAGAAAACTCAAGAAAAATAAAGTTAAAAAAAAGTATGCTTCAATCTGCATTCAGACACCATCAGTTCTTTCCCTGGGGATGGATAGCATTTTTCATCATAGGTCCTTCACAGTTGTCTTGAATCTTAATGAACCTACTATGTGCCAAAAGCCCTGGGGATACAACTAGAAGGAATGAAATAGTCCTTACTCTCAAGGATCTTGGATTGAAGAAAGAGGGAAGAACAGGAGATTATAAGTATTTCAGAATGGTGAAACAGGTTAGGGTGATGAGGTCTAAGGGGTAAATATCCTTGTAGGTGTAACTGAAGTAGACTGGAATTGTTGGTCTTGGGAGGCAAGAGTTTTGAAATGAATTCAAAGGATCGAGATAAGATATATAAAATTCTTTGCAAATGTAAAAGTGGTATGTAAATGCTAGGTATTATTAAAAGAATTGACAATAGCAAAAGTCTATAGATGGATGGTAAGACCCTTTAAGGAGGAATTGTGAGAGGGCTACCCTGCCAGATGAAGGATGGTTGCTTCTCCTCTCTTACCCTCTGACATACAAGCAGCAAAAATTCTGCTGATTCCTCCTGACCCAGAATGTCGGAGGGCATGAGTGAAGGAATTACCATTGCTGGAGAAGGTGGCCAAGGATGAGATGTCTTCCAGAGCAATTCAAGTTTCCAGGAGTGCCCAAAGATGGAAATGAAGGGGAATTTGTTAATTATAGGTTAGGTTAAGGTCAGAAGGAAAGCAGAAAACTAGGGGAAAAATTTTATGGACAGTTTTTCAGATAAAGGTCTCATATCTCAAATATGTAAAGAACTTTGTCAAATCTATGTATCATTTCCCATTTGATAAATGGTCAAAGGATATGAACAGGCAATTTTCCAATGAAGTCAAAGCAAGTTGTAGTCATGTGAAAAAATGCTCTAAATCATTGTTTATTATAATAAATACAAATTGAAACAACCTTGAGATATCATTTTATACTTATCAGATTGGCTAAAATGATAGATGGGAAAGCAATAAATTTTGGAGATGTGGAAAAACTGGGGCCTTCCTTAATTGATTGTTGGTGGATCTGTGAGCTGATGCAGCCATTTTGGAGAGAGATTTGGAATTATGCCCAGTGAATTATTAAACTGCCTATATGACCCAGTCACTATTAGGTCTGTTTCCCAAGATGATTAAGGAAAATGGAAAAGAACCTACATGTTCTAAAATATTTATAGCAGTTCTCTTTGTGGTAGCAAAGAACTGGAAATTGTGGGATGCCTGTCAATTGGGGAATGACTAAACAAATTGTGGTATATGCTCACAATGGAATATTACTCTATTATAAGAGATGACGAGCTCAATGGTTTTAGAAAAACATGGAGAGACCTCCATGAAATAATGATCAAAATGAGCAGAACAAAGAGAACTCTGTATACAGTAAGAGCAGTATTGTTTTAAGAACAACTTTGAGCAACTGAGTTGCTCAAATTATATTTTGAGCATATATATTTTTTCAAATATATATTTTCAAATACATATATTTTCAAATATATATATATATGTGTATATATATATATATCAAGCTATTATAAATGCCCAAATTAACCTCAAAGATTCTATGAAGGAAAATGCTGTTTGAATCCAGGAAGGAATATTGCTATGGTGTAGGAAATGATGAGCTGGTTGATATAGAAAAACATGGAAAGTCTTGGACATGTGAAAGAAAATACTATCTACCTTTAGAGAAACATGATAGAAATAAGCATAGCACAGTGTTACATATATATGTATGAGTGTATATGTGTGTGTGTATATACACATACATATATATATATATATATATATATATATATACTTAATAGTAACCTTCTTTAGAGTAGGTGAGGGAGGGAAAAAAAGAAAGTAAAAAGTGCACAGCAGAGAACAAAAGAAAACCAACAAGGAAGCAAAGAAAAGCTGGGCAACTTTGAAAACAATGTGTAGAATTTCTTTTTTTTTAAATTAAATTTTATGTTTATTTTTAGTTTACAACATTCATTTCCACAAGATTTTGGGTTACAAATTTTCTCCCCGTCTTTCCTCTACCCAATACCCCAAAACAGCAATCCCACAGTAAACCCTCTCCCCCAATCTGCTCTCTCCTATGGCCTCCTCTGTCCCCCCCTCCAACTTTACAGTAGGGCAAGATGCATCTCCATACCCCAGTGCCTGTATATCTTATTTCCCAGTGCCTGTAAAAAAAAAAAAAACTTTAAAAATTTGATTTTAAAATTTTGAGTTCCAGATTCTTTCCCTTCCTTCCTCCCTTATCACCTACCCTTACTGGGAAGATAAAGCAGTTCAATATAGGTTGTACATGCGTAGCTATCCAAAGCATTTCCATAGTGGATTTATTGTGAAAGACTGACTATATTTCCCTCCATCCTATTCCACCCCCCACTTGTTCTATTCTCTACTTTGACCCCATCCCTTTTCGAAAGTGTGTGCTTTTAAATGCCCTTCCCCCCAACCTGCCCTCCCCTCTATCATCCCTCCTCTCATCCCCTTCCCCTCTACTCTCCTGTAAGGCAAGATACCCAATTTAGTGTGTATGTCATTCCCTCCCTAAGCCAAATTCAATGAGAGTAAGCTTGACCCATTCCATTTTGTCTTCCTGTTCTTCCCCTCCATTGTAACAGTTTTCCATTGACTCTCCTATATGAGGTAATTTACCCCATTCTATCTCTCCCCATCTCCTCTCATTATATTTCTCTCTCATCTCTCAATTTCACCTTTTAAATATCATCCCTATTCAATTGATCCTGTGCCCTCTGTCTATGTATACCTGTACACATATATACACACACATATGTATTCATATGTAGGTATACCCTCCTATATAGACATATATATATGTATACACATGTATATACATTTATATTCCCTTCAACTATCATACTGAGAAAAATTTCATAAGTTATAATTATCGTTTTTCCACGTAGGAATGAAAATAGTTCAACTTTGATAAGTTCCTTATGATTTCTTTTCCCTGTTTACCTTCTCATGCTTCTCTTGCTTCTTGTATTTGAATGTTAGATTTTCTATTCAACTCTGGTTTTTTCATCAAGAATGCTTTAACGTCCTCTATTTTGTTGAATGACCATATTTTCCTCTGAAACATTATACTCAGTTTTGTTGGGTAGGCGATTCTTGGTTTTAATCCTAGCTCCTTTGACTTCCAGAATATTATATTCCAAGCCCTTCGATCCCTTAATGTAGAGGCTGCCATATTCTGTGTTATCTTGATTGCTTTCCACAATATTTTAATTGTTTCTTCTTGGCTGCTTGTAATATTTTCTCTGGCAAAGGGGAACTCTGGAATTTGGCTATGATATTCCTAGGAGTTTTCTTTTTGGTATCTTTTTCAAGAGGTGATTGGTGACTTCTTTCCATTTCTATTTTGCCCTCTGGTTCTAAAATATCAGGGCAATTTTCTTTGAGAATTTCTTGAAGGATGATTTCTAGGTTCTTTTTCTTTTTGATCATGGCTTTCAGGTAGTCCAATAATTTTTAAATGATTTCTCCTGGATCTGTTTTCTAGGCCAGTGGTTTTTTCCAATGAGATATTTCACATTGCCTTCTATTTTTTCATTTGTTTGGATCTGTTTAATAGTATCTTGATTTCTCATAAAGTCATTAGCTTCCATTTGCTTCAATCTAATTCTGAAGGACTTATTCTCTTCAGTGAGCTTTTGAAATTCTTCTTCCTTCTGGCAAATTCAGCTTTTTAAGGCATTCTTCTCCTCATTGGCTTTTTGGGCCTCTTTTGGAATTTGAATTAGCCTTTTTTTTTAAGGTGTTATTTTCTTCAGTCAAGTTGTTGACTCTCTTTTCATGATTTTCTTGCATCATTCTCATTTCTCTTCCCAATTTTTCCTCTACTTCTCTTACTTGATTTTCAAAATCCTTTTTGAGCACCTCCATGGCTTGTAACTGGTTCGTATTTTTCTTGGAAGCTTTTGGTGCAGGAGTTCTGACTTTGTTGTCTTCCTCCCCTTTCATGCTTTGATCCTTTTTGTCCCCAAAAAAGGAATCTAAGGTTTGATTGCTGTTCTTGCTTTGCTTCTTTTGCTTGTTCATATTGCCACTTAATTACTTGACTTTTGAGCTCTTTGCCACAGTAGAACTCTGCTTTCAGGGAGGAAAGCTTTGTCCCAAATCGCTGGGGTTTTCACAGCTATTGGAGCTCTTAGTTGGGTGACTTCTCTGTGGCTCCCCACAATCTTTGTCTCACTGGTCACACACCCTAGGACCTCCACCCAAGACAGCGATCCAGATCCAGGCAGGTCTAGGTAAGAGCGATTACCCCCCGAATGGTCTCCTCATCCCCCTATGATCCACAGGCCAGGAGCTCTGAAGCAGCCACATGGAGGTGGCTGCACGGCCGCAGTGCCTCTGTCGCTTCTCACTCTGGGGACTGAGGCTGGACCACACCTCCATGCCCCCCAGTTCCAACAGAGTTCTTCACTGACTTTTTACTTTGTCTTTGGCATTTATGGGTTGATATTTCTGGAAACTGCCCCAGCTGTTGGTGATCCATTCTCCTGAAGTCCACTCCAGCTGCTGCTGGTTGGGGCTGCCCTGGGACTAAAACCTGCAGGCTCAGTAAAATAAATAAAAATAACCATAAAACATAAAACAATTAATTATGGGTCAGGGATGGTAGGATAAAGCTGGCCCATATGAGGAGGCATTCAGTGCTCCAAACATCAGGGCCACCATCAAGAAGCACCCCAGGAGGCATGAAAGGAGAGTTTGGCATATGAACAAACTCCATTTCATTGTTGTGGAACAGTCATCCTTAGTGTGACCAGAGTCATCACATCATTTCAGGTGAAACCTCAAAGCCAGGAATATCTGGTTTTAAATCCCCCTTCTGACATGTACTGGCCATGTGACTCTAGGCTAGTCACACCTTTCAGTGCCCTAGGCCACTCTCTAAGACTATAAGTTACTGAGAGGGTACCTACGTGCACTGGTAGAGGTAGTTTTCTCATCAAGGAATTCTCTATACCAGTGAAATCACAAGTTCAACCCATATTCTCTATCTCTTGCTAATAATAAGACAGGAATTCCAGAGGGCACAGTGGTGGGTGGATGAGGAAAGAACCTGGGAAGGACTGCAGTTGTGCTGGATGGACTTCAGAATATGGTAAGAAAAAGCCAAACAAAGGGCATTTTTTTTTTTGGCACATACAATGCCTGTATCTGGGGAGAAGGAGTAGGGACTTTGCTATTCATAGCATAGAGAAAGTACTAGCTGATTGTATTCCATCAATCAGAGACAGGGGACAGACAACTGTGGGGAGTAAATTTGTTGGACAGAGAAGGTCTATAGGGCTTTCTGTGTCAGATTGGTGACCAATGAAATGATTAAAATCATTACATGAGATATTAGTCTGTCCTCTTAGAATATTAGCTTTTCAAGCTGTAACTACCTAAAGCCCGTTGCATAAAATGGAGAAACCATAAATACCTATTACTATAATGAGATATACCTTTATTATTATTTTTAGACTGGGTGTAAGATTCTCTTCTATTGGTAAGCCAAAGATAAGTTATGGAACTTTGACTGTAAAAGTCCAATTTCTCTTCAAATGATAATTACAATTTATAAATAATAGATGATATTCTTAGCATCACTACCAAGAAGTATGTATCTTAGGTGCTAAAAATTATAATTAATAATAATTGCACTCTAAAGTGTTTTGAAGTAGTATGGTATTATGTATAAATCCCTGAACTCAGAATACAAGCAACTTGGCCCCTTTGTGCCTCAGGGGACTCCCTAGAATTTATTTGCTAAGGCATGGATGTATCAAATAGGCCTTTAGTTGTTACAATTCCCATTCTGGAAGTTCTCAATGCCGGAATCCCACGTCCTTCTCATATATGGGTATTATATCAGGCTTTATGGTTAAAAAGGACTTGACAGAGATTGTTTCATTTGCTTCTCACAGCAGCCAAGGGGGTAGACCAAGCATGAGTATCTTCATTTTTCAGATGAGGCAAGTAAATCTCTGAGAAGTGAAATATTTTGCCTAAGGTCACACAGCAAGTAAGTGAACCCAACTCTTTTGATTCCAAAGTTACACCATTCCCTTTCTTTTAATATCTTGTTCTTAAAAAAAACAACAACCCCAAATGACACAATAACAAAAAACCCAAGCTACTATCCTATTTCTTATCCATTTTCAAAATATTCTCTAAAGTGCATTGCTCTTTTGGGATGCATGTAGTAAAGTGATGTTCCTTCTAAATTCTACACTGTGGATAATGCTGATTTTTGTCAGAATAGCATGCTTGAATTGTACATAAGCCTCTCTAATAGCCTCCTTTGGGAATGGTAGACAGTAAGATTTTAATAGAGAGTGCTTGGGGACAAGGCTGCTTGTTATCTCCCAGGTTTTCTGCTTTTTTTTTTGTTTTGCTTATTTTAAAACGTTGCAGTTAACTCAATTTGTCCTCAACAGGGAAAAAAAATATGTCTGCCCTTCTTCATAGTATTTGTTGGGTACTGAGTATCTGTTTCCAAGGCTTTTTATTGTTGTTGTTTTAACTGTCATTTCCATTTGCCAGTGTAAATCCATTATTTTAAAGAATGTTTTTCTTTTCTTCTTTTTCCATCATTGTCTGTATGTTCTCAGTGAATGGGCCTTAACCATGACAGGTTCCTATTGATAACCCATAAGAATCCTTTGTTTTCAAAATGGTGCCAGTAGGGCATGAGGTATTTTCCAAGCAGATCTACTGGGAAGTAGTTATCAGCAACCCATGAGAGACAATATTCTCTGAATAAAAGAGTTGGGGGTGTTAGCAGACTACAAGTTTGAGTTCATGGTGTGACCTAGGAACCAAAAAGGCTACCATTATTGGAGGCTGCCTTCATAATGATTCAGTATACAGGATGAAGGAATGGGTCACCCCGGTGTTCAGCACGCATTTGGAGGAGTATGTTCAGATCTGGGTGCCATATTTTAGTGAGTGGACTGTGTCTGAGGAGGCTGTTGGATGCTAAAGGGAATTAGAGACCATTCAGTGCAAGGATCAGATGAAGAAACTGGGAGTGTTCAACCCCTGGGGGGCAGAGGATGGACATTATAATCACCTCCAAGTATAGGAGAATTGTCACTTGGAAGAATGATTTAACTTTTTTTTCTTTTAATGTCTTGCTCCACAGAGGACAAAAGTAGGAGCAAGGGGTGGAAGTTGTATAGGCAGATTTAGGTTCAAAATTAAGGGACATTTTCTAACAAGTAGAACTGCCCCCAGATGGGACAGGCTGCTGTGGGAGGTGGTCTTCCCCATGTCGCTGGAAGTCTGTGTGGGCTAACTCCTTGTGCGGGAGGCTGTGGAAGTGATTCTGGTTCAGGCATGAGAAGGTGGGAATAAATGACTTCACAAATCCCTTCCAGTTTAAAGAGGTTTTGATTTTTTGGGGGTGGGGTGGGGGAGAATCCTATGCAATCCAATGCAAATCCTATGCAAATCCAATCTATTTCCCCATTGTGTTTCCTTGCACAAGTTGATCCTGATGCTCTCCCTCTTCACTTCTACCGTACCACTTGGAATCTGTAGCTCTTTTCTAAGACTCAGTTCAAACTCTTGCTCCTTTTTACATGAGGCCTTTTCTAATTCCCCCAATTACTGGTGTTTTTCTTGCCCATCCAAAATTACATAGCATATATTTGGTACTTATTTATTTGTATACACATTGATTCTCCTTAGCAGAATGGAAGTTCCTTGAGGGCAAGATCTATTTTATTTTTGTTTCTGATTACATAGGTAGTACCTTAATGCCCCGTCCATAGAAGACATTTAATAAATGACTGTTGAATTGAATTCTGTAATAATCCTTTATTTTTTGTGAGACAACATTTCTAATTTTATGTAGGCTTGATTCAAACTAGCTTAGATTCTCAATAGCCTCAGTTGAGGAGGGCTTTTGTTGCTTTTAGGCCATACAATCTGATATCTTTTTAAAGAATGTGGAGTGGAATGAAGGTATTAAATGTGCTTATCATTTTCTGCCATTTCCACACCCAGAAATCCAGTGAGCTAAAGAAGGGAAGTATTTTGCTATTTTAAATAAGGTGCTAATCACTTTTGGGGGTAAAGTGTAGACATATGACCAGAGCTTGGGTTATTTTATTTTTATTTTAAAAAATATTTATTTTAAAAGTTGTCAATATCCACTTTTGTAAGATTTTGAGTTTGAATTTTTTTTTCTCCTTCCCTCCCTTCCCTGCTCCCTCCCCAAGATGGCATGCAATCTGATAGAGGCTATACATGTACAATAAAATTAAACATATTTCCACATTAATTACGTTGTGAAAGAAGAATCTGAACAAAAGGGAAAAACCAGGAGAAGGGGGAAAAAAGAGAAAATAGTATGCTTCAATCTGCATTCAGACTTAATAGTTCTTTCTCTGGATGTGGGCAGCATTTTCCATCATGAGTCTTTTGGAATTGTCTTAGGTCATATTGCTGAGAAGAGTTAGTTCTGTCAGTTGATTATTGCACAATGTGGCTGTTACTGTGTGCAGTGTCTCCTGGTTCTGCTCACTTCACTCAGCATCAATTCATTTAAGTCTTTCCAGGTTTTTCTGAAATCCTTCTGTTCATCATTTCTTGTAGTACAATAGTATTCCATTACATTCATATACCACAACTTGTTCAGCCATTCCCCAGTTGATGGGTATCTCTTCAGCTTCCAATTCTTGGCTACCACAAAAAGAGCTGCTATAAATATTTTCATACATGTGGGTCCTTTTCCATTTTTTTTATGATCTCTTTGGGATACAGACCTAGTAGTGGTATTACTGGATCAAAGAGTATGCATAATTTTATATCCCTTTGGGCATAGTTCCAAATGAGCATGGATTATGTTATTAAAACTTTTAATAATGTGATACTTGAATATTCCAGATCTGCTCATTTCACCTGAGTACTTTCTTCCTTAAGCCTGCAGGAAGGCAGTGAGTCACTATATTCATTACCCAGCAAGGTAGTGCAATTTGTGAGCTATGTGCCAGTTAATTATCTACTCAAGTTACCAGCCCAGTGACTTTTGCTAGTTTCTTTATGGCTTCATGTGTGGGCTAACTTTCCTATAAAGCTGCAATATCCCCACTGGTCACCAGAGGGTACTCAACCTGCAAACACTTAGATGCCCCTCCCACTGCCAAGTCTTTACCTTCAGCTGTGGTGCTAAGCAGTTTGGTTCAATTCCTGAAATCTGGATCTGGAATTAATCTATGGGTTGATATATCTCTTAAATATTACAATGTAAAATATATGATTTATACACAGCTCATGAATCCCCACCCTATCTGGACACCCCTGTATCATTTCATCACCTTTCACATTCATGAATTCAAGGAAATAACATACCGTGATCACATT
>NW_027185804.1:6105819-6120052 GCF_028583685.1 Petaurus breviceps papuanus
TCATCACTGTCACCATCATCACTGTCACCGTCATCACTGTCACCGTCATCACTGTCACCGTCATCACTGTCACCATCTTCACTGTCACCATCATCACTGTCACCATCTTCACTTTCACCATCATCACTATCACCATCATCACTATCACCATCATCACCACCACTACCACCCTCACCACTATTACAACCACCACCACCACCATTATTATCATGACCATCATGATGGTCTCTTCCCTCTCCTCTATTTCTCTCCCTCCTTCCTCCCTCCTCCCAGTTAATCACCAGGAAACTCATCATCATAGAGATTCCTTCAACTTCACTACTTACATCTCATCAGTATTCTCAATTGCTTCCAACTCTCTGGAGGGCTGTATGACAGAGAGAAAAACTCCTCCTGTAGCCTCTCTTTAGAGAGGGTTGAAAATGCCAGCCGCTTTTTCATTTGTTACTAGCTGCTTTGCTTGGTTTTAACTCTACTCATCTTTGCTCCAGGGACCCTCTGGCACACCCTCACCCCCTTTCAGCTTCCTTTTGTGTGCATCTTCCTTCATTAGATTGTAGGCTCTTTGAGGGCAGGGACTGTCTTTTTTATTATTGGTATCCCTAGAGCTTAGCCCTGTACCTGGCACATAGTAGATCCTTAGCAAGTATTTATTGTATCATAGGTACTACTTGTATTCCCATTTTACAGAGGAGGAAACAGAGGTGGATAGAAATTTAATGACTAGCTTAGAGTCACTTAACTAGTTAGTAACTGAGGGAAGATCTGAACTTAGGTCTTCCTGACTCCAAATCTCTATCCTCTATGCCAACTAAGTGTCTAGAAAGTAACGAAAAAGCTCACCTGTGATTCCCCAAACTCATTTATTAAGGATCAAATGAGATAATCTTTGTAAAATTAAAATTAGCACAGCATATATTAAAATGAGCACATTTATAAAATTGTAATCTTAGCACAGTGTCTGGCACATAGTAGGAAGAAAAAGATAATGTGTAGTAATTCCCAGCACTCACTTCTTGAAAGTGAGGCTGGCTATATCATGCACTCCTCATCTGCACTCCTGGTTTCCTTCAAGTCCCAGCCAAAATCCTTTCTTCTTGTTTGTTTTTGGAGGGGAGGTGGAAGGCAATCGAGGTTAAGTGACTTGCCCAAGGTCACACAGCTAGTAGGGTGTGTCAGGTGTCTGAGGTCAGATTTGAATTCAGTGCTTCTGACTCCAGGGCCAGTGCTCTATTCACTGTACCACCTAGCTGCCCCTAAGATCCCTTCTTCCCATTCCCCCCCTAATGCTAAGACCTTCCCTTGTTTGATTATTTCCAATTTATTCTGTATACATTTTGGTACATGGTTATTTACATGTCATCTCCTTGGGAGCAGGGACTGTCTTTTGTTTTTCTTTGTATATTCTGTGCTCAGCACAGTATTTAGCACACATTAAGCATGTTATAAATGCTTGCTGATTGACTTACAACCTTGTGAAATAGAAACAGCAGATTCCAAACCCATTTTACAGATTGGGAAATAGAGTGGTTAGGTAACTTTCTGCAGGTCTCACCACTATACAGTCATTAAATTAGCTCCCAAAGGTTTTCTGCTAGGCAGTGCTTTATAATAATTTAGTGGGAGTTACTCTATACACTTGAAAGTAATCAAGCTGCATTTTCCATTTAATCTTTGATTTAGACTTTCTACAAATTCAGACAGGCCTTTCCCTTCACCAGAAAGAGTGACTGGATGTGGGCAGTTTACCAAGGAGTTGCCCTGTTCACCTCCATGACTTTGGCCACGCCAACTGCAGAGGTCACGTCACAGGCAGGGGTGTCCCACAGCCAGACACATCATATGTATGACGTATTGCATTGGCTTGGTACCAAATAAAAACTCTTGACTTAATCCAAACATATCTTTATTGATTTTGGCACCAGGTGTGAAGTCTGTAACACTGATTCAGCAGAAGATTCCATACCTACCAGCAGGAAGCTGGACTCTCTTTGTTCTTAATGGTCTTATTTTTAAGAGCAGCTAAATTGAACAGAAATATAATGGGCCCAGGTTGGTGCCTGTGGATATATTATTGAGTTCTCTTTTATGCTTTACTTGACTGACCTTGATGAATTTGTAGACTCATGGGCATGGGAACCACATACTGTGCCAATGTGGCTCTTGTTGGTGTCCTCCCATTCACTGGCCCTCCACAGAGGACCTAGCCAGGGTGCTGGGGTCTAGCTAATGTGCTTCCTTTTGATATCTTATGGGTATACCTCCCATCTATATCTCCACTATATCAATAAGGTGTCCCTAAAGTCTGGGCATATAGAAAATCTCATTAACTATGAATATTTTCAAGAAATGAAATGAATAAATTTTTCAACAACATTTTATTTAATTAACATAAGTGAGATTTCATTGGAAGACATAGGAGACACATAGGAAATCTCACTAATTAATTAAATTAAATTAATCTCATTAATATGGAAAATAGTCCCCAATAGCTAATGAAAGTTTTTATTCCATATGAAATTGTCATGGCTAAAATTTATGCTAATTAAATAAAATGTTGTTGAAAATTTCATTTATTTCATTTCTTGAAAATATGCATAGTTAATGAGATTTCCTATGTGTCCAGACTTCAGGGACACCCTGTATATCTATACCCATATCTATATCTATCTCTGTATCTACATCTGTATCTATCTATATTTATTATGTCTATACCTACATCTATATCTATAGCTACAGATCATCGCATTAAAGCAAATGAACTTTCTAAAGGTTATCCCTCCCTCTAAAGAGCTAAAACTAAAATTTTTTAAAAAAAGAATTATTTTTTAATCATGTAGATATCCCTCTCTATTCCTTCTTCTCAACTCTTTCAGAGTCATCTCTTCTAATAAAAGAATGTTGTTTTTTTTGGAGGGAGGAAGGCAAGGCAATTGGGGTTAAATGACTTGCCCAAGGTCACACAGCTAGTAAGTGTCAAATATCTGAGGTCAAATTTGAACTCAGGTCCTCCTGACTCCAGGGCCACTGATCTATTCACTGGGGAACCTAGTTGCTCCTAAAAGAATGTTTTTTTATAAAAGAAAAGAGGAAGAGAAAGAAGTGGAAAAAAATCAACAAAACTGATCAATGTATTGAAAACATTTGATAATATCTGTAATGTCCCAAACTTACTCTGCAAAGGAGTAGACATGCAACACGTGGAGGAGTCTTCTCATTTTTTTTTCTTCGAAGCCAGTCTTATTCCTTTTAATTTCACAATATTCATTTATGATTATTTCATGGCTATTGGTCTTTCCATTCACTTTGGTGTAGTCATTGTGTGTATTGATTTCTTTGCTCTGTTTGACTTCACTTTGCATCAGTTCATGTAAATCTTTCCATGTTTCTCTGTATTCATAATGTCCCTTGATTCTTACAGCATAGTAACATTCCATTACATCAGTCAGTCCTCATTTGTCAGGTATCTACTTTGTTTCCAGTTCTTTGTGACCACAAAAAATGCTGCTATTAATACACATGTGGGAATTTTTATGCTTAGGGGTAGACATCAACATAAACCAGTCAGGGGTAGGCGTGAGGAAGTCACCAAGGTTGTATCTGTGGGAGGAAGGAAATACACCCCAGGACAACACTGCTGTCACCGAGGGTGACCCATGAGTAGGATTATCTTACTGAGAGGGCAGCTGCTGGCATGGGGGGAAGAAGCGTGGTCTAGCATGGTATTTTTGGAAACCTCTAAAATGTCAGTATCCTTGCATAAAGCCCTCCACATCCTGTTGGCATAGTGGTTCTGTTCTCTTTACATCACTGGACAATCCCCCTTTCCACTCACTTTGATGTTGAGAGTGTTTGTATGTAACATTCCATTCATACCTGTCATGTATTTCTCTATTTCTCTTTGGGTGAATGGGAATTTAGATTTTTCAAAAATTATGTGACATTCCATGATTTGTAGCCATATAGCATTACTGGAAAAAATAACGGTGTTAAAAAGTTGGGTTTTTGGTTCAGGGAGAAGCTTGGGATCCCTAAAAATACTGCATAATTAACTTCTCCAATGACCACTCTCTTTATCCTAGCAGACTCTTTTTTTGATTAATATTATTGTCATTCTTATTCTGCTGTGACTGTTTTAATAGTCTTCCCACAGACTTTGGAGAAGACAAACTTCTCTGAATACAGGAGGATCCTCTCAGTTAAGAGCATGCTTCTTTGGAAATTTCATAGAATCATAGAGTTTCAGAGTTAGCCAATGAGAAGGTACACATACAGCTCTCTGCAAACCTTAAAATGCTATATCAATGCTGGTTCTTATCATTGTCTAGGATAAGGGTGAGGAACACATGAGAAGGCCACATGCAGCCCGTTAGGTCCTCAAGTGCAGTTCTTTGACCAAATCCAAACTTTACATAACAAATCCCCCCCCACCCCATCTTTTGACTTCTTAACCTTAACCAGGGTCCTTCAGGGCACTTCTATAAACATTGTCTTTCTCTTGGTTCCTAGGACAAAGTATTAAGTCACTTGTTTGAGAAAGGAATGAAACCAGGAGTGACTTGTTCAAACCACTGGGCTGCTTTGCCTCTCACCCCCTCCCCTCCCTTCCATAGGCATCCACCCATTTCCACAATTCTTTAGGGTGGAGTTCTTTATGAGGCACTGAGCCAGATGATTTGTAAGGTTTGAAATTCTTTCCAAATAAAATGTCAGAGTAGGCTGTCTTTCTTGTTAGAGGAATTATTTTCAGCTGTATATCAGCTGGCCAACGAGATCAGCAAGAATAATAATATTAACTATAATGAGTGACTTGTTTATAAAACACCTTATATTTATAAAACTTGACCTATTGTTTGACTATGCCTTCCTTCCCCACCATTCAACTTTGAAGCACCTGTCTTGGAGCTGGGTGGCAGGTGTGAGTGAAACCTCCTCCAGACCTTTCTCCTTCCATCTCTCCCTCTCACTGTTCACCTCTTGCTCTGGGAATAGCAATCAAATCAATTGTTCATTCCTTTCTCAGTCATATTGGGCTCTTTGTGACACCACTGGGGTTTTCTTGGTAAACTCCAAATCAGGGTCAGGAAGAGTCAGACACAACTGAGAGCAACTGAACAACAACAAATGGCAGAGATCCTGGAGTGCTTCACCATTCCTTTCTCCAGTTCATCTTACAGATGAGGCAACTGAGGCAAACAGGGTTAAGTGACTTCCCCAGGGTCACACAGCTAGTAAGTGTCTGAAGCTGGATTTGAACTCAGGAAGATGAATCTTCCAGATTCCATGCCTAACGCTCTGTGCGGTCACATAAAATCAATACTACCTACTGTTTATTTTGGAAAGAACATGACAATCTCCACTTGTGGCTCCACTCTCTGACACTCAAGACAAAAACTCCCTCCCCCCATGTAACCTTGAGCAAGGTACTTAACCCCAATTGCTTAGGGGCAGCCAGGTGTCTCAGCGAGTAAGAGCACTGGCTCCAGTGTCGGGATGACCTGTGATCAAATCCGGGCTCAGACACTTAGCACCCACCCAGAAACACCTGGCCTTGTAACCTTGAGCAAGTTACTTAATCCCGATTGCTTTAAAAAAAAAAACTCCCTTCCCAGGGCTACCTCCCTCTAGTATGTATTGTTTCCCTGTGAGAGAATATAAATTCCTTGAGGGCAGGGCCTGTCTCATTTTTCTATTTATATTTCTAACATCTAGCATAGTGCCAGGAGCTTAATGGATGACTTTTTATTCATTTATTCATTGTTGTAACAACTCAGGTAGGTAAAATAGACATTAGTCAATAAATCCAGAAATCATTATTGCTTAAAATTATCTGCCATTGTGCTAGACTTTGAGATGCACAAAGTGAAGTAGTCCCTGCCTTCAAATAGCTTATGTTTTATCAAGGGAGACAACGCATAGACATACAGATTCTTGTATGGGGAAGTTGGACCCTGACCAGCCTATCGTCCCAACATAGAATGTAATCAAAGAAATAAGAACCAAGCAATGAGTTGTTAAATTAATGTTGTTGTTCAGTCAACCCTGTCATGTCCGACTCTTTGTGATCCCATGTGGGGTTTTCTTGGTAAAGGTACCCGAGGGTTTGCCATTTCATTCTCCAACCCATTTTATAGTTAAGAAATGGTGGCAAACAGGGTTAAATGACTTGCCTAGAGTCATACAGTAATAAGTGCCTGAGGCTCGTTTTGAACTCAGGTCTTCCTGACTCTCTATCCACTGTGCCATGTTGCTGCCCCCAAAACTAAGTATAAAGATACGTCTATACTCTGCGTTCCTTTATGAGATGTGAAAAGGTTAGTTTAGTTAGAAGAGCTAACTGACTGGTTGAAGATTGGCACACCCCTGGTCTCCTTTAGAAATCTATGCCTTCCAAGTCCCAGAGATAGTTAACAAACAGTTTGAGAGTCAGGGATAGTCAGAGAGTTAGGGAGCAACTCTGTGGAGGGAGAGCCCCACAGTTTGCTCACACCAGAACTTTCGTCTGGGGTATATTTGGATGCCCTCTACATTTGCAAGGAATGACTTAGAGATTCTCCATCTGGGACTCTTCTTGGGGAAAGGATCCACTGGAGAAAAACTAGTGATTTTTTTTCCTCCTCTTTTATTTAGACTATAACTGGACAGTCAATTTTCTGGTGTGTTTTCTTAACAAGTCAGATCAGTTTTATTGAGATAACTTTTGCATGGCTGAATGATCCTTAGAATACTGGCCACTAGAACCAAACAAGGGTCTCCTAGTTCCCATACCCATTACATCTGGCACCCTCCCTCCACAGTTATCACCCCAATTTAGACCCTCATCACCTCTTGCTGATTGCACTCCCTGTCTTAAATCTCTCCTTACTTAGAGGCAACTAGGTGGATTATTGAATAGAATGCTGTGTCTGGAGTCAGAAAGACCTAAGTTCAAATCTTGCCTCAGACATTTACAAGCTGTACACTCCTGAGCAAGTCACTAAACCTTGGTTTCTTCAACTGCAAAATGAGAACAGTGATAGCACCCACTTCCTAGGGCTGTTGTGAGGATCAAATAAAAGAATATTTGTGAAGTGTCTAGCACGATGACTGGCACATAGTAGGTGCTTACTAAATTCTTATTTCCTCCTTCCTCTGCATCCACTCTAATCAGTCTTCCATGTAGCTGCCAAAAAGTGTTTTTGCTTCAACTCACATCATTCCCCTACTCAGTATACTCCAGAGGCTCCTCATCAAATATTATTTTATTTTTTCTGTTCCTTTTAAAATGTCTATTTCTGTGTAAGTTTTATAAATTATACAATTGCAAGTTGTATAGTTAACTATGATTTATAAATGTATAATATGTATTTTTATAGACATAAGGTATACAATATACCTTAGATATATTATAATATCATAATTTATAAATATGTAATATTTATGATCTATAACTTAGGAATAAGTAAAAATGCCCACATTAGTAGTGGTGTGCTCATAACTTTTTTTTTCTTTTAAGTGAGAGAGGGCCTGATCCCACAAGTTTAGAGAGAAATCCTGAGCTATTCCAGGGCCACAGTCGTCAGCATGCTGACAACCCAGCAGGCTCTGGGACTAGTTTCTTGGGAACAACATCAGCAAAGTTCCCATTTCTGCTAGCAGAACTGGCTTGAGCTGCGTGTTTGTGTCTCCAGGGGTTATTTGAGGTCACCACACAGTCAGAGCTCAAGTAGATGCCTTATGAGGTTTGCTGCTTTGTACAGTGACTCCACAATTCAAATGTCAGAAAGCATTCTTCTTGTACTCTTGGGTTCTGAAAAGACTCACTGGTTTTGGTGCTGATAATGGCTGTCAAGATCCACTGCAGTCTCTTTGATGGACCAAACACATTTATCAAAAATTCTCCATCCTTTAGCTCTTTATTTCTGTCTCTCTCTCTCCCTCCCTTTCTTCTTCCCTCTCCCTTATTTTTTTCTCTCTGCTTCTTTCTCTTTCTCTTTCAGCTGCCTCAGAAGAGGGAGCTCGACTGAAAAGATACAATAGAATAAATGTTTGTTCAATGACTGAATCAGAATGAAAAAGGCTTCTGGGTTAGAGTGCTGTCTTTGCCAACAAGAAGTCTCCTTAGTGCAAGGTTTCTTAATTTGGGGTCCATAAACTTGTTTCTTTTTAAAAAAATATTTTGATGACTATTTCAATATGATTAGTTTCTTTTGCAATCCTCGTTTATTTTATGTATTGAAAACATTATTCTGAGAAGTGGTCCATAAACTTTACCACACTGCCAAAGAGAGGTCCGTGATGCAAAAAATTAAGAACTCTTGTCATCGAGGGTATGTCTTGCCTCTTATTTACAGATAATAACCTCCCTTCTTCAATAGGCCACCATAATTACTGCGCTCCAATCATTGTAATAGCCATCGGTCATTGTACCTATATGGCCCTTTTCCATGGACATCACAAACACTTCATAGGCACTATGTAAGGAATCCCTGAAGGATTCTTGGTATTATAATTATACCCATTGACATAGAAGGAAATGGAGGGTAGAGTAGTTAAGTGAATCGATTTAATACAATGTAGCAAAATCCTGGTAACGATTGGAATGAAATTTTGTTCTTCTTACACTGCCTTCTCGTATTACCAATTAGGTAATTGTGTTCAGTTCTGGGCACCACATTTTAAGGCAGAATCAACAAGCTGGAGCCAGAAGATGGTGGCCAGATGATAATGGGAAGCTTAACCATGTCATTTGAAGATTAGATAGAGAAATTGAGAATGCTTAACCCAGACAACAGAATGAGAGGTGGTAAGGGTTTGTTTATATGGAAACTATAATTGTCTTCAAGTTTTTGATGGGGTGTTAGAGGAAGAAGGATTATCCTTATTTTGCTTGGCTCCAAGGGTAGGACCATGACTAATACAGTTACAGGGAGGTATATTGTAGCTCAGCATAAGGTGACTTTTCCCAGTGTTGTACAGATCTCATAAAACTATTATAGAGGTGGGAAGGTAGGCAGATGGTCAGTAAGTACTGATATTTTCCTGGTTGTCTTTTTTTTTTTTTGTAGGGGGTAATACTATTCTTGAGCTTTTCCATTCTTTCAGAATCTTCAGTTTGAGGTATCTTGCAAATCAATCACATACATCAAGGTAAGATCCAAATGGATAAAAGTTCCATCACAAATGAAAAAAATAACCTTTAGATTTCTGGATGGGGAAGAACAGTTCATGACCAAATAAGGAATTAGAGAGCATCACATAAGAGAGAAGATAAAATAGATAATTTTGATCATATAAAATTAAAGGTGTTTTTTCCACAAACAAAACCAACACATTTAAAATCAAAAGGAAAACAGTTAACTGGGGGAAAAGTCTTTGCATCAAGTTTATCTGATAAAGACTTTATTTATTTAAAAATTAAAATAATATTTTATTTCCCCACTAATTGTATGCCAAAACAATTTTTAACATTTGTTTTTTTTTTAAATTGAGTTCTAAATTCTCTCCTTCCCTCTGCCCCTCCCTGAGACAATAAGCAATTTGATATGGGTTATACATGTGCAATCATGCAAGATATATTTCCCTATTAGTAATGTTGTGAAAGAAAATATAGACTAAAAAAAATCCTCAGGAAAAAAAGTGAAGAATATTATGCTTTGAATCTGCATTCATACTCCATCAGTTCTTTCTCTGAAGGTGGATAGTATTTTTCATCATAAGTCCTTTGGAATTGTCTGGGATCATTGTATGGCAATCTTGCTGTTACTGTGTACAATGGTCTTCTGGTTCTGCTCACTTCACTTTGTATCAGTTCATGTATGTTTTCTCAGGTTTTTTCTGGAACCATTGTGTTCACTATTTCTTATACCATGATAGTATTCCATTACATTCATATACCACAACTTGTTCAGCCATTCCTCAATTGATGGGCATTCCATTTTTTTTGCTACCACAAAAAGAGCTGTTATAAATATCTCTGTACAAATAGATCCTTTCCCCTTTTTTTGAACTTTTTTGAGACACAGACTTAGTAGTGGTATGACTGTGTCAAAGGGTATGTACAGTTTTATAACCCTTTGGGCATAGTTCCAAATTACTCTTCAGAATGGTTGGTTCAGTTCACAACTCCACTAACAGTACATTAGTGTTTCTATTTTCCTACTTCCCCTCCAACATTCATTATTTTCCTTTCCTGTTGCATTAGCCAGTCTGATAGGTGTGAGGTGGTACCTCAGAGTTGTTTTAATTTGCTTTTCTCTAATGAGTAGTGATTTAGAGCATTTTTTTCCCATTTGATTTCTTCTTCTGAAAACTATTCATATCCTTAGACTATTTATCAATTGGGGAATGACTCATATTCTTATAAATTTAACTCAATTCTCTCTCTTTTTGAGAAATGAGGTAAAATCCTTATTTCATTTTTCTTTTTTTTTTTGCCTTTTGGAGGGCAGTTGGGGTTAAGTAACTTGCCCAAGGTTACACAGCTAGTGTTTTTGTGTGGGTGTTCAGTGTCCAAGCCCGGAACTGAACTCGGGTCCTCCCAACTCTGGGGCGGGGTCCTTCCAACTCCAGGGCGGGCGCTTTACTCACTGTGCCACCTAGCCACCCCCCAAATCCTTATTTCTAAGGTATATATATATATATATATATATAATTCAAATTCATAAGAATAAGTGTCATTCTCCAATTGGTTCTACCTAACCCTAATTAGATTGGCAAAGTTGACTAAAAGAGAACATGACAAATGTTGGAGGGGCTTCAAGAAAATAGGCACATTAATGTACCCTCAATGGAAGTGTGAATTGGTCCAACCATTATGGAAAACAGATTGGAATTACTATATCTTTAGAAAAGGGATACCACTGCTAGTCCTATAGACCGAAGATATCAAAGAAATAGGAAAAGGAATCATAAGTGCAAAAATATTTATTTTGTGGTGGGAAAGAACAGGAAACTTACAGGGGTGCCCATCAATTGGGGAATGTCTGATCAAATTATGGTAGATGAAAATGGCGCCAAGACTTTTGGGACACATGGTATTATGGAATACTATTGTATAATACAACAAATGAAAGAAATGGCTGCAGAGAAAATTAGAAAGACATATGGACTGTTACAGAGTGAAATGAGCAGAACTAGGAAAACAGTTTAGATCATAACAGCAATTTTGTAAAAGGAACAACTTTGAAGACTTTATTACTTTGATTAATACAATGACCACCATGGTTTCAGAGGACCAATGATGCAGCCTGTTACACATCCCTGTGCTAGATAGATAATGGATTAAGATGTAGAATAAAATGTACATTTTTGGTTCTGATCAGTATGGTGATTGGTTTTTCTGGGTTATGCATATTTGGTTTAAGTTTTGTTTTTACAATTGAGGTAGATAGAAGGGAGAGAAAATAAATGCTTATTTATTGAAAAACGTAAGTAGAAAAAGAAAATTAATCCTTAAAAGTTGTGTTGCCTACAAAGGTGATCCTCCCCCTGTCCTCCCACCCCTTTGCCTTATGCATTTGCTTATGCTGCTTTCCCTGATTTGATCTTCTAGGTGGTGCAGTGGCTAGAGTGCAGGGCCTGGAGTCAGGAAGACCTGAGTTAAAATCCAGCATCAGCTACTTACTACTGTATGACCCTGGGCAAGTCACTTAACCCTGTTTCATCATCTGTAAAATGAGCTGGAGAAGGAAATGGCGAACTGCTCTAGTATTTGTGTCAAGAAAACCCCAAATGGGGTGATGCTGAGTCAGGACATAGCTGGAAAACAACTAAACAACAAGGATTCTATGTCTTCTCATAGCACATTGAGAGCTGAGGTGTTAGAGTGCAAATGTGGTAGTCCCACTGTGTCAATGATGCAAATAGACCTGTGAAACAATGACTAATTTGCTGCATTTCTCATCCATTTGTTGTTTTCCTTCAGCTTTATTTATCTACGTTCTTAGGACTCTCTAGTTCAATTAGCTGCAACAGTACCTATGCACTATTAAAAGGGCCTAGAAGGTTTCAGGTGCATTTGATGGCTCCTTTATGGACACTTCACATGAGGATATGGCCAAGAATTGAACAGGAAAAGAAGGTATAAACCAGTGACTGTTCACACACTGCTGAGATCAGGGCTCCCATGAGCCCTGCTGTCTCAAGCCCAGCTTTCTACAGGCTTGTTTCCACACATACTGTTTTCATTATTTTGTGAGGTCATACTGCTCATCTCACATTGGCCAATGTTTTTATTTTTAGCCGTTTCCCCCTTTTCGGTGGAAACAGCTTGTTTAAACAGATTGGGTTGGGGTTGCTGCAATCTCCCACTGTCTCCTCTTTTTATTTTTCCTTCTACTTTCAGTATTAGTTTTGACCTTTGTCCTAACTAGTCAATGATTATGCATAGGCAAGTGATTCTGAGTGAGTTCCACATCAAAAACCAGCTTTTTTTTAATGTTGGAAGTAAAAATCAATTTTTTTCCTTTTGTCCTGCTGTTCAGTGCTTTCCTAGTTCAATATCTTGAAAAAAAAAACCCCACCAAAATCAATCCTATTCATGATATCAAGTCATGAGGCTTCTGATTAATCTATAAACCTTTGGTATAAAGATTAATTCCTTAATCCCGAATCATATACCCGTATCTGAAATGTTCAGATAGTTTTGCTTCTGAAGCAAATGGTCTAAGAGCTTCCATTGATAATGCACTTTACATTCATATTGAACACAACAGAAATTATTTTCATCGGATTGTCCCAACAACCTTGTCAGATAGCAGTAAGCATTTAATCCCCATTTTATTGATAAGGACACAGAGGCTCAGAGATATTAAATAACTCATTGGTTTACAGTCATTGTAAAGCTCAAGAAGTCTTGAGCTTCTTGGGATAGCCAAGAATTGTCAACAGAGCAAATATCATTTGATTAGGTAATGACTAAACAAATTGTGGTATTCAGATCTAATTATAAAGGGGGTGCTTGATCGAGTCAATGACTCAAATCCCCCCTCCCAAACACACAAACTTTTTTGTGTGTATATACAATACACATATATGTATGCATATGCATATGTATATATGCACATATATAAATTTCTACAAAGTTAATTAAATCTAGCTGACATATGTGTCTACTTTATATGTAATGCTAGCATTAATACAGTGCTTTAAGGTTTGTGCTTCACAAGTATTATTTTGTTTTATTCTTACAACCCTGGGAGGGAGGCACTATGATTACTCCCATTTTATGGATGAGGTAACTGAGGGAAACAGAAGCTATGTGACTTACCCAAGCTAGTATGGATCTGAAGCAGGATTTGAACTCAGGTCTTCCTGATTTCAAATCAGGAGCTCTATTTTCAATAATGGAAGGACACGGGTGAGGTATTGTGAGCTATAACTTTAGAAAAGATATTCCCTCTTCCCCAGTTCCTCAGGGCTGCCCCTAGAATCCTGAGGGGGTATACAGCAGCCTTGCTGTGGGGGGTGATCCAGCCTGTCAGTATGAGAGGAGATTGGAACAGTTGTCTCAGACCATGGACTACATAACGTGATATTATTGTAAGAAATAATGAATATGAAGAAGTCAGAAAAGTCTGGGAAGGCTTATAGGGACCGATGTGGAGTGAAGTAAATCAGGAATACAATATACATGATGGTTGCAACAATGTAGATAGGGAAAAAAAAACCCTTAACAATATAATATAAACAGAATGCTAGAGAATTATAATGATAAAGCTTGGATGTGAAGAAGAGGAGAGAAATGTCTCTCCTTTCTTGGCAGAGATGAGGGACTGGGACTATGGAACTTTGCATACAGGAAGCTGGGGACTCCATAGTACACAGAGCTGAGCCTGGAGTCAGGAAGACCTGAGTCCAAATCTGTCTCATATAGTTACTAGCTGTGTATCCCTGGGCAACTCACTAAACCTCTGTTTGCCTCAGTTTCCTCAACTCAAAAAATGGGGATAAGAATAATTCCCACCTCCCAGGCTTGTGGTGAGAATCAGATGAGATGGTGATTGTGAAGGGCTTAGCACAATGCCTGTGTTAGAGTAGGTGCTGCAGAAATGCTCACTTCCTCCTTTCCATCATTGCTCTCAGACTCAGTTGATGTGTGAGTTATTATTGCTAACTGCTTTTAAAATTTTTTCTTTTCCTCCTTCCCTCCCTCCCTCCCTCCCTCCTTCCCTCCCTCCCTTCCTTCCTTCCTTCCTTCCTTCCTTCCTTCCTTCCTTCCTTCCTTCCTTCCTTCCTTCCTTCCTTCCTTCCA
>NW_027185804.1:6120152-6125092 GCF_028583685.1 Petaurus breviceps papuanus
CTCTCTCTCTCTCTCTCTCTCTCTCTCTCTCTCTCTCTCTCTCTCCTTCTCTCTTAAAGGATAGCTCCTTAGGTAGAGGAAAAGGGAGGGTTATCCTTAGAAATGAAGGTGATACAAAAAACAAATGGTATCAATAAAAAAGAAAAAAAAATCTTAGGTTGTCATAAGTTAAAAAAAATATAGCAAAGCTGAGACTCCAATCCTGCCTGAGATCTTTCTACTTCTGGCTGACTTATAGCACCAGTTTATTACTCTGTCATTTCTCTTGTCAGTTTCATCAAATCAGTGAAAATTGAGTGGAAAATTTGTCCTCCTTTAGAATTTCTGACTTAAATTTTTAACCTGAATTATTCACCTGAACTGTCAGCTCAGCAGGAGGCAGAGCACATTGATTAACAAGGGGGTATCTCAGCCAAGGGAAATCAAATGACTTATTCATGGGTTCTCAGGAATTTTTACAAAGGATCCTTCAGCCTGGGTGGCATCACTAGTGACAGAACCTTGAAGGCAGATCTTCCCAGTCAGGTCTCCATCTCCTCCTCCTTCCATGGACTACAACAGTATTCCCCAAGGCAGTAAGGTGTAGTGGGAAGACAATGGGAGTTGGAGTCTTCATTCTAATTATAATGATAAAGAAGAGATATTAAATGTCATCCTCTTTGCAGAAGAGACAGCTTGTGGGTCTGGAATACTACATCTAATGTCATACTTTGTCAATATATTTGTTCAGTTTGCTGAATTTCTTTTTGTTATAGGGGATAGCTCTCCAGAAGGGAGAGCGGAGAGGGTACACTGGGAAATGAAAGTGATGTAAAAACGGTTGATATCAATAATATTTTATTTCATAAAAAATGAGTCCATCAGTTGGAGCTGCCTTGCCCAGGCAGTCTTTTCCCAGAGGGAACTCTTCCTTGGCCTGGCCTTAACCCATTACCTTCTGTGGCAGAAATCTTCTCTGTGGCAGCTCCACAGTGTCCTGGTATCTCTACTCATAGGATTTAAGGTGCCCCCTCCCCCCACCAAATAAACCAAGAGAAACACTTAACTATGAAAAATCAAGAGAGTCTGTTTTCTTCAGTGCAGCCTTTGTGCTCTGAGGTCTAGCTCTCTCCCTCCCTCCAGCTAAATTTGTCTTTACAAACTGGTTTGAGGACACCTTTCATCCTACTTCCCTTGGGCACAGTTTCTGTTGCTTGCCCCTGGCTTCCTACTCCTTGTTTATCAGCTCTGATAACCAACAGTCATGGACTGGCTTCTTTTCTTGTTTCCTATCCAGAACGTATTAGAAATTCCTAAGTTGAATAAGTCTCCTTTCCAAAAGACATTTCCTTTCTTCCACAAATGGGCCCGTGCCATGAGGTGGGGTTGGGCATGAGTTTAATCACGTTTCTCAGTGCCAAGAGGATATATAGAGAAAAGCATAACAAAGATTTGGCCTTCTGGCCTGCAAGTATAAACATTCTAGAGGTCTGAACGTATCAAATTGTCATTTTGACATTAGCTATTTTAATTTCTAATAAACTAATTCCTCCACTAAAATCTTCCCTCAATACCTCATTGAGCCATGGGGGTGACCCCATTTGCTCAAAGGCTGTGCTAGGAGGTCCTACCCAATGAGAAAGACTTTGAATAATGGTCTGTCCATGGGCTGAGTGTCTTTTATCTGAGAAAAAGCCTGCATTTCATCAAAAGTCCACATTAAAAAATGTATATGTATATGTGTATGTGTTTGTATACATATGTATATAGTTACATATATAGATACACATACACATGTATACACACATTATATATTTTTATGTGTGTGTGTTTACACAAGAACTGTAATTTCTCTCAAAGATCATCTCCTAAATCACATAGGCACTATGACCTCCTCAGTGGAGGGAGTACTCACATTGACAGGAAAGCCTGGTTTTGGAGTTCAGAAGATTGGAGTTCAAATTCTACTCAGACATTTCCAAGCTATGTCATTCTGGACAGCTGACTTATCCTCTCTCAGCTCTAGTTTCCTCACCTGTAAAATGGAGTTAATAATAGTAATGTAAGGATCAATGTTTAAAGTGCTTTGCAAACCTTAAAGTATCTATATAATTGTTAGTTGTTGATATAATCCTAGATTACTAAAATGCTGAATGAATGGATGGATAAAAAAATGAATACAGATCCTTATGAGGGTTTTATAAACCTAATGTGAATTAGTTAGAGCAGGGGTGGGGAACCTGTGGCCTGGAGGCCACATTATGACCCTCTAGGTACTCAAGTATGGTCCTTCGACTGAATTCAAACTTCATAGAACAAATCCCAGTAATAAAAGGATTTGTTCTGTAAAACTTCGACTTAGTCAAAAGGTTGCACCCAAGGACCTAGAAGGCCACATGTGGCAGGTTTCCCACCCCTGAGTCATTTGTTCACAGGCCTGTTGTTTGTATGCAAACAAGAGTTGTAGATTAAAAAAAATGTAGTTAAATTATATATGTCTATATTTTGGAAGTTGAACCCTTATTTAAAATGCAGCTGGAGAGAGAGCTGGTTAAAGGAATCCTAAGGAATAATTGTCTCTAATCTATATCCCTTGTGAGTTTGAATTCTTATATATTGTGCTTTCTTAACACAGGCTATATAGGGATGGACAAATAATACAGAACTGCAGCTTTGTTTTCAGAGTTTACAGAGACCTTAAAGGTTATCCAGTTTAAGCTATCATCACATAGAGGAATTCTCTTCTGAAACAATCCGTACAGATGGCCATCTGTAAAAAAGACCTGCTAAAAGACCGTCAGTAATAGGGAACTTGCTAAAATAATGACCCTAACAATAACTGGCATTTATATTATATAGCAGTTTAATGTTGCAGTATGCCTTACGTGTCCAAAATCCTGTGAGGTAGGTTATGTTGGTATTATAAACTCCATTTTACAGATGAGGAAACTAAGGTTTATGGAGGTGAGATGACTTCCTCATAGTCACACAGCTCTTCAGTGTCAGGGACAGGATTTGAACTCATATCTTCTGGCTTTCAAAGCACCATGAGGCAGCCCAGTCCATTGTTAGACTGCTACAACAGGAGAGTATTTCAGGTGCAAATGATGTATAGTTCATGTAAATTATACATATTCTTTCCCCTTGAAGTTGGGAGAGCTTGGGGTTGAAGGCACTGGACATCCCCCCTCCAGGTGCTTTCTCATTATTCCTCTTCTTTTCCATCTGCTGGCCCAGACTCTTGGAGGCACAGGTTTTTCTTTGTGTTTCGTGTTCCTCCCAATTCCAGGCCTGGGCCAAGCTCACTTTCTCAGCCTTGTAGGTCCCTGGAGAAGAAGTTCTTTTCCTGTCTGGGTCCCAGGTGCAATCCCCACCTCTGACTTGAAGCCAGAACAGCTGTCCTGGCATTTGTGGGAATCTCTGACTAGCTTCCCTTCCACCCTCTTCCTGGACACTCAACACCTTATCAGTTTCCTTGAGAGGAGTTGGGAGTCAGTTTCTCTGACCTTATTTGGCACAACCTAGGCTCTGTTTTCCCCAGCTCTGTTCTTGTTTTCATTCTCTCTTTTTTTTTCTTGCTCTTACTCTAAAAGGTTTTTTGGCTGTCACTTTCCCAAGCCTCTTTAGTCTGGATCAAGTAATTCTCAAGTGATCTTACTTCCCCACTAGCCTCAATCTTCTGTAAACCTGTAACATATCACTTACAAGCTCCTGGCTCTCCTCCTCAGATTAATCACCTTTCTGTACCCTGGCATCTCCAACCTTTTCTGAAGGTCCTGCTCTCCATTACAGAGGTCATTGAATCCTTCCTCCCCTTCCTCTCTAGCCCGCCCATCAGGGATTCCCAAAGGAAAGGCAGAAATCAGCTTGGAAAGCAGGCTAACTCTGGGGTGAGGGGATCTATATTCAGGTCTGTGTGCTACCTATGTGACCTTGGACAAGCCACAATTTCTTTGAGTCTTATTTTTCTCACCTATAAAATCAGGGGTGAGACTAGGTGAGTACTGGAGTAATGGATGGCTCTAAACTTCATGATTCTATAACTGCTGTCCTATTTTACAAGCATTCAAATGCTTTTTATTGGGGGAGAGGGGTCTGGGCCTGTTGTTGCTGAGTTGTTTTTCAGTCATGTCCAACTCTTCCTGACCCCCCTTTGGGGTTTTCTTGGCAAAGGGGAGTGGTTTGCCATTTCCTTTACCAACTCAATTTTTACATGTAAGGAAACGGAGGCAAACAGGGTTAAGTGACTTGCCCAGGGTCACACAGCTAGTAAGTGTCCAAGGCCAGGTTTGAACTCAGGAAGATGAGTCTCCTTGACTATAGGCCTGGCGCTCTTTCCGCTATGCCAGCTCGCTGCCTATGATTTCATCACTGTATGGAACTCTTGGCAAGGAAACTCACCCTCTGAATGCAGACAAATGGCTGGAAGTAGTTTAGAACCTGAGAAAACCAGAGAGGTTAAGTCATTTGCCCAGGATGACAAAGCTTGCATGAGGCAGAGTTTGCTAGTTTTCCTCGACTCTCAGGCTAGCCTCCAAGTTGCCTTTCATTTAAATACTTACAACCTCAAGTTAACATGTTATCTAATCCATTACCTGGCCTACTCCCAACACACACACGCACACACACACACACACATATACACAATCAGTCAAACAATTTTTTTGGGAAAAGGTTATTTTATTTCCCTAAGTTCATAAGATTATAAATTTAGACCTGGGAGGGACCTCAGAGACTGCCCCACCATTTTAAGGAGAAGTAAATTGAGACACAGAGAGGGGAAGTTACCAGTTCAAGGTTATAGTTAGCAAGTAGTGGGATTTGAACCCAGGTGCTCTGAATCCCATGTCCTTTCTTTCTTCCTTCCTTCCTTTCTTTCTTTCTTTCTTTCTTTCTTTCTTTCTTTCTTTCTTTCTTTCTTTCTTTCTTTCTTTCTTTCTTTCTTTCTTTCTTTCTTCCTT
>NW_027185804.1:6125192-6145405 GCF_028583685.1 Petaurus breviceps papuanus
TTCCTTCCTTCCTTCCTTCCTTCCTTCCTTCCTTCCTTCTCTCTCTCTCTCTTTCTTTCTTTCTGTATTTTTTATTCTGAACTTAAACACCAAATAAAATGACAATTCCCATAAACATATAAGAGGGTTATATGGGAAACTGCACACTCTCCTCCTTTGATTGTGCACTGTCCTGGTGCGACAGTTGTTGGGGCACAAGGTAAGACTCAGGTGAGATAATGACTGTAAAGTTCTTAGCACAGTGCTTGGCACAGAGTAGGATCTCTATAAATGTTAGTTATCATGATGATGATGATGATGATGATTGTTTTTGTGTTACCGTGAGAGATGCTCAGAGGTCTGTTTGACATTGGAGAACCAGTGCTTGGCCTAGGGTCTTGGGGCGCTGCACCTTCCCCCTTCCCCACTAAAAGGCTCCTCTGCTCTGGACCCACACATGGGATCCATACTGGGCTTAGTCCAAGGACTTCTTTTTCTCCCACTCTTCAGCCCATTATACCCTTACTCCAGAACCTGAAGGAAAGATTACTGAAGGCTTGGTGAAAGGTATTTTGTTCACAATACAATCAGGTATGGGACACACAAAAGAAGGGCTTAACACAGAATATTTACAAACAGATTTGACAGAAACAAACTTATAAGCAGAAAGACTATTAATCTATTCTGCAGGAGGTGGATTGTTAAGACCATCTGAGCACAAAGCAGTCTGGAGGCCTGCTGATTAGCATTTTACATTTTACCTCAGCTCTGCACAGTCTCCATCAATATCCGTGCTTTGGCGCAAGTCAGACCATGGTTTGCACTCTTCTCTGAGGGCACTGGAGATCTCTGCTGCTACTCTTCTCTGATCCAAGGACCCAAGAACTTTAGGTCTCTCAGATTCACAAGATCTCTTCTAAGCCTGACAGATCAATTTTCATTTACCTAAGATAAGGAAAGAGAAAACAGAAATGGCAGAGATTCTCACTAGGATCAAACTTGCCCAAGAAGTATGTGGACTCTAGTTATCATGTGTTCATGAGTGAATGGTGGCCAAGGCAGAGAAAAGAGTGAGCTGACTTTGTCCCACCTTCCTCATACGGAGTCCCAGAGTTTCATGATGCCATCTGGACACCTGAAAAGGAGAGACAAGTTGTGGCTTCTTTTTTAACTGACACAGCATCCTGTTCCTCTGTGGGTGTCACAGGGCAGGGGGAGGACCAAGGGATGGCTTGGGGTTTGCTATAGCGTGCCAAAACACTAAGTCCTTTCATCCCTGAGTCGTGCCCATGTGCTCAGTGGGATGCAGACCGGGAATCTCCGGGCATCTCCAGTCACCAATGTACACAGGGAACATGGTTTCATGTGGTACAACTCATGTGTTATATAGTTGAGAGTCTATATGATGAAATTAAAAAAAAATTATTGATTATTTTTGGTTTTATGTCATTTTCATTACTGAATATGTCCCTATCCACCTCTACTCAGAATGTTATAGTTTATAAAAATGATTAAAACAGAAAGGTGAAAAAGCATTTGAGCAAAACCAGCCAATATATCAACTCGTGAGCTTTTTACTATGTATATACGTGTAATATGTCCATTGTACTATTAATGTTAATAGCTAACATTTATATAGTACCTACTCTGTGCTAAGTGCTTTACAAATATTATCTCATTTGATCCACACAACAGCCCTGGGAGATGGGTGCTAATATCATCTCCATTTTACAGGTAAGGAAATTGAGATGAACGTGGTGAAATGACTTGATTAGAGTCACAGAGCCAGTCATTGTCTGAGGTTGGATTTGAACTCAAATCTCTATGACTCTATGACAGGGCAGCCAGGTGGTACAGTGGATAGAGGACTGGGCTTGGAATTGGGAAAACTCATCTTCATGAGTTCAAATCTGGCCTCAGACACACACAAGCTGTGTGACCCTGGGTGAGTCACTTAACCCTGTAAGCCCCAGTTCCTTATCTATAAAGTGAGTTGGAAAAGGAAATGGCAAACCACTCTAGTATCCTTACCAAGAAAGCTCAAAAATAGGGTCATGAAGAGTCAGATAGAATTGTAAACAACTCACTAACTTCCTGACTCCAGGTCTAGTGTTCAGTGTACTGTGGCATCATCTTGCTGCCTACTGGATTCAGATGTGATGAGGCAGGGAATGTCTTACAGGAAATGCCTGATCAGTTACTTTACCCTCAAGTCAATTGATTAATATATGGACAGTAAGGGTTAGGTAACAGATCATGAAGTTTTTCAAACTTGATGAAATTTGAAAGCAGCTAGCCATTGACTGACTTCACATCCCTGGGGGGGGGGGAGGGTCCTTTAAAAAGAAATAAGGTTTCTAAGGAATAGAAGAGGAAAGAAACAGTTCAGAGGAATGTGAGCTTTGTGAGTCACTCCTGGACTTTGGGAACTGAGCTGCTGATATAAAGAGACCCAGGGAGTCAAGATGAGTGACCTGCCCAGCAGAGACAGTATGACCAGGGGGTAGCATGAGAACAGCATGAGAAAGAAAAGCATACTGGGTCCTGCAGTGATGGAACTGTGATTGCCTTGGTCATGTGCATTCTTTCCTTTTAGACCTCTCTCAGAGCAGTCTGTGTGTGTGCCCGCTCTTCACACTAACCCTGGACATATTTGTGGGAGTGTCCCCCAGATTTATGGATGGAATGTTTTGTAACTATTGTTGATGCCATAGCATTTCAGTAAAGCCTTTGAATTGAGCTGTTTCCTTTTCCTGACTTTTAAAGACAAATAAAAGTACTGGTGGGGGCTTGTGAGCTATAGTTCTAGGAGAAAAGTACCTTGAACCTGGGGTAGTTGCCCCTGGGGGAAAGTACAAGTCAGGGCATTGTTCCACACCATTCATACACAGTTCTTCACCTAGTGGCCAATTCTCTGACGTTCATTTTCTTGGCACTTAAGGCGAGGCTAATTCTCTGATGACAGACGCCTAGTCAATTACTACTACCATATGTGAAAACTTTCTAGCTTTGTTGGATCTGTGCTTATATCATTGAAGTGACTCTGGAGATGCCAGCGTTGCCCCATACCCCAGTGAGCATGGCAGGAGGATTGTGGCATAGTTTCACTCCAGCGAAAGACTTAAATCAGGAAGAGCTCTACTTACTAGCTTTGGGGCCATGGGCAAGTCACCTCAATGAGCCTCAGTTCCCTCATCTGTAAAAGGAGGGAAAACTTCCCGGTGCTTAAAGTGCTCTACAAATATAAGCTATTATAATAATTACCATATACATTCATGTACACTCACCCATCTATTTATATAATTTTAAAAAATAAGAAAAATATGGCAGGGGAGTCTGTCAACGTGAGGCTCCTTTAAGACACTGAGATGAGCTTGGTGACAAGAGGTGACCATCTGAAGGACCCTGGGAATCATTCCATCTTGTTACTTGACAGCCTGCCTCTGCCTCTACTTCCTCTCCTCTTCTTAACCCTATACAGTCTGGCTCTCAGTCTCATTACTCAACTGTGCCTTCAGGTTTGCTGAGATGTTGGCTCTGGCTGCTTTTGGTCCTCATTTCCTCTTTCCTGTTTGGCTTCCTCTGCTCTCCTCCATATCATGCAATGACTAACTTGGCTCAGACTCATGTATGAATGAGCTCATGTCCTTTGGCCTCAGCACCTCAGTTCCTCTGAAATCCTCATGCTTGGACAAACCTCCCAGGAGCCACGGTGCTGGTGAACCTGCTGGTGCTGGCTTTTCTCAGACTCAGGACTCAAATCCCAGCTTTCCTGTGTCATTAGGTCCTGCTCAGCCTAGGGCCAGATTCCTTCTGCAGGTTGCTGGCTGAGTAAAACCCAACTGGCGAGGCTTTGACACCTACCATGACAGAAGACTGCCAGTCACCCGGCTTCTTTATTACCTAAGGATTGTCATGTAGCATGTTCTCCAGAACTCTGTGAAGATCAATATTTCTGTCACATTTCATGTTTGCCAATCACCTATTTCACCTTCCAGAAATAGTAATGGCTGTGACCTTGTATCTGCTATTTGGAAATATGTTCTTTGGTAAGTCCTGGGGGATGATTTGTGATGGTCTGTCTGCTGTCCTGTCAGAGATGGCTGCTCATCTCAGGCAGCTAAAATAGCTCCTTTTTTTCTTTTTTCTTTTCTATTGATAAAACTCACCCAGCCAAGGCACCACCAGCTTCATGCCATTTCAAAGCAGGACCAATATGAGAAATTGATACTGGTCCACTAGCTTGGAAAAATTGTGAGCAGTCTTTTTAGAGGCATTGAGCTCAGCTGCTTACCTACCATGTCACCTGTGGCAAAGAAAGAGAGGATAGACAACCACCAAACCCTGGAGTTGTTTCACATAGGGGAGGAGAAGGACTGAGAGGGACCAGTGCTCAGGAAAATGTAACCTCTGTACCTGAAAAACTCTATACACCAACAGGTGATAATTGCATAGAAGTTATATCCTCAATCTTCAGCAATAAGATGGTGATCACTCAGTCAGGCAATGAGTTTATCAAGGGCTTACTATGTGACAGGCATTGTGCAAAGTGCTGGGGATACAAAGAGAGAGAAAAAAGACATAGTTTCTGCCCTTCAGGAGCATACATCTAATGGAGGAGACAACATGGAAATAATTGTACTTGCATGCTACATATAATGCAAGAGGGAGGTAATTAGATGGGCCATTGAAGTGCTATGGAGACATTTGGGATCTGGGTGCTAATGAGTACTGGGAATGGGTTTAGCCTTAGTGTACAGGTACAGTTTGGAGTGTTGTTATTTCTCAATGCCTCTACTTCCTTTCTTCTCATACTCTTCTGAACCCTTGAAAGTCAGGATTCTAACCTCATCACTCAACTGCTCTCTCTAAAGTAGCCAAACACGAAATACAGAAAAGCAGAAATATTAAAGCATCCTTTTCAGATCACAATGCAACACAAGTTACATTCAGAAAAGAATTGTGGAAACATATGTTAAAAATTAATTGTCAACTAAATAATCTAATCCTAAAGAATGAGTGGATAAAAATAAACAAATCACAGAAACAATAAATTATTTCATTAAAGAGAATGACAACAGTGAGACAACATGCAAAAATTTATGGGATGCAGCCAAAGCAGTATTTAGGAAAACATTTATGTCACTAAATGCTCACATCAACAAAATAGAGAAAAAGCACATCAACGAATTGAGTATGCAAATAAAAAAACTAGAAAAACAAAAACTAAAAATCCCCGGCTAAACACCAAATTGGAAATCCTGAAAATCAAAGGAGAGATTAATAAAACTGAAAGTAATACAACACTATATCACAAAGGTCATATGTAAAATGGATAATTTTGATTACATTAAATGAAAAAGTTTTTGTACAAACAAAACCAAGTCAAAATTAGAAGGAAAGCAGAAAACTGGGAAACAATTTTTATGGAATTCTCAAATACATAGAGAGGATTGAATCAAGCTTATAAGAATATGAATCATTCCCCAATTAACAAATGGTCAAATAATATGAACAGGCAATTTTCAGAAGAAGAAAGCAAACCTATCTATAGTCATATGAAAAAATGCTCTAAACCATTATCGATTAGAGAAATGCAAATTAAAACAATTCTGATGTACCACCTCACACCTATCAGATTGGCTAACATGGCAGAGAAGGAAAATGACCATGTTGGAGGATATGTGGAAAAGTTGGGACACTAATACACAGTTGGTGGAGTTGTGAACTGATCTAATCATTCTCGAGGGCAATTTTAAAATATGCCCAAAGGGCTATAAAACTATGCAAACCCTTTGAGCCAGCAATACCAACTACTAGGTTTGTACCCCAAAGAGATATAAAAAAGAGGAAAGGACTTATATGTACCAAAATATTTATAGCTATTCTTTTTGGTGGCAAAGAATTGGAAATTGAGTGAATGCCCATCAGTTGGGGAATGACTGAATAAGTTGTGGTATATGATTGTGATGCAATTACTATTGTGCTATATAAGAAATGATGAACAGGATGGTTTCAGAAAAACCTGAGAAGACATATATGAACTGATGCAAAGTGAAGTGAACAGAACTAGGGAAACATTGAACATAATAACAGCAACACTGCATAATGCTCAACTATGAATGACTTAGCTATCCTGAGTAATACAATGATTCAAGACACTTCCAAAGGACTCATGATGAAAAATGCTATCCACTTGCAGTAAAAGAATTGATGGATTCTGAATGCAGATTGAAGCATACGTTTAAAATTATATTTTTATTGTTTTTTGTTTGTGTTTTCCTTTGCTTCATGGATAATATGGAAATATATTTTGTACAACTGTACATATATAATCTACATCAAATTGCTTGCTTGCTCAAGGAGGGAAGAGGAGAGAGACAATAAGGGAGGGAAAGAATTTGTAACTCAGAATTCTAAAAATGAATGTTAAAACCATTTTTATGTGGAATTGAAAATTTTTTTTCCAAAACATTAAAGTTACTAATAATCTCCTAATTCTCAAATCTAATGGTTTTATCTCAATACTCATCTTTCATGACCTCTCTGCTATATTTGACACCATTGCCCTAGGGGTACTTTGGCCTCTCAGGTTTCTTGATTCTTCCCCTACCCATCTGATTGTTTTTCCTTAATCTCCATTACTGGCTCCTGTCACAGCCATTGTACCCAAGGAACTATCGGCCATTTTTTCTTTTCTTTAGCAGCGATCTCACTTTGTGACTTCATCAGATGACATGGGTTCAATTATCATCTCATTGCAGATTATACTCAGATCTATATATCCAGGTCTGGTCTCTTTCCTGACTTACTTGAATTACCGACTGCCTATTGGACATTTCAAACCAAATTTGATTTTGTATTTTATTAAATGTTTACTTACGTATATTAATCTTGAAATTCTTTTGCAAGGAGTCTTGTAGGCTTCTCAAATTCAACATGTCTAAAATAGAACTCATCATCTTTTAAACTTCCCTATGGATGACACCATTGTCCTTCCAGTTACCCAAATCTGCAACCCTGATATCGTTGCTCCCTGTCCCTTATTTCACAATCAGTTGCCAAATCTTGTCATTTCTACCTCCATGCTATCTCTTTTATCTGGATCTACTCCCATAGCTACCACCCTTGTTAGGGTTCTGATTACGGGTAGCTTGGACATTTCAATGATCTAATTGGTTTCACTGTTTTAAGCCTCTTCTCATTTTAATCCATTTTCTAAGTAACTGTCCAGAGGGTTTTCCTAAAGAGTAGGTCTGACTAGGTCAGCCTTTCTATTCATTAAACTTCAGTGCTTTCCTCATTACTTCTAAGATTAAATATAAACTCCTGTTTGGCATTTAAAGTTCTTTGCCACCTGGCCTTTTCCTACCCTCCAGCCTCTTTATACATTACTTTCCTTCCTACTTTGTACTTGTGGTCTAATCATACTAATCTACTCTCTCTTACTCACATACAATGCTTCATTTCCTATCTCTAGGCCTTTGCCTAGAGGTGTCCAATGCTCTCCCTCTTCATCGCCTCCTCTTGGAATTCTCAGCTTCCTTCAAGATTCATCTCAAGTGCTATATTTTTCAAGAAATCTTTCTCAGTCCCATCATTGGTTAGATCCTTCCCATACAATGTCCACGTGTCTGCTATGTATGTGTTTTGTACATTTGTACACATATATGGGTTGTCTCTCAGGATAAAATGTGACCTTCCTGAGAACTGGCACTATTTGATAGTTTTCTTTGTATCCTCAGGGTCTGGTCTTTAATCAATGCTTGCTGATGGACTGAAGGAAACTGAGATCAGTCAGTTGGACAGGAAGAAGGGATTATAGCTTCCTAATGGTTTATTCCATTTAGCTGGACACTCAACAGTTGAAACATGCTGTGTCAATGAGACAGTGGACTCTGGGGAGCCCTGCTGGTCTCATCTGTCCATGAGTTTTAGAGAGTGACTGAGAGGATACGAGAGTTACCTCTGGGCATTGCTATCATCAAAGACTTAAAAGAACTTATGTGGTAACTCCTAGGCCTAGATGTTTTCCTAGGAATAAAGCAATATAGGAAAAGACAGGTCCTTTGGCCTTCATATTCTAGGGAGCTACAGAGTATATTTTGGTTATAGAATCGTAAGTTAGACCATTATAAATAGTAACTGAAAGTTATCTGTTACATAAAATCCATTGCTTTTTGCATCAAGATTCAGTCTCTGATGGATAAATGCTCAGGTCACCTCCCTTGTTAATTATTATTGGAATTTTCTTCTCTACAAAATATTTCCAAGCCTATTCACCCCAGACAAAGTTCAGCTAAGGAAACAGTCTTCAACAGCTTATTGCTTTTAGAAAATAAGAATTAGACAGTGCTGATTGATGAAGGCTTTTGCTTCTGAAACGTGGAAGAAAAGTGGGCCCCACCTGTATTTGCCTGACTGGTCTTTCTTCTTGGTCCTGAAATGGGCTGTATAGATCACAGATTTAGGGTGGTTTGTTGCTGTGAACTGACAACTTTTTCCTCATCTATCCCCAGCCATGAGCTTAGCAAGCAGCATGATTTTTTTTTTTTAACAAAGGCAGTTTTTCTTTGATCCTTGGGGGAGAGGCCTGGGATCAGCTGAAGGGAAGGAGTCTCTTGATTTAGGATGGATGAGTGAAAGAATCCTTGGATAGGCTGGTAAGAATGTGGCCTGCATTAGAGGGAAGTAGGGAGAGGGGTTTAGAATTGAGGAAGAACAGAAATGGGGATGTCTGTAAGTCAACAAGCATTATTCTGAAGCTATTCTGTACTAGTCACTGTACTGAGCATGGGGAATGCCAATAAAGGCAAAACCAGTCCCAGCTCAAGGAGTCTGCTGCTCCCTTCCATAATGCAGACTCTGACTCTGGGTTGACCCTCCCACCTTTAGAATACGTCTACAAATTCCATGTTCTTAAACCTCCTTCCTAGCTCTTGGCTTTGGTTGTCCTGGAACCTCTGACTTGACTTGGCCTACTGCTTGCTTATGGATCATGTTCTTAACTTGGACCATCCCCTTTCTCCCATGAGGTTCTTTCGCTCTCCCCATGTTTGGAGGGAGGGGTGAAGGAAAACACCTCTCTCCCTAAAGGGTGGAGATTTAGTCAGTCAATAAACATTTATTAAGCACCCACTAAATGCTAGGCACTGTGCTAAGTACCTGAGATACAAAAAGTGGCAAAAGACAGTTCCTGCCTTCAAGGAGCTCTGAACCTGATGAGGAGAAAACAGATGTGTGCAGAAATAAGCTGTATACAGGATAAGTAGGAAATAATTGAGAGAGGCAAGACACTAGCATTCAGAGGAGTTGGGAAAGACTTCCTGTAGAAGACAGGATTTTTGTTGGGACTTAAAGAAAGTTGGGGAGGTTAGATGAGGAGGGAGACCATTCCAGGCATGGGGGGCAGTCAGAGAAAATCCCCAGAACCAATAGATGGAGTGTCTTATCTGACGAGCAGCAGGGAGGCTAGTGCCCTGGGAGGGGAGTAATGTGTAAGAAAACTGGGAAGTTAGGAGGGGACTAGGTTATTGAGGGTTTTGGATACCAAAGCAACATTTCATATAGTTTGGGAGAACAGATGATGGAATGTCTGCTGCTTATTTGCATTATGATCTGTTTTTAGTAAATGTCCTTTTGTCCTAGTTGGATGTCACATGTATAATTCTGCCTTGGTTGAAGAGAATCAGCAGGAAATGGGACCCATGGGCAATGGTTTTGAATAGATGATGGGCCCCAACTGTGGTTTTCTTAGCAGAGATACTGGAGTGGTTTGCCATTTCCTTCTCCAACTCATTTTACAGATGAGGAAACTGAGACAAACAGGGTTAAGTGACTTTCCCAGGGTTTTCCTGACTTCAGGCCTGGTATTCTATCCATTGTGACACCTAGCTGCCCTCAATTGGTTCTAGGACCTGAAAATAAGGGAGGAGGAGGAGAAACTTAGAGTCCACCATATTCTTCCTGTTTCCTTTCCTTTTAACTCCCCAGTGTTCTGACATCATCTGAGCATTTAGTAATAGAGAGTTCTGAGTTCAGGACTTATAAGAAATAAAGTTGGTGATACCCAACTTAGGCAATTCAACAAACATTTTTGAGCTTCTACAATGTACAAGGCCCTTCTTCAGACCAAGAGAGTGGAGACTGAGCCAGGGCGTCTCTGAGTCTGATGGCATGAAGGATGTAGTCCCAGAAATTGCCTCTCCTTGATCTGAGGGGCGTCTTCTTTTTCTGAGCTTTTTGCCACCTTCTCAAGGTTACAGAGGGTTTGGTGGAAACTGGATAGGATATGAGGTCAGAAGAGGGATGCTCTGCCATTTGCTAGCTCTGAGGCTCTGGGCAAGTCTGTAAAATAGCGACCTCATATGTGTTCTAGTGACCTTACAGGGTGGTTGTGAGAAAAGTGTTTTGTAAACCATAAAGTATGACAGAAACTGGAGGGAGATAAAGCATTTATTTAGTGCTTACTGTATGCCAAGCACTGTTGCTTCATCTTTGAACCCAACCCAATACCCTGGGACACCCCGGTTCCTTGGCTCCAGATATTTACCTTATCTAAATCCCAATTCTTAGGCAGCATGGTGTAGAACAGTGGGGTCAAACTTGAATAGAAACTAAACAATACACAAGAATCCCTGCAGGCCACATAATGACTTAAAAAGCCACATATTAACATTGTTGTTACTCAGGCTTTTCAGTCATGTGGACTCTTTGTGACCCCATTTGGATTTTTTTTTGGCAAAGATACTAGAGTGTTTTGCCATTTTCTTCTCTAGCTTGTTTTACAAATGAGGAAACTGAGGCAAATAGGGTTAAATGACTTGCCCAGGGTCACACGGCTAGTCAGTGTTGAAGACAGGGTTTGAACTCAGGAAGAGGAGTCTGTCCGTCTCCAGGCCCAGCACTCTCTCCACTTCACCCTCTAGCTACCTCACTTACTAGCATTATCTATGTTCTATTGCATTTGTATTTATTTTGCTAAATATTTCCCAGTTATATTTTAGTCTGGTTCCAGTAGCACTAGAGTGTTGTGGGCAGCACGTGGGCTATTGTGGCTGAATATTTGACCCTTCTGGTATGGTGTGGTTCAACATCTCTGACCATTAGGCGACCCTGGACAGACCATTTAACCTCTAATTCCCCCACTAGGTAACTCTTATAAGTTACAGAGCCCATACTGAATCGAATTGATCAAGGCAGTTAGCTTCCTAAATGGATCACATCATAGGATCATTAAAAAAAATCCCATCCCTATTCCTTTCCACTACAGAGTGGATTTCTGCATCAAGAAGGGGATTGGCTTTAATGACCTCCAGATCTAAGATTCTATAAATCTACACACTGCTGTGATGCTTATGATCATTTTAAGATTTAGGTTTGCAAAGATAGCTCAGTAGGTGGTGGTTATTTTCTCCTGGCTTCCTTTGCCTACAATTCAAGTTAACGGTCACCCGGGGAACAACGGTGCTTTTGGGTACTAGGCTAGGCACGAGGGAGATGCAAAGATAATTAAGACACGGCCCCTACTTTAATGGGCCTTGCAGTATAGACTTTCTCTAATGTGTATGGGCCCTTGTGTCTCTCATATGGATTAGAACAAAAACCTCCTCGTTAGTCTCCCTGGCTAAAGTCTCTCCCCTCTTTAATGCATCCTCAACACTGCTGCCAGAACGATATTTCTAAAGCCCAGCTCTGACTATTTCACATCCCTATTTAAGAAGCTCCAGTTGCTTCCTATTACCTCCAGGATCAAACACAAACTCTTCTGTGTGATATTTAAAGCCTCTCACAATCAGGATCCAACCCATCTGTCCAGATTTATTATGTTTCATTTCCCTTTCACACATTCTATAGTCTTCATATTGACCTCCTCACTGTTCTTCCTATCCAGATCTTTATCTCTCATCTCCATGCCTTTGAACAGACTTCAAACCTCACCCCGCCTCCCCCACCCCCCCAGGTCTTCTACCTTCCTTCTCTTAGAATCCCTGGTTTTCTTCAAAGTTCAGGTCAGGGGGCTCCTGCTATATAAACTCTTCCTGTTCCTCTCAGCTGCTTATGTATTCTATCCACCCCATCCTACAAATCACTGTGGGTGTATACACACACATAAGTAGACATATGTATATACACACATATTTTCACATGCATATATACATGTATATATGTATACACACATATGTACACATATACACACACACTTATATGTGTACATGTTGTTTCCCATGATAGAATGCAGGCTTCTTGAAGGCAGGATCTGTTTCACTTCTGTCTTCATATCGCTGGTTCCAAGCACATCGCTTAATAAATTCTGTTCATTCATTATTTACCTGTATGGATAAGTTTCAGAACTTTTAGCAAATGATTTTGTCAATTGTGACTTTAAAAAAAAAATTTCTCTCTTTATTAAAGGTATACTTTTAAATATAGATAAAATATTTTATATAAAATTATTTAAAAGTATGAATGGGTGCTACTCTTTAATATTTATATAGACACAATTCTTCAATAGTACATGTATCAACCTATTGCTGATGACTAATAAACTTTAATAATAAACTAGTAACATTCAAGTTAAGATATAGAGTTTTTAAAAATAATTGTGAATGCCCAGGTACAATATTGTATCTGCTTGGCCAAATTTCAACTCCTTTCAGCCCTTGTTTAATTCAACCTTGATTTTTTTCCTGCCACCGTAAGAAGAATGTAACCTTGGGCTTACATTAAGCATTTATTTATCATCAACAGCCTTTTAGGTTTCTGGTCCATTTCTAGCTCCCGCTACGCTTAGGATTTTACTATTTCTGCCTTCTGGAGTGGCTTGGAATAAAATCCTTTCATGACCTGCCTAACTCTAACAAATTGGGTGAGGATATTCTCTATTCTGGTAGCCTAGCCAGATTAGCTGCTCCAACAATTAGTTAAACAGTTAAAAGATAAATTTGATTCAGTCCAGCGGGCCTTTCTTGAACCAGGACAAATGCTTGGTATGAGTGGAGGTAGGGAGAAGAACCAGGGACTCCTGCTCCAAGAAGGGTGGGCATCCATCATGCTACTATTGGTGAGAGACAGAATTCCTGAGTCAGATTTAGGAAGTATAGTCCCTAATTAGTCAAAAAACCAAAAGATTAAGAGAGTTCTTTCACTTCTGCCTAATTAGATCACAATGGTCTTGCACTGAGGAAGAACATTGGATGGGGAGTCAGGTGACCTGGCTTCTCATTTTGGCTCTAGGTTAAATAGCTGGGTGACCTCGGGTCTCTCTGATACTTGACTTCCTTGTCTGTAAAAGGACTGGATTGAACCTGATGATTTCTAACCTCGGAGATCTTCCAGGATTTAGTTAGTGAATTAGTTAAAAAGTTAAAAGGAATTGCTTTCACTTTTAGCCTTTAAAATAGTGAACTTAAGGTTAGCATGGCATTTGGTTGTGTTTATTTCTGGGGATCTAAAGGACCAGTGACTTCTTGTCATAGTGGAGTATGGAGATGAACTCAGTCTTTTACCTTTGTTTTTTTTTTCCCCTTCTGTTGAAACAGAAACATAAGTGATGGCGGAAACCCTTAAATCACCCTGGTCTGGTTGTGTATCCCACCCCGTGATTCTCATCTAATTCAGAAAAGATTCCCTTTAGGAGCAGGAATCTCCTCTCTCAAGATCTTTAAAGCTCAGAGTTCTGTAAAGGAATTAGAAAAAGGGGTTAACTCTGTTGGGTAAATCCCCTCTGGAAGAGGGATGGAAAAATGCAGACCCCAGCTACCCAGGATGGGAAGGTGTGGAGGGACAGTCATCTGCATTGGGGGACAGAGGACCCACTGGGGTAGAATTAATTTCATACAAAGTACCAAAGTAATAGAATATAGTGTCACTTATCTTCCTAACTAGTTCGTAGAAACCTTATGCAGTACAACAGCAGTGTCAAAGTCAAATAGAAATGGAGGCCATTAATCTATACACAAGCATCCCGTGGGCACCATATCGAATTAGCTTTAGAGTATCATGTTATTGAAGTCTTATTGTATTTTTATTTGCTTTGTTAAATATTTCCTAATTACACATTCATCTGTCTTGGGTCCCACTTGGAATGGTGAGCCATGTCTTTGACACTGCTGTTGTGTATAGTGAAAACTCCAAGTTTCCCCAGGGCTTCTTGGCGCGGCATCTGGTACATAGTGGGCTATTAAAAAGTGTTTGTTGGAATTAATTACATTTGACAAATATTTATTAAACATTGTGTGCCAGGCACTGTGTTAAGGCTGAGGATACAGAGACAAAAGGAAATATTCCAGCCATCAAAGAGTTTATTTTGTTATTGTTTTTGTTGTTTAGTTGTGTCTGATTCTTCATGGCCCCATTTGGGGTTTTCTTGGCAAAGATCCCATAGTAGTTTTCTCTGGCCCATTTTACAGATGAAGAACTGAGACAAACTAGGTTGACTGATGTGCCCGGAGTCACACAGCTAGTAAGCATCTGAGGCTGGATTTGAACTCAGGGAGATAAATCTTCGTGACTCCAGGCCTGACAGTCTATCTACTGTACCACCTAGTTGACCCTGGAGTCAGAATTATGAAATGCTTGCTATGTGTCAGGCACAGTTCTAAACAGTGGAGACATAAAGGAAGCCAAAAGCCAGTCTCCGACCTCAAGGAGCTCATAGTCTGATGGGGATGTGACAGATAAGTAAGTAGCCAAGATCACTAATGACGAGATTCAGAGATTCTTCATGGGGCTAGGAGCATTTCAGCTATTTCTTTTCTTTTGCTTGTTTTGAAAGCATCAGGGTCAAATAACTTGCCCTGGGTCACACAATTTGTAAATTTCTGAGGTCGGATTTGAACTCAGGTCCTCCCGACTCCAGGGCCAGTGCTCTATGCACCGGTCCACCTATCTGCTCTTTGAATTATTTCTTTAAAGAGATTGAGGACCCTAAGGGGCAGAGGTGAGGAGGGAATACATGCTAGGCAGGGAGGGCAGTATGTATGTGTGTGTATGTGTGTGTGTGTGTGTGTGTGTGTGTGTATGTATGTATGTGTATGGACATCAGAGGTGGTATGTTGGGGTCAGGGAGTGACGACTGGGCCAGTTAGTCAGTGACATAGAGTGTAGAAAGTGGAAATAACACAAGCTAAGAATGGAAAAGTTGGAAGCAGATTTGGAGGGATTTCAATGCTAAACAGGACAGGGAATGTCTTTGTATCAAAAGAACTTAGCACAACATACAATTAATAATTGTATGGAGTGATTGCTATCTGCACTGGTACAGAGAAGAGCTACCCTGATGAGAACACATACTAGGCAAAGCACTGAAGTAATTTGATACTTATTGTTCAATTGATTATCTTTAGAGGTAATAGGGAGCTGCTCAAGGTTTTTGAGAGGAGTGACCTGGTTGATCTGGTCGAGGCTATTGGAGAGACACTGAATGTAGGGAGGTCAGAGAGAAGGTGATTACAGTAGGTCTGTTAAACAGTGATAAAGGTAAAAAAAAACTAGGGCTGGGGTCACGTGAACCAGGAAACAGTGGGAAAGGTTGTGGAAGCAGCAGCAGCTCAGATATGGAGGTGAGAGAAAGAGTCAAGGAGAACTCTGGGGTTTTGAACCCGGTGATTGGCAGGATGGTGGTGTCTTCAGTAGGAGGAAGGTTATTTTGAGGAAGGGTAGTTTTAGATGACCTCGATGATGAGTTTAGTTTTGGACATGTTGAGGCTGAGAAACATCAACTCATCTGGGTAGTTGGATTGGAATTCAGGAGAGTGATTAAGGTTGTAAACAGGAATTTGGGAATCATCTGCTTTAGACATAATCATTGAACCTAAAGTCAAAATTGAATCAAGAAGGGCTTCATAGAGAAGAAAGCATTTGAGATGAATAGCGGTGGCATGCAAGGAAAGGCGCTGCAAGTTAAAAGAATATTTAGGTATGAGAGTGTCCTTAAGGGACCCCTACATTTAGGGGATGGGACAATGGGAGATGGGTGATGATCCAGCAAAGGTCTAGTTAGACGGATAGAAACCAATGAGGAACCAATAGAGGAGAGAGGAAGGGAGGTGGAGGGTGGGATGGTTTGCAGTATTTAAAGTTGCAGAAAGGTCAAGCAGGATGAGGACAGAGAAAAGACCATAGGATTTAGCAATGAAGAAATCGCTGGTAACCTTGGATACAGTTTCAGTACAGTGCTGAGCACAGTAAGGAATTGAGAAGTGAGTGGGTGGTGAGTAGGGGAGGGAACGAATGTAAGTGATTCTAGGAGTTTGGCAGTAGATGGAGAGAGGGGGCAATAATTTGGGGGGATGGCAGGGTCAAGTAGGAGGGTTTAAAATTTTTTTTGCTTTGTTTTGAAGGAGAGAGAGAGAGAGAGAGAGAGAGAGAGAGAGAGAGAGAGAGAGAGAGAGAGAGAGAGAGAGAGAGAGAGAGAGAGCGCATAATTGATGAGACAAAGTCCCAGAGAAGACTAGGGGGAATGGAATGAATAGTATAAGTAGATGGTTCAGACTTAGGAAAGAAAGGGTTATTTCTTCTTGGAAGACTGGAGAAAAGGAGAGGAATGTGGGTGAAGATGTATAGAGTGATTCTGAGGTGTGGAATCAGGAGTGATGGAAGAAGTGATGATAGTTAACATCGTTTTTTTTTTCCAGTAAATGAGGAAGTGAACTTTGGATAGAGAACTGATGAACTTAGAGTGCAGATTAAAACATTTTTTCTCTTTCTTGTCTTTTTTTTCTTTTTCTGGAATATGGCTAATGCAGAAATACATTTTGTATGACTTCATATGTGTAATAGCTATTGTATTTCTTGTCCTGTCAATGGATAGGGGAGGGGGAAAATATGTAACTGAAAATAAAATTGAATAAAAAATAAAAAAAGTTAGGAAGTGATGTAATCTGTTGAGAAAGGTATCTAGCTGATAATGAAGTGCTGACTAGGTACCAAGCCCTGTGCTAAGTTCTGGGGATGCAAAGAGAGGCAAAAGCAATCCTCGCTGTCAGGGACCCCCCAGTCTCATGGTTGGGGTGGTATTGGGGCTTAGAGAGAAGGGAAGGTTTGGGAGAACCGTGATGAGGAGAGCTAGAGAAAGTTGATGAAGAATTAAGGGATGAAGTAGTGAAGGCCCAGTTTGTGATGGACATGGCCACCATGTTTATGTCACTTTTACCAAAGGCATTCTGCAGCAATAGAGGAACACCTGAGAAGGTTGGCAAAGGGTAACACAAGGTTGAGGACTGACAGGATAGGAATAGTGACAGAATAAAGGGGCAATGGATTCAAGGGTTGAGAACTACATATGGTTGAACTGGTTAATTATTGGAGATTGGGAAGGGAGGAAAATGAGGTTGGGACAGGGTGACAGGATTGAAGTATCATGTCGAGATGATGAGAATGGATGCCATGGTTCTGGTGAAGGATTATAGATTTAGGCCTGGAATGGACCCCAGAGATCAAGTTCAACCTTGTTATTTTACAGAGGGGAAAACTGAGGCTCATAGAAAAGAGATGTCCTCCTGAGGATAATACTAGTAAGGGTGTAAGGGGGTATTTTAGCCCAGTCTTCCTGATTCCAAGTCCAACATTCTATCTACTATATCACACTGCCTCTTACAGGTTAGATTTGGGAGGAGCAAGGCAGAGGGAATCAGAAGAGAAGATTGTGATCAGAGTGGAAGTCAGCTTTCAAGATCATGGAATTGGTCAAGTCGTGGGGTGGTGAAGTGAAAGGTATTACTATTCATTTAAGTGACTGAGGCTGAGTGCTGTGGCATATATATGTAGGTCATGGGAGTTGAGGAAGTTGATGAATTAGTAATATGTACAGGTGATATCAAGGCTGGAATGGAGAAAAAGACTGAGCCAGGCACTGCACTTCTGGAGAAATGAGGGAGCTTAATATGTTTGTTGAATTGATCAAATTCAGTTTCCTTTTTATCCCCATAGTTCCTAGCTCAATGCTAAACATAGTTATTATTCAATACATTCTTGTTGAATGAATGAAAAGAGGAAGGCATGGATGAATCTATGCTTAGAAAGACTATATTTCAAGTGACTTCTGTGTATTTAGCCCAGTGTGGACAGTGCGGCATAGAGGCAAAAAGACTGGACCCAGCAGTAAAAGGCCTGGGGTATGGTTCTGACTCTTATGGTACTCATTGTGGGGCTTCAAGTAAATAACTTACTCCTTTCCTTGAGCACTCAGTTTTTTCCTGTGTAAAATGAGTGGGAGATGGTTTCTAAGTTCCTTTCTAACTGTAAATATTTTGATTCTATAATACTAGTAAGTCAGTAGCCATGTAATAATTCAATTTCCCTTCATCATTCCATTTTTTTCTCACTAGGACTTCAAAATTTCAATTCAAAAGATAAATAATACTGTCTTTTGTCCTTGACTTAGTATTTCAATAGAGTAATTAAATACTGATTTCTGTAGGGAGAAGAATACTGAACTTGGATTTCAGAAGCCCTGGACTTGCCTCCTGCCTCTCACACTTACAAACTGTTACTAACCTATGACCAAGGAATTTCACCTCTCTGAGACTCAGTGTCCTCATCTTTAAAATGAAGATAATAGCTGGGATTTGGGGACACAAACTTGTAATTTCCAGTACTGGAGAGGCTGAGGTGGCTGGATCATCTGTATTCTGGAGAGCTGAGCTACAGGAGGCTGATTGGATGTCTGAACTAAGAATGACATGGTGAGGCACGGAAAAGGGGAAGGCCACCAGGCTGCCTAAGGAGGAGTGAACCAGCCCAGGAGAGAAAAACAAAGCAAGTGGAATGGGATTGAGCTGTGAATGGCCACCCTACTTCCAGAGTGGGTGGGATAGGGAGACCCAGCCTCATAACAAACAAAAAAAAAAGGAAGGAGAGCTAATATTACCCAGAGTACCTAGTTCACAGGGGGTGTGTGAAGCTACAATGAGATAATTATACCAAGCCCTTTGTGAACTTTAAAGTGCCTTGTAAATAGTAGTTATTATTATTTTAAAATTACCAACTTGACAGATGCCAACATATCATGACATTTTCATAGATAAAGAGGAGCAAAAGATGAGACGTATAGGAAACTATGAATCTATACTGCTCATTGTTAAAATGATATGGTGAATTTAACACAGTGGTACCAACTTTGCTCTGCCAGTCTGGTTATCGCTATTTTTAGACCTGGTAGGTCCTATTGCATTGCAAAGGCTTTAGGGTGTGGCCCCGGGGGACAGGTGCTGTTCTTGCCTTCTAAACAGGCTAAGTACCAGGAGGCAGGCTCCTTATCAGAAGGTTGGCCTCCGTTGAATTTGTTTTGGCAACAGCAGCTTATGAAGTCCCAGTTCCTAAAATGTGGGCGGAGGGGTTGGGTTCTAGGGGTGGGGAGGGAGCACTTTCAGGATTATAATTAATCTTCACAGCCTCCAAAGAGGTCAGCAGCAGAGGGGTTGTTCTTAGATGAGTCTCCTAGTCTCAAGGGTCTCCCTTCTTCTCTCTATACTCCCTGCAGCTGCCAAAATGATAGCCAGGAGTGGCTAGGTGGCATGGTGGACAGAGAGAGTACTGAAAAATGGGGTTAGTAACAGTACCTACTGCACAGAGTTGGGGCAGCTAGGTGGTACCAGGCCTAGAGTCAGGACAACTCATCTCCTTGAGTCCAAGATCCAGCTTCAGGTGTGTAATAACTGTGTAATCCAGGGCAATTAACTCTGCCTTAACTCTGTTTGCCTCAGTTTCCTAATCTATAAAATAAACTGGAGAAGGAAATGGCAAACCACTCCATTATCTCTGCCAAGAAAACCCCACATGGGGTCTCGAACAGTTGGACACGACTGAGAATGTAACAACATCTTAACACAGAGTTGCTGAGACAATGTACCTGAAAAGCTTTGCAAAACTTAAACTGTTGTATAAGCATTAGCTTATTATATTCCTAAAGCCCAGGCCTGACTGTGACTTATTTCACACCCCCTTATTCAGTAAACTTTATCGCCTCCTGCTTGAGCACATGGATGGAATCCAGGATCCTTACAGTAATGAGACTGAAGGCAAACTGGCATTCTACAGCCCTGGAGTTAATTACTACAGCTCTTGTAGAGTGATCCAGTCCTAATCCATACATCAAATGCCTTGCTGACCTCGTCATGTTGGAGTGAGAGGACTCACAATAAAAGAAAGTGAGTAGACCTGGGTTGCAAAGGGCATATTCTCAGGTGCCCTGGTATTTCTCTTATGAAATTCTCTGAACCTGTGTACACAGG
>NW_027185804.1:6150405-6254124 GCF_028583685.1 Petaurus breviceps papuanus
GGTCAGGTTATAAGGATGGATTGTACCAGCTGGAATGGTAAAGAGGACATAAAATCAAATAAGAGAACGAAAAAGATCAGGTATTTTGCTTCCACCTGGATATAAATTTAGTTCTTTCTAGTTCTTTCTCTGGATGCACGTTTTTCTCTCCATCATGCGTCTTTTGGGATTGACTTATATCCCTGCATTGTTGAGAAGAGTCCAGTCTATCAAAGTTGGTCATCACACATACGTTGTGTCTGTAATTGTGTACAAATTCCTCCTGGTTCTACTCTTCTCACTCAGCATCAGGTCTTTTAAGCCTCTCCAGGTAAATATGAAGACCGCCTGCTCCCCGTTTCTTATAGCGCAATAATATTCCATAACATGCATATACCACACCTTGTTCAGCCATTCCCCAATTGATGGACACCCCCTTAATTTCCAATTCTTTGCCACAACAAAAAGAGCTGCTATAAACATTTTTGTACATATGGGTCTTTCTCCCATTTCTATGATCTCTTTGGGATATAACCCTAGGAGTGGTATCGCTGGATCAAAGGGTATGAAAGTATTTATAGCCCTTTGGGCATAGTTCCAGATTGCTTTCCAGAAAGGCTGGATCAGTTCACAACTCCACCAACAATGCATTAGTGTTCCAGTTTACCCACATCCTCTCCAGCATTTGTCATTTTCCTGTTTTGTCATCTTAGCCAATCTGACTGGTGAGATGTGGTACTTCAGAGTTGTTTTGATTTGCATTTCTCTAATCAATAGTGAATTAGAGCATTTCTTCATGTGCTTATAGATAGCTTTAATTTCTTTCTCTGAAAACTGCCTGTTCATATCCTTTGACCATTTATCAATTGGGGAATGACTTGTATTCTTATAAATTTGACTCAGTTCTCTGTATATTTTAGAGATGAGTCCTTTGTCAGAGACATAGGTTGTAAAGATTCTTTCCCAATTTCCCACCTCCCTCCTAATCTTGGTTACATTGGCTTTATTTGTACAGAAACTTTTCAATTTCATGTAGTCAAAATTATCCATTTTACATTTTATAATGTTCTCTAATTCCTGTTTCATCATAAAGTCATTCCCTCTCCACAAGTCTGATAGGTAAACTATTCCTTGTTTTAGCAGACTGCTTACAGTATCAACCTTTATACCTAGATCATGAACCCATTTAGACTTGATTTTGGTATATGGTGTTAGATAATGGTCTATGTCCAGTTTATGCCATACTATATTCCAGTTTTCCCAGCAGTTTTTGTCAAATAGTGAGTTCTTATGCCAAAAACCAGGGTCTGGGGGTTTATCAAACAATACATTACTGTAGTCGTTGACTTCTGAATCTCGTGTGCCTAATCTATTCCATTGATCCAGTCCTCTATTCCTAAGCCAGTACCAAGTAGTTTTGATGACTGCTGCTTTATAGTACAGACTGAAATCTGGTAAAGCTAGTCCACCTTCCCTAGCATTTTTTTCATTAATTCCCTTGATATTCTGGACCGTTTATTCTTTCAGATGAATTTTGTTACTATTTTTTCTAACTCTATAAAGTAGTTTTTTGGTAAATTAATTGGTATGGCACTAAATATATAATTTAATTTAGGTAAAATTGTCATTTTTATTATATTAGCTCGACCCAGCCATGAGCAATTGATATTTTTCCAATTAGTTAGATCTGACTTTATTTGTGTGAAAAGTGTTTTGTAGTTATGATCATACAGGTCCTGGGTTTGTTTTGGCAGGTAGATTCGCAAATATTTTATAATGTCTACAGTAACTTTAAATGGGATTTCTCTTTCTACTTCTTGCTGTTGAGTTTCATTGGAAATATATAGGAATGCCGAGGATTTATGTGGGTTTATTTTATATCCTGCAACTTTGCCAAATTTATTTATTGTCTCAAGCAGTTTTTTACTTGATTCTCTAGGATTCTCTAAGTATATCATCATATCATCTGCAAAGAGTGATAGCTTGGTCTCTTCTTTGCCTAACTTGATTCCTTTGATTTCTTTTTCTTCTCTAATTGCTACTGCTAACATTTCTAGTACCAGATTGAATAAGAGGGGTGATAGTGGACACCCTTGTTTCACCCCCGATCTTATGGGAAATGCTTCCAGCTTCTCCCCATTGCATATAATACTTGCTGATGGCTTTAAATAGATGCTACCTATTATTTTAAGGAAGGCTCCATTTATTCCTATACTTTCTAATGTTTTTAATAGGAATGGATGTTGTATTTTGTCAAAAGCCTTTTCTGCATCTATTGAGATGATCATGTGGTTTCTGCTAGTTTTATTGTTGATATGCTCAATTATACTGATGGTTTTCCTAATATTAAACCATCCTTGCATTCCTGGAATAAATCCTACCTGATCAAAGTGTATTATTCTTGAGATAAGTTGCTGTAGTCTTTTGGCTAGTATTTTATTTAGAATTTTTGCATCTATATTCATGAGGGAGATTGGTCTATAATTTTCTTTCTCTGTTTTATCTCTTCCTGATTTAGGTATCAGTACCATATTTGTGTCATAAAAAGAATTTGGTAGGACTCCTTCTTCACTAATTTTCCCAAATAATTTGTAGAGTATTAGAATCAATTGTTCTTTAAATGTTTGATAGAATTCACTAGTGAATCCATCTGGCCCTGGAGATTTTTTCCTGGGGAGGTGACTGATGGCTTGTTCAATTTCTTTTTCTGAGATGGGATTATTTAAGTAATTTACTTCCTCTTCAGTTAATCTGGGCAACTTGTATGTTTCTAAATATTCATCCATTTCCCTAAGATTGTCAAATTTATGTGCATACAATTGGGAAAAATAATTCCTAATTATTGTTTTGATTTCCTCTTCATTGGAGGTAGATTCACCCTTTTCATTTTTGATACTCATAATTTGGTTTTCTTCTTTCTTTTTTTTTTTTATCATATTGACTAAGGGTCTATCAATTTTGTTGTTTTTTTCATAAAACCAGCTCTTGGTTTTATTTATTAGTTCAATAGTTTTCTTAATTTCGATTTTATTAATCTCTCCTTTAGTCTTCAATATTTCTAGTTTAGTATTTAATTGGGGATTTTGAATTTGTTCTTTTTCTAGGTTTTTTAATTGCATGCCCAATTCATTGAGCTCCCTTTTCTCTAATTTAATCACGTATGCACTCAGGGATATAAAACTTCCCCTAAGAACTGCCTTTAATGCATCCCACAGATTTTGATATGTTGTCTCATTATTATCATTCTCTTGAATGAAATTACTGATTGTTTCTATAATTTCTTGTTTGACCCACTCATTCTTTAGGATCAAATTGTTTAATTTCCAGTTAGTTTTTAGTCTGTCTTTCCCTGGCCCTTTATTGCATATAATTTTTATTGCATCATGATCTGAGAATGATGCGTTTAATATTTCTGCCTTACTGCATAGAATTGTGAGGTTTTTATGCCCTAGAACATGGTCAATTTTTGAATATGTGCCATGAACTGCTGAGAAGAAAGTATATTCCTTTTTATCCCCATTCAGTTTTCTCCAGAGATCTATCATACCTATCCTCTCTAACATCCTGTTCACCTCCTTAACTTCTTTCTTGTTTATTTTGAGGTTGGATTTATCAAGTTCAGATAGGGGGAGATTAAGGTCTCCCACTAGTATAGTTTTGCTATCTATTTCTTCCTCTAATTCCTTTACCTTCACCTCTAGGAATTTGGATGCTACACCACTTGGTGCATATATGTTAAGTAGTGATATTGCTTCATTCTCGATGGTGCCTTTTAACAGGATATAGTTTCCTTCCTTATCTCTTTTAATTAGGTCAATTTTTGCATTTGCTTTATCTGAGATAAGGATTGCTACCCCTGCTTTTTTTTACTTTAGCTGAGGCATGATATATTTTACTCCAACCTTTTACCTTTACCTTGTGTGTATCCCTCTGTTTCAAATGTGTTTCTTGTAAACAGCATATTGTAGGATTATGATTTCTAATCCATTCTGCTATCCCTCTCCGTTTTATAGGAGAATTCATTCCATTCACATTTACAGTTATGATTGTTATCTGTTTCTTTCCCCTCATCCTATTCCTGCCCCTGTTAATGTTCGTATTTTCCCTCCCTTCTCCCTTCCCCCCCTTAATAGTTTTCCTTTTGACCACCGCCTCCCTCAGTGTTCCCTTTTTGGCCCCCCTCCCTTTTCCTCCCCTTTTCCCCTTACTACTTCCCTCCCTACAAATCACTCCCACCCCCCTTTTGTAACCCTTTCCCCCTCCTACTGCCTGTAGGATATTGTTATACTTAATGAGGTATGCTATTTTTTCTTCGCATCAAGAATGACAGGAACAGATCTCATGCGAAGCTCCTCTCCCTCCCCTCTTTCCCTCTAAAATGATGTGTGTTCTCCTTGTTTACCTTTCTAAGTCACTGTTGCTTCTCGTAATTGGAGGTTGAATTTTCCATTGAGTTCTGGCTTTTTTATCAAGAAGGTCTGGAACTCTGTTATATCATTGAATGACCATCTCTTTGCCTGGAAGAATATGCTCAGTCTCGTTGGGTATGTGATCCTTGGTTGTAATCTGAGCTGTTTTGCCTTCCTGAAAATTGTATTCCACTGCCTCCGATCTTTCAGTGTGGAGGCTGACAAATCCTGTGCAATCCTCACTGTGGACCCTCGATATTTGAATTGTTTCTTTCTGGCCGCTTGAAGTATTTTCTCTTTTATCTGGTAGTTTTGGAGTTTGGCCACAACATTTTGAGGATTTTTCAGTTTGGGATCTCTTACAGCAGGTGTCCGGTGGATTCTGTCGATTTCTATTTTCCCCTCAGGTTCTAGTATCTCAGGGCAGTTTTCCTTAACGAGCTCTTGGAGAATGTTGTCCAGGCTCATTTTTTCATCATAATTTTCTGGTAGGCCTATGATTCTCAGATTATCTCTCCTGGATCTGTTTTCCAGGTCAGTTATTTTTTCTTTGAGGTATTTTTACCTCTTTTTCTAATTTTTCGTTTTTGTTGTTTTGCTTGGCTAATTCTTGGTTCCTCATAGAGTTATTTGTTTCCATTTGTTTAATTCTGGTTTTTAGCAAATCATTTTCCTTGGTTAATTTTTGAAGCTCCTTTTCCATATCATACACTTTTCTTTTTAGAGAGATGTTTTCCTCATTATAATGTTTTTTGAATTCTGCTATTTTCGTTTTGAGAGAATTATTCATTTTGTCTTCTATCTCTCTCATTTTGCTTTCAAAGTTCCTTTTGATCTCATCTAGGAGAGCCTTCTGTGCTTGGGATCCATTCCCTGTTGAAGTCTCAGCTGTGGGTGTGGAGTCCACAGTGTCTCCCTCTGAGGTTGGTTCCTCCCTCTGAGGATAGTAGGACTCTAGAGTCTTTGTCTTTGTAGTCTGCTTTCTACCCATTTTGAGGCAGTGTCCTAGCCACACCCTTCCTCTAGGATCCCAAGCCTTTACTGTAGAGGGTTTAGCCCTGGGGCAAGAGTTACTATATTTTCAGGGTCAGAGGGGGGGTTTGGAGCAAGTGGCGTTCACTCTGCCATCCTTGTCTTTGGAGGTCCTGAAAGGGGCTTTTTTAAAAAAAAAAAAAAGATTTCTGGGCTATGAAGTGGTAGCCCCAGGAGTGTTTGCTGTCCAGTAAAGGGGCCCCTGTATTTGCTTCTTACCTTGCTCTTTCCAGTCCCAGCCCTTTGGTGATAGGCCTGGTAGTGGACCTTGTGGTTGGTGGGAAGACTTGCCCTCCGAGTTGATCAGGCCCCTTCCAGGCCTGCGTCCGCCACGCCTTCCTGCACAGGCTGCTGTGCCTTCCCAGCCTGTACCCGCCGCGCTGCCGCCGCACCTTCCCGTGCAGGCCACCGCGCCGTCGCCCGCTATTATTCCTTATTAGAACTTGTCCTTCGCATCTATGTATTGATAAATCTGGAAACGGCCACAGCTGCTGCTGATCTGGAGTCCCTCTGGCTGGCGGCTGGTCAGGCCCGCCCTGGGGCTAAAGCCTCGGTGTGGTGCTGGGCTTGGCTCCGCTGCGCTGGCCGATTCCTGCCAGCCTGCCGGGCTGTTCTCAGCGGGAGGTTAGCTTCTCTGTGTCATTTTGTGGGTTCTGCAGCTCCAAAGTTTGTTTAGAGTCCCCTTTTTACATGGATTGGGGAGGGTGGAAGCCGGAGCCGCGGGAGGGTCGTGCTTCTACTCCGCCATCTTGGCTCCGCCCTGTGCCTGCCTGGTTTCTGAGAATCACCAGACTCTGAGGTAGAGTGAGACCCCTCAGCTCCACCAATTGGAGGTTGTTAGGGAGGCATGGTGCTAGGCAGCCCAGTGCTTAAGACTAGGGAGGACAGGGGCCCTTGACTTTGTATCCCTAGCACCCAGTGTGGTGTCTAGTGGTGCCTAATCAATGCTTGTTGGATTGGATTAAATTAAGTCAGACTAATTCTCAATTAAGGGCAGCCAGATGGCATAATGGATAGAACTCTGGGCTTAGAGTCAGGGAAACTCATCTTCCTGAGTTCAAATTTGACCTCAGACACTTCCTAGCTATGTGACTCTGGGCAAGTCACTTAACCCTTTTTGCCTCCATTTCCTCATCTGGAAAATGAGGTACAGAAGGAAATGGCAAACCACTCCAGTATTGTTGTCAAGAAAACCTCAATGGGGTCATGAAGAGGTGGACATGACTGAACAACAACAAATTCTCAGTTATAACCCTGGTGAGGCCAGGAGGAGAAAAGGAAATGGTGTGAATTTGAGTGGAAACCACTGGTGACCCTGAGGCACAATCTCTTAGTAGATCCTTTCTCAGTGCTATAATTGGTGGGAGCCCCTTGGGCATCTCAACAAGCAGGGAATAAACATTTATTAAGCCCCTACTGTGTGCCAGGGACTTTGGCAAGTACTTTACAAATATTCTTTCTTAAGATCATAGCATCATAGGTTTAGACTAAAAGGCATATTAGGGACCTTTTAGTCATCCCAGCCTCTCCCCCTCTATTTTACAGATGGGGAAACTGACATATAAAGACCTCCACCAGGGTCATACTTGAAAAATAAAGAAAATATCCAACTTTTCACAAAAGAAAAGAGAGCCAGTGGCTAATATTCCTCACCCACTCCTTCCCAATTGCTTTAAATCAGCTGGGTATATTTTTATCTAGTTTTCTATGTACATGTTGCTTTCCTCCAGTAGAATGTAAGCCCCCAGAGGGCAGGGACTGTTTGTGTTTATCTTTATATCTCTAATACTTATGGTAATAGTGTACCAAAGGCATTGAATAAATGCATGCCACCATAGCCTTAAGGCTCCCTCCACTCTTGGCAAGTGGCAAGACTCTACCTGCCTTCCTGCTTTTCTCCCTAAACACTGGGTGATCTGAGCATTGAGTGAAGCCCATAGACTTGGGACCCTTAACCTTACCAACATCTGATGGGGGTCAGGGACCAGACTCTTGGCAATTGGACCAGATGCTGTCTTAATAATAATTAATTAATTATATTATTTTATTGTTATATATTTTTAATAAATAATAATTAAAAATAATTAATTAATAATGAGTCTTAATAATTCATTTCTTTATGTTTTGTTGGCCTCTACTAAGAGTTTTTGTTGAGGAATTTGAATTTGGCTTGCTATTGAATGGTATTTATGATTGTTTACCTGCTAGCAATTCAGGCGGCTTTCAACATTTGGACACACTTAACATTTAAACACATTTATTATAAAACAGATAGACATAAATGAGATTTGGACTTGAGTCAAGTAGTAAGGTATAACTTCAAGCGCTGTTAGTCAAGTCCCCACAATGAGTGTAGAGTTGGAGCTTCTCAGTGAAAGCCTCAGTGCTGTTGCCTTTCAGTCTGGTTGTTGTTGTTCGGTCGTTTTTCAGTTGTGTTTGACCCCTTGTGACCCCATTTGGGGTTTTCTTGGCTGAGATTCTGGAATGATTTACCATTTCCTTCTCCAGTTCATTTTGAAGATGAGGGAACTGAGGCAAACAGGGTTAAGTTACTTGCCTAGGGTCACACAGCTAGTAAGTGTCTGAGGTCATATTTGTACTCTGGAAGATGAGCCTTCCTGACTCCAGGCCCCGCACTCTATCCACTGTTCCAGCGTGGCACATAGGAGGTACTTAATACATGTTTATTGAATTGTGTGTACCATCCAATTAGATAACTGTTATTCCTATAGATTCTACCTTAGCTGAAGAAATCTCATACACTAGTGACAGCTAATGTCTCTGCCTCTCCTTCAGCTATTAGTACTCCCAGATGCTTTGCCAGATGCCTTTGTTTCAACTGAAGGCATATGGTTTCTCTCCCTCTTTTCAGTCATGCCTATTCTTTGCCTTTTGAATGTCAGAGGTCTGTGCATTCTCCAAAGTGTTGTCAGCCCACCCAGAGCATCCTGGGAAATGTAGTTTTTTTCTCTCCTCTAATCACTGCATGAACCTTTCTTCCTGGAAAATCAGGTAGGAAGGGAAAGAAGTGAAGATTCCAGTATATGCTTGTCATATTACCCCCCCAGCTAAAGAATTTGCAGACTCTGAAAATCATCCTGGGTAGTTAGGTGTGGTCTGTGGGTATGCATTATATAATATCTATATAATTGCACATAGCACAGTTACATGCAAATTATTCCAGATACCTAGGCCCTGTGCAGGTGAACTGGATACAATTTCACAAAGATGAATATACATGTATGTCACAAGCAGATCCATGCTACATTATATCTCATATAGGAACATGTTACCTAAGAATTCAAGTAGGAACACACTATGTAGCATCACATATGAGGCGCATACATAGGTTACATCCATTTAGTGATCTGAGTGCCATCCTGTTCTGAAGGTAGCACACAGCTCTATGACAACAGTCACCAACGGGCTGCATAAAAGGCAGTCTTGCCCATTTGTAAAATGGAAAGATTGAATTAAATAAGTTCTAAGGATTCTTCCAACTCTAAATCTATTGTTCTATGACCTAAATGCCCACCCAGCGATGATTTAAAGGAATCATTGCTCTCCATGATCTCTTTGGCTCAGGAGATGGGTCCTGTCTGTGGGTGGAGCTTTGGGAGATGACAAAGAGACAAGAGATAAAAAAACAGAGATCAAATTCCCAAGGGTTTACAAATAAAGGCCTGAAACCTACAGATTGTTTTCTGGCTGCAGGACACAGGTTATAGAATGCAGAGCTGGAAACAGTGGGGAAAAGTTACAGGAAGGCATTTTATTAGCATCAGTAGAAGAAAGAACTTCAAGAACTTCCTGACAATTGGAATTGTTCAAAAATAGAATGTCTTTGCCTCAGTAGATGATGAGCTCCCCACTGATGGAAGTATTCAAGCAAAATTTTCAAGGGTTCTATAGAATGGATTTCTTTTTCAGGTGGGAGGTTGGACTGGATTTCTGTCTGCATCAGAAATTCTAAGAGTCTGTAAATGGATGTTCTTTCCTAAGTAAACTGGTAAAATTGTTACCCCAAGCAAGTAAAGCATCTCTGATATGTGGTACCTCCAAGTATGGGGAACTCACCACTTCATAAGGCAGCTTGTTCATTTTTTTTAGGTCTATTTATTAGGAAGCATCTGATTATTAAATATTTTCCCCCTACATTGGTAGGAAATCTGCCTGCTTGTAACTTCCATTCATTGTTTCCTGTTTGGCCCTCTGGGACCAAGCAGAGCATGTATGTCATTCCTCTTTCATAGGACAGTCCTTTAGATACTTGAAGTTGGCTCCTGCTCAAGTCTTTTCTCCAGGCTAAACAGGCAACCCCTCCCCCCAAGTCTTTTTTTTTGAAACATATTTTATTTTTCCCCAATTAAATGTTAAAACAATTTTTAAACATTTTAAAATAAGTTTTGATTTCTAAATTCTATCTCTCCCCCACCAACAGCAAGCAAATAAATATAGATTTTCATGTTCAGTCATGTAAAACATTTCCATGTTAGTCATTTTCTACAAGAAGATTCAAATAAAAGGAAAAAAACGAAAGAAAGTGAAAAATAGCATGTTTCAGTCTGTATTCAGACAGTATTAGTTCCTTCTCCAAAGGCAGATCTCAGTCAGTCTTATAATAAGGCAAGGCCAGTCTTTGGTTAACTGAAATCCTCTTTGGATTCCTCTGAAAGTTGCCTGCCTCTCTCTCCTTGGAGAGAGGGAGGACAATGCCTGTTTTCACTTGGGATTTGGAACTCAGACTCTGCATCTTTGCTGCCTTCTCCTATGCTTGCTGTGTATTGAAATGTTTGCCTTAGCTTATATTCCCATAGGACTCCTTGGTACTTTAGTCATCTGAGAAGCTGCTAAGGAGAAAAATCATTTGGGCAGAGCATGGCCCTCCCACCCCATTCCACTATTAATGAATTCTAGGATCAACCAAATTGCTCTAAATTTGGGGGTTCCCAACTTTTAGGAGTTCATGTGTTTCTTGGCTTTCAACTGAAGCACTTAGCACAGTGCTTGACCAGAGTAGGTACGATATAAATGTTAGCTATTGTTGATAAACAAGATTCAATATGGAAGAAAATCAATTCTAGTTTTCCTTATGCATAAGGAATCAGAGCAATTAATTTTTCATGAATAAGATTATTCAGTACATAAGGCTTTTATTTTTTTAGTATTACAAGTTGTCAAATGTTGATCAGAACACAAATAAAGGGGGCAGCTAGGTGACACAGTGAGAATACTGAGCACTGGCCCTGGAGTCAGGAGGACCTGGGTTCAGATCTGGCCCCAGACACTTCACACACACACACACACAAAACTAGCCGTGTGACCTTGGGCAAGTCACTTAACCCCAATTGCCCTACCTCCTTCCTCCAAAAAGGAAAAAAAAAGGAACACAAATAAATTCATTTGACTATTTATTTTTGGTTTTTTTTTTTTTTTTGGTGTAGCAATTTACAGTTTTATTCTAGGCATAGTTTTTGAATGAGTTACCTCCATATAATGTTTAGTTTTTAGTTTTTTCTTGCTTTGTATTTGGTAGTGATCAGAACCAAGAATCCTGATGCACAGAGGTAAGTTGATATAAATGGAATTAAAGCTTTGGGATCATGGTTTCAACAACAGGATTTGTGTTTCTCAACGGTATGCCCCACGTTTTATGATTTTGTTGATTGGAAATCACTTTGGAGTTCTGGTAATTGCAGAGACTAGTGAGCTTATCTTTCACTGGGTCCCTGTTGCTGGTTTGTTTGTTTGTTTCCCCTAGCTCAATATGAAAACAGTTTTGTATTCAAACCACATTTGTTTGATTTTGGTCAATAAGAAATATTCCTTAATAACAATAATAATACCTAGCATTTATTTAGTGCTTAAAGATTTACAAAATGCTTTACATGTATTATCTCATTTTATCCTCACAATGACCCTGGGAGGTAGGTGCTATTATGATCCTCATTTTACAGACAAGGAAATTGAGGCAGACAGAGGTTAAATGACTTGCCCAGTGTCACATAGCTAGATTGTAAGCTTCTTGAAGGCCAGGACTGTCTTTTGCCTCTTTTTGTATTCTCAGTGCTAAACATGATGCCTGGCACATAGTATAGGCACCTAATAAATGTTTATTGAATTGAATTGTCTGAGATTGTATTTGAACTCACGTTTTCTTGACTCTGTGTACAGCTTTCTATCCACTGCACCACCTAGCTGCCTCATCTCCCTTAAATGCTCCTTTTCAGATATTCATCTGCTCTATAAAGCTCCCTCCCTTTCCCAACTCAGCCCTACCTCTTGCCTTTCTCCAATCTGCAATTCCCCCTCCCCTCCCCCATTTGACGCTATTACTGTAGGAATATTTCAACAGGATGATATGGTTAATTACCAAATATTTCCCATGCCCCTTTGACGAACTTCTCATATCCTTTGAGGGCACATGTACCTCAGGATGGAAACCCTTGCTCTATATCACTTCACCAGTTTTACTAGATTGGAGAGAGAAGAGATGCTATACTCTTTGGTGAGGTGAGGCTATCCACTTCCTTAGAAACCGGAAGTAAACTCCTCGAGGGCAGGAATTATCATTTTTATCTGCTATCCCCAGCACCTAGAACATTATCTTAAACATAGTAGGCATTTAATGAATACTTGTTGAACAAATGAATAATCAGTGTTTTTTTTTTCTAATCAGTGTGGAGAATTCTAGTAGATCAGAAGGTCACTGAGGTCAAGAATGTTTTTTTCTTTTCTTTTTCTACCTCTAGCCTCTAACTGAGGGACTTGTATATCTACTATGCATGTGTTTAATAAACACTTGTATTTCATAACAATTTCCAGTCCGTCTGCACCTTAGAAGATGATATACATGAGTTACTTTGGCCAATACACAAACAACCAAACAAAAACCAACAGTCACTATTTAGTGGACACAACTAGTAATCTGGTGATGAGCCTCCTTGGACTTGACCAGTAAAACCTCTCAGCAAATGAGCTAAATCGGGTTGAGAATAACTGAAGCAGGAATGGCCCAGGATGCTATGGATGATCTTTGAGGTCTGGCCAAGCTCTAAGCATTCCTGCTTCAGTCTCCTTCATGGCCCTTGGAACAAATTGTTTTCATCCACCTATTCCTTGGGGGAATCTTCACATGATAGAGATAGACAACCCTCTAACTCATGGACAGGTTTGAGGGCAATTATTCTCAACCTGGTTTAGCTCGTCCGCTGAGAGGTTTTGTGAGGATGTGGCCACCACTCACGCTACAGCTTCTTGGAGCTATATATGAGAGTTGGGTAAGGGTGGACACCAAATGTGTTTGAGCATCCCTGAAAAGGGCTTAGCAAGCCTTCATACCAGGGGTGCTAGTTGTAAAGCCAAGCACGAACAGCTTTCCAGAAGACTGTTGCTGTGAACAGCTTTAAGGTTCTGATTATACAATATAGTGAACTCTCTATTTATTCAGCAGTAAATTAAAGCAAAACATTTACAGAAACCAAAGTACAGCTTTCACAATGTTATAATATAACAACCTATCACTAAAGTGGCTACATAGTTTTCACCAAAGTGGCCACATAGTTTTAAACAAAAGATATCATTCAGTAAATCCTTAATTCAATCATCATTTAAAGAGCAAGCCTCCTTAAGGGTCACAAAGTACAATCATTCAGTAAGCCCTTAATTCAGTCATCCTTAAGGCTCAAGCCTCCTTAAGGGACACAAAGTACAAAGGTCAAAGTTCTCCACCCCTAGGTCACAGTAAATTATGATCTTCTCAGTCAGCATTAAGTACCCAAGGAGAAATCTTTTCATCTTGACTCAAGGCTAGCTCTCAGATTCCATGGTTCCTCTTCTATGGTCCCAGCTCCTACCTGAGTCTACCCAACTGTCACCTGAATTCAAAGGTAAGCAGCTGTCAGCTCCTCGTCCTCCTTGTCCAGTTACACATTGAAGCTCAGTGTCCAGTCTACCTTAAGTTCTTCACAGTTTCTGTTTCTGGGAAGACAAAGCTTAACAGAGCCAAAGCAACATTCATCCACATTCACTATCTGCCTGTGAAATCCACCATCATCAATTCACTATCTGCCTGTGAAATCAACAGAGACCTACAAACAAGGTCCAAGACATCAACACAAATCACCAACATAGAAATTAACCCAGAGCCACAAACAAGGTCCAAGAGGTCAACACAAATCATCAATATAGAGATCAACACAGACACACAAACAAGGTCCAAGAGGTTAACACAAATCATCAGTAAAGTCCCAGGGCCTCTGAAACCCTCCTTCAGGATTTCTGTAAACAGACAACCAGAAAATCCTCTTTCAGGGCTTCCAGTAAGGTCCCAGGGCTTCTGTACAAAGTATTTCAAACAAAAATCAACACAGACAGAACAGACAAACAGAGTGCTGGGATACCACAAGTTTTCTCCTTCTCAACTCTGCCACCACAAGAATTCTCTTCTCAGTTCTGCTCTCCCAGCTTGGGCTTCTCCTTATATATGGTCATTAACTCCTCCCCTTCCTATTGCATCAGTAACAGGGGTTCACAAGTTTTGGTTCACAAGTTCTGTTTCTTAATAAAGACTTGATATAATCATGGGCAAGGCTAAGGAAACTTGAACTGAAACAAGATGCTAAATAATTAAATAGCTGAAACAAGGCGTTAAGTACTTCTTTGCTTGCCATTACACTAGTCCTCCCTGAACACTCCTGGGCAAATCACTTAACCCACTTTGCCTCAGTTTCTTCATCTGTAAAATGAGCTGGAGAAGGAAATGGCAAACTGTTCCAGTATCTTGGTCAAGAAAACCTTAAATGGGGGCGGCCAGGTAGCACAGCGAGTAAGAGCACCGGCTCCAGTGTTGAGAAGACCTGGAGATCAAATCCCGGGCTCAGACACTTAGCACCCACCCAGAAACACCTAGCCGTGTAACCTTGAGCAAGTTACTTAACCCCAATTGCTTAGGGGTGTCCAGGTGGCTCAGCGAGTAAGAGCACCGGCTCCAGTGTCGGGATGACCTGGATCAAATCCGGGCTCAGATACTCAGCACCACACCCAGAAATAACTGGCTGTGTAACCTTGAGCAGTTACTTAACCCCGATTGCTTAAAAAAAAAAAGAAAACCTTAAATGGGCTCATGAGGATTCAGACATAACTAAAAAATGACTGAAAAACAACACTAACAATTACAAATTTATATAGAATATATTATAAATAAATCCCCCGGGGTTTCAAGAAGTGCCACACTGTAATATAGTCCACAGATTGCCTGAAACACAGATCAGGGCCCCCCACAGATTGAGCTAATGCTTGTGCCTTGGAGGCATTAACTCCCCAGCTCATCAGCCTGCACATCCCTATCCTGCTGCCTACCATGTGTGCCTGATCATCACTCCTGTAGAAATGACTGTCCCCTGGAATGTTGCTTCACCTCATGCTGTGTTGAATGGTGTTTCTTGGGGAACAGTCTGACTTAGCCCCTTGTTTGACCTGTAACCCAGCCCTACTTCTCCTTGATTTATTTCCACTTCCAATCCACTTTTCTGAGCTGGCTGTTGTACAGTTTACAATCTGATGAATTTAGAAAGCATGGGACTATAGATGTCTCCACTTGGGTATGTAGAAAGTACTTTGAATTCAACACCGGGGCAAAGATTTTCTATATCTGGGTTCAAATTTCTACTCAAAAGACTGAGTCTATCCTGTCTGGGATAAAGAGGAGGAGGCTAAAAGAAGGAAGTGACTTGCTTATGTATACATAAATAGAAAGAACATGTACTAAGAACTCCATATACAATATACAAATACAAATAAATAAGTTAGTCCCTGCCCTCCAGGAGGATACATTCAAACGGGGGAAGAGAACATATAAAGAGGAGGGGGAGGAGAAGCCTGGAGAGTGGAATCACGAATGAAGAGAATCATGGTGATGATAGACATGTAGCTAGTAAAGAGCAGAGCTGAGATTCCAGCCCGGGTCCTCAAGGTTCTCCCTCCAACACTAGCTAGCCTTCTAAAACCAAATGGCCCAATCTGCCCTTCTTCTTGGCTTCCCTGTTTTTGGTGGTGGCACCACCATCTTTCAAGTCACCCAGACGCAACATCTTTATCTTCACTGACTTCTTCCTCTATCTGTGCCGTATATCTAATTAGTCATTAATAATAATAATAGTTAACCTTTATATAACACTTATTATGTGCCAAGCATTATGCTAAGGACATCACAATTATTATCTTGTTTGATTCTCACAACAACCCTGGGAGGTAAGATCTACTATTATCTCATTTTACAGTTAAAGAAACTGAGGCAGACAGAGGTTTAATGACTTGCCCAGGATCACATAGCTAATAAGTATCTGAGGCTGTATTTGAACTCAGGTCTTTCTGATTCTGGACCTGGTGACCTACGAATTGTACCATTTAGTTGCTTCCAAATCCTATTATTTCTAGTTCATTTATCTCTCTCACACACATCCATTCCTCTTCATTATCACCATTCAAGATCAGGCCCTCAAAACCTCTTTCTTGTCTAGACCACCCCAGGTCCTGATTAGTGTGAACAATGAAACCCTTGAAGTGTTCACATCATTTGAATTCACATGGCATGTTCCCATTTGGACTGGAACCAATGACCACATTTTAAATAATTATTACTTTGTATAGTGCAAATTTGAATACACATATTATTTTAGGTGATTCATTATTGTCACCAGTTGGGACTTGACTATATTGAAATAACTTCCTAGACTTCCTCCTACAAAGGAAATCTTGGAAGTCACTCTTCTGTCTAAAAATCTATAATGGCACTCATTGTCTACAGGTTCAAAAATATATTCTCTAATATGGCATTCAAAGAGTTCCATAATCTACTCCCAAACTTTACTTTCCATCAATAGCTTTAAAGACCATCCATTATAAACCCTGTGTGACAGTCAAGCAGGCCTAACCTCTAACCTCAAAATGTATCTTGTGCTTTCTTGACAGCTTGCCCCTGTTTCTGTCACTCCCCAACTTTGGTTTGTAAAATTCCTACCTTCAAAGTCCCAATTAAACATTACATTCTCCACGAAGTCTTTCGTGATGCCACAGGCTATGGTGACCTCTCCCTCCTTGGGTCTCTCAGAACACTGTGATTCTACATCTGAAATGTACTTAACATATCCTAATTTCTATTCCAGTGTCTTAGTTCCTTCACTAGGCTAAAAGCTCATGTCCTACCTCAGCACTGAAAGACCTGCCTCTCTGAAGCAGGGTCCAGAAGATCAGACCTGATTACTTCCATAACTCATAGAATCAAGGCTCACAAAGTCTCAGAAGTGGGAGGGAGTAGGATTTATCTCTCCCACTGTCTTGAAGAACAGTCCATCTGGTCTTTTAAAGATTTCTGCCAATAGGGTGCCCACAATCTCTGGAGGTTGCCTATTTCTAAATGTTAGGAGGAGATTTTTCTTTAGAACGAAATGTCACTGAGTCTTCCTTCATTTCCCATTCGTTGCTCCTATTTCTACTCTCTGGGACCAAATGAAACAAGTTTAATCTCTCTTCAAATATTTGAAGACAGTTAATCACATTTCCCCAAGCTGAAGCCTTGTCTTTTCTTCAGACTAAACATCCTTGGTTCTGTAGGCCAGTCTTTGTATGACATGGTTTCTAGTCCCTTTACCATCCTGCTTGTCTTCCTCTGGATCTATTTTTACTTGTCAAAGTTTTTCCTAAAATTTGGTGCCCAGAACTGGATTTAGTTCCTCTTTGTGTCCCATTTTTAAAAAAAAAATTTATTTAGCATTTTATTTTTTCCCAGTTACATGTAAAAACAATTCTTAACATTCTTTAAAAAAAAAAAACCTTTGAGTTCTAAATTCTCTCCCTTTCTCCTTCTCCACCCTTTCTCATTGAGAAGGCAAGCAATTTGATATGTTTTACATGTGTAGTCACGCAAAACATTTCCATAATAGTCATGTTGTAAAAGAAAACACAGATAAAAAAACACAAAAAAGAAAACCTCCAGAAAAATAAAGTTTAAAAAAGTATGCTTCAAAAAAAAAGTATGTTCTTTCTTTGGGGATGGATAGCATTTTTAGTCATAAGTCTTGGATCATTCTACTGATACTGAGAATAGCTAAGTCCTTCATAGCTGATCATCTTACAATATTGCTGTTACTTTGTACATAGTACATTTCACTTTGTATCAGCTCACATAAGTCTTTCCACGTTCTTCTGAAAGCTTTCTGCTCATCATTTCTTATAGTCCAATAGTATTCCATCATAATCACATACCACAATTTGTTCAGCCATCCCCCGGATGATGGGTATTCCCTCGATTTCCAATTCTTTGCCAACAGAAAAGAGTTGCTATACATATCTTTGTAATATGATCCTTTTCGTTTTGCTTTTAAAAAAATCTCTTTTGGTATATAGACCTACTAGTGGTTTTGCTAGGTCAAAGGGTATAGATGCATGGTTTTGTAGAGTTGTTCTGCAGAATGGTTGAATCAGTTGACAGCTCTACCAATGATGCATTAATGTCTCATTTTCCCCACATCACCTCCAACATTTGTCATTTCTCTTTTCTGTCCTATTAGCCAATCTAATAGGTATGAAATAGTACCTCACAATTGTTTTAATTTCTCCAATCAATAGTAAGTTAGAGCATTTTTCCATATGACTATAGAAAGCTTTGATTACTTCATTTGAAAACTGTTCATATCTTTTGATCATTTATCAATTGGTGAATGACTTTTTTTAAAAATAAATTTGACTCAGTTCTCTCTCTGTTTGAGAAATGAGACCTTTATTAGAGAAATTTGCTTCAAAAATTTTTCACAGTCCCTATTCCTGACTATATTTCCCTCCACCCTATTTCCCCTCTGTTTATTCTATTCTCTCCTCTCACCCTGTCCCTCTTCAAAAGTGTTTTGCTTCTGACTACCTCCTCCCCCAATCTGCCCTCCCTTCTATCACCCCCCCCCATTTCATCCCCTCCTACTTTCCTGTAAGGTAAGACAGATTTCCCCAGTTGAGTGTGTATGTTATTCTTGTGTCCCATTCTTAAGGCCTTGAACATTATGAGCTTTAATAAATCAATGAACATTTATTAATGAACCCTGTGGGTCAAAAATTGTGTTAGAATGCTTAGGGAAAGACAAGTTTAGATAAGGCAGGTTCCCAATATTCATGAATATGACAGTCCTTTAGGGGAATAAGAAAAACCAGAGGCAGAAAGGCCAATTAAGAGGCCATATACAGTCAAAATAATTGTTCTCTTTCCAATGAGTGCCCCATCCTCCAAGGACCTTTGCAATCCTCTAGACTTATGGTACTACCTTGCAGTTGAGGTTCCCTTTCAAGAGGAAAACACTCTAGGTTGATTAAAAAGTTGACTGCTCCTTCCTTGGGACCTATGCAGTCACTGGCTGCCTTACTCTTTCCCCCCCTTCACCCTAATTAAAAGAAAATTCCTTGGAGTGGCTAGGTGGTGCAGTGAGTAGAGCACTGGCCCTGGAATCAGGAGGACCTGTGTTTGGATCTGGCCTCAGACACTTCACACACACATCTAGCAGTGTGACCTTGGGCAAGTCACTTAACCCCAACTGCCCTCCCCTTCCCACTCCAAATAAAAAAGTTCCTTGGGATCCTTAGAAAGTCAACTTCTTTCTAACTCATAGTGCTAAGTAAGGGAGAATTCTGGTTTTCCTCTCCCACATTGTTGCTTTGGTCTTGGCTAGTCCTTGTTGCCAACTCCATGCCACACTCCTGTGCTTGCTCCAGGAATTCTTCTATCCAGAAAGCTTAGTTTAGGATCCTGGCACGAGGCATGATCTCTTCTGTTGCCCTATTTTTGTGTGACCGCATGGAAGGAGATTCCCAGATGGCTTTTCTTCCTGGGACCCGAATCTGGGTACTCCTTCTCTGAATCTCACCTCTCTATTTCTCCACTTCTTCACGTATCTAGCTGCCAATTAAAGGCCAACTTCAAGGGTATAGCCCAAAGTATATGAACTGTCTATGAATCAAACCTTAAAGTGGTGTTGATCAAGTTTAATAGAGACGTTGTTAATGTCAGATCAAAGACCTCCTCTGTGGGTAGACATGAGGACTTTTATAGGGAAATATTAGTTGGTCAGTTGACAGGGTCTCGTTTGTACCAGGCACTGGAGATACAAAGAAAGGCAACAACATTGTCCCTACCCTCAAGAAGCTCACATTCTAATGAGGGAGACAACATATAGACAACTATGAATATACAAGCCACGTCCGGTATAAATGGGAGGTATTGCAGAGAGAAGACCCTAGGGATGAGGGGAGCCCTGAGAAAGGCTGTTTGCAATACTGGAACAAAATGGAAGACTTGGATTCAGATCCCATCTCAGTCACTTCTTAGCTCTGAGAGCCTGGGCAAGTCACAACCTTTCTGGGTCTCAGCTTCCTTATCTGTAAAATGGGCACAACAACAGCGCCTACCTCCCAGGGTTGTTATGAGGATCAAATGAGATAATACTTGTAAAGTGCTTAGCACAGTGCATGGCTCATAGTCAGTGTTAGCTATGATTATTATTGTTGTTGTTGTTATTGTTAAAATAGGGATAACAACATTTACCTCCCTGGGTTGTTGGGTGGATCAAAATGGATAATGTATAGACAGGGCTTTGCAAATCTTAGAGCCCTATAGAAATATAAACCACTCTTATTGCTGTTGCCGTTAACCTGGTTAGCCTGATTAATGAAGAATAAACCTAGATTAGGTTTATCCTGTACATTCTCTAAAGGATTATACTTGGGGAACAAAGCCCCAAGCATCTGTCAGTTTCCCTTTTAACAAGTCAGGCAGGCAGGCAGCAGCAGCAGCCTGTGAGAGGTAGGAGGGCAGGAGCAAGGCTGGATTACTCCCAGGTTGCTGCTGGCATGGAAGCCTGGAAGCTCAGGTCCTGAATTCATGAAGCAGGAAGGCTCCTTGAGCTGGGTCTCTTCGACATGGGGTGATACTGTCACCAGGAGTAGCGTTTCTGTGCCACAATAAACAAGAGGATGTTCTTTGAAATTGTGAGCTGGAGAATCAGCAAGGAAGGTCCAGGATCACAAGATCATAGATCTAGAGCTGCAGAGGAACATAGAACCCTTCATTTTACAGATGGGGAAACTGAGGGCCAGAGATATTAAGGGACTTGCCTGAGTTTAAACAGCTAATATCTGAGGCAGAGGCTAGGTCTTTCTGACTGCAAGTTCAGTGCCCTATTTACTATGACAGGGATGGAAATGGGTCTTCTCTCAAGGTCTCATAGAGGCATAAAAATAATAATCAAAGGGTAAAGTTGTCTTAGAGATGGAGTACGTGCCTCCTTGTCCACTTTCTTTAATTACTTTGGCTTTGAATCCTTCACAAGTTCAGGAGGGGAAGAATGGCCGTGAAAGGCAGCTTGGACGTCAGGAAAGGTTGACTGGCCTAGCCTGTCCACTCTGAGAGTAGTCTGTGGGGCCTGACTGTCTTGCAGAAATCAGCAGGGCACTGGGACCCCAGTGGGTGTCTGCCTGAGAGAGCACAGCCAGGGTTCTGCTTCAGCTGGGCAGCTCCTGCCTATCAGTCCCTTTGCCTGCTTCCAGGCTTCTGATGGAGCTGCCTCAGTGTGATGGATCTGGCACCAAAGAAAAGGACAGCAGGATCTACCTTATGTTCATTCCTTTCGCACCTCATTCTGTTATCTGGAAACAAAATGGGAGCCAAAGAATCTTCAAGCAGGAATATCGTCCATGACATTTCAGGGCTCAGTGGCATTTGACGCATGGATAGAGGTTAACAGAGATATGTCCTCAAACTCAATGAGTTTTATGGGTCATCAGAACTTAGATTTAGAACTTTAAGGAACCTTTGAGGCCATGTAGTCCACACCCCCCATATTTTACACACTGACCCTGGGAAGTGGGTGCTATTATTATCTCCATTTTACATTTGAGGAAACTGAGGCAAAAAGTGATTAAGTGACTTGCTCATGTCACACTGTTAGCATTCATTCATTCAACTTGAATTGTGCGAGGAAGGTCCTGTTCAGCTACAGATTTGACATGAAACTCCTTTTATGCATCACATATTTAGAATTTATCTGCTTTACTGAGTTGCTTCCTGAATCAGTATCATTTGAAGCTCAATTATAAAGAGGGGCATGCAGTGAGGTGTAGTGGATGGAGTCAGGAAGATACAGGTTCAGGTATTTCTTCTGGCACATATAACCTCTGTGCCCCAAACAACTCTCTAATATTCTAAGGCACCAGAAGAATCATTGATCTGTATCTTTGGGGGGAGTTTCCATACTGGGAGTTTCTCACACTGAGGAAACCACAGGTCAGTACCACCCACCCCCTCTCCCCCAACAAAACCAAAATGAGAAAAGTCAGTGTCAAAGAGGGGCCAGTGTTGGGTTGTAAGGGAAGGCTGGAGTTTCATGACTAATTCTTCTATTAGCACAGGAGAAGAATGTGACTTTGGCTCTGTTGTTTCTCCCATCTGGACCTCAGTATATTTCAGTGTCATAGAGAACCGGACAATGAGGAGCCAGTGCCTGGGGCATGCATAGCATCCTTTCTTGGATGGTGACCCAGATGGAAGCTTGGTGAACTTGCTTCTGGATATGAGTGATGGCACATAACGGAGAGCCCATGCCTCAGTGCAGAGCAGGGGCAGATATCCTTTGTTTCCCTTTGGTTTACTGCCTTTTAAATGGCTGCTGAGATGGGACTGAGTGTACATGAAGGGACAGATGGAAATTCTCACTCTTCCCTAGAGGCTTTCAAATGAGGAGGAAGAATAATACAGGCCCCTGGGTTGGGGAGGATGAACCTTGGGTTCTCTCTCACCCAACTGCTATGTGGCTGTGATCTCATAGCAATGTGATTGGGGTTTTTTTTTGGTCTCTGCTGTGTTTACTTTTTGCTGTTCAGATGGATGAGTACTGGAGACAGAAGGACCAGATTACAACTTTGTGAACTTTGAAAGGTTGGAAGAGCCATCCAAGGTCCTGTAATTGGAGTTCATGGCAAAATCTGCCATCAGCTAGAGCAGCCAAGGCTGGTGAGGAGCTAGCCATCAGGAGTGATTGTTTGGCCCAGCCCATCAGGAGAAAGATATGACAGTTGAGATCCCAAGCCCTGAGAACAAGGGAGTAACTTGTCCAACAATTATGTCACTAACAGAAGTAAACTTTGTAGGAGTAAGAATGTTTATAGCAACCACTTTAAATTTGAGCTCATGTTTTCAGGGACTGATTAGGAGAGAGTGAGCCTCACTTGGAGGGATAGAGAGGAGATGGCTTTATAATTTGTTCTTATGCTTTCTCAGTAAATACCACTTTTTAGAAACTAATGGATGTTAATTGGTTAAATGAGATTGGAGCAGTATTCACTGGTTAGATAGTGAGGAGATTGTAGGTTGTTGATTGTTATGGGGGAGATATATTACAAGAGTCCCTTGAAGTACCCCTAAGACTAAAGGGAGATGTAACTAGCTATGTTCTGGGAAGCCGACCTACCAGTACCGGGGTGAGCTGCAATAATGTCCCCCAGAGCCTACACCATCAATCATCCCCTGCCCATGACAGCATGGCAACAAATCAGAGGCTCCATCAGCAAAACCTGCTCTTGCTAACTGCTATTCTGCCTAGGCTCCAGACTCAACTTGCCCCAACTAAACCACAAATCTTGTGCTCTTTGGGATTATTTTCTTCCTCCTTTCTTGCTACTGACATACTCTCTTATTGTCTTGGAGCAAGAAATAGAGTTGTTTCTGAATTGAAATCAGATTGAGTGCTCTGACTTACAGAATGGGTCAGATAATTTGGCAAATTTTGCTGAAGCAAGCATAACTGATCATAAAAGACTTTTAAATTGGGTTGATGTTACTTAGGCTCACTTTCTGAGATTGATAGAGTACTGATGACACCCTTGTAGCCAGGGCCATCTTGTAAGGGCTCATGATAAAGTTTACATTTCAATTGGTTGTTGTCATTGTTTTCCTTTCGTCCTGACCTTTGATTTCTTTAATGTTGGGAACTTCCTCCATTATTGCTGGTCATTTTATTATATCTGGAGTTTATACAGAGAGTTGTCTTGGCACTGAGGAGTCCAGTCCCTAGCCTTGTCTTTATTCCATGCTATGGCCTCCCTCTTTATGGGGAAAGGAAGAAGGGAATAAGAATTTCTTAAACACCTACTATGTGCCGGCTAAGTGATTTGTCCATGGTCACACAGCCAGTATATAATCAGATGTAAAATTTGAACCCAAATCTTCTTGCCTCCAGGACCTGCTCCTCTATTTAACACATTATCCTACCTCTCACTTTTCTACAACTTTTAATATGAAAACTTTCCTAATAGGAACCTGTAATGGGAATGCAAATTTGGAAGATCTTCCCTGCCCCTAGGCTAAAGTGCACCTGAAGCCTGGGGTGGGAGGCTTGTTTTTCAGTAGATACTTTTTGATTGGCCAGTGGGTCAATAAGGTTGTTACATTCTCTGAGCCAGGAGAAGGCTATATAAGCCCTGATGTGAGGCTTTGTTTTGGGGGCTCACTTTGAGAAGTGTTCTGTGATTTGATCTGTATTCTGGGAAGCCGTTGTCCAGGGTCTCCCCGGCTTTGAAAAACCCAGATGTTGACTGGGTATGGATGTAATGGCTGGACAGTTTGGAAAGCTGTCTACTTGATCTGTTTCTGTCTTGATAATTCTGCCTGTATACTTTGAAGTTCAGGGTGCTGACCTTTTTCCCCTGAACAAGGTAAACGATATATGGTCTGACTGATTAAAGTAAGCTTGTTAACCCATTTTGAGTTGCTTTCCTTTATCAAAGCAGATCCAAGAACCTGTGTGAGCAGCCACCCTGGGGACACCGGGGTGCTTGCTGCTACAGAACCCTATGAAGTATGTAAAAAAATATTATCACTTCCATTTTGCAGATGAGTAAATAGAGACAACTGGTAGGCAGTTCAGTTGGAACCTGACCCTAAGTTTTTGACACCAAGCCTCATCCTCTTTCCAATATACCAGTTTCAATTGAAGATGCATTTATTAAGAACCTACTATGTGCTAGCTACCTGATTTGGTGTTGGAAATGCAAAGACAACTTTGAAATAGACCTTGACCTTAAGGAGCTTACTTATACCCAGAAGTTACTGGCTCGAATGGCCCTTCATGTTATTTCTCCTCTCATTATTTAAAGGGACTGGTCTTAACTAGAACTTAAATTTATTGTTTTTTAAAAATTCTGTAAGAAACAACATGACATGGAGGGCCAGCCTCAGGACCAAGAAGGCCTGGATTTAAGACCCCTCCAACACTTACTTGCTGTGTGATCCTGGGCCAATTAATTCACTTCCGTTGGCCTCAATTTCCTCAACTATAAAATGAGGAAAACAACATGTACTTCACGGGATTTTTGTTAAGCTCGAATGATGGAATATTTGTAAAGCATTGGCACGGTGCCTGGCACATAGCATAGGTTTAATAAATACTTCTTCCCTTCCTCTTCTCCCTCCAAAGTCCAAGTTAGTTAACCTCTAGGTTACTTTCTAAGACCATAAATTGTAGAGAAATTCCTGACCTGCACTGGTAGAGGGAGTGTCCTCACCTGGGAGTTCCCTATACCAGTGAAGTCACAGGTCTAGTCTCTAGTCCTGTCTTTAGTCCATGATATGGCTTTAGAGTGAGGCTGATGACTTTGCACAACTCTTCCTCACTTAAATCTAATTCACTTAAGTCAAGACATCACCCTCCTGATGCCATTGGTCCTCTTGGAGAATGAAGGATGAACAACAGTAGTAATGGGAGAAGGAAGAAGGGGACAAGTATTTCTTGGTGTTTCACTATGTCCCAAGCACTATGGTTAAAAACTTTACCAAGATGATGTCATCTGATCCTCACAACAACTCTGGAAGTGCGGTCCTCTTATTATCTTTCCTCCTCATCCTCATGGTTACTCAGTAATGATACACAACTAGATACTGTGCAAGGTCCTGTTCCAGCTCCATCCATTCCTAGCTTCACGGATATTGGATCATCTAATAACTCAGTCCTTGATTAATCTCTTTTAATTTTTACTCCGAACATGACAAATACCAAATTGCATTGGTATTGTCCTACATGGAGTGAAATAGAAAAAAGGAGATTGTACATGAAACTGCGAGTCTTTGCTCGTACAGTTGCTTTTCATTGAAAGTATGTAATAAGATTAACCTGTATCTCAAAGCTGTGCTACTTGTCTGTGCTTCTTCCAGGTTTTTCTTCTGTTCTTTCTCACCACTGATTTGGGCTTAGATTTCACTATGATGACCAATGAAAAAGACTTTTAGAAAAGCAAAGGAGATGTCTGTAAAGTCAACACATAGTAAAGACCATCTTGAAATTCTCAAATGCTGCTGGTTTAGATAATCACAGTAATGGTTTTCATTCAGAGGATGCTTTCTGGTCATACACAGCACTTTCCATAAACCATCTAATTTGATCTTCAGGAGGCAATGTAGAAGTGTGAAAAGGAAGCCTTAGGTGAATCCTAAAGGCAGAGAACCTGGGTCCTACTTCCAATTCTGCCACTACTGGCTATGTGACCTTGGGGAAATTCCAGAGTCATAACTAGCAATCATTTCACCAGGGGCAAAAAGCATAGAAATTTGTCCTGGGGCAAGCAATATGACATGCTCTTAAGGGAACTTTTTAGGACAAATTCAACTGGAAAAGTAGTAGCAGGAAAGGGACAGATGCAGGAACACTGCCTTATTGGGGGATATAGCTAAGTAGCCAATTGGTAGTACAGACAGACTACTGGGCCAGGAGTCAGGAAGCCCAGAGTTCAAATCTGGCCTCAGATACTTATCAGCTGTGTGACCCTGAGCAAGTCACTTAACTCTGACCTCAGACAGTCAGATGTTTGACCCTGGGCAAATCATTTAACCATGCCTGTTTCTTTGACTGTAAAACTGGTATCATAATAGCATCTACCATGAAGACTTGTTGTGAGGATCAAGTGATATTTGCAAAGTTCTTGGCATAGGCTTTGGCATATAGTAAGTGCTTAATAAATGCTTGCTGATTAATTCTCTAGATCCTAAGTTCATTTGTTTCTTTAAAAAAATTCTGAACTTAAACAGAAAATAAAAAGAACATTGTTTAGTACTTAGATCAGAAAAAGAGGGCCATGTATGAAATTGTAGGTCCCTGTTATGTGAAGCTTGCTTTTCTCTCTAAGAATATGCTATAATTGATTTCATATTGCTTGCCTTCCCAGCGGGTGGGGGAGGGGCATGAGGCAGGGAGAGAATTTTGAACTCAAAATTTTAAAAAAGGGAATGTTAAAAATAAAGTATGCAATAAGATCAACTGTAGCTTTGAAATAGGTCTCTTATGTACAGTTTGCTTTTCTTTTTAATATAAAGCATAGAGTCAGACAGGACTGAACAACAACATATAACATAATCGATATTATGTTGTCTGCCTTCTCATTGGGGGGAGGGGCAGGACGGAGGGAGAGACTTTGAACTCAGAATTTAAAAAAGTGAATGCTGAGAATAAGTTAATAAAGTGTATAACGATCAACTCTAGCTTTGAAACAGCAGATCCCTTTTATGTACAGCTTACTTTTCTTTTTAAGTGTATAACATAATGGATATCATTTTGCTTGCCTTCTCAATAAGAGGTGGAGAGGCGAGCGGGAAGGAGAGAATTTGGTACTCAGAATTTTAAAAAGTGAATGTTAAAAATAAAGACAGAAAGAAAGTATATAATAGGATCAACTGTAGCTTTGAAAACGATCCTGCTTGTCCCTGCTTCTTTCTGGCTTTCCTTCTGTTCTCTGCATTTTCTAAAAAGATTTTTCAGTGACTTTTTTCCTAAACTCAGTTTTTCTAGGCTGTTGTAGGACTACAAGTGTTGTCAAGAGTCTGCTGAATTCCAGCACCCTGGGTGAAAGTGCTAATCACCTCTCCTTAGGTATAGTCACAGCTCCTAAAAGTCTCTAGATCCTGGGGTTGCAGTGACCAAAGTGCTTTATAAAAGAGAAAAGGGTTCTCTGTCAGACCTATCCTGAATTCCTAATCCTTTAAGTGCTCTGAAAACACAATATCATTATCTCCACAACTGGTCATAGATTCTGGTGGTGCAAATATTGTTTTTATTTATCAGGTGAGGAAAAGCTGATTCTGATAAAGGCAGGCAATGATTTGCCCAAAGTCACTCAGCTAGGAAACTGCAGAAGTGGGAGGGACTTATTTCTAGCATTCCTGACTCCTTTTTGCATCACACCACCCTCTCTCCTAAGCATGGCTTCCTCAGATTTCTAGAATTGCCCTTCTCCCCAGTGCAGTCTGCATTGCTGGAAGCTTATTTCCATCTCCTGACTTTGGAAACTAAACCTCCCTCCTCCTTGAAATGTCAAATTTATGACTTTTGGAATCTCATTGAAGCTGCAGCCCGTTCAAGAGGAATGATGGTTTCATCCCGAGTCAAGATTGTTTGCCCAAAGCTGACTTAGGATAGTAATTAATTCCCTGTAGCTCTCGGCATTCTCATTAAACTGCAATCTGGCCTCCTGCGTCTTTCTGCATTCTGCTTCCATTTTTGTTTCCGCACCCAAGAAGTCATTTTCCATTCTTTGTTGGAGGGCCTGCTGTAGTTAAACATGGTGGGCACCAATGGAGGCAAAGGCTGGTCTCTGGGCCAAGAGAGGGTGTGCTCAGCTTAGATAAATACCCAGCCTGTTGGCTCCCTTTATTGGCCAAGCACGAGGCTTAAACCAATCTTGGAGAAAACCCAGGAGGTGTGACGGGGAAAGAATGACAGTTAATCACGATGTTAACAGCCCTGGCTTAATTAAAAAAAAAAAAAAGCCCATGTTTAATAATTCATTTGGAACAGTGTTGTTTTTGAAAAGACAGAGCTGTTCCTTGTGTAACTGGCAGACTTTGCCTAGGGAAATCATGTACTCTGCTCAGCTTTGGGCATGTCTTAGTTTCATGTAGGATTGGATCTCTATAGCATCTTGCCCCCAGAATCCCTGGTGCACCTCCTCCTAGACCTAGGCCATTTCCAGCTGCTGAAAGCCTATCCATCCTTTGTGCAAATACTGCCTCCTCCATGAAGCCCTCCCTGATTCTTCCAGCTGGAAATATTCTTTTCTCTCTCTGGTACTTTGTATCTCTACTATGCATTTGGGGGGTGGGTAGAAAGGGGAGATTGTGGGAGGGGAGTGTCTCATCCTCTGATTTCATTAGTGAGAAGAAATTCAGGTGTGCAAATGTCTTCTGTGAATGGAGATGCTCTACTCTTTTGCTGCTTAGGGCAGGGATTCCTAATTAGGGATCTGTGAAATTGTTTTTTGAACAAATATAGCTTGATATTTTAGAATATAATTTAATAAATAAAAAATAATTTTGATTACTGTTTCTCAATGAATTTATTTTCCTTTAGGATCTTATGCTTTTTATTTTCTACCTTTAAAAACATGATTCTGAGAAGGGGTCAATAGACTTCACCAAAGATGGTCTGTGATACAAAAAAGAAAAGGTTAGGAAGCTGTGATCTTAGAGTTTTGAGAGCTTTCTGGAGGCATAAACTGGGGAAGTGATTTGCTGGCAGTCACACAGTCACCATGTGTGAGAGGAAGAATTTGAACCCAGGTTTCCCTGATCCCAAAGTTGGCCTTTTCACCATTACACCAAACTGCCTCTCCTATGCACTTATCATGTTCCAGTCTGTGCTCTAACTATCTGTGTGTGTGTCCTATCTTTCCTATCAGACTGTAAAATCAGGGCTTATTTCTAATTCATCTTTCTGTATCCCAGTGCCTAGCATTGAACCTTGCATACAGCAGGTGCTTAATAACTGTTGGATGAATTGAATTTATTGAGCAGACCAAAGAGGAGCCCTATGGACATCCAGGACTTGTGGAATGGTGCAGAAAGAGAGGACCTGGGAGTCATAAGACTTGGGTTCAGATCATCCCTCTGACACTTAATATGATTTTAGGCAAGTCACTGGGGTTCAGATGAGGGGGTTGGACTAGACACCCACTGAGGGGAGGCTCCTTTCAGCTCTGATCCCATGACTTGGCTGTACTTTAATGCCTCAGCTAGAAAGACTTTGGGGAGATTAAAACTCTTGGGTCACCCCAAGGGATTTATTCCCTTCAAGGGGACAGGAGAAATCCTTTGTGAGTTGGTTGACACAGTATAGAAGTGAGATCAGTAGGCAGTTAATTGAGACACAAAGGATTGGAGAGAGGCTGAATCTCTGGGCCATGGGAGAAGAGATAGTGTGGTAGGTTTTGCTTCTCTCCAGGGTTGCCCCCTCTACTGGTGGAAGCAGGTAGTACCTCAGAATCAGAAGACTGGCTTAAGTCTAAAAAAGTTAGTCCAAGGTCTGTTATCATCAAACAAGACTTACTCTGGGTCTCTCCAGCCTCATGCAGATGCCAAATAGGTATTTATAATCAACTTTAACTCTCTTGGGGACCCAGTAGACATTCCTCTCCTGAAGCAGATGACCAGGCCCCCTCGAAGGAACATTGGAGGCATGCCCAAAAGACTGGGAAGGGAAGGGTCTGCTATTAGATGCTATAGGAGCAGAGCTTTTCAGCTGAAAGAGGGTTCCCTTATCTTGCACATGTTCAGAAGCACACTATTGGAGCTGAAGAAGAGGTGGTATTACTGTAAAAGGCAAAATTTAGTTAGAATTTTGTTGGTGGGCCAAACAGGTATGGCCATCTGAGGGTTGCATGAACATAGCCAGGTTTGAAGATCTCAGTGCCCCAAAGGGATCAGAGGATTATAGATTTAGAATTGGAAGAGACTTTGGGAGCTATAGAGTCAAGCCCCAGAGGCACAGAGAGGTTAAGTCATTACCCTAGTCTGAGGTGGTATTTGAACTCAGTTCTTCCTGACTTCAAGTCCAAGGAGTAAAGGGCTGTTTACAAACTCTAGGTGATAGAGGAAGTAGGGGAAATAGATAAAGGAATGGTTAGATTTCTTGATAGATAGAAGCGTTAGGGAGGGAGGGAAGGATGCATGACAGATAATTCTAGAAATAGGCACCAGACGTTTAGTGATTACCTAAGGGAAAGCACAGTAGCTTGGGGGCAGAAGGAGAAACCACATTCCTGGTGAGGGAGGGAGAAGTGAGAAGAGATAACCCTGAAGCCCAGCACAAGGCAGAAGGGAGGAGGGAGGGAAGATAGCAGCTGTGAGTAAGAGGTCTGGCAGCAAGCTTGAAGAGGGAAGCTAGAAATCTAGAGGGATGAGCTGGCTGAGACTCAGGCTCTCTCCAAGCCCAGCAAGATACAACCAAAATGCTTTGTAAGCACAAAAAGCACATTTGGTAACATGGCTTACCAGCGACAATTCCGAGTGTGTGTATGCAGTGCCCAGAATGCTGTAGTAGGAAGTACAGCATTGTGGGGAGGGGAGGCGGGGAAGAGAAGCAGAATATGCATCCACCTCATGGGAAAAGCATGGGACATGCTCTCAGCCCTGGGATGGGTCGCAATCTGTTTGAGAACACAGAATGTGGAATCAAAAAGAATGACAAATCTAGAGGGGATTTCTTTTTGGGGGAGGAAGCACACAACACGCCAGCTAGCTTTATGGAGGGGGCATATTCACAAAATAAAGGGGTGATAAAAGAGGTGAAGAAATGAGTCAAGTCCTTTGGGGTGAAAGGGCGTGGGCTTTTACAGGGTTCATATCTAGGTCAAACAGGATCAGGTTAGGGGGCTGGGGGGGGATGGAGAGGAGGGTGATGTAGGTCAGGGCTCAGGACTGGTGTTGACTCATGCTGGTGAGAGTGCCTGGGGGTTCATATGCCAGCTCTCAGTATGGGAAATATTTGCGGTTACTATATTCCTTAAAAGTGATAGCAACAAGATTTAAGTCTCCTATCACTGCTGGCCAGTTTCATTTCCACTGTGACGTGCCGTCCACCCAGGGACCACATCAATACAGTAATAATGGGGCAGAACTCAGATACCAACACAGCCACCCTTTGCATTTTCCAGAGAAGAACCTGACCCCCTTCCCCACAAAGGGAAAGGACTTGCTGAATTTTACACTGTGAATTAATTACTGAATCAGGACTCAGAACCCAGCCTGCACGGCTCATACTCCAAGACTCTATTTACTGTCCCAGAGTCCTCCAGGTCTATCAAAATGTATAAATTAATACAGTATAAAAACAATTACCATGGGGATAGAGCATGGGGGCTAGTAGGTAGGTTTTAAAAGCCAAAGTGATTGCATCCAAGAGAAAACACTGATGTTCAATTCGGTTCAGTTCGGCAAACATGTAGTAAGTGCTTTCTCTGTGAAAGTCCTGGTTCTCTGGGAGGCAGGGATTTAGAGTAAGACTCAGTTCCAGCCCTCTTGGAGCTGACAGTCTAATAGCAGAGTTAAGTCATGTATGCAGATAACTACCATATAAGGGAGAATGTTCTAAGTGCTTTGAGCTAAAGAAAGCAATGTGAAAAAAAAAAGAAAGCAATGTGAATTCTTGGGAGGGAATACTAAATAACTGCCATTTATAAAACCCTTTCAAGTTTGTGAAGGACCTTATACCCATTTTCTCATTTCAGTCCCAAAACGACCCTGTGAGTTAAGTATTGGTGGCTCTATTGTCTTCACTTTACAGATGAGGAAACTGAGGCTGTGTTTCTCAAGGTTGTACATCTAGTCAGTATTTGAGATGGGATTTGAACCCAAGTCTTCCTGAGTCCAAGTCTAGTGCTCTATCCCTATCCCAGGCGGCCTCACTGGAAAAGGAAGAGACCACAATTCTTTTTTTTTTTTTTTGCCTTTTTGGAGGGCAATTGTGGTTAAGTAACTTGCCCAAGATTACATAGCTAGTTTTTTTTTTTTTTTGTGGGTGTTAAGTGTCTGAGGCCAGAACCGAACTTGGGTATTCCTGACTCCAGGGCTAGCGCTTTACTCACCGTGCCACCTAGCCACCCCTGAGACCACAATTCTTTAAGAAGAGGGCAGATGAGCTAGGGCTTGATGGTTGAATTTACTATCAGGAGCCAAAGTGGGGGAGGGTATTCCAGCCAGAGGGCTGATAAGGAACAAATGTTCAGAGCCAAGAAAAGAAGGATGGGTGTGAAGAATACTGAAAAGTCCACTTTGGCAGGAGCCTAGGAAGGGAATAACATTCGCTAGCAAATGTTTACCATATGGAAAAGATTATTGCTGTAGTGAGTGATTTTAGGCTGACAAGATAGCCAAATGTTTTCAAAATGTCTCCCAGACATCAGAGGTGCATTTTAGTGTTCTCTCAGGTCTCTCTTGAGCTCTAGTCCTATACCATCAACTGCCTATTGGATATCCTAATTGAGATGCCCTATGGACATCTTAAACTCATTACATACAAAACAGAATCCATTATCTTCCCCACCTTCCACCCCCAAACTCATCTCTCCACTTAATTTCCCTATTCTTATCAAGGATACCACCATCTTTCCAGCCACCCACAACTTCCAGTCATTACACAACACTCCCTCTTTGGTCTCTATGCCCTTACCTCTTTCCTTTCTTTTTAGGTGCTGCTGAACAGAGCTGGAGAAAAATCACAATACTGTGTTGAGTGGATCCACTAAAAATTTCTATGCCATATACTCATCTGGGCCCTCACTGCAGCAAAGCAATCCTTTTATACCTTCCTTAATTAATTCTCTAACCCACTCACCAGAAAGGACTATTCCAAGCATTCTTATCTTTCTTCAAGTCCCCTATAAAACTCCTTCCCCTCAGCCTTTCAGCTGAGATTTTCATCCCATACTTCACTCAAAAAATTGAGGCCTTTTGCTGAGAGCTCCCTCTTCTTCTCACAGTGCCTGGCACATAGTAAATGATTAATCTTTATTGATTTGACTTGTCCTCTCTTCCTCTTACCTTGCTCAGATGTCTCCGTCCTCTATCTCCTCCTGCATCTGTGTCTCATGTGAAGAGCTGGTCCCTCATATTGCCCAAGGAAACCTCTCAGTTTGCACCTAACTCATCCCCTCCCATTTTCTCCAATGGATGGTCCCCTCTTATACCTACTCTTTCTCTAAACACCAATCTCTCTATAGCTACTGCTTCCTCTCCATTGCCTAGAAACTTGCCTACATTCCCCCTCATTACTTGATCCAATCATTCTTGGCAGTCCCAATCCTATATCCTTCTTCCCTTCATGGGCTAAATTCCTTGTAGAAAGCCATCTATTGTATGTACTTCTACTTTCTTTCTTCTCATTTGATTCTAAATTCTCTGCAATCTAGCTTCCCACCTGAACATTCAACTGAGATTCCTCACTCTAAAGTTAGCAGTGATTTCTTAATTGCCAAATCCAATAGTCTTTTTTCAATCTTTATCCTTCTTGACTTCTGGGCAGCCTTTTAGACTATAGACAAGGTGTGGGAAATCACACGTGGCCTTCTAGGTCCTCAAGTGAGGTCCTTTAACTGAATCCAAATTTCACAGAACAAATCCCCTTAATAAAAGGATATGTTCTGTAAAACTTGGACTCAGTCAAAAGTTTGTACCCAAGGACCTAGAAGGCCACATGTGGCCTCAAGGTCGCAGGTTCCCCACCCTCTCCTCTTGGATAATCTGTTTTCTCTAAATCTTTGGGAAGGGGTGACTGGGGTTTATGTTGTTTCTGCATCTCCCCTCAGAGGTATTGTTATCAGCTGTACCTGCATTTGGTACCTCCCTGGGAAGGAGAGCTGTTTCCCTGGAAGGGCCAATTTGTGATGACTGGTCAGCTCAGGTCAGTTTCATATCTGGCTGCTTTCCTGCAAATGGAACCCATCTGACTCTTGTCCCATTTCCCTAGGGGAGTTCTTGAAGGTGCCAAATACTTAATAGCTTAAGATACTTAATAGTCTTCATATAATAATCATATAATTATCTTCACTAATCTGAGGGCTAAGGTCATAGGATTTAGAACGGGAAGGACCTTAGAGAACAAAGAAACAAACCTCCTTAGTATGGGAGATGAAACCCTTTGACAGATTTAGAATAGTATCATGTAGTAAGTAGCAGGGATGATCTTCAAATCTAGGTCAGATGACTTCAAATCCAGAGCTTTTTTTCTGCTAATTCATGCTAAATTTAAGCTTGTAATAATTGTAATAACCAGCATTTAAAAATCATTTAAAGTTTACAAAACAATTTGCCTATATCACTTAATCCTCATAATTCTACGAGGAAGGTGTTATTACAACCCCCGTTTTATTGATGCAGAAAGAAGTTAAATGACTTATCCAGGATCACACAATTAAGAGTGTGAGGCAAAATTTGAATTCAAATCTTCCTGAATCCAAGTCTATAGCACTCTTATCCACCTAGTTTTGTTTCCCTGAGCAGTTAACTTGAAGAAGTAACAGAGCTAATTGTAGTTATACTTCCAATTATTGATTCAACATTTCAAAAATCCATGATTTCATGGATGTGGGTGGGGCCACCACTGCTGTGGATGAGAGCATTAGGAAATTGTTTCTGAGTTGCTGTGGTCAAAATAAATCCACTCCCTAGGGGCCAATCTCATGACGTTCATCCTCTCTCCCCCCTTATCTTTGCTGGCCCTTAGGTAACACAAACATTGTGTAACTTAGCCCAAACCTGAAGCCTTTCCAGCTTTGTCAGACCTGCTTTCCAAGTTCAGGATCACCTGAGAAAACAGAGGAAGAGGTTGGGCAGGAGAAATACCTCTGGGGATTCCCCTCTGGGGAATATATATATATATATATATATATATATATATATGTATACACACACACACACATAGACATTAACACAAATATACATGTATATATATATGCATATATATACAAACATACACATATATCCAGGACATACTTTTAAGTTTAATCTTTATTAGTATTAACATTTTCTCCATTGCTTTCTTAAGTCTAGACAATCAACAAAACAGTAAATCTAGCCCTGATTTGTAGCGTTTGCCCATTTCAGTCAAAATGCTCACACTGAAAATTTAACAATTAGCTCTTGTCATCCCATTTGAGCTAGCCACAGTACACCCCTGCAACTTAAGGGAAAAAAAAAGACCATCAGGATACATCTATCTATAACTTACCATTTTTATTATTAAAGTCACTATTTTCATGCTTCATGGTTGCACAAAGGTGACCTTGGGTTCTTAAAGTTTTGACTAGAACAATGTCAACTCTGGGCCCAGGATGGACAAGATGGCTCTTAACTGAGGACCAACCTAGCTAAGCTCAGCGTGGCTCATCCTCGAGCTAGCTGTGGGGTGATGGATTTTTTTGGCCATGTCAACTCTCTAGGACCATCTACTAAGTTGAAGAAGCATTGGTAGGTGGAATACCCACCCTGGCAGGACCACAGATCCCTAAATTATTGAAGTAGCTCATGGTCAATTCCTCCCTCTGTTTCTTCTCCCTTAGCTTTTCTTTGTTTATTCATCTCATTATTTGTATATATGTGTGTGTGTGTGTATATATGTTCTCTTTGGTCTAATTTTATTCTATAAATTCAAGAAAAATTTATTATATTTATTATTATATAATATATCAATATATAACTAATATATTATATATAATATATTATTTTATAGTAATCTATATAGTATAATATATTATTTTATAGTTATATGTATTATGTATATTATATATATTATATGCCTACTGAATCTAAAAAGGAAATCTAGTTTATCAGACCTAGTCTTGCCCTCATAGGGTCTAGTATCAAATGAGATGATGTACAGTGCTTTGCAAACCTTAAAGTGGTATATAAATGATATAATAATAATAGTTATTATTATTAGTAGTAGTAGTAATGGTAGTGGTAATAATATATATTTGTCATCAGTCAATATAGTGCTACTCCATGGTTTCTGTTTTCTTCATTTTCTCTGAATTATTATATCCTGAATTTTCAACATTTCCTTTATTCCTTAGCCTTGTCATCTATCCTTCATGCTTTAGAAGAAGCATGACATAATGGAGAGCAGGCTCAGCCTTGGAGTGAGGTTGAATTAGAGTGAAACCATTCCCTGGACTTAAATGAGCTAAGTGGTTGTGGGCAAGTCACCACACCATAAATCAGATTCTGAGGTCTAACGATACCATTCTCCTGCTCCAGAAGCCTTAAGGGCTCCCCTTTACCTCTAGGATCAAACACAGACTCTATTTGGCGTTTAAACTTGGCATCCATAACCTGACTCCAAACTATTTTCTCCCCTTCATGTATTTACTGGTCTACTTGCCACTCCTCCAAAATGATATTCTGGACCTCTGTGTAGGCTGTCCTCAAGGTCTAGAATGCACTCACTACTTTTTTTTTTTTTACCTCTTAGAATCCCTACCTTCCTTCCAATTCTGCTCAAGTGCTGAGTCCTTCAGGAGACCTTTCTGATGCCTTTAGTTCCTACTCCCTTTTCCCTCCTGAAAACACCTATTATTTACTGTGTGTATATTTTCATCTGCTTACATGACTGCATGTAGTTTCCCCTGATAGAATGTAAGCCTCTTGAGGGGAGGCATTATTTAATTTTTGTCGTTGAATACCCAGCACCTCTCACACATAGTAGGTGTTTAATGAATTCTTGCTGCCTGATTGATGATAAGCTCTCCATGTTATAGGCCCTTCTCTGAGATCAAAAGTTATGGAAGAATGGATAACATGTGACAGGGAAGGGAGTTTACAAGTCCTAGATTTAATTCTAGAGTCCTTCATTCCATAACACTGACACAGTCCCATTCTTTTAGCCATCCCCAGTTGTTGGGCATTCAAGTTGTTTCCAGATTTTCAAAGTTTACAAATAATGTTGCTATAAATATCTTGGAAGGGATAGCTGTATCTGTTTTATAATCTTTGTAATGGGATTATTGGGGCAAAGAATGTGATTATTTTGGAAAGTTTTATGATGAGTTAAATGACTTTCCAAAAAGACTCCACCAATGTTTTATTCCAATGGGCCAGTGACCTCATCCTTCTGGGCATTCTCTGAAACAATACAGATTGCAATCTATCCTTGTCTGTCAATCCTCTGCCTGCAATTCTGATCCATAAACTCCCCAAAGTCTGGCATGGGGGATAATAGGAGCCACCCAGCATGATGAGGCTTTCCTTCCTTTCTCCTGACCTTACAAGTGGAACACTTAGGCTGTGGATTTCTTGCTCTCAACATGTGGCTAGGTCATTTTTAAGGGATTTAGGTTAAGTATCTGGCTTTCCCAGGGTTTTTATTGTTCATCACAGGTATTCTTCAGCTAAGCAAGAGAGCTGTATAAGGAGCTGGAAGGTGGGTCCCATATCATCTCCTAAGCACACTTCAGTCCATCATGGATCCATATGTTGCAGTCAGGGTGAAAAGTATGCATTTTTTGTAATACCTGAAGGAGGACAAGATGATTGGGATAGCATGGCCTGTCAGTTCTTTTATGTGGGTGACTCTAGGTGAAGAATATTGAGGGGATTTCCCCTTGGGAAGGGGAGCTGGGACTCATCAGTTAGTCAGAATGTTGCTCCTGTAGGGACCTGATGGCTCTTGGGTGGGGGGTCACTGACTCTGGGTACATCTGGGGCTCTTAGTGAGGCAGCTCTGATTGGACTGTTCCAAAGAAATTACTCTTCTATACCCACCCTTCAGTCTCCAAGCTGAGCCACCATGCCCACTGAAACAGGCCAGATGTCACAAACACACAAACCAGTCCATCGTCCCCCTCTTTGGCCTCCTTTGCTGTTCCTTTAGCCTAGCTTAACTGTGGGTCCTCTGGCACTTCCTGGATTGGCTGATCTGAAATGTGGCTTCTTTACATTTTTTCTAGCATTTAATGTACAGTAGGTACTTATTAAATGCTTATAGCCCAACCACAATCAAAAGTACAACTGAATACTGTTTAACTCTAATAGCTGAGTTTGACCCCTGGGGAAAAAGATGAGAGAATCCAGCCCCTTCGCTTTTTACAAAGATGGGGTACTTTGCAAAAGACTCTGTCAATTAAATGATGTTGGCTAATTTTGTTGAGCTCTATATTACTCTCTTTCTTTTTTATCCTTTATTATAAAATATATCTCTCTGGGTAGGGGAGGGGAAGAAGGTTATACTAGGAAATGAAGATATAAAAACAAAAAGATGTTAAAAATGCTTACTGAATGGATGAGAAAGGAGCCCTTTAAGTAAATGGAGTTGGGGTGCCAAAGTGAGGAGACGCCTTATTAGTAAGCAAGTACCCTCACCCCAGGCTAGATCTTTGGCAATCCCCTGCTATTGATTGATCCTAGTTCCAGTTAAGATTTATAAATGTCATTTCCCTCCCTCATGCCTTAGGCCCACGGGAGCTAAAATGTCAGAGAGCTTTCTCTCTGTGGCCTGTGATAGCACTGGCATATTGGACTGTAAATTGGGCCATAGCTTTGGAATCTTTTTCATTAAACTAAAGCCCAGTAGTCAATGAACCAAAGCATTTCTCAACTCAGGACATCAATATCTCTTGTTGGGACACATAAGGGAGTGTGAATGCTAATAAATAAATAAATGAAACTTGGCTTGCAGACTCAAATTGACTTTAGTGGGAGTTGTGAGTAAGAAATGGAAATTCTGATTTCACCCTATACATAGAAAATCTACACTTTGACCCTGCATATGGACAAAGCTTAGCTAAAATATCATATAATCCCAGAGTTAGAAATGTCCCTACAGGTCAGTTATACTCACCAACTTCTTACCCAGTACAGGAATGCCTAAGAATCTAGGGGCCTTGTTCATTTTTATCTTGTTAGCACCCGGGCAGTGTGGTGTATCTCTAGTCTTAGAGTTAGGAAGATCTGGGTTCAAATCTTGATTTGGGAGCTTGTTGACTCTGTGACTTTCTTCTGAGCAAGTCACCTAACTGCTCTGAGTTTCAGGCAATTTTCTAAGATTCTAAATTTAGAAGAGTTGGTGAAGAGAGTTCAAAAATCCCAGATCTCTGGCTTATCTGAGAACCATCTTGGACAAGGAAGTTACAAACTACCATTTGGTGACTGCCTTCTACTGCTTCTCTTTATGGTGTGGTCTCAGTTGACCTTACTTTAACTTCCCTTGTTTTTTAAACTATTGGCAGACCCCATTTCCCACCTCATGGACTAAAATCAGTATTCCCACTTTCCTTTGAATTAAACCAATACAAACTCCAGTCTACTCTACTTCTTTTCTGGACTTGTCCCATTCCCTGTTTCTACAGGTATTCTCTAAGGCTAGGTTGCCGCTAATTAGCAACACCCATAAGGCCCCATTACTCTGTTCTTCTCTTCCCATTCCCCTTCCCTGTCGGGTACAATTCAAAAGTTAGTTTTGGCCCATTGTTGCAACATGTTGATATTGTTCTGAAGCTTAACTTTTGTTATCTATCCCTCCTGACTTCCTGTTATCTGATTATCTGATAAGCAAGCCTTTCATCAAAGTCATCAATAAAAATTATTGAATGGCAGAGGGCCAACATCTCATCCATAGGGCACTCTACTAGAGCCAACCAGCCCTTTCCCTCCCCACCTTCTGCCCGGAGTTGGTATTTGTCAAAGGAACATGTATTTACAACTAGCAGAGAACTCACGGGACTCTTGAATCTCCCACCCTCATTTTATGGATGAGGAAACTGATGCCCAGGAAGATTAAATGATTTACTAAAATAGACAAAGCTAAGGTTGGAATTCAAGGTCCCTACCTTCAAATTCAGCACTTTCCGCATCATTAATGACTATTATTTGTATTTACTACTCAGACTTTCCACCTAATTGTTCTGCTTTTTAGCTCATCTTTTTCCATCTTGTCCTTAAGGATAACTTGTCAAATGTTTTGTTAAAACCTAGGTATAGTATGACAAGAGCATTTCTCTGATCTTCCTGTTTGCAATATTAGATGAAGACATGAAGAGATGAAAAGATGAAGGGTTAAGGAATTAGTATGACACTCACTTATGAATATTTTATCAGCAATGATGCCATTTCTTTTCAGGATAAACAACCTTGTAGTTACCAGATGCTTGCTCACGGAGAAGGCTAGACCTTCCAAACTGTGTCTAACCCAGCACTGCAGGATGGAACACATCCTACCTGAAAGGTAGGACTCCAAAGAGTTAAAAATCTACCTTTTGGTAAATTTCCTCTCCCAGAAGCTGCAGTGGGCAACCAGATGCTCTGGGGGTTTTTCCAACATGCTAAATTGGACTAACTTCTCTGTATTTTATTATGGCTACATTATACAAATCTTCTAAATTTGATTTTCAACAACAAAATATACCTAGAATCACCTAGATCCTAGAACAGAAAGAAATCTTAAAAATTGTTTAGTTCAACTTTATAAATCAATTAAGCACTTAAGTGTGGGACTTGCCTAGAGTCCCACAGCTAATAGGCAGCAGAACAGAATTTGAATTCAAGTCCTTTGATTCCATGCTCTATCCCTATTATCACATATGGAACCATTTAAATGTGGTAAAGGAGAATGGATTTAAAATTTACTAATCTCAGCTGATGTGTGCACCGAGTGATGGGAAGGAAGGAAATAAGCATTTGTCATCGAGTTGTTTCTGTTGTGTCTGACTCTTTGTGACTCCATTTGGGGTTTTCTTGGCAAAGCTACTGGAGTGGTTTGCCATTTCTTTTAAGTGACTTGCCCAGGGTCACACAGACAGTAAGTGTCTCAGGCTGGATTTGAACTCGGGAAGAGGATTTTTTTTTCTTCCAAGCCCAGTGCTCTACCCACTTTGCTACCTAGCTGCCCTCATTTATTAAGCACCTACTGTGTTCCAGGCACATAGTGCTTTACAAATATCTCATTTAATCCTCACAACAACCCTGAGAGGTAGGGACTATTATTATCCTCGTTTTCCAGTTGAGGAAATGGAAGCAGACTGAGCTGAAATGATTTGCCCAGGGTCACGCAGCCAGTAAGTGTTCAAGGCTGAATTTGGACTCAGATCTTCCCTACCCCAGGCTTACACTCTAACATTGCCACCTTGCCACAGCTAAGCATGATGGAGAGCATGTAAGGTGGGGGAGATACAAAGAGTGAAAGAATATCCTGACCACAAGGGCCTCTCAGTCTAATTTGGGAAACAGTGACCATTTTCTGTAGGAATCAGGGGGAAGGTCTGATTTCTTATTCCCTGGAGCGAAGGAAGGTCAAGATGACTCTCAGAGGGAGCAGCTCAGATCCTTCTCCCAAGTCAGCCCCCTTCCACCTCCCCGAATGGCAGTCCGGCATAATGGAAAGAGCATTGCACATGAGGGTCAGGAAAACCTGTATCTAACTCCTATTTCAGACACTTATTATGACCCTGGGCAAGTCACATTCAGTTCTCTGCCTCTTTTCCTTCATTTGTAAAATGAGAGGGTTGGATGTGGTATCCTCTTGGTCTGGAAATCTAGGCTTCTATCATCCTGTTTTCTTCTGCTTTGTATGAGTTCCATCTAGCCATTCCCCCAGAAGCTGTGTGGTCTGCTAGGGACCTTATCTCTCCATTTCTCCTTAGGAAAAGGTCATGAAGTTTTGTGGGAACCTCATCTCCGCATGTGTTTATGTGAGACAGTGGACCCCCTACTAGGGAGAGAGTTCCAAAAACAGCAAACATGCAATAATTGATTGTTAGAATAAATTTGTAGACCAGCCAGTCTGGGGTTCTCAACCTTGGTCCTGTGAACTTGGATGGGAAAACAATTACATCTTTATTTTAGTATAATTTATTTCCTTTGTAGTTCTACATATTTTACTTTCTGCATTTAAAACATTGCTCTAAGAAGGGGTTTTTAAACTTCCCCAGATTGCATGAGGGGTCTGTAGACTCCCCCAGACTCTTCAAGGGTCTGTGGGCTTCCCTGGACTGCATGAGGGGTCCATAGACTTCCCCAGACTGCCCAGGGGCCTGTGGGCTTCCCCAGACTGCCAAATAAGTCCATGATCCCAAAATATGTAGAGTCCTTAATCTAGTCTGGGGTCATCATTTTACAGAGTAGAAAAGTGAGGTCCAGGGAGAGGAAGGGACTTGCCTAAAGTCACACAGCTATTGACTGTCAGGGACAGGACTTGAAGCCAGGTCTGAATCTGATCACTTCAGGATCAGAGAATTTTGCAGATGAGTCCATGCTCCTCAGTCAGTGAATAGTGAGGATCACACAGCTGCTAAACGTCAGTGGGATAATGAGTTTCCTTTATGCCTAATGAGTCAACTGAGAAGAACTGGACTTAACTCTTCCCCCCACCCCCGCCCCCCCCCACTACAACCTGTTTGCTCTGTTTCCCACAGGGTTGTAGAATGTTCAAGCTAGAAGGCCCTGGGAGACCACCTACTCCAAACCCTACATTTAGCAGCTGAAGAAACCAAACTGCAGAGTTTCTGACCCTCCCTTCCAGCCTCCGTGCCATTGTACAGGCTGTCTGTCTGGCTTGTACTTGGGATGTTTGCCCTCCTCACCTCCACCTCTTGGGACTCTCAGCTCCCCTCAGATCACTTAGGTACCCAAGCTGATTCTCCCCATTGATGAGGGCTGCATGAACATAGCCAGGTTTGAAGATCTCAGGGTGCCCCAAAGGGATCAGAGGATTATAGATCTAGAATTGGAAGAGACCTTGGGAGCTATAGAGTCAAGCCCCAGAGGCACAGAGAGGTTAAGTCATTACCCTGGTCTGAGGTGGTATTTGAACTCAGTTCTTCCTGACTCCAAGTCCAAGTAGTGAAGGGCTGTTTATAAACTCTAGGTGATAGAGGAAGTAGGGGAAATAGATAAAGGAATGGTTAGATTTCTTGATAGATAGAAGAATTAGGGAGGAAGGGAAGGATGCATGACAGATAATTCTAGAAATAGGCACCAGACGTTTAGTTAACACCTAAGGGAAGGCAGTGTATTTATTTTGTAGATATCTAGGCATCTCCTTAGAACAGGGGTTCTTCACGTTTTGTGTGCCATGGTTAGACCTCTTAGGGAGTCTGGTGAAGCCTATTAAATTAAGCTTTTAAATGCATGTCATAAAATATACAGGGTTACCAAGGAAACCAATTATACTGAAATCCATTTATCAAAGTATTAAAACAAGTTCACAGACTGTGGCTTAAGGACTTCTCCCCTAATAGAATGTCCTTGAGGACAGGGGCTGTCTTACTTATGGGTTTGTATGCCTAGCCTAGTGTGTGTAGTAGTTGTTTAATGAATTTTTGTTAGTTGATTGACCTCCCCAAATACACACAAGTAATAACTAGCTAAGCCCAGCCAGAATTCAAACAACTTTTCTAATTCCAGAGCCAGTGTTCTTTCTGCTCCAGAGTGAGAGAGTGTGGGTGCTAACCATGATCCTGACACTCAACAACGGCAGTAATAATGATAGCTAACATTTCTATAGTGCTCATACAGCTGTGTGCCCAGCACTTTAAAATTAGTTTCTCCTTTGATCTTCAACAATTCCTGTCCTAGGATTTAAGTGGTATTTTTATCTCTATTTTACAGGTGGGGAAACTGAGGCAGACAGAGGTTAAGTGACTTGCCCTACAGCTAGCAAGTGTTTGAAGCCAGGCCCTGTACTCTCTCCATTGTACCACCCAGCTGCCCCAGGTTGGGGAATATATGGATTTATTGCTACTTCCTAATCCCTTTCTTTGGAGGGAGTGTATGTATCTTAGTTGTCCATAGTTGTTTGCATTTTGTCTCCCCCATCAGAGATTCTTGAGAGCGGGGACTGTCTTTTGCCTTGCTTTGTATCCATAGAACTTAGCACAGGGATTGGCACACATAAATGCTTGCTAACTGACTTGCCTGTGTGACTGTACTAGCCTCAAACTCCCTGGATCTCAGTTTCCTCATATGTGTAATGAGGTAATTGATCTGGATGTTCCCCCCAGGTCTCTTCTAGCTTTAAATCTATGAGCCTATGAACTCTTCCTTGTAGGTTTTCTTTTCCAGGAAATTTCCATCAGTTTTTAGGGTTTGGTTCTGTGAAGTTTTCATATCGTCCACATGGTGTCGCTGTGGATCAGTGCAATCTCAGCAAGCCCCCTCCCCAAGCTTTGAGATGCTGGCGCCCAAGGGCTGTCTCAGCTCTGTATGTTAACTAGCCCTCACCCAATTTTCCTGCCTTATTCTGACAGCAAGCACTGGATGCTGTTGCCTTGGGGACCAAAGGGAGTGATCAGTACGGTTCTGGAAAAAAACCCTGACATCAGGGTTTATCTAGGAGAAGAACAGACCTGGGGCGGGTGGGGAGAAGGGGGTGGGGTCGGGGTCTAAGAAGTGTCTGCAAATATTTGCAAGGCTGTCATGGATCGGACACATTAGACTTGTGTTTGACCATCAAGGGGGAGAACTAGCAGTACCAGGGAGGCAGATTTCCATCCACCATACAGAAAAATTTCCTAACTCTAAGACCTGTGCAAATGGGGGATAGACCATCTTGGAAGGTAGTGAGTTCCCCTTTACCGGAGGGCTTCAAGCAAAGCCTTGGCAGTGTTGATGCGATAGCCTGAATTCCTGGTTAAGTAGGGTCTGGACCAGCCGGTCTCTGACCTCCCTTGTAGGGCTGAGATTCTAGAGGGAAATCTTTACCAAATTTAAGCATCAGTTTTGGAACCACGCTAGGGGGTTTGCACTATTTAGACTGTTTTAAGGGAGCTTTGAGATCTCCAGACCTTTCTAGGGAAGGAGAAGCTTCAGGGTCTTAGGGGACCATTGCAGACTAAAGAACATTTCAGTATTTTGGGGGTTTCCAGGGTCCTTGGTTTCTTTCATCTTGAATCTGGCCCCTCAGAGCCCAAATGTAGGTAGAGTGGCTAAGAATTAGTCTATTAGCAAACCCAGATCACCTGATTTCAAGTACTAGACCCTGAGATATCGTCATATTATATTTTGAAATGAAATGCTTCAGAACCACAAGTTTAACTACCACTCAAGCAATCCCTTAAAGACTTAGAGCCTTAGAGTAGTCACTGCCCAAGGCAGGTGAAGATGGCTGGGGGATGAGTGTGGGGTTAAGGTATCAGACACAAGGGGAAGGGTCAGGGAAGGTTATGGCCTTTCTTCAGAGGAAGAAAGGATTTATAACAGAGGGAGGGGGAGTAGAAGTCACCCCCCTGGGTTTGGGATAGGGGGTAGAGGCCAATCATCCTGCCTGAAGAGGGGGGCGTCCTTAGGTTACCGTGTCCTGAATGAGTGGTGACCTGGGTTTGTGACCCAGGGGTGCCAGGTTCTTCCTGTGGGTTCCTGATGGCAAGCCATGGGAAGCTATGGCATTTTGTGGCTGCTGGAGTTGCAGCCCTCCCTGTTTCTTAGCTACAGGATTGATGGATGTTGTATTTTAACTGGATCTCTGCGTTATGCATTGTAGGCAGGGTGCTCATTCATTTCAAAAGGATTGCCCTGATTTGCACTCAAAAAGGACAAATAAACAGAATGTTTTCCAGAAACTCATTGAATGCCACACTTGGTCTGAAGAAATACTACTTGGGCACTCTCTAAATCTTTTCTTAATTAAGATACAATATCATTGTTCCAAACAGAAACAGAGGAATATCGGGCCATTTGGTGATCCTGCAGTATATTCCAAAGTGAGTCCCATCTAATTCAGATTAAGGATTGCACTCCCCTTGCCACTGACTCTACACTTTTATTTCTGCTCCCCATCCAGCTATAAATAGGTATGAATAGGGACATTCTAGATGTACTGGCTTGATGTGAGCCCATGTTTCTTTATTATAAAACCGATTTTACCAAAGGCTCTGACTCCCATGGATGAATGGACATGAGCAATCATTACTATCCCTAACAATAGATTGCAAATCCCCATGGGTTGTCTACTCAAAGATGGAGTCAGGGGACCAGGGACCTAGTCTTGCCCAGTCATTGTGTTACTCTATGACCTTTTCTTCTCTGGGCCTCAGTTTCCTCCTTTGCACAAGGAGAGCATTTGGACTAGAGTGGTTTTAATATCTTTTCTGACTGTGATGTTTTATGATCCTGTTTCTTAATTCCTCACAGTGCTGGTGATTGATTCTATTTTAATTATACAAACATTTTAAGTGTCAGGTATGCAATTGGGTACTCTACTAGGTACATACTAGTAGAGTAGGGACATTGAAAGTCTCCTAAATAGTCTTTGGAGCAGTTAAGTGTCTCAGTGGATAAAGCTAAAGTCAGGAAGACCCAAGTTCAAATCCAGCCTTAGATACTAGCTGTGTGACCCTGGGCATTTATCCCAGTTTGCCTCAGTTTCCTCATCTGTAAAATGAGTTGGAGAAGAAAATGGCAAACCACTCTGGTACCTGCCAAGAAAACCCCAAATGGGGTAAAGAAGAGTTGGACATGACTAAACACAACCACTACCACCACACTGGTGGTGTGCCCATTTGAAATAGATGCTGGTAGGCTCTGATATCATTCCAGAGGTATGTCTGTGCCCACCAACCAAATCTCTTAAATTGTATCCCACCCTTAAACCTCTTTGCACTCATTCATTAGCCTTAAAACAAAACAAAACTAAACAACTGTAAGTAAGCGATTTAATCAGATTAAATAAAAGGTGGTAAGGACAGATTGTAACATTCACCTATAAAGAAGCCTATACATTCCATTCAGTTGCAGAACCATCACTTTTTTTTTTTTTAAGCAATCGGGGTTAAGTAACTTGCTCAAGGTTACATGGCCAGTTATTTCTGGGTGTGGTGCTAAGTATCTGAGCCCAGATTTGATCCCCAGGTCATCCCGACACTGGAGCCAGTGCTCTTACTCACTGTGCTACCTGGCTGCCCCGGAACCATCACTTTTTAAAAATAAAAAAAATAATTTATTTTTAGTTTTCAACATTCACTTCCATAAGTTGTAAATTTCTCCCCATCTCTCCCCACTCCTGCCCAAAGATGGCATGCAATATGATACGGATCTACACATACATTCCTATTAAACATTATATTACTTTTCACATTACTGAAGTTGTATAGAAGAATTATAACAAATGGGAGAGACCATGAGAAAGAAAAAACAACACAAAACAAAAAAGAAAATAGTCTGCTTCGCTCTGCATTCTGACTCCATAGTTCTTTCTCCAGATGTGGATGGTATTTACTATCAGGAGTCCTTTGGAATTATTTTAGGTCCTTGCATTGCTGAGAATGGCTAAGTCTATCAAAATCAGTCATCGCATACTCTCTGTGGCTGTTTCTGTGAACATTTTTCTCCTGGTTCTGCTCACTTCACTTAGCATCAGTTCATATAAGTCTTTCCAGGATTTTCCGAAGTTCTCTTATAGCACAATAGTAGTATTCCATTACATTCATATACTACAACTTGTTCAGCCATTCCTCAACTGATGGGCATCCCTTCAATTTCCAGATCTTGGCCACCACAAAAAGAGCTGCTATAAATATTTTTGTACATGTGGGTCCTTTTCCCACTTGTATGATCTCTTTGGGATATATCCCCAGAAGTGGTATTGTTGGGTCAAAGGGTATGCACATTTTTATAGCCCTTTGGGCATAGTTCCAAATTGCCTTCCAGAATGGTTGGATCAGCTCACAGCTCCACCAACAATCAACCAGTGTTCCAACTTTCCCACATCCTCTCCAACATTTATCGTTTTCCTGTTTTGTCATGTTAGCCAATCTGATGGGTGTGATATTGTACCTCAGAGTTGTTTTGATTTGCATCTCTCTAATCAATAGTGATTTAGAGCATTTTTTCATATGACTATAGCTAGCTTTAATTTCTTCCTCTGAAAATTGCATGTTCATATCCTTTGACCATTTATCAATTGGTGAATAGAACCATCACTTCTGGACAGAACACCACTCCCCCACCCCCAACCAAAACAAACCAAAACAAAAAAATCTCAAACACTGTTTGAGTGGCATCTATTTCTTCCACAGTTAAGGTTGAGTTCATGGCCCTATAGGAAATAAAGCATGTGGTAAAAAATATCCCAGCTCCTAGCTACAGTTTGAGGTATCAGGAGATGTAGTTATCTCATAAAAAAAGTGGTAGCTCAAAGTCTGGGAAATTCTTTCCCTTTTGCTGTGTCTGACTTGGAACCCTTTAATGTGCACTGTTCACCTAGGTTCAGGAGGGTCTAGGTGAGGTCCTTCTCCAGCTCCAGGAAAAAGACCATGATGATGCTGTTCATCTCTTTCTGATTACTCTCTCATTGGAATAAGGAATACTTATCTATCCTTGAAGTCCCATCTTCTTTAGGAAGGATCCCAAGACAAGCTTGGCCCAGAATATGACATCAGAAATATAAGTATTGTTGTTTTTGTCCCTTCCCACCACATGGAGACAGGTGCCCTCCAATACAATTCCCCCAAGTACCTCAATCTGTTCTGGGTCAATCCAGTGGCAGAACCATCAATTTCCATCTAGCAGCTTACATTGGCTCTCCTCTTCCTTCTCCTTCTTGTTTATACATTGGTCTGAAAGTGAAATTATCTAGCAAAGTGATTACATAGAAATATAGGTGAAGTACCATTGAGTCTGAGATTGCAAGAATGATCAATGATCTCAATCCAAAGTCTAATTGGGTTCATCTCTAAAACTGGTTGAGGGCAGGGTAGGTTTTGTTTCCCAGAAGGCAGCACGTTACCTTGTATGTAGTATGTGCCCTTTCCTCTCCCTTCTTCTTGAGCAGTGATTGGGATATGGGATATGGGATATCCCCAGAGAAGACGCTGAGTCTGAATATGAGGCCAAGTCAGGGAAGCAAGAGGGTTGAGATCTGAATGGTCCTGGAGGTGGTGCCCATTCTTACTTAACTTCTCTGGGGCACTGGATGGCTCAAATCAAAGAGGCTGGGTCCTTCTGTGCTTCCTCAGCAGTCTCACCTTAGCTGGAAAGCAATCCTCCAAGGAATTGTTTTCTTCCCTTCAGGAGCAGATTAATTTTAATGCTGATTTAAAAAGCTTACAAATTTCCCATCACCATTTAGAGTGTGGCATTTCTTTCTAGCAATATGAGTCCCTTTCGTACCCTAATAGCCCAGATTAATTACTATGATAGATAACTCTCTTTCCCTAATTACATGTGTGGTGTGGCTGTATCCCTTTGAAACCATAGGCAAGTTTTCCTGAGTAGCTGGATGTGAGCCTGGGCTTTGGGAAGGCTTAGGGTGTAGGGATCTTGAGGTGATCCACAGGAAATACAACAATGGTGGGGTCGATGAGGATGTCCAAGGCCAAGACATGCCTAATGACCGATGGTGGGTCAAGGAAAATATAGATAGGGTAGGCAGTTGGGGATAAAAGTCTTCTGAACTCCCACCTTGCATAGGGAGGGCCCTGTCCTAAGTGGTGAGGGTATCACCTGGTCTGCTATATGTATCCAATCCCTTTCTTTACGTGCCACCCTGGCCATCTTTCTGCCTTTGGCTCTCTGCCTTGAGGGAGAGTCTCCCCTGCCCCCTTCCAGACCTGAGATCAGAATCAAAGCAATATTGGCATTGCTACTGCAAAAGACAAGCCAGTCATCTTCCCTGTGGTTCCACCCACCATCTCTGTGACTTCTCAAAACAAATCTACCCTCCCTGGCTACCACTTTCCTACATATGTTGTCTCTTCTTAAACCCCTTGAACGACTGTCTTGCTTTTCTGTTTATATCTCCAGTGTTTAAACATTTAATACATGCTTTTTATTCATTCACTCATTGATTTTTTCATTCATTCATGGCACAGCTGAGCAGATCTGAAAGGTAGGTAGAGATCTTAGAGAAACCAGTCTGGGCAAAGAAGTCAAAATGAGAAGCCAACATTCAGTGTGAACCTGGGGATCCTCCTGATGCAAGGCTTTTCACAGAGAGAATACTTCTCATGGTTAGAATACTCTAATACTCATGGTTAGAACCAGAACATGGTCAGAGTCCAGGCCTGTCACTGAGCTTCTGGCATTGTAGACAGCCTCCAATATGAATCTGAACAACACTTCTGGGACGAGCAAAGTACCTTCTAAAGGCCCTTCCAGCTTGAGGAATGCTTTGGCTTCTGCAGAAGCCAGGGCCTTGGGGTTGGTGGGAGAAGAGAGCAAGGCATCAGAAGACCAAGTAACAGAACAAAAAGAAAGAGCAAGAAGAATGGATGGATGAGTAGGGATGGTGTGTCCCTTTTGGAGGAGGCTTTAGAGCAGGAGCTCTTAATCTGGGGTCTGTGAACTCGTTCTTTAAATATGTTGATAACTGTATTTCAACATAATTGTTTTTCTTTGTAATCACCCATTTCTTATTTTATTTACTTAAAATATCATTTTTATAAGAAGTCCCTAGGCTTTGTCAGACATTCAAAGGATCCACAGGTTTTAGCAGGTTTCCAAAGGGGTCCATAGACTTCCCCTTGCTGCCAAAGGAATATACATGCTTTCCCTCATTGCTCAAGGGGTCCATGATACAAAGAAGGTGAATAAACCCTGCAATAGAGGGAAAGGTTGGCTTACATGCCCTTTGACCTTCCTTCCAGACCTGACGATCTATGGTGCCAGGATAATGGAAAAAAAGAAAGGAACAGAGCAGGAAAATGTCTGCTCTAAGGGACATGTGATTTAAGTTTCTCATTGCTGAGGATGTCCGCTCATGTGTTTCTAACTCTTGCTGACATTTTACCCACTGATGCCAGGCCAATCTGAGATCTCATTTGATTAGAGGGATGCGAGCTGATGGCAGGGCCTGGTGCTGACAAGAGCTGCACTGCCCTTCTAGACAGTGTTCTTTGAGGCTTATTGCCTGGGGGTGCTGATGGAGATACCACTGACCCGTTGTGAGGGCCCTGATGACAGATGTATATTCCTTGCTTCCACTCTGCAATAATAAACCTACTATGTTTTAGGGGAAGAAAGGAGAGGGATTTAGAAATCTTTTTTCAGCACCTAATGCATGTGAATATATGGCTTTTTTTTTTTTATAACAATATTCTATTGATTTTTTTTTTGTTTTGACACCATAGTAATTTGCAATAGACCTTTTTGAGCAGGGAGCAGCTTAGGATTGTGAAAACAACCTCACAATTTCCCAAAGTGATTTAGACTCCTTCCATTCTTCAATGGAACAGATTTCCCTCCCCCACCTCCATCTCACCATAATAATTTTATCCAACTTAGGAATTCTAGCAACAACTATTTATTTAGTGGACAGAGAGCCAGACCTGGAATCAGGAAGACCTGAGTTCAAATCTGACCTTAAATGCTTACCAGCTATCTGACTCTGGGCAAGTCAGTAAATCCTGTTTGCCTCAGTTTCCTCATCTGTAAAATGAACTGGAGAAGGAAATGGCAAACCACTCCAGTATCTTTGCCAAGAAAACCCCAAATGGGGTCACAAAGAATAGGAAACAGGGCGGCCAGGTAGCACAGCGAGTAAGAGCACCAGCTCCAGTGTTGAGAAGACCTGGAGATCGAATCCCGGGCTCAGACACTTAGCACCCACCCAGAAACACCTGGCCGTGTAACCTTGAACAAGTTACTTAACCCCCATTGCTTAGGGGCGGCCAGGTGGCTCATCAAGTAAGAGCAATGGCTCCAGTGTTGGGACGACTTGGAGATCGAATCCCGGGCTCAGACACTCAGCACCACACCCAGAAATAACTGGCCGTGTAACCTTGAGCAAGTTACTTAACCCTGATTGCTTAAAAAAAAAAAAAGAATAGGAAACAACTGGAAAATGATTGAACAACATTAAGGAGAATATTAAAGCTATCAGTATGTCATCTCATTGTATACCCTATCCCTCCCTTGGCATATTTATGGGATAGGTTACCATTATATGTTCTTTTCTTGTATACTTGCTTTTTTTTCCCATCGTCAATAAAGTTTTTTAAAAGTCTCTCTAGCATTTTACAATGGACTAATATTGCACTCAGAAGCATATGACCCTGATTTAAGATGCTTACTTTGTGCATCAGGAGGTGCTTTGGGCCTGAGTAATTCATACAGATGAGGAGAGGACAAGAAAGTTCCGTCTCAGCTGGGGAGCTGCCATTTGACCCCGAGGCTGAGCAGGTGATTGCCCAGAGGTGAACAATGTTGGACAAGATGAGAGTTGAGCAGGAGGCCACACATACGGGGTTCTGTTCTTTTGGGTGACTAAAAGGGGGCAGAGAGGAATGGGTGCTAGATTTCAGGCCAGAATTTCACTTTTATGTCTGCCCTCTTAAAATATCCTCTTTAGCAGATGGTGCAGAGTATGAGAATGACCAATCAAGTCCCATGCTAGTTGGATCTTTTCTGACCTCATCCCTCAGTTTTGGGGGTCCCCCTACCCTGGAACACACAGTCCTCAACACACGAACTGCAAAGTGCCTCACAAGGATACTCTTCTCTTCCTGAATATGAGTTTGTCACTCTGTTATTCAGCCATCTCTTCTGGCTCTCCATTGTCTCCTCAAATAAAGTATAAATTCTGGATCCTTGCTCTGCAGAGACTCCACATTCTGGTCCCAACTTACCTACTGCCAAATATTCTCATTCAAGGGTGTGTCAGAGCCAGATCAGACTGATTGGTAAATTTTCAGTGTGAGCATGTACATCTCGGAAATTGGCCAATGTTACAAATCAAGGCTTGAATGCTGTTCTGTTGATTGTCTAGACTTAGAAAGTGATAGAGAAAATCTTAACAATGCAGATCAAAGTGTGTTATGTGTGCATCCCAGCTGATTGTTAAATATTTGCCCTTCCCCCAGAGAGCTGATTATTAAATACTTACCCTCTCACCCCTGCTCCCATCCATGTTCTCTACATTCCAGATGCAGTGGGCTCCTCTCTGACGTCTGCTGTCATCTTCCCCTCTCCTGTCTCCATGCCATGGCTCACCCTATCCCCCATGTCCAGAACAGACATCTCTCCCACACCTCCAGCTCTTGAAGCCCCTGTCTTCCTTATATTCTCAGCTCAGATGCCAACACTACCATGAAACCCTCCATGATGCCTCCCCTAACACTCCTCTCTTCTTCCCTGAGATCCTCCTAGCTCTGTGCAGTGCCCTCTCCTTTGCAGCTTCCCGATCTTGTCTCTGCCCTCCCTGTGTTCAGATCTTCTCCCTTTTTACTTGTTAACTCCTGGCTGCAGCTTACCTTTCCAGGCTTATGTACTTTACTCTCTATTTTTCACTTTAAGTTCCAGACAAACTGGCACATTTTCTTGTCTCTGTATGTAAAATTTTATCTCCTTTCTTTGTTTTTCTTTTGCACATGTTGTCCCTGTGCCTGGGAATATATTCTTTCCTTGTCCTTGCCTTGTAGAATCATAACTAGAAGAAACTGGAGAGTCCAGGGTCCGACCACTTCTTTTTCCAAATGAGGGAAACTGAGGCACAGGATGGTTAAGTGACTTGCCCTGCATCATACATCTAGAATCCCTAGGCTCAGCTCATAGTATTATTTCCTTCCATTCTGCTTTGCCCTACTTGCTTATGTTCTGCCCTCAAAACTGCTTTATATTTACTTTTCCTGTATCTTAAATTTACTCGCTAGGTGCTCTGTAAATAAAACCCTGGGTCTGAAGCCAGGAAGACTTGTGTTCAAGTCTTACACCAGGCACTTACTAGCTGTGTGACCCTGGGCAAATCACTTACTTAACTGTTTGCCTCAGTTTCCTCATCTGTAAAATGGGGACAATAATAGCACTGAATTTTCAGGGTTCTTGTGAGGATAAAATGACATAATACTGATGAAGTGCTTTGCAAACCTTATTATTAAGATTATATTGTATTATATATAGCACATATTATAATTAAAATTGTATGTGAACTCTTGAAGGTAAGAACTTTCCATTTTTGTCTTTTTTTGTCCCTAGTGTCTATCACATAGACATAGTAGCAGACAATAGACATACATAGTAGCTGATTAATAAATTCTTGTTGAATGAAGGACTGAATATTTTTTGATCCATCTTCCCAGATCCTAGCAGAAAGTTTTGCAAACAGTAGGTGTTTAATAAATACTTGCTGAATAAAGGACTGTGCCTTATTTATCTTATTATCTCTTTTAGCTTCTAGTGGAGGCCTCACACACATCAGGTGTTTAATAAATGTTTGACAAATTGAATCCTACATAGAATGGTTCCTTTGATGTTGGCTTGGGTGTATTTTGAAACTTGCCTTAGATGAAGAGGGTAGGGAGTGTCAAAGACCCTTTGGGAACCTGAAGGAGCCTAGGGACATCTTTTCAGAATAATGTTTTTAAAAGAAAATTTGTATAGAAGGAAGTATTTAATTTTAGTTAGAGACTAGTGAAAATAAAGGTATATTTTTTTCCCCATCCTCACTCTCAGGGGCAACTAGTGATGCAGTGAATGGAGTCTAGGTCTGAAGTCAGGAAGATCTGAATTCATAGTTAGCCTCAGACACTTATAAACTGTGTGATCCTAGGCAAGTCACTTAATCTTTGTTTGCTTCATTTTCCCTAATTGTAAAATGGGGATAATAACAGTATCTACCTTGCAGAGTTGTTGTGAGGGTTGAATGAGATAACATCTATAACAAGTGCTTAGCACAATGCCTGGAACGGAAAAGGTGATTAATAAATGCTTATTGACTGATCACCCTCATGGGATTGTTGTAGGCATCAATGACTGGGGAAAATGCTCTGAAAATCACCAAGTCTGAAACGTGTGAGTTTTGTTATTATTATTCTTTCTGGTTCCTGGAAGCTTTTGATGACCCTAAGTGGCAATGTCCCTAGAGACACGTCCCTCTCCCCTTCACTCTCATGATGGAGTTAACTCAATGTGACCCACAGGCCACTCACATGCATCAAGCATCTTGGGTCTGCCTCTTTCTGATTCTTTGCTCTCTGAGACCCAGCCTTCCTAGCTCAGTAGGCTCTGCTAAAAATACTGAGGCCAGCTTCTGTTAAATCTCTCCTTCCTTTCTACTAATCCCCAAATCTGCCATCAGGAATTTTCCATTGAAATGCTCAGTCTTCTGCTAGTCTATTTTTTGGACAGGCAATTCTGTCTGCATCTGACCCTTTGGCTTTGGGTCCAGAATGGCCTAAATTTTTAACACCCCAGACCTGCTTGGCAAATTGGTAGAATGAATCCAAGTGCTGAGATTTCCAATTGGTTGGCCAGGATCACATACCCTGAAATCTCAGCTGTCTCTATCTTCTTCAAACACATGCTTTGGTGAGGAGGGCAGAGAGACATTACTGTAATTGAAGTCCTGTTTCTCGTATACTAGAAAAGCATGCCATAGCTCTAGTCAGCAAACAAATATAAGAAAACCTTGTTTGTTCAGATTATCAGGCTACAGAACAAAAGGACTTTGAATTAGCCATCCTGGGTTATCTGATTTTTTTGATCAAAGAATGTGAGGGAATTTGAGGGTCTGGGGAATAGCATCAGGATTGTTTGGAGGTGTGGAAGTTTGAATGTATTGAAGTCAGAGAAATTGGGGTTTCTGAACAGGGCTAAGATTCAATGGTCTATTGATGCGTACAACCTGGGGGCTGCTGGTTGTTGTCGGTGGCATTTTTGAACTGCCTGTAGGAACCTGAGGAAGAATGGAGAGGTTGGGCTATAGGTCATTCACTGGTACTTGTTGGGCACAGGTCCAACTGTTGAGGCATGATGCTTGCAATTTGGAGAGCTGCCAGAAGGTGAACATAGCTCTTGGCTTATGTTTGTAACAGGCCAATTGGCAAGATAGGTTTCCCTGACTAAGAGTAAATGAAAAAGCATGGATAAGCACACAAGCCTATTAGACTTTCTCTACAAAATAATAGCTCACATTGGCAGAGGGTTTTAAGGTTTACAAAAGTTCTTTTTAAATTACCTTATTAGATCCTTATGTCAACCCTGTAAGGTAGGTAGTCCAGGTATTATTATCCTCATTTTACAGATGAGGAAACTGAGGCTCAGATAGTAGGAAGAGACTGTTTCCAGCATTGCCCAGTAAATAGGGTATAGTGTCATTCATAGAGCAAGAGGTGAAAGGGACTTTAGTGGTCATTTAGTTCAATCCCCTGTAAAGCCAAGCATGAGCAGCCTTCCAGAGAAGTGCTGCTGTGGACAGCTTTCAAGGTTCTGATTACATAGTATAGCAGACTCTCTATTTATTCAATAACAAATCAGATCAAAACATTCACAGAAAATCAAGGTACAGCATTCACAATGTTACAACTTATTGTAGAAAATCAAAATATAGTATTCACCATGTCACAACTCAACAACTTATCACTAAAATGGCCACATAGTTTTCACCAAAGTGGTCACATAGTTTTCAACAAAGTTCAATCATTTAGTAACTCAATCATTCAATCATCCTTAGGGAGGCTTACCTCCTTAAGGGTCACAAAGTACAAAAGTCAAATTTCTCCACCCATGGGTACAATTAAGTTACAACTTCAACTGTCACTACTCAGTACCCTCTTAAGGGGTAGTGGAAAATACAAAAGCCATTCACCTCTAGGTCATAAGTAAATTACAATTTCATCAGTCACTACTCAGACCATTTTATCAGTCATTACTCAGTAAATTTCATCAGTCACTACTCAGTGCCCACAGAGAGGTCTCTTTATCTTGACTCAGGGCAGGCTTTCAGCTTCCATGGTTCCTCTTCCATGGTTCCAGCTCCTGCCCAAATCTAACCAACTGCCACATGAGTTCAAAGGCAGACAGCTCCTTGTCCAGCTCTCTGTGCAGTTCCTGCTCTACATTGAGCTCACAGTGTCCAGTCCATCTCAAATCTCTCACAGTCTCTGTTCCTGGGAAGACAAGGCTTAACAAAGCCACAAGAACATTCATACACATTAACAAAGCCACAACAACATTTGTACAAAATACTGGCACCACAGTCATGCTTCCTCAGTCTTTGGCAGCTCCAGCTGGCCTTTGAAAATCTTGCCACCACAAGTCCGAGTTCTGTGTCAGTTCTTAGTTCTCAATTCTCAGTCCAGTCTTCAGTAGTAGCAGCCCAGCCTCCAGATGCTTGCTGAGACAAATTCTTTATCTCTCTCTCTCTCTCCAGCAGCAGCTTCCCTGACTCCATGATGCCTACCCCAGGAATTTCTGTCTGTCCAGCTTGTGCTCTCCCTTAAATATGGTATAGTGCCTCCCTGTTCAGCCCCTTCTGGTTATGTCAGCAACAGGGGTTCCCTGTACAGCCCCTTACTGTTACGTCAGCAACAGGGGATCATACCTACTGTTCTTTAACAGAGGTTTAATTTGAAACTAGATGCTAAGTTCCTCTTAGCTTGGCAATACAAATGGATCTTAAACTTTCATTACTATTACACCCCTCAATTTACAGATGAAGAAATTGAGTCACAGAAAGATGAAGTGATTTGTCCAATGTTGCTTATGGAGTTAGTGTAAGAGGTGGGATTTGGACCCAGCTCAGAGTTCGTCACAAGGTCTCCACACAGTCTCCAATTCCACACCATTTCCAAGGGACATAGCTGAGACTAGAACCCAGGGCTATTGACTTCAAATTCAATGCTTGTTTCACTATGCCACAGAGGATTTTATTTCAAAAATCAATATCCATGTCACTAATTACTAAGTATATGTAAAATGATAGACAATTTTGAACAAGATTTAAAGAAATATAATAATGCAGTGCCTTTGCTACCCTAACCTCTGTTATCAATCAATAAGATAAGATAATGTTGTATTATATTATGTAGAATGTATTATGTAATTCATAGAATGCAGGACTTAAACGTTTTCCACTTATGGCCCCTTTTTGGGTTTCAGTAGCATTTGTTGGTGTTTTATGGCCATGAGGGCATGTGCAGTGCAAAGTGTGATTGCTGTGTGTTCAGAAACAAGGCTGCAGTGAAGTTGTGAAATGAAACATGGGCAAGCACTGCCAGAAACTCCTCAGATTCATTATATGTTTGATTTGAATTAATTTTTAGTCATTGTGTGTTCACAAACCTTTAACTGTTACTAAGTTTTTCACAAACCCATGTGGGTCATGACCCACAATTTAAGAAGCACTGATATAATGTATTAATGTTACATAATAATATGATGCACTATAACAAAATATATGCATTATTGATCTATTATAACTAATAGATTACCAATACACTATATATATTATAATAATATATAGGTAACAAGTGTGTGGTGGGCCCTTCAGGCTCCACAGGTCCACAGACTTGTCATGGGGGCTCAAAGGGAGGCAGACTAGACATCTTTCACTTCTCCTTCCCCCACCCTCCTCCAAGGGAGACTTTTATTCCTGCCAGGAGGGGAAAAAGGAGGTTGGGGTAGAGGACACTACTCTGCTCTTCTCAGACATAGGGGTTACTGGGCTAGAAGTACATCTATCTGCTCCCTTAAATATTGTTCATCCAAGGTATATGATTGGGTTCCATCTAGCTTTGATTGCTTTGTCATTTTGGGAAGAAGGAGGACCCTTAACTCTATATCCAAGGCTTGATCCCCTTCCCACCAAATACCAGTCCCACGATGAACGCACAGGGCAAATGGTAAAGAAACCCACTTATTTAAATCATAACAAAAGAGAGATCAGAGAATATATATATATATATATGAGAATATATACATATATATGAGAATATATACTAGACAATACAGAATTAAGTAGCTCTTCCATTGGGAATGAGGTAACTCAGCTCAACGAGAGAGAGAGGGTCCTGGATCTCACCCATGGGGAAACTCCCTGAAGACTCTAGAGTAGCAAGCTGGGAATAGGGACTTGTTGAAGACTGTCAGCTCCTCATGAATTCTTAGAGTCTTTTCCTTAAGCAACCTTCAGAAGTGGGGTTGGCTTCTTCTGTCTTCTCTCTCAAACCAACTCAATGTTATGTCCAAAGAATATTATTTCTTGGAAAATCTGGAAGAGAGATTGGCCCTGTGGAGTCCTGAAAGGGAACTTGAAGGGAACACTCTCTTGAAGAGTATTGAAAAGGACTGGTGGAAAGTTGAACTCTCATGCCCCTCCCAACTCTGCCCTGCCCCTCACATCTCACCACCAATAAGGAGAGGGTCCCATTCCAATGGACTTTGGGACAGGAGTTCCATAAAAAAGCATTTTACAAAATTAAAAGCACTACATTAATATAGTCTATAGCAATCATCAACATCATTATCATCACTGATTAATGGAACCCTAATGATGCTGCTTTAAGGAAAAGCTCTTCCTCTCACTTAGATTTCTGTAATTATAAAACCCTAGGCCTTGGCTTGTCCTCACCTTTCTGGGGCTCTTTGTTCTGACTTACCTTGCCAGGTGTAGACCTCCAAGCAGCTGTGGATTTCGAAGCTTTTAAACACCTGCTTGTGAATTCCCAGAAAGAAGGCTTTGTTAGGACGCATCCCTAGCTCAGGATCTTTTTTTCCCTAGACTTTCTCTGTCTCTGCCCTTCCTCAACTGTTTTTTTTTTTTTTTAAGCAATCGGGGTTAAGTAACTTGCTCAAGGTTACACGGCCAGTTATTTCTGGGTGTGGTGCTGAGTGTCTGAGCCCGGGATTCGATCTCCCGGTCGTCCCAACACTGGAGGCGGTACTCTTACTCGCTGAGCCACCTGGCCGCCCCTAAGCAATTGGGGTTAAGTAACTTGCTCAAGGTTACACGGCCAGGTGTTCCTGGGTGGGTGCTAAGTTTCTGAGCCCGGGATTCGATCTCCAGGTCTTCTCAACACTGGAGCCGGTGCTCTTACTTGCTGTGCTACCTGGCCGCCCCTCAACTGTTTTTTGTTGAGAAGGAATGAGTGCTCTCTGTCAGTGAGAAGATGCAAGATTAGTGGGGGTGAGGGTGGGGAGGGGAGAGTCTCCAACCACTTCTTACCCATGGGTTCAAAGCCCCTGACTTCCTTGTAAAACCTCATAATGTTCTTTACAATCATGACAGTATCCTCTCTCTGTCTCTGTCTGTCTCTGTCTTTCTCTGATTCTCTCTCTCTGTCTCTCTCTGCTTCTGTCTCTCTCCCTCTCCCTCTCTCTCCTTCTCTCTGTTTTTCTCTCTCTCTCCCTCTCTCTTCCTCTTTCTCTCTCTCTCCTCATCCCCTTCCCCTACCCCTTCCCGTCCCCTTCCCCCTCTCCCTCCCCCTCTCCATCTCTCTCTGTCTCTCTGTTTCTGTCTGTCTGTCTGTCTGTCTCTGTCTCTCTCTCCTATGTACAGCTTGCTCCTCCCTCCTGGTCTGTGAAGCTGACTTTTTAAAAGTTATTTCACACTGAATTGATTACACTTCTGTAATAACTACCCAAGAAAACCTCCCATATATCCCCCCTCCCTCACCTGCCCAATTATTAGAGGCTGTCTCTATCTGCTTTCTAGTATACAAAGTGCTTTTCTCCTAATATCTCTGGGAGGGAGGGAGGATAAATGTGACTATTCAAATTTTAGGGATAAGGAGACAATTGGAAAAAGATGAAATGTCAAGGTCACAGAGTATCAGACCCAGAATTGGAACTCAGTTCTCTTGATAGCCACTCTAGAGCTCTGTCCACACCAATGTGCTGCATCTCCATGCTGGGATGTCATCATGCCAGCCATACATTTTGATGGGGTCTTTTATAGACAATAACTTTATCCAAAGGAGCAATTCTAATGCTGGGAGTTTCTGGCAGAGGGGTAATCTGGTAGGGATTTATGTGGGCAGAGTGATAACTAGAGTAGGGCAACTGGGGCTTTGTTACAAGTCACCAAAATTCAGGGGGCAGTCACAGCAGAAATGGCCAGATAGAGATCATGTGGGTACCTTTGCTACCTAAAGGTTTTCCCTCAGGGTCACCCCCTGGAATCCACAACCTAGTTGTCTATTCCAAGGAGGAAGTTTCACTCCCCTTTCTGAGGCAGGAAGAATCCATTTTCTCAGACTCACCAGCCTCCTGGGCAAGGGAGCTTGGGCTCCTTTGGGCAGAGGTCCAGGTTTTCTATTAAAAAGACATGTGAAAAGGGAAGATAAAGATGAAATGTGCTTTTATGTGCCTTTGAATCTTCAAAAATGTCTTTTTCTTTCATGCTAAAAAGTCTTCACACATGACCAAAGCGCTTTCTCACTGAGCTGTGGTCTGAGCTCTTTGAGCAGTCTTCTTTCAGAAAGAGATTAAAGAAATGAGTTCTGTCCTCACAAATATAGAAAGGTGTTTTGAGGAAAACATGCAGTGTTTGCAGAAGTGAGTTATGGTGAGAAAGAAAGATACCAATGGGGGTGGGATGGGGAAGGAGAAGAGCCGAGGAGTTGAGGCATCGTGCGTGGTACATGGCACTTGGGGTCAAGACCACCTCCAGGTTCATAGCTGGCCCCAGACACTTATAAGCTGAGTGACCCTGGGCAATATACTTAACCTGTTTGACTCTATTTGCTCTCCTGGGGTATGATAATAAATAACATCTATCTCCCAGGGCTATAGTAAAGATAAAAGGAGCAAATGTATATTAGCTGTTGTTGTTCAGTTATTTCAATCATGTCTGACTCTTTGTAACCCTATTTGGAGTTTTCTTGGCAAAGATACTGGAGTGATTTGCCATTTCCTTCTTCAGTTCATTTTACATATAAGGAAACTGAGGCATAGAGGGTTAAGTGACTTGTTCAGGGTCACCCAGCTAGTAAGTATCTGAGTCTGTATTTGAACTCAGATTAATGAGTCTTCTTGATTCCATGCTTGGCAGTCTATTCCCTGTAGCACCTTAGCTGCTCTTGCATAGAAAGTAATTTCTAACCTTAAATTATCATGTAGCTGTGAGTTATTATTATTTTTGACAGCATTTCAGGATATATCCATATCTATTAGAATAGTTCAATTCTGACTCGTTAGCTGGGGCTGAGGGGTATCCAGGCCCATTGCCTGGGCTTGAGGAGGAATTTGGGTCTATTCCTTGAGGCATGAGGAGGAAGAAAGGGGGGTGGTAGGACTTGAAGTCAGTATGGCTTTGATATTTGCTCCCAAGGCCAGTTTGACAGGGCAAAGTTGAAAGACTAGGTCAGAGGTAAGGAGGAAGCTAGGGAGTCAAAGAGTTGGGCTTGTCCATGCTCTTCTCCTCAGAGACTAGGAAAATCACTGAACTTTTCAAAACCATATCCAGCCCCTCTGCAATGGGCTCCATGCTATGGGAAGATCAATGGGAAAGCAACAGCAAGGACCGCGTGCCATCTAAAAATAAATCTGCAGAAACTCTTTACTTCACTTAAGGAAGAAGCCAAGAAGGACTTTTCAGAACATTAACAATATTACTTTTTGAAGAGGAAAAATGGATTTTTCAATGTACCAAACAGAGAAGAATCCTTCAATTTAATTTAAGTCAACTCATCTCTCTGTGGTTCAATTCAACTGAGAGACAGAATGAAATAACAGAAAGCCAATCACTGAGCCAGAAAGACCTGGGTTTGAATCCCAACTGGTGGGCCACAGGCAAAACATTTAGCTTCTCCAAAACTCAATTTGTTCATTTATAAAATAGAGATAGGAATTTTAAATGTTATTTAATTAGAATGGTTAGCCCCTGGAGGAAGAAATGCCCTCTATCAAAAAAGGTTGGCATCTTCTCTACAACTCATAACCTTAGAGCAGTGATTCTTTATCTGGGATTGATTTCAGTGGGTCAGAAGGAAGGAAGGAAATGAAAATTTACTAAGTTTTTACTTAGCACACTGTGCTAAGCCATGGGGATACAAACACACACACAAAGAAAGGCAGTACCTGCCCTATAGGAGCTTGCATTCCTTTTTAAAAAAAAATTTATTCTGTTTGTTTTGCTTTTTGGAGGGCAATTTGGGTTAAGTGACTTGCCCAAGGTCACATGGCTAGTATTTGTGCTAAGTGTCTGAAGCCGGATTTGAACTCAGGTCCTCCTGACTCCAGGGCCAGTGCTCTATTCACTGTGCCACCTAGCCTCCCCTAGGAGGGGAATGAAGGCAGGCTGGCCTGGGTCCCTTCACAAATAGAGGTTCCAAGGAGGGAGTTGCCATTGGGAAAAGAGAGGCAGGGCTTGTAGAGGATATCCCAATATGAGTTCACTATGGGGATGGCAATGTGCTCCAGCCCAATAGTGAACTTGAATGGGAAAAATAAATGTATATTTTCTTTATTCATTAAATCCCCCCCCCCCGAGAATTCCATAGGAGTCAACAAATTGTCAAAGTTAATAAATATTTATTAAGTGCCAACTATGTTCCAGGCATTGTGTTCAGTATTCTGACAATCTCATTTGAACCTCGTAATCACTCTAGGAGATAAGTGCCATTTTTATCCCCATTTTACAGTTGAGGAAACTGAGGCAGGCAGCAGTTAAGTGATTTGCCCAGGGCCACAGCTAATAAGTGTCTAAGACTGGATTTGAACTTAGATCTTCCTAACTCTGGACCCCAATTCCAGCATTCTGTCAAATGACTGGGAAAATGCGGGCAAAAGCTGTGGGTGGATTGATATTCTTTTTTAGCAAAATCTTTTATGCTTTCTAATGCCAAGGTCAGAATCTTCAATATGAAATTTAAATAGGGGACTTTACATTCCAGATATTCCATGATCAGTAAGGTATGGAGATAGATGCTGTTTCTTGAGGAACATTAAATGGGAAAAACATTCAGACAGAGAAAATTTCAATCCATTTTTCCACTGGATGTCACTCTCAGCTTGTGTTTGAATCATTGCCATGTGGCTACGGGCCCTGGCAGATGGATTTGTCCCATGGGAGACCATCCCCAGCTTCAAGGTTGGGAGTGTAGGGTTACTGGGCCTGCAGTATCTGGCCCAGGGTCCTTGGGGTTGCTTCTCAGATCCACCCAGATTCCAGCCATGGGAAGGAATGATGGTTCTGGGAATGCGATTGGGCTTCTCAGCTTGACCCTGAACATTCCTATGTATTCAGAAAACTCTAGTGGGTTGTAGTAAGCAAGGAGGGAATGAGAGGAGGAATGGATTACATATCAGGGTGATTCCAGGTCAGAGTCCTGCCCCAGCTCAGGAAAGCAGCAGAGGCTGAGGCTGAGAGAGCTGTGGATGGTCCCACACCCTCCTCAGCTCTTCTTTTCATCAACTGGGGCCAGTTGATGCCCTTGGTCAGCCAGCCTAGACTCTTTAAAGGTCCAGCTAACTGGCTGTGGGCTGGGCCTCTGCTTTCCTCCTTGTGTTTTCTTAAGTAGCTGGGCAGTTCAGTGGAAAAAGTACTGGACTGGGAGTCGGGAAGCCACTGTTAGAGAAAACAAGGCACAGTGCATCACAAAGAGTGCTGGACCTTGAGGCAGGAAGACCTGAGGTCAAATCCAACCTCAGATGCTTACTAGCCTGTGACTGAACAAGGCACTTAACCTCTGCCTCAGTTTCCTCAGCTGCAAAATAGTGATAATGATAGCATCTAACTCCCAGGGGTGTTGCTAGGATCAAATGAGATAATATTTATAAAGGGCTCAGCACATAGTAGGTACTTATTAATGCTTGTTCCCCTTCTCTCTGACTGTATAACCCTGGGCAAGTCATTTAGCCTCTCTTGAGCCTCAGTTTCCACATCTGTAATATGGGTACAATAATAGTTCCTACCTCCCAGGGTTGTCCTGAAGCTCATGTGAGATGATATATGTAAAGCACTTCACAAGCCTCATGGAGCAACAGAAAGGCTGGCTTCTTCTGTATTCTTCTGTAGTTCAAGTCTTTGGAAAACTGAAGGAGGGACAAAAGATCAGAGCCCAAAGTTGTAAGGGGCCTCGATAGTAGGTAGTCCCTACCCTTCCTTTTATAGATGAAAAGACTGGGGTCTAGAAATGCCAAGTGATGTATGTAATAAACATCAATGGCAGGATTTGAACCTAGGTCTGCTGACTCTAGAACCAGAGTCCTTCTCACTGTACCACACTGTCTGCCCTTTGGGAAGCTTAGAGGTTATAGCATCATTGATCCTGAGCTGGGAGGGGTCTCAGAGACCATCTAATCCTACCTTCCCATTATACAGTTAAAGAAACTGAGTCCCAGGGAGTCCCAAAGCTCTGAAGCCTCTTTGAGCCCTATAGTTTGTGAGACCTGTGAGTGAGAGGCGTCATGGCACAGTGGATAGAGAACCAGCTTTGAATCAGGAAGGCTTGCCTTTAGTTCCCACCTTTGAGATATCCTGGCAATTCACTTAGGATCTTGGACCCCAGGCCGCTCTCTAAAATTGCATTGCAGAATGCTTGCTGGTCTGCGTTGGGAGAGAGTTTGCCTCAAGCCTCCAGTTACAGACCTCCAGTGGTGGGAAGCTCCCAGCTTTGTGAGGCAGCCCATTCTAATCTGGGGCAGCCGTCATGGTAAGGAAGGCTCTCCTCACATCAAATAGAAATCTGCAAGTTGTTGATAAAAATATTGAATGGAACAAGACCAAAGACCCATCTTTAATGTGTTATACTGGAGGTTTCCTTGTTGGCTGATCTTGGTCCATCAATATCACAAATCCTCATTCTATGGCAGTTAGGTGGTGCCATAGCGCATAGAGCACTGGGCCTGAGAGTCAGGAAGACTCATCTTTCTGAGTTCAAATCCAGCCTCAGACATTTACTAGTTGTGTGGTCTTGGGCAAGCCACTTCACTCTGCTTGTCTCAGTTTCCTTTTTTGTAAAATAAGCTGAAGAAGGAAATGGCAAACCATTCTAGTATCTTTTTTAAAGCAATTGGGGTTAAGTAACTTGCCCAAGGTTACACAGCCAGTTTTTTTGTGAGTGCCGAGTATCTGAGGCCAGAACCGATCCTGGGTCCTCCTGACTCCGGGGCCGGTGCTCTTACTCACTGCTGCCCCCATCCTAGTATCTTTATCAAGAAAACCCCAAATGGAGTCACAAAGAGTCAGACATGACTGAAAAATGACTGATCCCTATTCCATGGGTCCAATCATTTGACATAATCTGAATCCAGTTAACTATATTCATCACCTAGTCCACTATTTTGTCCACAAAGATGTCTTGAGACATTCTGTTGAAAGAATACTTGGGGGGCAGCTAAGAACCACAGTTCTTAGATAGAATGCTAGGTCTGGAGTCAAGAACTGAATTCAAATCTGGTTTGACCCCACACGACTCATTTAACCTCTGTCTGCTTCAGTTTCCCCATCTGTAAAGTGGGGATGGTGATAACACCTACCTCCGGGGTTGTGGTGAAGATCGCTTCACAAGACTTGAAGTGCTATAGAAATGTTAGCTATTATTAATTATTATGACTTTGCCATAATCCACATGTACCCCATCTTTGGAATTCCCCTGATCTGTTGACCTAGTAAATAGGTCGAGAAAGGAAATTAGATTTAGTCTAGTTTGACTTGTCCTTGATAAACTTGTGCTGTCTCTTATTGATGACTGTTTCCCTTTCTGAATGCTTACAAACTATATCTTTAATAATGTAATTTAGAGTTTGGTACTCTCTAGGACACCTTCACCCTGCAATCTATCTTTGAGAGTCACTCCTTCTGCCTCGATCACCAGCCATTTCCAGGTTGCTTTTGCCTTGATTAGACTGTTATTGTTCAGTTGTGTCTGACTTTTTGTGGCCCCATTTGGGGTTTTCTTGGCTAAGAAACAGGAGTGGTTTGCCATTTCCTTTGCCAACTCATTTTACAGATGAGGAAACTGAGGCAAAGAGGGTTAAGTGACTTGTCCAGGGTTACACGGCTAGTAAGTATCTGAGGCTGGATTTGAACTCAGGAAGATGAGTCTTTCTGATTCCAGGCCTTGCACTATGGTGCCACCTAGCTGCTTTCACCTACTATCACTCGCTCTCCTTTCTCAATGAATCCAATCCTTGACTTGTAATCTTGCTCTCTTCTCTCTATCCTCTGCCCTCTCTCGGTGATTTAAGCATTCACACTGTTGTGCTTTCAAACACTGGAGCCTCATGATTCAACCTCAACAACTCCTTTGACCTTCTTTCCATTCTAAGTCAACCACCCATGGGTTGTTCCCATTTTAGAGATTACTATCACCCTCTTGCAGAAGAAAACAGCTACAATTGCTTGTAAAGTCTCAGTTCAAGAACGAATGTAACCCAAGGTCTTGGAATTACCCATTCTAATCTCCATCTCTTCTCTTCCCATAGTCCCCTCTTTTCTTCGTGGTGCTTCATTCTTACTCCCTCTACCTTCCTCACTTGGGTTAAGATGTCCTTTCTTTTCAAAATGGTTTCCCTACTTATTTTTTTTTTTTGCTTTTGAAGCTCTTCTTCTCCCTGTTAATCTTGAGAACAGAGAGGGATTCCTCCAGCCCTTTTGGCTCCTATAAGTACTCAAGACAAATGGCATTTTAAACACACCAAGCTGTCACTTCACACTTCCAGGAACACAAACATATCACATTCTGGAGAGTCACTGGAAAATTCCTCCTGTCGACCATACTCTCTGGCACTGATATCCTTGCTTCTCTTCCATGCTTGCAACCCTCCCCCTGTGATTAAAATAGGCAAACTGCCTATTTAAAAAATTAATTTTTAAAAAATTACCAAGTATTTGTTTTCTCTCTTTCCCATTTCCTCCCATCCCACTGAAAAATTAAGAAACTTGTGAGAAGTAGGAAAAATCCAGCAAAAAAAATCCCCACATTGGCCACGGGCAGGACATCACCTTGATGTATTTTTTCAGTGATGTTGGAGCTACGGGCTGAGGCTTTGTATTTATGGCAATCTTTCTCATTTTTTTTTTACCTCCCCAAGGATATTTACTAGCTGGGTGACCCTGGGCAAGTCACTTCACCCTGTTTGATTCAGTTTCCTCATCTGTAAAATGAACTGGAGAGGGAATGGCAAACTATTCCACTATCTTTGCAAAGAAAACCCCAAATGAGTCACAGAGAGTTGTACATGACTGAAATGACTCAACCATAAAAGCAAAGACAAGTTCCTAAGGTGGCTGAGTGGATAGAGTTCTGGGTCTGGGAGTCAGGAAGGTTAATTTTCCTGAGTTCAAATCTGACTTCAGATACTTACCAGCTGTGTGACCCTGGGCAAGTCATTTTTGCCTCAGTTCCCTCATCTGTAAAATGAACTAAAGAAGGAAATGGCCAATCATTTCCAGTATCTTGCAGAGAAAACCCCAAATGGGGTCACAAAGAGTTAGACATGACTGAAAAATAACTGAATAAGAATAAAGTCAAATTCCTAAAGTCAGTGGATAGAGAGCTGGGCCTGGAGTCAGGAAGATTCCTTTTCATGAGTTCAAATCTGGCCTCAGACACTTGCCAGATGTTTGAATCTGGGTAAGTCACTTTGCCTCAGTTTTCTCATATGTAAAATAAGCAGAAGAAGGAAATGGCAAACCACTCCAGTATCTTTGCCAAGAAAACCCCAAATGGGATCACAAAGAGTCAGACAGGACTGAACAACTGTAACAAAAGAATGCAAAGCCAGGGGCAGGGTGTGATATTTGAAGGTCTCTTAAACTCATGTTAGCTTGTCACAATCCCATGCAGCCATGTTCAGAAAGGAGGATGGAATGTTTTTCAAAACCAGAACTCCTAATCTTCTGACTGCAGTGTTAGCTGGAAGCCATACCCGAAGTCCACAGCCAAAGCTGGTGGTCGAAGGGCCCAGGACTGGAAAGTCTGATGAAAAGAAGACTAGTTCCCAACTGCAGAGCTCTGAAAGACTTTCCTTTTTCATGGAATGGACAGAACAGTAGACAATCTCCCCACAAATGCATTCACTTCTCCCCTCCACATTCTTGACATTTTCAGAGCCTCTCCTGACCCCTAGATTTGACCCCTCTCTTCTGACCTGGAAACTGACTAGAGGAGTTTGTCATCTGCTTCCCTGAGAGGATGCGCCATGACAGGGTCAGAAATTCGGAGGTGGTGGATGGTAATATCAACCCTTCCAGGCAGTCAGTCACCTGAGACTATTTGACATGAACTAGTTTTTCTATTTATTTATCTTTGCTCTTTGGAAAGAAAAAAGAAGCTCACCACTTATCTCTAAAATGTCAAAACAACCAGTGAGCAGAGTCAAGAATGCTTTCCTCCCTGAATGCTTCCTCCTCTGTTCTTTGCCTGGGACTAAAGTCCTGGAGTGACCCAGAGGCTGCTGGGTAGGATTAGCCCCATTTTATAGCTGGAGGAACTAGGGTTGAGGAGTTAAGTTCACTCATTTCCATACAGTGAGGAAGTTTCTGAATTAGGATTTGAGCCTGGGTCTTCCCTCACTTCAAATCAAGCAAAGCCTTTTATTCTCTAGAAATTGTCATGTGAGAGTCAATGACATGCTAAGCTAAGGGCAGCTCAAAGATGGGCCCACTAGTCCTGGACCAGTCCAGCTTATGTCATATATATCGAGCTGGAAGGGACCTCAGAGGCCATATAGTCCAATCTTTAATCTACAAAGGGGGAAATTGGGGCAAAGAGAGGTTGAAGGTATCTGGTCACGATGTCACATGTGGGATTTGAACCCAGGTCTTTTGAGTTCAGATTAAGTGTCTCTCCACTGCGCTGTATAATCTTCCTATGAACCAGAGTTAAGTATTGTGAAGGAGAGGAAGGGTTAGAGTTCATTGGAGGTTCCTAGAAGGGTGGAAGTGGGGATCACAGAGGGTAATGACAGGATCTGACAATGAGGAGGACCTGTTCAGATCATTTCTCTAAGGGCCTTCCAAACAGTTAAGACAAATTGTACTTTATACACCCAAAGCTGTAAAATTTTATTTTTATTTTATGTTAATGAAATGAGCAACAAGCTGGGCTGTTGCAGAAGAAAATAGCTACAGCTGCTTGTAAATTCCCAATTCAAGAATGAAGATGTAAAGAGTGACCAAAACACCCCTCTTTTCTGAGGGCTTAGGAAAGCGAGCTGTTCCATCTGTACTCATACAGGGTCAGGAGGGCTGCAGTACCCCATCAGCAAAGGACTCTGGGGTCATGCTTCCTCCCCATCCCAGGGAGAAGGGTTCATTCTTTGGAATGTTAATAGCCCATTATGAAGGGTAGTGAAGGGCTGTTTTCAAGAGCTGTGAGCGGCAGAGGACATACTGTCTCAAACACCCCACACTTGCTGATATTTTGTAGGGATAACATAATCTGGAACTTATGTGCATATGTGAATGTGTGTTTTGTTCATTGTATATTATCAAAATTTGTAATGCACCAGGTAGGAGGGAGGTCACACTCAGGTGTGACTTCTATCCCAAGCATCGTGGAGTACCTCCTTATTGGGAAGGTATGCTTCATTTGAGAGGCAAGAGTCAAGAGAGAGGAGGAGGAGAGAGAGAAGGAGAGAGGGGGGAGAGAGAGAGGGAGGGAGGGGGGAGAGAGAGAGACAGAGAGACAGAGAAAGAGAGAGACAGAGATAGAGAGACAGAGAGAGATAGAGACACAGAGAGAGACAGAGAGAGAGACAGACAGAGACAGAGAGACAGAGAGAGAGAGGGCCTCAACATTCTGTGTTGAGTCCTATGGGGGAACACCCCTGTCTGAAATGCAATGCCTTACAGAAACTGCTTACACCATTAACTGCAAGGACCTTTCTCATATTTGACCTGGGGAGCCAATGGCCTAAACAAGCCTACTCACCTGCCCCCTGACAAAGGATGGAGTCTCTGAGAATAGGTCAAACTTAATCTTTACTTCTATGGGGCCTAGGTGGAGTTGGTTTAATGAATCCATTTTCATAAATTCAATCTGGAAGGTGCCCATTTGTTTCCCTTACCATAATTTGTTAGGGATTAGAAAACTTTAGCAGGGAAAGAATATTTAACAAAAAACCCACCATAAAGGAGGGGAAAGATGGAGCCTTGCTGTCCTCAATGAGTTTAAGTAGGCAAGCTAGAATAACTGAGGATATTAAAAAAAAATGACCATTGTGACTGGTGACCAATATGGTGGCCTCTGGAAAAATGGAGACAGCATAAAAGGTTCTACAGGCAAACACGGGCCTGATTCTCTGAAAAAGGTATATTCTTCTAACTTGAGGCTAGTGAGATTCACTTTGGTTCCTGGCAAAATTCTAGAGTGCATTATTAAAGGGATGGTTTATTAGCATTTGGAAAGGGAAGCAACACGAATGCTAAGATCTAATTCATCAAGAACAGGCATAACCTAATTTCATTTTTTATTTTTTTACCATTACTAGATTTGTAATATGGGGAGATGTCATAGGCATGATAAACTTATATGTCTGTAAGGTATTTAATAAAGCCTCTCCTGAAGTACATTATATAGACAGTAGAGATGGACCCATAGTGGGTATTAGTAAAGTTGGGTGATTTTGTAATTGGTTAAATGACTAGACCAAAGCATGATGACTAATGGCCTCATGTAAACCTAGAAATATATCTTAAGAGGAGTGGCTTGGGGGATGTTACTTATTGTCAATTTATGGGTGACATAAATTTGAGAATATTTAACATGTTATATGATAGAATCAGGTTCTACAAAGATCTCAGCAAAGTAGAGTTTTACGCCAACTAAGATAAAATTAATAGGGATAAATGAAAAGGTTTACCCTTATGTTCAAAAAATCAATTGCACAAATACAAGTTGTGGGAGGCCTGGTTTAGTAATAATTCATGTGAAAGAACCCAGGGCTTTTTTTTTCTTTTTGGAGGGAGGGCAGGGCAACTAGAATTAAGTGACTTGCCCAAGGTCACATGGCTAGTAAGTGTGTCAAGTGTCTGAGGCTGGATTTGAACTCAGGTCCTCCTGATTCCAGGGCCAGTGCTCTATTCCCTGTGTCACCTAGCCGCCCCAAACCCAGGGCTTTTAATGAGCTATAAGATCAATGGTATGACATGGAAACCATGGAATTTAAGGCAATATTTACTCAATTAATGGAATCATAGAGCAACTGGGTGGTACCATAGATAGAATGCTGGGCCTGAAGTCAGGAAGACTCATCTTTCTGAGTTCAGATCTGGCCTCAGATACTTAGTAGCTGTGTGACCCAGGGGATGTCACTTAACCTTCTTTGCCTCATCTAACAAATGAATTGGAGAAGAAAATGGCAAACCACTCTAGATCTTTGCCAAGAAAACCCCAAATGGGCTCATGATGAGTCAGACATGACTGAAATGACTCAACAACAAAAACAGAATCATAATCTTCAGAATAAGCATCTTGCTATATTCTGTCTTAGTCAGGACAATCTGGAGAATCTAGTCTAGCCCCATGTTTCAATGATGACATTGACAAAGCTGAAGGAATCAGAAGAGTGTGATCAAGATGGTAGGACTGGAGTCCTTGCCACGAGGACTGGTTGAAATAAGTGGGGAGGCTTAGTCTGGAGAAGAAAAAAAGTCCATGAGGAAGATATAATGGCTGCCTTCAAGTATCCTAGAAATTGTTATGTTGAAGAGATCAGATCTAGGAGCAATGGCACCAGATTTTGCTTTCACTTATCATTGAAATCTAAGGCAGCTGGATGGTGCATTGGACCCGGAGTTAGGAAGATGTGAGTTCAAATATAGCCTCAGACACTTTTTAGCTGTGTGACCCTGGGAGAGTTGCTTAATCTTTATCTGCCTTTGGTTTTCTCTATTGTAAAATGGAGATCATAATAGCATCTACTTTCCAGGGTTGCTGTGAGGATCAAATGAGACAATATCAAATGATTTTGATATCCAAATCAATCAATATCAAAATCAAAGCATTTAGTACGGTTCCTGGAACCTGGAACATTGTTTTATTCAGATATGTATATATTAGTTGTATCTGACTCTTTCTGGCCCCATTTGGGGTTTTCTTGGCAAAGATACTGGAGTGGTTTGCCATTTCCTTCTCCAGCTCATTTTATAGATGAGGAACTGAGATAAACAGGGTTAAGTGACTTGCCCAGGGTCACAACAGTTAGCACCTGTCTGAGGCCATATTTGAATTCATGAAGATGAGTCTTCAAGCCCAGTGCTCTATTCACTGTACCACTTAATGAATGCTCATTCTCCGCCCCCCCCCCAACAATGGGTAGTCATTGGGTATAGTAAGGTCACTATAATCAAGTAGAGGCGGAATAACCATGGAATGGGGGTATTGTAGAGGGGATTCCTGCATGAAGGAGATGATTGAACCAAATCCCCTCTTAGGCTTACAGTTGAGATTATTGTTGTTTAGTTTTTTCAGTCATGTCCATTTCTCCATGACCCCATTTGGGGCTTTCTTGGCAAAGATGCTTCAGTGGTTTGCCATTTCCTTCTCCAGCTCATTTTAGTGATGAGGAAACTGAGGCAAACAGGGTTAAGTGACTTGCCCAGGGTCACACAACTAGTTAATGCCAAGGCTGGATTAGAATTCAGGTCTTTCTGGCTGCCACTCTATTCACTACATCACTCAAATCCCCAAATGAGTTTTTAGGGTTCTATTAAAATGAGGTATGAAAAACTTGGATCATACATATTCTGCAATAAAGCATATCAGCTCAAAACCATGTGCTCCAGGCCAGCCTCAGCTCTTGATTAAATAGGAATTTCAAAGCTAAGAGGCAAAATCTAAAGTTCAATTCCTTCTGGAGCTCTGAAGTATAATGGAGGGCTCCCCACTGTAATTCGCTTTCCTAATAGGGAGGCTTCAATGCTAGCCTAAAGGACCTGAAACCAGATTCATTCAGCCTGTGTAAGTTTCTCCATTCAAACTTTCCTCTGTTAACCTGTTTTGTAGGCAGGCAAAGTCTTGCAGTTTAGACTATACTTCCTGGGACCAGTGTCACCTAAAAAACAGGAGGCTTGGTTTCTGACAACCTCAACAGGAATATAGGCCATGGTGGGTAGAGGTCTTCCACTCATGGCACGACCTCCCCAGAAAAGCCAGGCGATCTGTGACCAGTGCTTACCATAGTGCCCAGTTACACATCCATCCAGTAAATCCGTAATAAACGCTTGTTAACTGATTGCCCTTTATGCATTTTTTTTTAAAGCAATCGGGGTTAAGTAACTTGCTCAAGGTTACATGGCTAGTTATTTCTGGGTGTGGTGCTGAGTATCTGAGCCCGGATTTGATCCACGTCATCCCAACACTGGAGCCGGTGCTCTTACTCGCTGTGCTACCTGGCCGCCCCAACTTTACGCATTTTCTAGTACCCACACTGACATTTTAAAAAGCCTGATGCTTGGTAATTGTCAGAACCTAAATAACTTTCCTTGGGTACCTGCTGCGATACCCTGGAACAATGGGTAGATGAGAACAATTTGTTCCAATGGCCTTGGCTGCTGAAGCAGGCACTGTGGAGCCCTTAGAGCTGGTCACACACACATCAAAGACACTAAAGGTACCCATTGCATCCTGGGTCATCACCAGTCATCTTGACTTTTGTCCTGCCACTGAACTTCAGTGACCCTGGAAGAGAGACTGAGGCTGATGACTTTGTGTAACTGCCTCACTTAAATCCAATTCACAATGAGTTCCACCAATGGAGGATGTGAGCATCAAAGGACAGGAACATGGTAGAAGAGACTTGTCTTGTTGAGGCAGAGCTCTACGTGCTTTTGTGAGAGGTGACCTGTTCTAGGAGGGACATAAGAATTCATCTTGTCCTCTCTTTTCTTGAGGGGAATTGATCTTCTTCTCCCTCCCCTTCCCTTCCCTCCCCATTTCCTGCTTCCATTTTGTCTGAGAGTAATCTTCAAAATGGTCAGCTAGATGGTGCAGTGGAGAGAGTACCAGGCCTGGAGTCAGGAAGACTTATCTTCTTGAGTTCAAATCTGCCCTCAGGCGCTTACTAGCTGTGTGACCCTGGACAAGTAACTTAACACCTCTGTTTGCTTCAGTTTCTTCAGCTGTAAAATTATCTGGAGAAGGAAATGGCAGACTACTATAATATCTTTGCCAAAAAAATCCCAAACGGGGTCATGAAGAATCAGACATAACTGAAAAACAACTGAACAACAAAATATATACTAAAATATATATATAATATACATAAATACTACATGTTGCATATATATGTATATACACTCAATATACTACATGTAGCATATATTTGTATATATACTATATGTATGTATATACTATGTATGTGTATATACTCGGTAAAATGTGTAATATATAGAATATATGCATATTTAGTATTTATATAAATAGTATACATGCATGGAGGGGTGTGTGGGGTATTCAAGGAGGAGCAGAACCTCTGGCGTGAGGGTTACTCATCCACTTTTGGTGTCCCTCTGCCACTCAACTCTTCCCTGTGGCTCCAGGAGCTCTAGTGTGCACAGTGGCCACACCCCAGTAAAAGTGTCTCAGTAGACTGGCTAAAGCAGGTTGAAGGTAACTGACAAACCTCAAACCCATGTGTGAGTTAGGGGACTGTCTACTCCAAGCATGTGAAGACGTCCCTGAGGAATGAGTCGGTGAGAACAATCTGTTCTGATGGGCATGAAGGTGGCTGAAGCAGGTGCTGTGGAATCCTTGGGATTTGGTCAAGCATCTGTGACTATTAAAAAGGTTTGAGAGACATAGTTTCTGGGTCATTTAATCATTTTGTTAATAAGAACAACAGATTATTAATAAAAGGATGGTCATTTGATTGTCTCTCTTAGACCAAAAACAGTCATGGTGGTGGGGTTCACAGTTCATATGCCCTTCAGAAGAGCAGGTGGTCAATGAAGGACTGAGAGTGACCGTTGGACAGAGAAACTATCTCAGACCACCTGCAGTATGTGTATGTCTCTATCTCTCTCTCTACCTCTATCTCTATCTTTATCTCTATCTCTATCTCTATCTCTGTCTCTGTCTGTCTCTATAACTATATCCACTCAGCTGGCAGTCATGCTGCCTTTGGTTAAGTACTTGATGGGACCAATGCTATATAGGGACTGCCTTATAAGCCTAGTCTTCCATAAAGTTCCCTGGAGATACTGGGAAAATAAGTGTGCCTTTGTTCTTGCTATATCTTTGAAATAAATATCTTCTTAAAAAATTATTTGACATTGTTATTAAATGGAACTAGGGTGCTAGTCATAGGCCCCCTAACAGATGGTGGGGACTTGATGCAATGGCAGAGAGGAGAGACACTCCACAAACCTCTTAGGGTACCCTAGAACCCAGAAGGAAGATGTAGCTGGCCTGTCTCTGGGAGAGGGAGCCAGAGCAAACATACTACATTATCATTTCTGTGCTCAAGGGGCTCCCACTCTATTGGGTAGAACAAGAATTTGGGCCCAAGTGTCCTACTTATAAATCCAGTTCCCTTTTTATTAAATTGGGTGCCTGCATAGAGCAGTCAAGGAAATGTTTTGAAAGTTCTAGCAAAAAACCAGGAGTAAGTCAGTTTGATCTGATCACCCCAGTGTCCTCTGGCTAAATGGAGTCCTAAAATACCATGAAAGCCTCTTATACTCTTTCTGGGCTTGTCACTAACCTGTGGACAGCAAGGGAGAGAAGGACAAGGTTACAGGGGCTGCAGGGTTGTTAGCTCCTTTTTTCTCACTGAAGAAAAAAAGCTCCCCAGCTTTAAATGACATGGAGTCAGAGCTAACACTGGAAAAAAATGCTTCTGTTAAGTCAGTTTCTAATTTAATTGGGCAAGTGACCTCGGAGGGCAGCTTAAGACTTTCCTATTTTCCCTGTGGGGAACGTATCACCCTGGAGACACCATATGCTATGCTAAAGGCACTATGATGACCCTGGAGTTGTAGGACACATTGCTTTCCAAATTGGAGTCTAACCAGCAGTGCTTCCCTTACTGGCTGTTTATTGAGAGTGTTGCTTATTAAGTGCTGGTCTTCCACACAGCATCATAAGAAGGGGAGCGTGGTCCCCAAGGGAGAGGAAGTGGGGTGGAGAGGGGGGAAAATTAATCTTGCATCTATCTCCACCTGGATGTTGACACAGGAGAGGTCTGGTTCAAAATGAACATTGGGGGCAGCCTCAGTAGAGAAAAAGGCATCACACAACATGTCACCTCTCTCCTCTAGGAGAGCTGTAACCAGAGTGGGGCTACCAGGCACTGAAACCACCAGACTGTTGTGCAGTTATGTCTGGATCTCCATGACCCCAATGGAGTTTTCTTAGCAAAGATACTGGGATGGTTTCCCAGTTCCTTCTCCAGCTCATTTTACAGATGAGGAAACTGAGGCAAAGAGGGTTAAATGATTTATCCAGGGTCACACAGCTAATAAGTGTCTGAAGTCAGACTTGAACACAGAAAGATGAGTATTCTTGACTCCAGACCCTGTACTCTATCCACTATGGCGCCACCTAGCTGCCCATTTTAGTGATACTCATCTATCTCTAAACTACCATAGTAACTCACCTCCACTCATACATGTGACCGAATTTGTCTTTATTATTTTTCGTATTATTCTCAAATCATAAATTACAAGTTGATGGGTCACAGTGGTCACCTCCAGGCATGTTTTATGCTTCTTTCTCTGGGCAAAGCTCTTAGTCATAGCTCTGACTCTAAGGAGTATTGAAGAAAAAGAGAGGTGGTGTGTGAAGATGACCCCTCACAGTGGCCTGGCCTGGTCTCAGGGTCAATCTTGATTCCTGATACATACTTCTCTCCTCCAGGCACTGAATAGTTATTTGTCAGGACCAGTGAGGAATTCTCACTTGGTTGTGGCTAATGGTTTGAAAGTGAGAGGGAACATATTTATGAAATTGGGAGATGGCATTAAACTGGAGAGGAGAGCTAACGTGGGATGACAGAGTCAGGACTTCCAAGGATCTTGACATGCTAGAACTATGGACTCGTGACTTGCACGGGCTCACACAGCTAATAAGTATCTGAGGCCACATTTGAACTCAGGTCTTCCTGACTCCAGGCCAGGCACTTTATCCATTGTTCCACCTAACTGTCTTTGTGTTATTCTTTCTATATTTATTCTGTGCATATTTATATATGTATAACCCAGGACTCAAGCCCCTTAGACTTGGAGTAATTGGTCTCCCCCAATGAGGAGACTTATGCAAATGAACTTAGCACCCAGGTTCCATTCTGTAATTGTTGTTTTCCTCATTAGAATATCAGTTTCTTGGGAGTAGGGACTTATTTCATTGTATTTGTACTCCCAGTGTCTAGCATAGTATGTGGAACATAACAGGTGCCTAATAAATGCTTGGTCTCTCCTATCCCCGCCCCTCTAGTTGTCTTCTTCTTCTTCCTCTTCTTCTTTCTTCTCCTCTTCCAATTTCTTCTTCTTCTTCTTCTTCTTCTTCTTCTTCTTCTTCTTCTTCTTCTTCTTCTTCTTCTTCTTCTTCTTCTTCTTCTTCTTCTTCTTCTCCTCCTCCTCCTCCTCCTCTTCCTTCTCCTCCTCTTCTTCCTCTTCCCCCTCCTCCTCCTTCTTCTCCTCCTCCTCCTCTTCCTCCTCCTCTTCCTCTCCCTATGATGATTTTAAGACCCCCAATGCTCACCATTTGAGCTGCCTTCCTTGGGATATCTGGTTTCCCTGTGTCTATATCCCTACCCTGACTCATACCATGTGTCCATCTTGATACGTTGCCTTGTTTTCCCCTATAAGACCTCCTTAGGACTGATGCTCTAGTTTCTGTCATCAGATCCCCATTGCTTTCTGCCATACCCTGTACTTGACCACCTTGCTTGCTTGGACCTCTGCCTACTGTTTGGTGCCAGAACTCCCTGATACCATGCTTTGTCTGCCTGCCAAGACACCCATTGCTGCCCACCATTGTACCACTTGCATTCTGACCTATGTGGAATTCCACCTGTTGTCTGTTATAGAATGCAAACATTCCATTTACCTGTCCATACAGGTTATTGCCCACACCTAGCTTCTTTAGGCAAACATTTACTGAATATCTGTTGTGACAAGGCACTGGCCTAAATGTTGTAGGGGTTACAAAGATCCTCTCAGATGACCTGAGCCTGGTTCAGGAACCTGCCAAGCCTAATTATTCCTAGTCTGGTCTGTCAGCTTAGAGATAGGTCTCTGAGTGCTCAGGAACATTTTGGCAGGTCCATGTGGTTCTCTTGGACCACTCCCACTCCTCCCTGTGGTCCTTAGATTTTTATCTTTGACAAGAACCACCAATATGATCATAAATTTAGAGCTGGAAGGCACCGCAAAACTTAGTCAGGCCAACCTCATTTTAACCTCCAGATGAGGAAAGTGAATCCCAGAAGTGCTTGTCCTTATGCTGGTCCTAAGTTAGCAGTGCTGAGATTCAAACCCAGGTCCTCTGATTCCCAGTTCACTGTGTCATATCTATACTTTAAAGTTCAGTAAAGAAGCTGCTAAATTGTACTTTGGTGGCTTAAAAAAACCCCCCAACTTTAAAAATTGTCTAATGCCACTTTGGGCATCTGCCTTTGATTTGGGAAGCTGGTAGTGCTCTCAGCCCACCCTGGGCCTTCAGGGCATTTCCACCCAATACCACTCCTTGCTTACCCAGCTTTGCTTTGGTGGTTGAGATTTCTTGACACAATCTGGCCTTCTTGTATAGACTGGACTGCCCCTCAATGGCTGCTCCCGTCATTGCATATGCCTGGTCAGAGTCTTACAACACCAACCCCCCTGCAATCACCCTGAGAATTTTCTGGGGCTGGAGGCTGGATAGAGGAGACCTAAGTGCCTGCTGCATTTTTAGACAGAAAGGACTTCCAGAGTCCATAGCCGAGCAGCTAATACCTCTTGGCAAGAAGGTCTTTATAGATGCCTTACGGAACCAGCCAAGCACTAATACAACTTCCTTACTCCAGGGAAGAACTGTAATTGTTTGGTGCACCCCAACAGGCTCACAGAGGAGGCCATGCTAGAATCATTCATCCTGGGGAAATCTTCCAGGCCAGAAGAAGCATGCATTGGAACTCATGAGAATTTATGTCAATCAGTGCTCCAGTCTAAAGCATTTGACCTCTCACAAGTGAAGCTATGATTTAGCCTGATTGCCACCAGGGGGCAGCAGTATGTCTCCTCTATGTGGTGCTTGTACGTAGTTCAAAACTCTTTATGCAGATCATTAAGCTTGTAGTAAGATGTGCCAGGTGCTAGGTCCAGAAGATACAAAGATAAAAACAAAATAGTCCCTGCCCTCAAGGAGTTTGCATTTGTGTTTATGTGTTTAAGCAAGGTGTGCACAGACAAGCTATTATTGAATGCACACCAAGCAATTGGAGGGCAATTTCATGGTGGGGATGGGTGGGTGGGGAGAAGAATAAATGATAAATTGGAGGGGGAGAGTGACCATAGGGAGATGACAACAGAGAAGCTGTTGTAATAATGCATGTAAGAAATAATGAAACTCTGAAGCAGGGTGATGATGATACAAGTGGAGAGAAGAGGATAGGTGGGAGAGATAGAAACATCATGGTTGGCATCTAACTGGATAAGAATAATGAGATAGAATGAACAGTTGAAAATGACTTTGAAGTTGTCAACCTGGGTGGGTAGGGAACATGGTGCTGTCCTTAATAGAAATAGGTCATTTAGGAAGAGGTAGAGATTTGAGGGGAAAGATAATGAGTTTCATTTTGGACATTTTGCCTTGCCAAAAACTGCCCAAGGCTGGGGTCTCTGCTTATGGTGACGCTCTTCTGCCTTTGACCAACCTTAAGCCATGGCATACTTCTATCATGCAGCCCCAATGAACCAATTCCTTGAGTCTGGCCCTTCCTAGAGTCTGCCCCATGAGATGTCTATGGGCTAATCAGGTGGTGGTATCCCATGAGCAGTTGGTGTTACAGGGCTCTGGGCTAGTCACAGGGAGATGCAGAGGCAAAAATCAGAAAAAGAATCCTTGCTCTCAAGTGGCTTACATTTTACTGGAAGGTACAACATATAGATACAATTTGAGGAGGGAGAAAGTACTAACGATGAAGGGAATCAGGAGAAATCTTGTTAAATTGTGAGAACCTGGGTTTAGAACTGGAAGGGACCTTGAAGACCATTTAGTCCAGCTCCCTAATTAGACAGACTGGGGAGCTGAGGCACAAGGAAGTGAAGTGATTTATCCAAGGTTATACAGAGAGTGTCAGAAGCAGGTTTGACTCTAGTAACTCTAGAGCCAGTGTTAGTTGACATTTCTAATGAAAATGAGTTAAAATCTGGCTCTAGACACTATCTGTGTGACCCTGGACAAGTCACTTAATCCTGTTTGCCTCACTTTCCTCATCTGTAAAATGAACTGGAGAAGGAAATCATTCTAGTATCTTTGCCAAGAAATGGGATCATGAAGAGTCAGACACAACTGAAACAACTCAACAACAACTAAACCAATTTTACTTTCTAGATCTATGAACTCACCAAATGTGGACTGCTGCCTCTTACCTTCTCCCCAGCTCTTCTAACAATTTGCCTTTCCATAATCTCTCCTAATGCCTTTGGATGTGATCCTTCCATTCATTCATTTGATTGACAACATTTACAAAATGCCTATTGTCAGCCTCAGTTTCCTCATCTGTAAAATGGGGATACTCACAGCCTTTCGCATGGTTGTTGTGAGGGTCAAATGCATAGTGCTTTGAAAACCTTAAAGTGCTATATAGATACTAGCTATTATTGTGTGTAAGCCTCTGCCCTTCCAGACTGCCTGATTCCTTCATCAGTGAAGATCACGCCGTGCCGCCCCCCCCCCCCCATGCCTTCTCATTCTGTGCGGTCTTCTAGAGATTTTACAAGGTTGACCTGTCCAACATCATGGAGGTCTTTCTTGCTCCCTTTAATTCATGCCAATGCAGAATTCAGGCTGGGCACTAGGTGGCATGGTGGATAAAATGCTGGACGGATTGATTTCTAATCCTTTGTTAGAAACTTACTAGCTGGGCTGACTTTGGGTAGGTCATTTAGGCTCTTTCAGTCTCATGTTCTCCATCTGTAAAATGGGAATAATTACAGCACTTGCTTCACAGACTTATTGTGAGGGTCAAATGAATGAACAATGTGAAGCCTTGAGCAAACCTTACAGCACTCTGCAGATGCTATTTGTGATAATTATTTATTAGTATCCATCCATCATCTGTGACTGTCCCACCATCTTTGCTCATGGCATATGTCCTCAAGGATGGCTTTCACGTCCAGTCTTCATGTTTTCCTGAGGTGATTGGTCCATGACTCACTGCCTTGTATCATCACCAAGAGAATGCTGGTGTTAAAGATGTGGGCTTTTGTAGCCATGAGCAATTTGGGATGTTTGAAAGTACTGTTGAATTTTCCCATAGTGGGCCAGCCCCCTCTCTCCTCCTCCTACTCAGCTCTCCTGATTAAGAGAGCCGAACAGCTGTGTGGAGGCCCTATTGTAAAAGAGAGAGCTGGAGAGCAGGCTTAAAGGCAAATTGATGCCAAGCAGTGACATATCTCTGATCCCCAGCTCTGGTTTGCCCCATGTTTTGTCTGATCTGGTTTTGGTCTTTCTCCTTTCCTCTGATCTGACTGCTGTCCTCCCATGAAGGGCTTCTGACTCTCAACCCCTGTCGTCTGTTCCATGTTTGCTTCTAGTTTCCTTACTGCCTTGCCAAAAACTGCCCAAGGCTGGGGTCTCTGCTTATGATGACCCTCTTCTGCCTTTGGCCAACCTTAAGCCACGGCATACTTCCATCATGCAGCCCCAATGAACCAATTCCTTGAGTCTGGCCCTTCCTTGAGACTCTGACGATTCTAATTCTAACCTTATACACATACCTTTAGCAGAATTTTCCATTTTGTGATTCACCCTCCTTAGAGTCAAAGCATTCCTAACATAAAGATACAGCTTGGGGCTTCAGGCCAGCTTGGAATCAAAGTACCTCTGGCCTGTTGCCTTCATCTTTGTCTTCTTTAGCAAGAGAGTCTTTTATGCTGGGATGACGTCTGGCTAAACTCTTCACTTGCCAAAGCAGGGATTGATCCCCCTAACTGATAATGACTTTCTTGCTCAGCTAGCTATTTCTCAGTTCTCCACTGGGAAGAGAGGAATGGGCATTGGAAATGTGGAGAACCTTGATAATGAGGCAAATAGTCCCAGATTCCACAATTGTGAGTGCAGTTTTTGTGGCTGCTGTGAAAAGCCAGGGCTTGATGGGTCAGACAGACAGCTTGCTGTGTCTCCCAAGGCCCAAATATTATGCACTGATGACCCTGACATGGTGACCCTAAGAACTGAAAGATGCTTGATTAATTCTAGTTGTCAAAGGACTTGAGTGGCAACTCAGTTGGGTCTCCAATCTGAGGAAGGCCAGATTCCAGAAGCAAACCTACCTTTAAGGGATAGAAAATAAATAGGGAATAGGACAATAGGAAACCAGAAACTAAAGAAGGTGAAGGCTCCAGTCTCTACAGAATTTCCATTTCTAAAGCCCTTCCTAGATAGATAACTGGGAGGGACCTTAGAGGCCTTTTCTTCATGAAATCACAGACTTTATAATTGTAATTAATGGAATTAATTAAGATTATTGTCTACAAAGATTCTTGTTCTCTTTCCCAGTTTACAAAGCACTTTTCTCACAACCAACATGTGAGAGAGCTGTGTGGGTATCTCCATTTCCTTTTATAGATGGATGGTGCCAAGTGAGGGGAAAAACAAACCAACAACCAGATTGAAGGTGATAGAGAAGGGAAACATGTCTTTGTTCTCCACGAGACTGGATGGTCAAGGGAGGGAGGTGGAACCCAAAGCCTCAAGATACACGGGCAAAGGCAGGCTGAAAGCCAAAAAGCTCCAGTCTCCTGGAGAGTTGGAATTGGGAAGCTGTGGTTTCTTTTTCCAAACCTTAGCTAGATTCAGCTCTGTATTGTTTCTATGCCACTCACAGTTCTTCTGGGGAGGCCTGATTTTCCCTCTATAGATGGAAACATTTCTGAGTGACATGGGGCTCTTCTCCTTACACAGAAACCCTTAAGACACAAATGTGGGAGATGGGAACCATTCTTGTCCATGGTATATTGCTAACATGAGATTAAAATAGAAAAGTGCTCATACAGCTGGCTGAGGGTCAAGCCCTGAATGGTGCTAATAATATTCATGGCCAAGCCACTTAGCCTCTCTGAGTCTTAGTTTCACCATCTGTAAAATGGGGAAAATTAGACTTATGCTACCTAACTCAGAGGATTCTTGTGAAGAAGTGCTTTGCAATTGTCAAATAAATCATCCCAATTTTTTTGAGTTCCTCACTTTCCTTCCTTCCTTCCTTCCTTCCTTCCTTCCTTCCTTTCTCTCTCTCTTTCTCTCTTTCTTTCTTCCTTCCTTAACAGAATCAAATGATGATGAGGCCAACTGACTATGCTTTAAAGGTATGGAGACATAAGTGTATTTTGGGTATCTGAGGTTCAGGGCCTAAGCTGGTTCTTCTTAATGCTTCTTGGGCCCTGTTGAGACAAATGCCAGCACAGAAATGTGAGGGTAGCAAGACAGAGCTATGTCCCAATACATCAACAATCTGGAGAGGGTGCTCAGTCCTTATGGCAGGCCTCTTGTTCATCCTGTCCTCTCAACTCAAAGTCTTTTGCAAATCCCTTGCTCCACAGCACCGCCCCCCATAGTCCCTGCTTTTGGGGCTTGCCTTCCCCACTGCCATGCCCTCTCAATAGTTGGGGATCTTAGTTCAGAGATTATTGGATATACTAAAAGTTGAGTCTGGCTCACTGGAGGATGAGCTGCTCCTTTTCTTCATGCAACCACCTGAAAGCAGGGAAAACTGTTCTCTGTCCCATCCTTCTTTACTCCTCAAATGGTGGCCATGTTAATAGAGAGAGGAGATCAAGTAGGGGAAATACTGTAGAGACAGAAATGGCAAGCTTTGGCAACTGATCAAATGAAGATAGTTTATAGATGTGGGAGGCTAGAAGGCTGGTGATGCCTTTGAGAGAAATGTGGACATTGAGAAGAGGGCTAGATTTGGGAGGAAAACTAATGAACTCTGTTTAGTACATGCTGAGTTTGAGATCCAGAATATAAATCTTCCTGGGAGATGGAGCACATTGGCACTGAGGGGGCTGGAATCTTTCCTGAAAGCAGAGTTTGATGAAAGAGGTGGGAAGGAATAAGAATGATGGTCCTGGCCACTTACAGTGGAGTTGGGATTGAGAGGTGAAATAGGAAGCATGGAAGCAAACCTGGAGGTTGTCACCCTGTCTCAGGGATTGCCCCCAGTGGTGCTGATAGCACAGGCCGCTAACATACAACTGCTGTGCCTGTTTTCTGACTCAGATGCACAGGTAGCATTTCCTGGCTGTCCCCTTTTCTAGGCTCCTTCACAAAGAAGTCCTCCATTCTGATAAGGCTGAAGCATCAGATGTATCTGCCTAGCTATAAAAAGTGCCAAACATAGAAAATATTTGGTGGCTATCTCCCACCAGACCTGGAGGAGAATGATGTTTGTGGCCAACAAATGAGCAAACCCTTTCTTGCCCCACCCCTTCCACTCACCAATTTCTTCTGGGTCAAAGGATCACAGAGTATCAGAAGTGGGAAGGGACATTGGAGGTCTAGTCCAGACCCCTTACTTTACACATGAGGGAGCTGAGGTTCAGAATTGTGATTTGCTCAAGTATCACCCATACAGTAAGTAATTGGCCTGGGATCTGAACCATTGACTCCTAGCCCAACACTCTAATGAAACAAAGAACAAACTTAATACATCTTTCATATGATAGCCCTTTAAATAGTTGAAAATACTGGATATATCCCCTTAAATTTCTGTTCTTTGTGATTCATGTTCCTCTAATTCATCATTGTGTGGCATGGTCTGCACTCCCTCCACCGAATTGGTTCTCTCCTCTGGACACATTCCATTGTTAATCTCTAGCATTTTAAGTTTCTTGAGAGAAGTGATGATCTTTTGTATCATTTGTATCTTTTGTGTAATTTATATTTTTGTATCTTTGTATTTTCTGTATCATTTGTATCTTTGTGTCTTTTGTCTCATTTGTATCTTTTGTATCTTTGCATCCCCCACAAGATCTAGCACAATGCTGTGTGCATTGCAGGCACTAAGTAATAAATACAGGACTCTTTCCTTCCCACTATCAGTTTCTTTTCTCATTTTTGCTCCCCTCCCCCATTCCTCCATTCTAGTCCTTATCCCAGACTAGACACATCTGAACCACTACCAATGTCAGCACAATGCATGGATCTCAGAGGCTTAGAAAGTGTGCTGAAGTCCTCTAAGTTCCTCAGACTTTTCAAAGCTTTGTTGTGAAAACCCTCAAATGCCAATAGAGAAGGGAACATAATTACAGGGCATGTAAAAAGTTGTTTGGAAAAGAAAGACAAAGGAAAAGAATGCCTGGTGGAAGCACAGGCTTAGAGATCAGTAAAAATGATGCCCCAGGGCAGCAAGGTGGTGCAGTAGATAGAGCACTGGGTTTGGAATCAGGAAGACATATTCCTGAGTTCAAATTCAGCCTCAGACATTTACTACTGTGTGACCCTGGGCAAGTCACTTTACTCTGTTTGCCTCAGTTTCCTTATCTGTAAAATGAGCTGGAGAAGGAAATGGCAAACTATTCCAATTTCTTTTCCAAGAAAACCCCAAGAAGAGTTGGATATGACTGAAACAATTCAACAACAAAAATGGTGTGTGTGTGTGTGTGTGTGTGTGTGTGTGTGTGTGTGTGTGTGCAAGAAGACATCTTTTGTGTATTCTGGATGGTGAGCTCCAACCGGGGAATAGAACAGTGGTGGTGGTGGTGGTGGTGTTACAGCTCTCTCTCGAGCCATTATCACTTAGATGACAATTATCCATTCCCTTCTCTCTTTTTGTTCAGGAGAAGAGAATGCCGCTCTGTGCGTGGGCTGCTGTATCCAAATCTTCCCATCTTCCTATCTATTCAAACATTCATCTTTGGCACGGAGCATGATAACAGTTCTTCAAACCCTGGAATTTTAATTAGATGGGAAAAATGTATATATCAGCCATCTCCATTGCAACAGAGAAATCTTGAGGCTCATCATTTGCCTCAATGTCATCTGTGTCAGAGTTTTGAAAGGGCTGCAATATATCACCCTGCTAGACAAAAGATGGAGGAGAAAGGGAGAAGGTGCTGCTATTCATGGGCATGCATGTTTGGGGATATTAATAAATACACAGTCATTCTTCTCTAGAGAAGCCTTCATCTTCCACGCAGACTGTGTCCCTCTTTCTTGATGTTTGTCCCAGTTATGCATTTACCTCCCTTGACATTGGAATATTTTGTATGGGATATTAGCTCATCTCTTGGCATTGAAATGCAGTCATTACTTTGGGGAAGATGGAGCTGATGACCTTAGACTATCTCCTTCTTGGCGGCAACCCAGCAAGTCCACAGAGGAAAGGAAATGATCAATGCTTAATTTCTGATATTAGGTAGATAGTGGCAGTTGCTAGGTCTGTTCCCCTTTAACAGACTGATCATGATTCTTGAGTGGCATAGCTCAGGTCCCTGGGGGGATGCTGGATGCTAGGTTTGAAGACCTCTGTTTTCATTCTGGCTTTGCCATTGACTTATCATGTGACCTTGGGCAAGTTGCTGAATGTTTCTGAGTCAAAGTTTGCTCATCTATATAATGGGCGAGTTGCTGAATGTTTCTGAGTCAAAGTTTGCTCATCTATATAATGGGGATCTCTAAATTCCTGCCCAGCAACCTCATAGGTGTGTGTGTGTGTGTGTGTGTGTGTGTGTGTGTGTGTTTTACCTGTCCTTTCTAGGGTTATTGCAAAAAATATAGTGAGATAATGGATGTGAGAACCCTTTGTAAACTGAAAAGCCCTATAGAAAGATAAGGGGTTTGGGTTCCTCTTACCATTAGGGTGGGCAGATACAAAAGGTCTGATGGAAGATTCTGCACATTCTTAGCCCCAAAGACAGTATCCTCCCAGTGGAGGGCCCCAGCAGCCTGGTTATTGGGGAGGGGTCCTGGGAAATACCACTGTTACCCTTATTCTTTCATTACACTGTATCCCATTATCCAGTACACCATGTAGGGAAAACCATGCCATAGATATGAAGCTTCCTTATCCTTTATGAATGGTAAAGAAACATAGGTAAAGGTAATACAAGAGTTGGAAGAGGTTAATATCAGTCTCCAGGCTACCACAGTCCGAAAATTGAACAGTTTCAGAATTTCATTCAATAAATATATTAAGCATCTCTTTTGTGTGAAGCAATGTGTTCGATACCAGGGATTCAAAGATGAAAGATGACAGTTCCTGCCTTCAAAGAGCTTACAGATTATTAGTAGGAATGTGGTGTCATCTGGACCAAACTGTCCTCTAACCTATGAATCACCAGAGCCTAACAAAGCAGGCTACAGACATGAGAGTCAGGAATCAAACAGAAGTTTAATTTCAAAGTGAGGGAAAAGGCTTGCAAGCAAGGACACATGTGTCCTCACAAGGACACAGGGACCCCTCCCCCCCAGTGGAGGGACCTGAGACAGTGGTGGTGGTGGGGAGATCTCAATACTTATACCAATGGCTCCTCAGTGAGCTGTAGCCCTGACAATGAGGGGTAATAGCTCCATGGAGATAAGTTTGATTCATAGCAGGGCTTCATAACAAGAATATAGGTACTTGTCTGGTGCTTGTCTGAACTTAGAGAACACCTGGTGCTGGTCAAAGCAATATAATAATTACATAATTTTGATAGAGGGTGAAATCATCCAGAGCATGAGTACAAAGGATTGTGGTTATGCCAAGTTCAGGGCACAGCTTGCTTGCTGGGCATTAGCTCTGAATAAGGTTTCTCTTAATATCTTGACATTGGCATATACACAAATTAATGTGATACAAAGCAGATGCAATAGGAACAAAGATTCAGAGTGCTGTGAGAAATTGGAGGTGGGAGAACACTTTTGGCTAGCAGCATTAGGGAAAGTTTCATCTGGCAAGTAGATTTTGAGTTGGACCTTGAAGGAATAGAAGTATATTAATTGGTGGAGAGATGAGTAGGGACTGTGTTCCAAGCATGGGGAAGGGTTTTTGTCAATGATAGGAGCAAGAAAATGGAAGGAAAAGAGGTAAGGGAATAAGAATTTTTAAAGTGCCTACTATGTTCCAGGCACTGTGCTAAATGCTTGATCCTCACAATAGCCTTGTGAGGTAAAAACATTAGAGTCTTAGAAGCTATTGTGACCCCCCCTCCATTTTACAGTTAAAGAAATCGAGACAGATTGAGACTAAGAGATTTACCACAGAGCTAGCAAGTGTCTGAGGTCAAATTTGAACTCATCTTCCCAATTCTAGGCCCAGTGCTCTATCAATCGCCCCATCTAGTGGTGTAGTAGAGTTGGATGATAGAGTAAGAGAAAGGGAGTAAAGTGGAGTAAGGGCAGAAAGGGAGATGATGGCCATATTGTAGAAGTTCTTAAATGACAGAATGAGGAAGCAATAGGGAGCCACTGAAAGTTTCTGACAAGGGCAGTGACACAGTCAGATCTGTGCATTAGGAAGATCAATTTGGCAACTGTACTCAAGATGAATTGGAGTGGGGAGGGATTGGGGGAAGGAAGAGCAGAGGGAAGACAAAAAACTTGGCCAGCAGGTCTGGGTCCTATAATAACATTGACTCATAATTGTGCAACTGGAGTAATGATTTGCTGTGCTTGCACAAATTCTGGTAGAGACAGCCAGGCTGCTCCTGGCCTTTCTTCTCTTCTGTCTTTCACTGCCAGAAGCTAACTAGTGCTAGAAGTTAAGTGATGCCTCAGGAAAAATGTGTGTGTCAAGGTTCTTGGGTAGGGTATGATGAGAATGTGTAGAGGACCATGGAAAAGAATGAGGTTTGCTCCAGTTCAAGAAGGTGGCAGCAGGAAGTGTGGCCCATATAAAGAAACATGCTTCCTTCACCTTGGGCTGGGGAAGAGGGGCCAAGAAAATCACTGACCCTAACCCAGCTAGGAGTAAGGTTTGGCCACTCCCAGTTTGATGGGGAAAAAAGAACAAGAGGGTAAAGAGAAAAATGAGTGTGGAGATAACCAGGATTATGGAGAGAAGAGAGGGATGTCACTGCTACCTGAACAACCTTTTTTGAAATAACCTACCCAAAATGGTGATGTGTAACAGAAAAGATCCAAATCTACCCCATGGCTGACCTTGGAAAGGACTCATTCTAACGGAGCAGTAACAATAACTCTTCCCAGTTAGGCAGCCTGGGAGGCTAAGGTTGAAAGAGCCCTGGGCAGAGGGCAGAGGAGAGCAGAACTATGGACAGCAGCAAAGGAGCCTGAGGTGGGCTCAGTGTCTTTGAGGTGGAGGAATGGTTATTAAGGCAGTGAAAACACTTTCTTCTCCTCTTTCTCCTCCCCTCTTCCTCTTCTATCTTCTCCTTTCTTCTCTCCTCTTTATCCTTCTTTTCCACTCCTTTATCATTCTTTTCTTTCTACTCCCCTCTCTCCTCCCTTTCCTCTCCTCTTCCCTTCCTTTCCCCTCCCCTCCCCTCCCTTTCCCACCCTGATGGAGACATTCAGGACCCTGAACCCAAGAGCTTTCAGAATAACAATGTTTCCAGCCCACTGCTTACAGTCCTCATTTTGGGAAGCAATCCCTGTGGAGATGTAGCTTGGTAACTGCCCCTGTGGGTGCTATAGACATAGGTACTGAAGACTCAGATAAGAAAGTTCTTGCCACCAAAGTCCTTGGCACCATCAAGGAGCTCAGTGTCAGAAGTAATGTCATTTTTACCAGTGGAAATGACATTAGTGAAGAGGTCTTACCATCTGCTTTGCTGTTACACCCTAAGGATCATGGGATCTTTCCATCTGACCTGAAGCTGAAACCTTTCATAGGTGTTGTCTCCCTCCTTAGAATGTGAGATCCTTGAGAAGAAAGGAGGACTATCTTATTTTTTTTGTATCTCTAGAACTTATCATAGAGCTTTGCACATAGAAAACACAAAATATGCTTCATTCATTCATTCATTCATTCATTCACTCAGAGTTTTCCAAGGCATGACAGTGGCAAAAACCTTTGTCAAGCACACCTCTCCTTCTCTTATGTTTTACTTGATGTGAATAACCAGTAGTTGAAGAGTTATCTTTCTTTGCATTCATCAAGGACTCTTGTATGATCTTATCAAATGCATGAAGGTGGGGAGAAAAGGAATAAGCATTCATATAGTGTCTACCATGGACAGGCACTGTACTAAGCACTTTACAAATATTATCTTCTTTGATCCTCATAACAACCCTGTGAGGTAGGTGCTATGATTATCCCCATTTTATAGTTGAAGAAACTGAGGTACACAGAGATGGAGTGACATGTCCAGGGTCACATAGTAAGAATCTGGGGCCATATTTGATTTCAAGTGTTTCTAACTTCACAATGAGTGTCTTATATACTGAACCACTAAGAGAGGCCCCATGTTGGAACAGAGCCTTCAAGGCTGATTGATGCTCTAGTCAAATGCTTTTTAAAAAAACATACAGGGGTGGCTAGGTGGCAGAGTGAATAGAGCACTGGCCCTGGAGTCAGGAGGACCTGAGTTCAAATCTGGCCTCAGACACTTAACACAAAAATTAGCCGTGTGACCTTGGGCAAGTCACTTAACTCCAATTGCCCTACCTCCCCCCCTCCAAAAAAGAAAAGCAAAAAACCCCCCACAAAAACAAAAAAATCCAAAAACATACAAGCAATAAATGGTGAGATCTTACATTTTCTGTACCTTTCAGTAAGTTGTGTAATTGTAAAGATGTGATCTCTTGTAGAAAGTCAATTATAAAAGTCTATTCCCTTCTGATATTTTCTTTAAGGATATCCTTGATATGAAATATATAGACACCATTCTCATAAAGATTTTATAACAATGAGGAAGTGGGCACATGGGCCAGCAGTTGTGGATGTTTTCTTACTTTGGGTGTATTACTTTTTTGGGAGTATTAATATAATATGTGATGTTTTCTATTCTTTCCTTCCTCTCCAAGATACCCTATGGAATAATCTCTCAATGCTTTCAAAATTGTATTGCCTAGAACACAGGTTTCTTTACTGTATTCTTGGTCAGGATCAGCTCTGCTTCCCAATTTTGTCTTCCTTCTAGCTATTTATACTTCTTTATATAGTATACCAGAACCTGAGGTGTTAAGGTCCAAGTGGAGGTTCTGCTTTTTATGTCTGCTGCAAATAAATTGCTATAGGAACACGGAAAAATTTGTTCCATATCATTTTTATTTGTTGTTCCCCTGTTGGGTTCCTCTATTGATGCTCTTGGGATGATACATTTATTTGGGTCTCACCCCAAGTTTTCAGTAAGTTTGTTTTTACTTCTGTAACTTTCTTATTGTTTTAAAAGGTGATGCTACTTGTAATGCACTTTTTACATTCAGGTAGAGGACAGCTATTTATTTTCTCTACTCAAAAGAATACTACAGAAAAAAGACTAACAACTACAGACTGACAGAAAGAAGTAGCAGTAATCACTTGCAATTACTGTTAACACTCTGCTGGGAAGTTGACTTAACACATTCAACAGTAAGCTGTTTGTAGGGCTGATAGATCAGCATTTCACATTTCACCTGAGCTCTTCACTGGCTGAGTAACTCTTTCAAGGTTCATGTTTTCTGCCAAGCCAGGCCAGGCCAGGGATGGTGCTGCTCTTCCCTACATTATTTTCAGTGCCCAAGCTTTCTGTAGTGAATCAGCCACAGTTGAGGGATTTGGGTTCTCCAGATCTTTCAAAATCACAATTCTATTCTTCTGAGGAGGTGGAAGTGTATGCTATATCACACTTACTAGCTGCGTGACCATGGGCAAGTGACATAATCACTCTCATCCTCACTTTTCTCATCTGTAAAATGGGGATAAAAACACCTATCTCAGTAGATATCAGGATCAAGTGAGACATTTGTAAAGTGCTTTGCAGACCTTAAAGTACTACTTAAATGCTAGCTGCTATTTATTATTATTGTTATTAGTATGGCAGATGGAAGGGGAGATGAAGCATGGTCTTAGGTAAACTAGATTGAACGGTTTAGGAGAGCTTCCACTTGTCAATCAGGGCAGTTCAGCTCCACTGTTAAGTTCTAAGCTGATAAACTCCCCCAGTGCGGGGGGCAAGGGACTGGGGGCACATGATCTGGTAGGTTTTACTCCAGTTGAGTGAGCACAAGAGAGAGGCAGGAACAGGACAAATGGCATGACTTCCAACTGAGTGAATGGGTGGATACATTTAGCCTCTATTGTGCACAGATAAAGATCAGGCTCCCGTCTCAATATTATGACTGTTAATTATGTGTATCTGTCATGTTTTCCCAAACTCTGAAATGTATTTGGAGTCCCAGTTTGTTCTTATACTTCCTTCTAAAGTCTCCCTTGATTGGATCAAAGAAAGCTGTCATCTTTAAAAATCAAGTGAAAGATATTGTTTTTTTTCCCAGGAAGACAAAATACCATGTGTTCAAGAAAAGGAGAAGCCCTGGGATCCTGGGGCTGGATGGTGTGGGGTCCAAGATGGTCCAATCTACAATAATAGAAACTGAGGTAGAGCTCTGAGTCAATACCAATTTATTAAAGGGTCCCTGGGCCCCTCTAATGAAGAGAACCTCAGATCTTCCTCATGATCTGAGATGCCCCCTTCCCCCTTCTTCCAGGGCCTTAGTTTCATAGTGCTGGTTCCCTGATGATACAGATGAGTCAAACTAAAAGTAAAGAGTCTTATTGGTCAATAGATCTTGACTTTATAGATCTCCAGAAGGGTCAGTCCAAAGTATGGAATTCTATAGGTTGACAAATGAGCTGATGAACTGGTTTTGCCAGACCTATCAACCTTTCAGGAGGTCCTCCTGAGTTGTCGAGCAGACCCATGGACTGGGCTGATAAATAGATGTCAAAACACCTACATGGGCCTATGGGTTTGTAGATAGGTAGGCATTAGGCAGGACAACAGGGTCACTTGGCCAAGTACTCATGGTCATCTCCCCATATTGGGAAATAGAGGAAGGATGAGGGATGGAAGAGAAACAAAAATAGCAGGGGGACTTCCCATGTCCTTGAGTCACCTCCACTATGCTGGACTTGGTCACATACCAAAGCAAAAACAAGGGGGAAGGTCCTCTAGTTAGCTTCCTATGATTAAGCAAGTGAATTTGCATTGTGCAGTTTACACCTCTCAGGCCTAATATATAATCACTATCCTTATGGAATCATATAAAACTGATTAATACTGATTGGAATAAAATAGGAGTCCAATTAATCATCTATCACAATGGGGATTAGGAAACCTTCCCTATTCTTCAGTCACTGGCCAGCCACCAAGGCACTTAAATTCAGCCCAAGTCTAGACAATCCAAAAGTATGAATGCAGAGGATGTCAGAGCTGAGAGGGACCCTAAACTGGATCCAGAGAGGGAAGGAGCTGGAGGTGTTTAGCCCAGAGAAGAAACTTCCAAGGGGAGTATTTGAAATGCTGTCATGTGGAAGACTTGTTTGCTTTGATCCCAGAAGGCAGATCCAAGATCCATGAGCAGAAGTTACAAGGAGCTAAATTTAGGTTTTATATCAATAAAAACTTCCTAAGGCTATCTGAAAATGGAATGGGTCACCTTCTTCACTGGAGGTCTTCAGGTAGAGCCTGGATGTCAAGTGTGTTCTAGTGGAACCTCCTTTCAGGAATCTTAGATGCCCCCACATCACTTTCCAATTCTGTGATATGTTACGTGTGCAAAGTCACAGGTATAGGAATTGACAGAGCCAGGATCCTGAACACAGTGTCCTGATTTCCAGCCTGGATCAATGTTCAGCTAGTTGATACACAGGAGAGCTAACTAAATATCTGTACCATTACCAAATATCCCCCTATTTGGTCCTATACTGACTAATAAAAAAATCAACAGGCATTTACCAAGTACCTACTAAATTCCAGGTGCTATATTAGGTATTAAGAACATTAAGAGAAAAGCAAAATAATTCCTATCCTCAAGGAGTTTATATTCTAACAGGCATACAATCAATCTGAAAGGTTTGATTTACCTTGTTGGTCTAAGGCTTGCTGTATATTTTGGGGAGGAATGTTGGCAATATAAGCTGATAATGACCTCAAGCCCCTACATGTTTTTATACATGTATGAAGTGGGGTACAATGTGGATTTGTGCACATCTATGACTTTTATGGTTCCACATAATCCTAAAGTGCCCCATTTATACATCTTCTAGATTGGGTCACATTAGACAAAATAACTGAGTGACTATCTTATCTCCTACAGTATAGAAGAACCTTGTTGCATCAGCATGACTAGACAAAATGCTACTTGAGGTTAGTGGCTGTGCTTTGTACTGTCTATGTTTGAGGTTGAAAATGAAGTGGAAAGGGAGGGGTAGTCCCTCCCTCCTCTGGCCCCCACCTTTGGAGTATATATTTTCTCCTCCCACTAAGTGATTCCTAGCCCTATTCACCACCCTCAATTCTACAGAGAGCTTCTGAGGAGGAAGTGGGAAAGACTATGTGAGGAAACGTGACTCAGTAACACAGTCTTATCACAGAAAGCAAATGACATTGATTCTTTATAGCCTGGGAGTAGAAAATGCAGCATTCAGTTCAGTTCTTCCTTTGGGGAAGTATATAAAAAACCCCAAAACCACAAGATTTTCTTTTTATTTGTTTTAGTCCTAGCCAATAGAAACCCTGGCACATTGTGTCAGGGTTCAAATCTCAATCCTTTTTTGTGACCCTATATATGAATATCAAACACTTTTCATCTCTTTAGCAGCTCCTTGCTCACAATTAAAGAAACACAGTGTCAAAAATGTGCAATTTGGGTAGATCTTTTATATCAAATGGGCCAGTTCTGGTACTAATTAAAAGAGCAAATAAACAACTGTAAAGAACAGAAAACTCTGTGTTTAAACATTTGTCCTCTAGGATGAAAAGGGAGAGGGAAAGGGCAAAATAGAATTTTGTTAGCTGTTTGAATTATTGGTCAGGGAAAAAGTTTGTCAGTGATCTGCCAATCTCCACATTGGTCATAGCTGTTCCATCTTCCATGGTGGATAAAAGTACCAGCTGCCTTAGTAAAGCCTTGATTTGCTTTCTTCTCATCTCCTTTTTTGATTATGTAGTTTTCTGTTAATAAGCAACCCTGTCTCCAAGCACTACTCCCACGATAAACCTGGGTTTCTACTGTGTTGGGGAGAGGACAACCCTGTGTCTTTGAAATTACATTTCCTAGACATCTATCTAGCCAAGTTCTGAATACTTCTCCTTGCCTGTAGAGGTCCACTGCAAAATTTGCTACATTAGTATTGGGGGAACCTTGAAAAAAAGTTCTTATTATTCATGATTTTTAGGCTCCTGGTTCTATGTGAGTTAGGATTCCATGTGATATAGAGGAAAGAATGCTGAGTATGGAATCAGAGACCCTGAGTTCAAATACTAGCTGTGTATGTCACTTTATGAAAGATTTAAAAAATGGATATATTTTATTTTCACGTCACCTACACTTCCTAACATGCCCCTCCCTCTTTCTCCTGAACTTCAGTTTATTCATCTGTAAAGTGATGGGTTTGGACTAGACAATCTCTAAAGTCCTTTCCAGCTTTGAATCTATGATCCCATCTCACTAGACTTCATGGGCCAGCCAGCAGCAGTTCACTTAACTTCTGTGGCCCTCTCTTTATGTGTGAATGCCTTTCCCTTCTGCTCTACCCTGGCCTATGCTGCTTAATGCTCACATTATGGAGGCCCTATTTCTGAGGAGCTCATTAAATAATCCCAGACTCAGCTTCTTCTCACCTCTGGGAAATGAATAATAAATAGGTCAGTTATTCAAGAGATGGTTTTGTGTCTTCTTCTTTCCAAGGACCAGAGGGGAGACACATCTGGAAAAGATGCTCAGGGAGAGGCCAGAGAACTGGATAGGAGGTGTGATTACAGGTCCCAGATCTCTCCTGGGCAGGCTAGTGGGGAGAAATAAAAACAAGAGGAAGTTCTGAATATCTTGTCCAGGTCTCAACAGGCTGGAGGAAAAAATGCTTGGGTGTTCAATATCTCTTGCTGGAACAGGAGAACTCAGCTGGGCTGGCAAGGTTCCCATGCCCCTTCATTGCCTGGCAGGGCACAGTGCAGCTGGGCCACCCCTGTGTTTGCTCAAGCTTCTCAGGCTTTCTCAGTGACTGATTAGTGCAGGTGCATTGGGTTCATTTGCATGAACCACCCTGGGCCTGCCCCCCTTCCCTCCTCTCAACCCCCCAAAAGCCAGGCAGCATGCTGAGAAAGCTGCTTGTCATCTTGTAGGAGGCAGTCTTGGTTTCCCAACTCATTCTAATGAAGTCTTTTCTATTGATAACTCAATATTTTTCCCCATCTTCCCTACTCTATAGAGTTTTAGAATCACAGAATTTCTAACTCCTTTTCTTACTTAACACAGGATGTCTCTCTGCAGAAGTAGTTTTTTACCTTTTTTTTTTAACTTTTTGGTTTGTGTCACAGACTTCTTTAGCACTCTGGTGAAGCCATTATCAGAATGATGTCTTTAAATGTGTGGGAAAAAATGTAAAGAATCACAAGGAAAACCAATTATATTGAAATACAGTCATCAAAACCTTTAAAAATCCCAAAGAAATCAAGTTTATGAATCTCAGGTTAAGTGCTCCTGCTTTATAATGTCCCTAACAAGTGAACATCCAGTCTCTTCTCATATACCTTCAGTGACAGGGAATTCACTATTTGACACATATTTCTGATTGCTAGGAAATTCTTCTTCATAACAAGTCAAATATGCCTTTCTATAACTTCTGCCCCTTGCTCCTAGTTCTACCCACCTTGGTGAAATACCTCAAAACTGCACAATCCTCAACCCTCAATTTTCAAGCCCCTTTGACCTCTTCTTGATGATCATGCCTTGACACCCCTCTCCCCCCCACCCCTGGATTGCTTCCACTATCTGTTGCTTTCATCCATATCTATTCATTTACATGCTACTGAAAAGAAATAGAGGAAAAATTGAAACCTTGCTGATGGGGCCCATTATGGTTACTCTTATCAATGCAGCAAGACAAAACAATCTATTCTACCATAGTCAATTCACTCTCCAACCTTCTCATGTCTCTTTTAGTCTCCCATAATACCCTTTCCCCAAACTTCTCAGATGAGGACTTTATCTCATACTTCATTGAAAGAATTGTGGTCATTTCCTGAGAGTTCTCTCTTCTCTCCTCTTCCTTATCATAAATCACTCTAGTCTCTTGTGTATAACCCCTTCCCTCCACAGAGAAAATAAGACAGCCACAACCCAAGTTCAGACTTTTACCATCTTTCACCTGGACTACTGCAGCAACATTATGGTTGGGTTCCCTGCCTCAAGTCTCTCCCCACTTCCATCCAACATGTCTGCCAAGTTGATTTTTCCAAAGCCTAGGTCTAACCATGCTTCCCCTGCTCAGTTGTCTTTAATATTTCCCAATAGCTTCCAGGATCAAAGTCTTTTTTTTTGACATTCTTACCTTTTAATCCTTCTTACACCTAACTCCTCCATGTACTCTATAATTCAGCTATATGAGCCTACCTGGAGGTCTCCAAACATGATACTCCATCCCTGCCTCCCTGTTCCTCTGCTCCCATCCCCACCTCAACCCTCTGCCCTGTAGTTTCTCTGACTTCCTTCAAAACTCAGCTTAGAGAGGATTCTGGGAAGATGGTAGAGTAGGTCAGAAAATTCCAAGCTGTAAGGATTTCCCCCACAAACAAGACAAAATAGAGCCCCAGGGTAAAGGTGGTGCAGTAAAAATAAACAAGAACTGGGGTAGAACAGTGGTCCTCATGGGACAACTGGAGAAGATCCCAAGAAAAATCCTAGGACTGAGGTTTGGTCCCTCTGAAGAGTAAACACCTCCAGGCTAGTTCTATTGAAATGGTAGTGGCAAGCCCTGGGGCTAGCTGGGTTGGGAGTTAACCTTGGCCCTAGTCATAGGAATTTTTACCTCCCCAGACAGTGTGGAGAGTTGGGTATCTGAGTTGGGGGGGGGGAGATTGAGTGAACTTTTGATGATAAGGTATGCTAGGCCCAACCATGCTCCTCAAGATGCGGCCCTGGGCCAGAAGGAACCAGCACACATCTGTTAAGTGTAAAAGCTGTGGGACTGGGACACAGCTGGCTGTGGTCACTTAAAGGAGGATAGAGTCCTTGGTTTTGGTTCCAGGCCTGAGGGGAGACCTGAAGGGGGATCTGAGACCAGAGGCACCCTCTCCCCTACCTCAGGTCTAGAGGTAATGACAATAATAATCTTCTACAAAAAAAAATAAACAAAGGAGAAAGAACACAACTATAGAAAGTCACGATGGGGAATAGAGAAGACTGGGATTCATCTTCAGAGGATGATACTGAAGCAAAAAAGCCTCTCCTTCCCCAAAGAGTAATGCCAAATGGTCACCTGCCCCAAAAGAATTCACAGAAGAATTTAAAAAAGACTTTAAAAATCAAGTAAGAGAGATAGAGGAACTTTTAAAAAATAGAACAATCAAAGAATATCAAGATTGTGAAAAGAAAGTTAACCAACTGGAAAAGGAGATCCAGAACCTTAAGGAAGAAAATGGCTTCTGGAAAATTAGATTGGGCAAGGAAAATCCAGTGAAGTTATGAGACCAAGAAATAATAAAACAATATATAAAGAATGAAAAAAAATAGAAGAGACTATGAAACATCTCATAAGAAAAACAACTGATCTGGACAACAGATCAAGACTAGAAAACATAAGAATAATCAGACTACCTGAAAGTTATGATCTAAAAAGAATACTAATGCAATAATTAAAGAAATTGTTGTTATGTGTTAGAACAAGAAGGGGAAGTAGAAATGGAAAAAATCCACCAATCACCACCTGAAAGAGATCCCATGAGGAAAATCTAAAGGAATATCATAGTTAAAATTTGAAACCTCCAGCTTAAGGAGGAAATATTATGAGGAACATGAATAAACACAATTCAAATATGGTAGATCCACAATGAGAACCACACAAGATCTAGCAGCAGTGACACTAAAAGACTGCAGGTCTTGGAACACTCCATATTGTTGAGCAAAATGCAGCTCAAAATATTCGCTCAGCAAAGTTAAGTGTAATCCTGAATGAAACAAAATAGACATGCAATGAATTGCCAGACTTTCAGGATTTTGTTGCAAAAAACCCCCTAAACTTAATAAAAAAATTTGATATATAAGATCCAAGAGAAACATAAGGTATACATCAAAGACTAATTACAAGGTACTCAATAAGGACAGACTTTATTTTTTATATGAAGACATGTAAAACATGTCTAAGAAAGATTGTTATTAGTTATTGGGTAGGTCAAAAGAAAAATTGGGGTAGACCTGAGTGTGATGTGATTCTAAAAATGTAAAACCATTCAAGAAAAGGTAAAAAGAATAATTATCTTATACAAATGAGGTGCAAGAGGGAGAACTGACACAGAGGAATTAAATGAAGGAGGAGGCCTGGTAGTTTTGAAATCCTGCTCTCACTGGGAATGAGTTAAAGAGGGAATATTGCATATATGTAGAAGGGTATAAACGTCTTCTAAATTTAGATAGAAACAAAAGGGTAAGGGGAAAGAAGGGAGAGGATAAGGGAGGGATATTTGGGGGGGGCAGGTTAAATAACAGGAAGTCAAGGTAGCAGGTAGAAGTAAAGTAGAGGAGTCACGAGGGACAGGAAACAAGAGATACACATAGACATAAAATAAAGATTAAGAGTAGAATTTATTAGTGAAAAAGCAGGGGCAGTAATCATAATCTCAGACAAAGTTAAAACTAAAAATAGTTTTAACCAAAGGAGAAAAATAGGGAAACTATACTATATGTCAGCCATATCAATCATTATTGTTTTATACTATTTAAAATAACTGGACAGTATAAGGTTGGAATGTTGCTGTGGTGTAGGAAATGATGAGTTGGTGGACTTAGGAAAATATAGAAAGACTTGGACTTATGAAGGTAGATCCACCCTCAGAGAAACAGAAGACAAGAAAGTATAGTATGGTTTTACATAGATGCATATGAATGCATATGAGAGCCATCTCATCCTGTATCCCCTCGATTTTAGTCTCATCCTCCTTCCATATGACAAAGGCAGCAGTCCTGAGTTCATTCTTTCCCCTCCTCCCCTTTACCCCCTCCTGAATCTTTATTTCTCTGGGTTAATGCCCTTGTCGCTTCAACTCATCTTCAAATGCACAAACTTTGTCATTCCCATTGCTCTCCTTTGACCATGCTCCACCTTGTCATCTTTCCTAAAAAATGTCACAGCTAGAACCGGGCCCAGAATTTCAGATGTAGTTTGACCAAGGCCAAAGATAACAGGCTTGTTACCTCCTTCCTTCCAAGAATCAGATTTCTATTCACGCAAGCTAAGGTTCTGTAATCTCTTCATTGAACACCTGACCAAAGATGAATCTCCTCTCCCCCTTCCCCCTCCTGCTGAAGAGGCTGAGGCAGAAGCCTAGCCTCTCAAGTCTGGCATGGAATTTACAGTCAGCTGTGAGCTGGACATGAAGTTGGAGAGAATGAGGGGACCTGAGCCAGAGCCTGCCCAGGTATACCCACCAGTAGATGAATTGATTCAATTGAGCTAGTTCATTATTAATTCCTTTGGAGCATAGAACACGCTTTAACAAGATGCAGAAATCAATGACTGCGGGAGAGACAAAGCATCTAATTTACCCAGATGTGGGGAGAGAAAGTGATTTTTAAAAGACCTTGACAAAATATTCAATGTGTAGTATGTAAGGCTGAGGATAAATGATTCTCTCCCATTGATTAATACATTTTTTTCCTCATTGGAAGGAGGGTAGAGGTAATGAGGGCATCCTGATTGGTTTTGAGGTACCAAGATAATTATGACTCTGTTAGAAATCTTAAGTGGTTTTTACTTTTAAGTGGTACTGAGAGCAATAGAAACCTTAAATGGGTTTTCCAGTGACAGAGGGAGCAATAAATGTCAATTAGAGCTAATAGCACAGGCTGCCAAAAAAAAAAAGCCTTAGCTTTCTCTTTCCTCCTTGCACCCAGGGTAAAAACTAGTGACATGCATATTACAAGGTGTTTGAGAAGGTGAGTGAACATCCAGCCAGTACAGAGACTCCAGAGAAGTAGGATATGGTCTTTGAAAAGATTGATTCTCTCTCTCCAGCCCTCTGTGTCTGTGTCTGTGTCTGTGTCTGTGTCTGTGTCTGTGTCTGTGTCTGTGTCTGTGTCTGTCTCCCCCCCCTGCCTTCTCTTGCCTTTCTCTCTCTCTCTCTCTCTCTCTCTCTCTCTCTCTCTCTCTCTCTCTCTCTCTCTCTCTCTCTCTCTCTCTCTCTCTCTCTCTCTCTCTTTCTCTTTCCTCCTCCTCCTCTCTCCCCCTCTCTCTCCTCCCTTCCTGTCTCTGTCACCCCATCCCTCTCTGTCTCCTCCTTCCTCTCTCCCTCTCTCCTCCTCTCTTTCTCTGTCTCTTTCTTCTCTTTTCCCCTGCCCCTTTCTCTTTTTTTTTTTATCAGAACATCGCCACTTGACTTGTTCCAGGCCCTGCCCATTGACAGTGCCAGGGTGCCCAAGGAGAAGGGCAGTCATTATAACTAGCAACTAGGAGAGATGTGCCTTATTCTGGGTGGAACAAGAAGATACCAGCCCGACACAACCAACTCACTCAGTTCTGAGAAACCACATCCGTGAATCAAAGGCAAATACAATGAGGGATACTGATGGCTGGGCTGTCAAGTTCCTGTCCTCCCTTTACTTAATGGGAGATAGACTAGTCTGGAGAGTTGGGGTAAGAATGGGCATATTGAGTGGGTTCAAATTGTGCTGGTAGGAAGTGGGGGTCATTATTGGCTGAGTAGACAACAGGAAGGAAGCTGGGAAACAACAGATTAATTTACATAGCACTTTAAGGTTTGGGAAATGTTTTCTATACATTATGTTTCGATCTCACAATGACTCTATGATTATCCCAGTTTACAGATGAGGAAACTGAGGCAAACGGTGGTATTTTAATTCATCCTCCTGATTCCAAGCCCAGCACTCTTTTCACTATACTTCCTTAGGGAACTGCCAGAACCATGAAAGCAGATGGGAATGAAGACTGAGACATGAGCTTATTTGAGACAAGGTGAGTTGCTGTGTAAACCTATTTCTTATTGTACCACCCTTCTCTAAGGAAAGGAACTGGGAACATGTTCATCTGATACCATGCAGATAAGGAGGCTATGGTAGAGATCTTATATAACTGCTGTCTATTCACACGCACACACACAGACACATGCAGGAGACCCACACGATGATCCACAGAACACCACCTCACCCCTCTATGCCCTCAAAGTGTTGGCATGGGATGACTCCAAATCTCTCAGACTCTCTCTGTCCTTTCTTTATATGAATTCTACTAACCAACATCAATTACTCTTTGTACCAAATAAGTCTCTGCTCTATATCCCAAAGGACAGCAATTCTCTGCTTCTATTGAACTTCCATATGCCAGGATCCTTTCTGTTTTCCAGTCCAGCAGAAATTCCCACTTTCATTCCTCTGTAGATATTCCTCTCTCCCTGAAGGAAATTTCTTCTTCCGCTTTATATGACAGTACTTACATCCATTCTCTGTTTTCCAGTCTCACAGTACCCTAATATCCACATGTTAACAGGGCATCTAGAACCAGAAGGAACAGGTGATAAAAAATCTATAGTGGAAGCTTGAGAAGTCAGACATTTGC
>NW_027185804.1:6259124-6266372 GCF_028583685.1 Petaurus breviceps papuanus
GTGTGTGTGTGTGTCCAAAAGAGGCAACTTATTTGTTTTATCTGAGGTCATTTAGTAATGGAAAGCAAGAAAGTTCTGCTGTGGCGGAATTCAGAATAAACTACTGACTGCAATATCCTGTTTGGGAAAGATTCTGAGATTGGGAATTGACAGACAGGAAAGTCAGTGTTAATATATTAAGCATGTTCAGGACACCTCCCAGAGCCAAATCATACATGCATAGAGTGATAGAGCTACAAGGGTCCTAGGAGACCATTGAATCCATCTCTCTCATTGTAGAGTTGGAGAAACTGAGGCTCAGGGGATTGGTTTGTTTTATTTAATTCAATAACTATTTGGTGCCTACTTTGTATAAGACCCACTGCTAGGCACTGGGGATACAAGGGTGAGAAATGGCAAAAATCTTGTCCTCAGGAAACTTATGGTCTAATAGGGATATAGCACATATGCTCAAAGAAGAATAGTAGAAAATAGAGTCGGTTTCCCACCCCTGAAATAGAGTGTGACCAGGGCAAAGGAGAAATCCAGGCATTTATATTCCTAGCCTCTGATATCTAATGGATTTTATTAAATGCTCATTCATTGATGGATTGAGATCTGCAAGGAGAGATGACTTTCAGTTATGGGAATATCTGAATTGGACCTTGAAAGAAGACAAGGTTTCAGCAGGGAAAAATGAGGCAGGAGTGTGTTCCTAGCAGAGGAGACAGCCTGTGAAAATGTACGGAGCTTAGAGAGGGCAGGACAAGATCAGGGAATAACTCACAGTCCAGTTGGCCCAGAGACTGTGTGAATAGGGACAGTGCCAAAGAAAGCTGCAAAGGTAATTTGGAAGCAAGCCATGGAGGGCTTTACGTGCCATGTTAAAACAGTTTGCATTTTATCCCAAAAGGAATATTAAGTCACTGAAGAATTTTGGGTAGGGAAGTAACACAGCCAGATCTATGGCTTTGGAAGATTATTTTGGCAACTGTATGAAGGATAGATCATTGAGGAAAAGATTGTCTTTAGGGAGACCTATTGGGAGGCTATTTCCATAGTCCAGTTGAGAGATTTTGGGGACCTGAATTAGGATAAGTGCAGTCCAAGTGATGAGGAGAGGATAGACACCAGAGATACTGAAGAGGTAGAATCGATAAGGTGTGATTAGGTATGGGCAGTGTGGGAGAGAAAAGAGACATAATGACCCCCAGGTTTCCAGCCTAACTGGACTTTTCCTAGTCTTGGTAATGATGATGATAACTGATGTTTCTTTAAGTATTTAAGGTTTGCAAAGCACCTTATGAATGTAACAATTGGCTGTGAGAGCCTTTGATAAGACACAGGCATTCATTGTTATTTCCTTTAATTTTCTGTGTGTGTGTGTGTGTGTGTGTGTGTGTGTGTGTGTGTGTGTGTGAAGTGGTGAAATTGACCCAGGGCACTTTTACCTAACTGATAATTTTTCATTTTAGATAATTGATAAATAGATAGTTGAAATAAGATCATTTTATGACCTCAGGTCTCCCCTTCAAAATATCCCTCCTTCAGAAGGGGGATATTTTTGAGAGGGAATGTCTTTCTCTACTAAAAATGGCAAAGGGGGAGAACAGGGAGAAACCTTGCAGCTGGCCCCGGTGGAAAAGATAGGATTTGACTAGTGACCAGTCTGTTGAAGCATTGGACTTCAATTTCTGCTTAGTAAGCAGCCAGGAGTTGGAGTGGATGGATGATCAGTTCCTGAGATCATCAGTCCATAAGCATTTATTAAATACCTATTATATACCAGGCCCTGTGCTACAGTGCTGGGCATACCAACAAGGAACAGGACAGTCACTGTTCTCATGGAGCTCCCAGTCTTGCGGGGGTGATATAGATCAGAGGCAAAGACAAAGAGTTCTTTGTGCCTCTCTCCCCTTCCCCTTGTGACTGTGAGATCAAGCATGTTTGGTATGATGGCCTATGGGGCTGTCAGCCTCCCTCCCTTTCTTGTAAAAGAAAGGAGGTTTGACACACAAGTGGGTGGGGAAGTAGAGAATGCAGCTTCTAGCTGGAGAGGCTGCAGCCATGACAGATTTTGAGACTTCAGATATACTTAGCAGCAGCCAGTAGCAGCAGCTACTTGGGATCTGGGCACTGCTGTACCTTTTACTTTTGATTTTGTTCAATAAACATATTTAAGCTATATATGAGGGAATTGTCCTTTTTGGATCACTTGAAGTTTTGGGAAAGAGAAGGAAATCTCAAATGGGATTGGGATCTGAGCCAATTTGATAAATGATGATTTGTAATAGAGAATTTGAATTCCCTAAGTAGGAACCTAGGGCATTTAGGTGTCTCAGAGCACTGAACCTACAGTCAGGAAGAGCTGAGTTCAAATTTGGCTTCAGCACTTACTTAGCTATGTGACCCTGGTCAAGTCACTTAACCCTATTTGCCTCAGTTTCCTCATCTGTAAAATGAACTGAAGAAGGAAATGGCAAACTGCTTTAGGATCTTTGCAAAGAAAACCCAAAATAGGGTCATGAAAAGTCAGACAGGACTGAAACAACTGAACAAAACTGGAACCCAGCTGAGGCATTAGAGCTGTGGGGACCTAGGCTAGTCCAGCCTTCTGGGAAGTCAGTCTGGGAAGGACTGAGAGGGAGCTCAGACCTTGAAACAGGTTGGTCCCATTTGCACATGAGTAAGGAGCTCAAGCTAGAGGTTGTATTGTGAATAGATATTCCATCCATGTGTCCCTAGGAGGCGTGGGAAGCAAAGGTTTAGAGGTCACTAATTTAGAGCTATATGTAACCAAAGATGCCATCTACCCTATCCTTCTTGTGGAAAGCAAAGGTTTAGAGAGTCACTAATTTAGAGCTATATGTAACCAAAGATGCCATCTGCCCATCCCCTTCTTGCCAGCAAGGAAACTGAATTTCAGGAAAGTTAAGGGATGTGCCCCAGGTCACATGGGTTTCTCTGTGTGTGAATATATGGGTCGTGCCTGCCTTTTAAATGCCTCCTTTTATGTTTCTTAATGCCAATGTAAATAAGTCCTTCTGTGCAGAGGACTACTCTATTGTTTATTTATATAAGGGGTGTCTCCAAGTCTTAGTCTTTTGGAACATCTCATTTGATCCTCAAAACCACCCTTTGATGTAAGTATTATAGGACCCCATTTTACAGATGAGGAAACAGGGACTGAGAGGATTGAGTGACTTAGCTGTGGTCACACAGCTAGTAAACATCAAGGGCAGGATTTGAACTCAGGCTTTCATGACTGTAACCAAAGAAAACAGTTTTCACAGACATAGGATCATAGAGAGAGGCTGTGAGACAGAGGATTGAGACATCCTGGGAGTCAAGAACATTATTCCTAGAAAGGGACCATGGACTTTCTCAGGCTGACTGCCAGATGGGGTCCATGACACACAAAAAGGTTAAGACCTGAGATTAAATGATCTCCATGATCCCTTCCAGCTCCAAATTTAGTGTGCTATGAGTTGTAACAGCTCATTAAAGACAATGAACCCATTGACTGCCAAGAGCCAGAATCAAGAGGTCTAATAGTTTATTAGTTTATTGTGAGGCAAGCATGCCACAGTGGGTGGAGGGCCATCCTCAGAGTCAGGGACACCTGCATCTGCATCTGTTACATGATGACTGAGCTCACATTTCTCTTAGCGCCCCAGGCAGCTTCCTGTGGTGTTGTTGTTTGCCCTTCGTTCAGGAAGAGGATCTTGACATCAGGGAGGTGATGCCATGGCTTGCAAGTGAATTGGATTTAAGTGAGGTAGGGCTGTGCAAGGTCACCAGCCTCACTATGTTCTCCAGAGCCATCTGGATCCAGTGGCCAGATATAGACCAGGATGACTGGAGGTTGTCCTGAGGCAGTTTCCTAAGACTTTAAGTTGAAGAACAGAGGGTGTTGCCACACTGGGAGCTCCTCATACAAAAGCAATCATGGGTTTAGACCAGAAATAAATAGTTGCCCTTTTTTCTTTTGCCTGAATAATATGGGTAATTTCTTTATTGTGCTTCGTGGTCATGAATGCAGTTGACCCAGCTCACATTTCTGTAGCAATTTACGGCTACCTGACACTTGACATCTATCAGTGTGATTATTCCCATTTTGCTGATGGAGTAACTGAGGCTCAGAGAAGGAAACAGATCAAGTTAGTGATAGTGAAAGTTTCCTGGCAAATGCGTCAGTGATTCTATCTGCTGCCCAGCGGTACTGCTTAGAGAACCCTCAGGCTGAAGGTCTCCTCCATGAAAGGATCCTTCTGCCTCCTGCCTCTTGTATGCACATGTGGCTGTGTGTGTGTGTGTGTGTTTTTTTCTAGAGGACATGTGAAGGACAAGCTAACCTCAGTGATAGAAGAAAACCATAGCAATCCAACCCCTCTGTTTGGGCCACCCCAGAGGTCCAGAGAGAAAAGGAACTGCCCAGTATCACACAGTATCACAGCAAGGAGCAGTCAGGATTTGAACCTGGTTTCTCAGACTCCAGATGTGGTACTCTCTGAGCAGCTGGAATGTTCCCATTTAAGAGTCAAGCTTCATTCCCCTTCTTCAGGCTTGCTTAGCTCTGTCCTCTCCATCACTGCTCTGGGCAAGTTCTCTGCCTATGTCAGGGAGCTGAGATCATGGTCTGTCACCTGGGGGAGGGAAAAGCAGTGTCTGAGTGGAGTGGAACCTTCTGGGATGGGAGAGACAGAGCTGCTCTTTCCAAAGAGGAAAAGGCCAGCAAGGCAATCATGTTAACAGAGGGGAGCCTGAGTGACTGTTCACCTTTCCATTCATTGGTGCTCAGAAGGGAGAGATGTCCCAGGAGGAGCTAATTGTAATCCTTGCTGGGTGTGATTTCCTGTGGCCTTTACAAAGCACTCTTAGGGGAGTCTGACATCAACGGATCTTTCAGCAACTATTAGACACACTGGGTGTAGTTTTTCCTTTTACTGCCCTGAAGGATGGACAGGCCATTTTTTTCTGGAAAGTAGAGGTGGATGTCCTTGACATTTTCCCACAAGATTTTTTTTTCCTTTGATACAAGTCAGACTTCCTTATATTTCTGCTTTCAGGTCCCCTGGTAGGACTCAGCCTGTACAATCCTGTTTGATAGTGGCTTGACACCAGCCTGGAAGTCACCCTCCATTATAGGAAGTCAGATTCTCACTGCAGGAGGCAACTACAGATGCCTGGGCTGATTCTTATCACAGTGGTTGTAACTTAAAACAAATTGTTTTATTTTTAATTTATGGAATAAAATGAGCATTTCCACACCATAGTATAATAAAAAGATGATTGCACATGAAACCGCAAATTTCTGATGTTAAACTTGCTGTTCCTTTAAAATACAAAATAAAGTTATCATGTAAATTTCTCCTTTTTTCCTTTTTTTTCTGACAAAGTTGGAGATTGTCTGGGGTAGAGGTTCTTTACCTTGGGTCCATGAACTTGTTTAAAAACTTTTATAACACATTTCCATGTAATTGGTTTCCTTTGCACTACTATGTATATTATTTTATGCATTTAAAAGCATTATTCTCAAAAGGAGTCTATAGGCTTTAGCAGTCTGCCATGATGCTCAAAAGATGAAGTCTCCTTGGTCTAGGGAATGGTGACCAGGTTAATGGGGCAGATTTGAAACTGCCATATGAGAAACAGTTGAGAGACATCATGATAGAGGGAGAAAGGGGTTTGAATCTTGATAATGGTGTTTACTACCTGTGTGACCTTAGATAAGTCACTGTATAAATTACTCAACTTGCATTTTTTTACCACCTACTAGGTGTCAGGCACTGTGCTGGGCACTGAGGATACAAAGACAGAAGTGAAAGATCCCCTGCCCTCCAGGAGCTTATAGTCTCTGAGGAGAGATACATACACAGTATGTATGAGGTAATTTTGATTTCCTGGACACACTAGTACTGGGAAAGGAAGAATCAGGAAAGGCCTTATGTAGGCGACTCTAGGCACTTGAGCTGGGTTTTGAAGAAATCTAGGGGTTCTAAGAAGAAGTAGGGAGGAGGGAGAGCATTCCATACTTTTGGGTCACCCTGTGCAAAGGCTGGAATTTAGCATGGGAGGAAGAGCAAGAAGTCAGGGTTGGAGAGTGTGTGAAGAATGCATGGGTGTCATGGATGTCTTTGGCATGTCTGCTGAAGCCTTCTCAGAACTACATTTAAAATGCAGAAATGACTGTTGTGGTTGTTTTTTGTCCTTTGTATTTGAAGAGGACCAATGACATCATGATATTGGGATCAAGGTACAGTGTGCTCAACTATGGCTGATCAGTCCAATGTGAACTCAGATGGCTCTATCACAGGGCAGGTGAAAATAGCCCGTTTCAATATCTGGGATGGAGATGTCTCTAGATTTGCATATCTTGTGTTTCCTTTGTGCCATTGAGATTCTGCTTTGCTCATAGAGCACAGCATTTTCTTTGATGTGAGCATGCCATGCTGGGCAGTCCTCTGCCAACATCTCCCATGTGTCACAATCAATTACAAAGTGCTTCAGAGAGACCTTGAGAGTGTCCTCGTACTACTTCTTCTGACCTCAGTGGGAGTGCTTGCCTTGTGTGAGGTCTCTATAAAATAGTCTTTTAGGTAAATGTACCGTTGGCATTTGGACTACATGACCGACTTATCAGAGTTGTGCTCTCTGAATAAATACTTGTTGATTGATTTATTGATGGAAAAGAAATAAGAAGGAGAAGCAAACTAAAATCTGGTAATGATGGGCTTTAAAAGTCAAGCAGAGAGTTCTTTTTATAGTGGCAAAGAATTGGAAATTGTGGGGATGCCCATCAATTGGGAAATGGCTGAACAAACTGTGGTATATGACTGTAGTGGAATATTATTGTGCTATAAGAAATGAGAAGCAGGGTGATTTCAGAAAAACCTGGAAACACTTACATGAACTAATACAAAGTGAAGTGAGCAGAGCCAGGAGAACATTGTATACAGTAACAGCAATACTATATGATGATCAACCATGAATGACTTAGAGATTCTCAGTAATACAAGGATCCAAGATAATACCAAAGGACTCATGATGAAAAATGCTATCTGCCTCCAGAGAAAGAACAAATGCTGTCTGAACACTGAATGAAGTATACTATTTCACTCCTTCCTTCCTTCTTTCCTTCCTTCCTTCCTTCCTTCCTTCCTTCCTTCCTTCCTTCCTTCCTTCCTTCCTTCCTTTCTTCCTTCCCTCCCTTCCTTCCTCCTCTTTCTTTCTTTCTTTCTTTCTTTCTTTCTTTCTTTCTTTCTTTCT
>NW_027185804.1:6266382-6296729 GCF_028583685.1 Petaurus breviceps papuanus
TCTTTCTTTCTTTCTTTCTTTCTTTCTTTCTTTCTTTCTTTCTTTCTTTCTTTCTTTCTTTCTTTCTTTCTTTCTTTTTCTTTCTTTCTTTCTTTCTTTCTTTCTTTCTTTCTTTCTTTCTTTCTTTCTTTCTTTCTTTCTTTCTTTCTCATTCGAGTCTTCTTGCAAAAAATGACTAATATGGAAATGTTTTACATAACTGCACATGTATAACCTGTATCATATTGTTTACTGTCTCAGAGAGGTGGGATGTAAGAGAGCGCAGGATAGAATTTGGAGCTCAAAACTTAATGTAATTGGGTAAAAATAAAATGTTATTTTTTTTTAAAAAAAGATTAAACAGAGGAGTTTTTATTTGATTCTAGAAACAACATGCAACCAGTGGAGCCTCTTGGGCAGAGAGGTGACATGGTCAGACCTGTTCTTGAGGAATGTCATCTCACAATTGTTCAAAGGATGAATTCAAGAGGCAAGAGACTTGAGACAAGGAAACTAGGTCAGTCATAGAGTCAGGAAGTCAGGTGGTATTTGAACACAGTGTCAGTCCTCTTATTCATTGTGCCATGCTTTTGAGACTAATTAGATTAGATATTGAAAAAGTCCAGGAGAAAGACATTGAAGGTCTGAACTAGGGTGGTGCATATATGAGGGCAGAGAAAGGAGTGGATGCAAAAGATGGTGCAGAGGTAACTGATTAGGTATGTGGGGGAGGAAGAGGTAGGGAATTGAGGATGACACCTAGGTCACTAACTTGAATGACTGGAAGGTGCTGGTGCTACAGGGATAGGGGAGTTCAAAAGAGGGAAGAGGATTGGGTTTGTGGGGAAAGTGAGTTCTATTTTAGACACGTTGAGTTCGAGATCTACATAGAATATAGTTTCAAAAGTCCAGTAGGCAGTTGGTGACATGGGACTGGAGCTCAAGAAAGAGAATAGGGCTGGTTTATACAGATCTGGGAGACTTTTCCTAGAGAAGACAGTTGAATTCATGGGAGTTGATGAGATCACAGAAAGAATATAGAAGGAAAAGAGATAAATTTCTCTAGTCCTCAATTTTGTCATCTATAAAATGAAAGGGTTAGATGAGATGACCTTTGAGGTTCCTTCCAGCTTTAAATCAATGATTTGATGCTGTATCAATGTTTTACCTGGTAAATAAAAGGCTTATGGGGAGGAGGCAGGATAGCTGTCTTCAGATATCATGGTTCTCCTGACTGTGAAATGGAGATCAGGCAAGAAAACTGGCAGGAAAGTTCTTTCCTCCTACAACCCCAACTGGGATGAGTGGAGTGGAGAGGTTGGCCAATGACTGACTAGTTGGTTAGTTTCTATTTATCCAAAGCTTGATTGAAAGTCCCATGGGAAATCAATAAGCTGGAGACAGGGGTCTGAGAAGATCAGAGACAAATTACAATCTAGACACTGTCCTAAGGTCTTTCCAGTGATTAAGAAGAGGCAAGTTTGGCAAAAGGGCAGAGATGAAATGGGCTTATGTGTCAAAGTTGAACTCCATGAGGGAACAGGCAAAGGGGAGAGGGAACAGAGAGACTCTGTCTCTGGCAAGTTTCCTTTCTATGTTGGGGAAGTCTGGGCAACTCACCCCTTCCAATATAGCCCTGTAGATGCTGCCTATGTTTCTGACAAAATTCCTGAAGAAGGGGTCTTGTGGAAGAGGGGTTAGTCTTTTTTGCTCGGACACATCCCAATAAGCAGAACTTAGACTTCTAGGGGAGAAGAGTTACAGAGAGGCAGATTTCAAATTTTACATAAGAAGAAGCTCTCTAAACATGGGGAGTTGCTCATCACTAAAATTGTTTGAACTGAGATTAGATGATCTGTGAGGAAGATCATAAAGAGAATTCTTGCCCTAGTGGGGGAATTTGGACTAGATCAGACCTTCTTAACCTGCATCATGGATCTCTTTGGCATGTCTGCTGAAGTCTTTTCAGAACTGTATGTTGAAATGAAGTAAAATACACAGGATTACAAAGGAAACCATTTATGGCAAAATGCAGTAACTAAAAAAATATATTTGTATATTTTATTTATACACAAATATATTTATACATAATATTACATGTTTATGTACTTATATATTATATATATGTTATATAACATATACATGTGTATGTGTATGTTCATAGACCTTAAGTTAAAAGTCCTTGGTGGATAATTCTGAAGAACCTTTCTGACTCTGAGTTTCTATGATTTTTAGGTCATAAATCTAAAGATATCTGCTTAATATAGAAGAAACAGAGCCAGAGTTGAGAGAGGATTTGAAGACTCCATTCTCCTATCCTGGGTTTTTCTGGCTTGTGGTTTAATTAACGCAATCACAATCATCCCTGCACTTGCATTGGAAGCTAATTAGCCCTCCCCCTGCCGATGAAGGTTGCCTGGCTACTGTAGCTGTTTTGTAATCATTTCCCAAGGAGGCAAACCTGGGAACTCAGCCCTTATCTTGTAATGCTTCTGCAAAAAGCATCTGTGAGCCCCAGCCTTCCTCCTTTGGTGCCCAGCTCCTTTCCATCTTACTCCAGGGGTAGCGCTTCTGACCCTAGCATAGCCTGAACTCCTAGAGATCCCTATTGATCCCTATTTTGTGCCTCTGCATTCCAGTCATCACCTGTGCACTATGTTCTTAGTTAATGGGGGTTCCTCCAGGCAGGTTGGAAGCATTGCTGCCAAAGTTCAGTGGTTTCCCCTGCCCTTTGGGACTAGATCTGTGCTTTCATTGGCACAGAGGAAACTCCATTGATGCAGAGTGAACATCTGCTCTGTGACTTAGGTCTTACAGAGTTGCCTGAAGTAGTGAGATTCTAAATGATTGACTCAGCCTTACACAGCCAATATGTGTTAAGGATAGGATTTGAACCCATGGTGTTTTTTTTTAACCTGTGTTTTTCTGAGGCAAAGTCAGCTCCCTATTCTGTGCCCTTAAGTGTTTATTCATTCATTACACCAGGGAAGCTGAGGGGTGGGAAGAGGAGAGAAATGTGAAGCTGACCTAGAATCATAAATGTTAGAGCTAGGGATTATCTCCGTCAATACTGTCAAGCTCACACAGACATGAGGCCACTAAATTGGACATAAGGATTCCTGTGGACAGCACAGACTGTCCTTAGGACAGTCACCTAAGACAAGTGACTTGGAAAACCATATATTAACATTATCTCTGTTGGGTTATATTTTTGATTATTTTGTTAAATATTCCACAATGACATTTTAATGTAGTTCAAGCTGCAGTCAGGAATATTACTGGTATTATAGAGTGGATTCTGCTCTCAGCCATCCCCCTCATTTTCAGAGGAAAGACCTAAAATCCAGAGAGGGGGAGATACTTCCTCAACCTTACACAGCAAGTTAATGGCAGAGTCGGGATTAGATCCCTCAGATGTTTCTTACTTGTAGGAGCTGGATTTTTTTAGGGTACCATGAAAGACCATGCTGGCTTCACCTCTGAGTCAGTCTCCTTACTCCAGGGTTCTAGGTTCAGAGTTCCTTCAGGAATCTAATGGTTCCTAGATCTGGGAAGTTGGCTTTATTGGGAATGCAGCTCTCTGGGCATATCTCCTAGGATGGACAGCAGGGGCTCTCTGCCATGAAATGTGAATTTCGGTCCATTTCCATCTGAACATTGGCCTCACATCCAAGCACATTTACTCAGACACTGTCACCTGCACTAACAATGAAAAAAGAAAGCTGCAGACCTGGTTTTATCAGCTGCCATTGGAAAATCCCATTCACCATCTCATAGAAGTGAACTGAAGCTTGTCATTGCATTTGGGCATCGAGGTCGCTGAGCTGGCCACCGCTCCATGGTAGGATTTGGTTCTGCCCCGTGCCTCCAAGCCTACAATGATAATGTTCTTTAGTTATGAGAACACAGGGATCCAGGTGCTACATCCTGCCAATGGGCTGCACTGATAGGCAGATGGGAGAGGGAGCTATGATGGTTCCCCACAGATGAAGGTTCCACAAGGACAATGACTTTTTCATTGTGTATCTTGGTGTGTGTTGCACTGTGGTGGGGGCATTTTCTATGGGCATGGATTAGACTAGATGGCTCCTGAGTTCCTTCCAACCACGAGATTCCGTGATTTTTTTTGTCCCTAGTCCTTAACTTAGCAACATGAACATGAAAAGCACTTAATATTGCTTAATTAGATTGAGTGACAGACTAGAAGCAGTCAATTCATCTAAAGTCAATTCACCTGACAAGTTACCTAAAATTCATATATTTAAGGATCTGCATTTACTAAATCTGTTGCATTTCCTATGTAATTGGAAGGTTTTAGCCCCCAGGAAGCATTTTTGTACCATATTTGGTATTTTAAAATTTTTACCTGAATTGGAAGAAGAGAGCATACATTTAGAAAATTACACAGTGCTTTTAATGGTCTCAAACTGCAATCTGGCACAAAAAACTTTCCTTCTTAATGCCAATTTCCTTCCAGCAATGTGAGGTGGCTTTAAATTTTGGAACCTGACAACCTCTGAAGAATTAACATTTGCTAGGGAGCCAAAGGGTAATGGAGAGACTTGGGGTGTTTGCAAGTAGGTCCTAGGATGTTAGCAGTGATGACTTGTCACAGATAGTGTCAGAAGGGATGTGGCCTGGTGGAAATCCTGTAGGTTCTGGAGTCAGGCAAGAGCTGGGTTTGAAAGATGTTTCTGATACTCACTGACTTGGTGATCGTGGGCAAGACACTTCCCTTCTTTGATCCTTAGTTTCCTCAACTGTAAATTGGGCATAAAAACTAAAGTACCTACCTCATAAACCTTATGCTACTATGCTAATGAAGACAACAGTGGCACCAGAAGCAGGATGAAGAGATGTTCAATGTTGACTTGCAAACAAGCAGGATTTCCCATATTGGTTTTGTATGTAATCATGGACATTCATTATTCTTGTTTGTGTATTTCATTATTTGTGTTGGTCAATGGATGTTAAGAATATACAGTGTCTTAAAAGTCTCATGTCAGTTTTAAGCTTTAATAGTTCAGAATTGTACTAAGACTTTTGGGACACCCTGTATTTTTTTTTAAGTCTATAAAATATCTGGTAAAAACATGACATAAGGGATGGCCTCTAGATTTGTTTGATTAAAGAAGGTTAGTCACGTAGCCAGAACAAGGGATAACAGGTAGAGAGACCCAGCACTGGTCTGGCACCCACACAGAAAAGACCTCAAGGAAAACTCTGGCTCAGTTGAGAAGAACCCCTGTGGAGGATTTACGGAGGACAAAGGTGACAATTAGCAGGATGAATGAACAATGGCTTCAGGATGGACATCCCAGGCAGCACCTTTTTAATCTGCCCAATTCCTTCTTTGCCCTCTCCCTTTACCCCATGAACCGGGCAGAATCTACATCTATCACCTGCTTCAGGGGGTGGTGGAGAGGGGTGTGTTTGGGCAAGGTCCCCATAGCCACAGGGGTCTGTACTCTAGGGTCAAGCCCTGTGCAAGCCTTCAAGTTGGTTTATAAGCCAATCGTGGGTGAATGAAGGCTAAACAGGGAAGGGCATTCCAAGTATTAAACTTCTCTGCTGTTAATTCATAAAGAATTTCACCCCCTTGGGGATTCTATTATCTTCCTTGAGGATCTAATTACCTTGAAGTTTTCCTTTTTTTTTTTTTTTGTGATGAGGCATGCTGGGAATTTAAAGAGGTTTGTAGAAAGTGACCAGCACAATTGGGGTATAAACTCTTTTTCTGGTCTCATTCTATATTACTCTCTATTCACAGGCTTTGTGGTCTAGCCAAAGTGATCTTTCTGCTGTTTCTCTTGTATGGCCTTCCATTGCCTATCTCCAGGACTTTCCTCCACAGGCTATTTCCCCATGCCTGGAATGCCATCTTTTCTCACCCCGACCCCTTACATATCTCTAGCTTTATTCAAAACTCAGCTCAGATGAATGAATTAAATAAAAAAAAAGGATAAGAGCTTACTATGTGTCAGCCTCTGGGCATTCTGATAGAAAAAGAATACAGTTCTTGCTCTCTGGAAAACAGCACATGAAGAATATTGTCACCTTCTTCCTAAATGAGGCCTTTCCTGACCTTCTTTGCTGCTGTTCTCTTACCCCCATTATCTTGTATTTACTTGATTTATATTTTGAATATATATGTATACTCAGTATATATTTACATAATACACACATACATAGTATGTTCTTTCTGTATATATGCATATATACATACACATATATCTATATACATATACTTATACACACTTGTGTGTGTGTGTGTGTGTGTGCATGCCTGTTGCTTCCTTCTATATAATGCAAGTTCCTTGAAGTCAGGGATTTTTATTTCTTATTATTTTGTCTTTATATCCCCAGTGCCTCTCACTGGTGTGCTGGATAAATGCATATTGATGGATTTATGTCCCAGAAGATGGGGAAAGCCCAGAGAGCAGTAGAACTGGTCAGTCATGTGAAGGGATGGGGGCCTTTTCTTCTGGCCAAGGCTAGTCTACCTAAGTCCCACACATGTGGGCCCAAGCTAACCATTCACCTGTGGAGTTTACCACCTGGGACATTGGACCTACCAGACTGCATCTAGTGTTATAGGAGTAACCCAGAAGGAGTGGGGAAGCTTCTAGCACATTGCACACAAGGGTGCATTGGGTATGCTCCTCACCATCAGTTAACTCAATAGGGTTAATTAGTTTTTCTTTAGGGGGTGTTTACTGAGATGACATGGAAAGAGAAATTGGTATAAAAACATTCTCCAAAATGGACACACTTCCCCACAAGTTGCTCAGTTGTTTCGATTGTGTACTGCCCTTTGTGACCCCATTTGGGGTCTTCTTGGCAAAGATACCATTTCATTTCCCAGCTCATTTTATAGATGATGAGACTGAGACACACAGGGTTAAGTGACTTGCATAGGGTCACACAGCTAGTAAGTGTCTGAAGCTGGATTTGAACTTAGGAAGATGAGTCTTCCTGATTCCAAGCCCAGTCCTCTATCCATTGTGCCACTACGGAGAAAGGGAAGGTGAGTTTGAGCTTTGTAAAGGATGCCCCCATAGCTCATGGTTGAGCGGAAGATTGTTGAATTCCTCTGAGGTGTGAGTAACCTCCTGATGGGTCCTGAATATCAGGACCCTTGTAGAATTTCTCTCCACTCCAAAGAGGTCATGCTCCCTGAACCTTCCTCTCTTTAGTGTGTCTCATTTGTTTTTTCTCATATCCCAGTTGGATGCACTTAGATTACTTGTCTAATATCTTTAATGATATGGTCATTAGTGGGGCTGGGAATGGGAGGGAAAATGACACCCCTTCTGGGTTCACTCCTTCCCCCTCTGGTTATAGGCACAAGAGTCTGGTTCCTCCTTCTCAAAGAGGTTTCAAGGCTTAACTCCCCTTTCTGCTACAGCTGGGCCCAGGGATGTGTCTAATTCTTTCAAACAATTTTAATACATTTCATTATCTGATTCATCTAATGGATGGATTCATTTAACTCTTTGTAATTAGTTTATACCTTAAATTGATTGCTTCAATAGCATCACTCATCATTGTTTGGGTTCTGAATTGTTTATACCTGGTTCACACATGTGAGTGATTCCATGATTCAATCAAAGAGATGTTCCTACCTACTCAAGGTATCAAGGCATGGAGTTTCTTGTTAGTTACATTAATTGGGACTTGGAGGTGTGTGAAACTCTCCTCTTTCACTGAGACTATAAGGGAGTTGACTGACACACCCCATTCAGGCACAATAGTAAAGCTGATTTTGATCATGATTCATGGTTCCAGAACTGCCCCACAGCCAGGGATCATAGAGCCTGCTGAGCAGATTAGACCAGTAGAGCAGAGTTAGAAAAACAATCATTTAGCTACAAAACTTTTATCACTCCAGGGAGTTGTCTGGGAGCATTTAACCTCCCCCCACCTTCCCCAACTTGCTTCTCCACTGTCCTCAATTCTCTCCTTAGGGCTTCACTTCACTAGCACAGTGACAATTTCCAAAGGGATATATTAACATATTTCCCCACTTTCCCCTTGATGTTCCATTGCCATTTTCTAGTCCTCTCCCTGCGTTAGGAGGCTCACACATCTACCAACTTGTTAGGCCATGATTATGGGAAGAAAAACACTTGATCAGAAAACAGTTAATTTGGGTTTGTTTGTTTTTGGAAACTTAATGGTGGAATTCCTCCCTCCCTCCCTTCCTTTTCCCTCTTTCCTTTCCACCTCCAAAACCATGCTTTTAGATTTGTGCCTGAAACAATCACACAGATAATAAGTTTCTGAATCCATATTTGAACTCAGAAAGATGAATCTTCCTGATTCCATGTAGGGCACTAAAGCCACTGTGCCATCTAGATGTCTGTGTGAGAACTTGGAAAGACCTTAACCAAGGTCTCCTATGGTATCCTAGGCCATCTCCTGTTGTCTTGATTTATATCTTCCCACTGGACCCAGATGTCTCTGAAGGAGAAAAGTGAGGCTAGTGATTTTTCACAGTCCTGCCTCACTTAAATCCAATTCACTTGCAAGTGATAGCATCATCTTCATGTTTTCATGGACCACTTCAAGAAGGAAGGACAAACCACTACCCATTCACAACCAAAACCATGCAAGGACCTGCAGTGTGTATTTTTAGACTGGGGGAGGGAAGTAGAGTCATATTGCCCATATACTTCTGTTTCTGTGGTAAACTAAAACCTTGAACTAATTAGTGGGGCTTGGTGGCAGGCATATATACATTTGCTGACTGGTTAGTAGGAAAGTCAATTAATTGCAAAGTAGTGAGCTCCTTTCTTCTAGCTGTAAATATCCTACGTGTAGAAACTTGTTTTCACAAGGTAGAGAGCCTGTCAAGATTTTAAATACTTGTTTAATTAAAGGCATAAGGACTGAGCCTGTAATTTCATCTGTATAGGTTGGTCAGCACCTTCCTTGCAATCTGTAGTCTTAGTTGCCTAGAGCAATGAAAAGTTAAATTACTTGTCCAAGGTCACACAGCCAACGTATATCGGAGGCAGGACGTGAACCCAGGTCCTTCTGGTATCAAACCCAGCTCTCTATTTACTACACCCCAATACCTCTTGTTTTCCTCAAACCTCATTAAAACAAGAGCCTTTAGCTGTAGCAGAATTGGGACAAAAGTAAACATAACCTGAATTCAAGGTGTGAAAATCACAGGCTATGTTTTGCTGTCTATTGGTGCCTTGGCAGCTGCATAGTAACATGTGGGACCATACTGATCAAAAACTAATCCCTCTATGCCCCAGAAAGTCAGATATTTTGGCATTAATAATATGTCTTCATAAAATAGTCACATTAAGAAGTATCTCTTGTCTTCCTTTCTCTGTGTGCTGTAGGTAGATGCCTACCCAGGCTACCCCTTGTCCCAGCTCAGATCTCATGTAGAGAGTAGATGCACTGTCTTGTGTGTTTATTTTGGAACAAAGAAAAGATTCAGCACACATTGTGCTCACAGAAGATAACAAACAGGCAGGACTTGGGATACTGAGAAAATGGATGTTTTTTTCAGGGTTCATATGTGAGAGGAATTTTAAGTATCAGAGAGTGGATATAGGGCATGTGTTCTGAGCAGGAGACCTTCCTGAGTTAAATCCAAGCTCTCCCTACTATGCCATACTATCTCTTAGTTAAGTTAATTAAGGCTGGTCCCTTTCACACAGCTGTACAAATAGGTCACCACATGTAATGGCTGCCCGAAGGATCACATTGCCATCTAATAGTGGGGCCGATAAATGGCCAGAGACTATTACATGGGATTCAGATGGCATATTCATATTAATGTGACATAGAATTAATAGAGATGATTACAGAGAATTTTTCATTTAATAGAATTTGTTATAGCCACATCAGCCAAGAGTGTTATCATGGGCCTTTGGCCAGGACAGGAAAATAGGCTCATTAGGTGGCACTGGGCATCCTAATGGCACTCATTAGGATAGAATTCTACCTTGATTACCAGCTCCAGGTGGCTAATTGATCAATGTGCTGAAAGCTAACTGCTGGCGGAAGCCATCCCAGCTGCAAACTGGGTATCCCTCTTTGGGAATGGCAGGGCCCATCTTGAGTTTTAGAACGATTTAGGACTTTTTGGAAACAAATGTGGAATGAATGGCCCAAGAATAAAGCAAATGCCAGGTGGTCTTTGATGTGAGCTAAGAGGAATGAATAAACCTCTCCAGAGAATGAAAAAATACTCTGAACTTGGAAGCAAAGGATGGAATTCTTCTGCCATCTTCTTAAGCGTCTTCATTCTGGTACAGAATTCCTGTATTACCTATGTCCCAGGCTTGCTGGGATCATCAAATGGGTAACAGGTTTTAGGAATGTTGTTTGTCCTTCATTCTTGAAGAGGACCATGACATCATGACTTGCAAGTGAATTGCATTTAAATGAGGGAGGGCTGTGCAAAGTCACCAGCCTCACTTTCTCCTCTGGAGTCATCTGGGTCCAGTGGCAAGGCATAGATCAGGAAGACTGGAGATATACCCCCTTTAGGGATGATATTCCTGCACTATGTATAACCTGGTTGGTATGATTACTTTTATCTTTACTTGTCACTGGTTCATTTCCTTATTAATTTTCTACCATAAACACAAGGCAATCAAGGTATATGTTATGATATTTCCTTATAAGTTAATAGAAATGTACAGTCTTTTTCACGAAATAGTTCAGAGTACTAACTCCGGTTTATTAAATAAACTTGAGAAACTTTTCTCCCATACATTTTCATTCATCTCTCTTAGACTCAATATTAAATCCACTTTTACAGGCTTACATAAACACCAATGTTTACTAGCCAAACAGTTTATTAACAGCATAACAAACAATATGAAGATATATTTAAAAATGTCAGCCGTTAGCTCTGATAAATATCACAGTCAAATACACCATGAACCATCAGATTAACTGAAGATTTTTCAAGTCCGGAAACACAGTCCTTCCATTCAGTCAAAAGTCTCACAAGAATTCTCTTTAGGAATTTGAAGCATAAGATTTCAACTTAGTCTTGTCAGGACTGTCAGGAAATGACTTTTCAGTCGTTCTCAAAGATGACTAGTTATTCCCTCAGTCTTTCATTTTCTCAGGAAAGAAGTTTTCTTAGTCCTTTCTCTTTATACCATCACAGCCTTTCAATTAAAAAATTCCAGATGAAAGTTAGATTTCTGCTTTCCCTAAGATTCTTTTCCATCTGAATGATACAGTAATAGCTTCTGTGGGAGGAGCATTTAGGCTTTACCTGTGTCAATAGACTTGTAACTATAAAATCCTCTCTCTCTTTGTATGCATGCATGCATGCATGTATATACCTCCCTATACACAGAGTTGGTCTCTCCAACCCCAGAGCTGCCCAGTCAACATGACTCACAATACTAGTGAAGGACAATATCTAGGTTCGCTATTCAATGTTGTGGCTCTCTTTCCTCTTACTCCCTAGTTGACTCTTGTCCAGTCCTTTGTTCCATCAATTTTTCTCACCCCTTAGAACGTCATCATTTCACTGCTGGTTATTATTCCTACCTGGTATGGATTTCTGTATCTCTGGGGCTATGTGGATGAATGCCTTCAGCAAAAGACTTTCTCCAGTTCTTAATGTGTCTGCCTAAGGGTGAATATGAGGGGTGTGGTCCCAATGTAGGTAAACCTCCCTTCAGCATTGTGCTCAGGATAATGTCTCTGTCTTGGTCCCAATCCCATCTCTCTCCCTGCTGTCTTCAAGTCTTTGTGGTGCTGTTCTCCCTCTCTGGCTCACATAGTCCCTTTTGTAAGGAAGCTGCTCCCTTCTTGCTTATGCTCACTAAGAGGCCACTACATACAAATGGGAAGGATCTTCTTCAACTCCTTTTGTGTGTGCCTATTACATTTTTTTTGTTGTTCAAAGGCATCTCCCAAAGTACTGAAAGCCTCAATATCTCACAAACATTTCTAATGTGTTCATTACTTTCTTGATCCTTAGCTCAAACCGGACAAAACTCCATGTTCACATTAGGGCCCTGAATGGTTTTCTGAATGTGGCCATGACACATACTATCACTCTCATGGTTTGTACACATAGTTGTAGGTGCCATTTGTTTTCTTGGGGGCAAATGGTTGATGTGTCAGGGGGTGTAAGTCTATAAAATGGGGCTGTTGTGGGATCTGAGACTGATCATCTTGTTTATGAGTTTCCCGATTAATAAAAAACGGATCCAGTTATATGACAACAGAGATTCAATTTCCATTTTTCTTTGAAATGGGCCACTAAATAGGCCCAGTAGGTCACTATTGGATGCTTGGACTTTCTCCTATTTTGTTCAATGTAATAATCATAGAATTAGAACTGGGAAAGACCTTCATGGACAACTACATTAATTCAATCACCTCATTTTTCAGAGGAGGAAACTGAGACCAAGAGAGGTAAAATGAGTTGCCCAAGGTCACACAGGTAGTAAGTGGCAGAGCTGGGATTCAAACCCAAGTCCTCTCACTCCAAATCTGGCATTCTTTTGATTGCACCAGGCTGTATTCATTTTTTTGCTCGTGATTCAGATAAAAGAATACAACGTGCTTATCATTTTCTATTTTGATAACATGAATCTCAGAGCATGTAGTTAACATACTGGATGTCAATCACATACGAAAAGATCTCTTATATTCCATCTGAGCTAGGTCAATATGTGTGAGTGATTAGCTACACACCTCCAGTTGGGAGCCGGCTAATCCCTGTCTGGGGCAGAGAAGATGAAATTCATATTCAGAGGGGAGCAAATTTAAATGTAAAGCCAGGACAGCTTGAAGGATGAATTCCTAAAGAGTACTAAGACTGCTGGGGTTAAGATGCATTGGGAACCTACCAGATCAAGGAGTTAATTATTTGTCTGGCTCAACCTGTTTCTCATCTCCCATTCCACAACATCCTTGGATAGGAATGGTAATAGTGTAGTTTGCTGTATACTTTCTTAACTCAACTGTACTCGATAGAATGTGGGCTTATGTACAATATTTATCCCCTAGAACCCAGACCTTGAGGTTATTGGTTAGTGGGAATCTATTTATGAAAGGCTTCTTCCAGTTCTTGATTATACGTGTTATGTGTTGACTCCAATATTCTCTTATATCTTATAGCCTTGCCAATCTAAGCCATTGGAGGAAGCTTAATCACCTTCATGAGCCAAGGATATTCTAAACTATTTTCTTTCTGATTATCTGCCATTAGTATTGTTGGTCCAGGACTTGGAGAGTGTAGATCAGTGTAGAGATGAGTGGTCATTGCAAGGACCAGTGGAATGTGTCAGGTATAATGAGTGAGAAGGGTAATTCTAGCCATGAAGTAGGTCATAGAACTGAATATCTGAGTTACGGGGATGTGTTATTAGAGATAGCCAGTGGAGCAGTAGATAGAATGGATGGTCTGGAGTCAGGAAACCCTGAGTTTAAAATCTGGCTCAGATACTTAATGGTTTGTGACTCTGGGCAAGTTACCTAACCTTTGTTTGCCTCGGTATCCTCATCTATAAAATGGGGATAATAACGACACCTACCTTTTTGTAAGGATCTAATGAGATATCTGTAAAAGGCATTTAGTAAAGTGCTTAGCACAAAGTAGGTGCTACATAAAATGTTTACTCCTTATTCCCTCCCCCTTTTAACTGGTTTCCAGGAAGGTCTATTGGGAACATAGCCAAACATGGTATCCAATACCACTAGGACTGCCTCAATGCCTGGAATGATGATTGGCCCTCTTTTTATACATCTCTGACATCTTACAAAGGTGTTCTGCAAGTCAACCATAACAGCCTCTAATTCCCCAGGGAATCACTGACTTTGGCACTGTAGGATACTGGGTAAACATAAGGTAAATGTAAGGGCAAGTGTAACTAGCTGTACATAATAGATTTGCCGTTTCATGTGCAATCATTTTTTATTCTGTTATGGAAGTGGTTATTTCATTAATTAAAAATAAAAAAATTAAGAAAAATAGTACATAGGTAGTAGAAGCCATAGTTCATATAAAAGATAGAAAAATGGACCAAATCATTAGAATAAAATTCCACAGCTGGCAGTAGTAATGGTTTAGGAATCCTAATGGCAAGCTATAGTTTTAGAGACCTAGTATTCCAGGGTTCAGACTGTGCCTTCTGATTGTCCATAATGACTAGTCATGATAAGTCATGGAAAGGACATTTTTGCTTGAAGGCTTATGAATACAACACTTCAGAACTGTGAGAAGTAGCAAGGGTCCCAAACCAGTGGTAATGTGAGAGGGAAGTCTTTAGAGTCAGAAAATTTCCTTTAGGAATAGGAGGGCAGCTTTATGAATAGAAGGGAACCAATGGGAGATTGAGCATATGGAAGGAAGGGAGATAGGTTGAAAGGAAGGCTAGTCTTAGAGTTAGGAATGAACTGAGTTTACATCTCCCCTGGAATTTACTAGTGATTTAACTCTGGGGTGAGTCACTAAACCTCTCTGAGTCTTAGTTTCTTCATCTGAAAAATGGAGATCTCAGGATCATAGGTTGAGAACTCAAAGGAAGATTGAGGCCATCGAGTGTAACCTTCTTATTTTATAGCTGAGGAAGCTGAAGCACAGACAGATTAATTGACTTTTCTAGGTATATGACCCTGGGCAAGTCATATAACCTCCATCAGCCTCAGTTTCCTCATTTGTAAGATGGGGATAATAATAGCCTTGACCTCCCAAGCTTGTTGTGAGGATCAATTAACATATGTGAAATACTTTTTAAACCTTAAAGCATTATATAAATGCTAGCTTTTATTCTTGTTATTTTATCACCCATTGCCCCATAGCTAGTATCCACAGTGAGATTTGAACTCCTCTTTTCTTGATTTCTCATCCAATGCCCTGCCCATTATAACACACTGCCTCTTTTTCTGGTGTTCCTATCTCATTGAATTGTTGAAAGATTCCAACGTGGTAATGCTTTTCAACCTGTAAGGTCCTATTTAAATGTAATTTCTAATCACTCTGTACTTGAATCTGGCCAACTAAGAATTGGCCACTGAGAAGAAATAATGGGAACTTTGGGAAGGAATGATTTTCTCAAGATAAGGAAGGAATGAGAGGAGCTGGGCCCTGCAGTCTGAATCACTAATCTGGGGAACTGGATTTCAAAGGAATCAGAGGAAGGAGAGGGGGTATCCCTGGGTCCAAAAATCCTACAAGGGAAGTCAGAGTCTGAGAGATGGAAGGAACTTTAGTGACCAGGATCTCAAGAACTAAATTCTATTGACAAAAACAAATGATTCTTATCAAGAAGAAAAGAGGAAGCTGTCTGAAAAGACTAATGTGTATGCTCATGGAACTCATCAGCTTAGATGAAAAAAAAAGACCCGCCATGTATAAAAGATGGAAGCAGGTAATGTAGGATGCATACAGGAGCATGGTAGTGCTCAGAAGGAAGCACCAGGAATGCCAAGGCTTAAAAATGAGCTACAGCTGGTGATGAATGCTAACAGTCCAAAAGGCCCTTGTTGCTATGGGGGGCAAGAGGAGGACCAGAGATGGGTCAGGACTGTAGCTTGTAGTGGGTGAGATGATAACAAGAGATGGAGAAAAGGAAACACCACCTGATTCCTATTATAACTGAGGGGGATTGGTCAACGAAATCTAGTCCTTAGAGCATGCACAGTATCCTCTGTGTGCTGCCAATTCACATGGAGGCTGGGTGAGCCTGCTTCCAGAAAGGAGTGATTAAGGGGCTGGTGCCCTTTCTCTCTTCCAATTCAGAGCATCACAGGTACTCTGACTCTTTCCTATCAGCGTACTGTGTGGTAATGAAAAAAACCTTTTTAACTGGCTGCTGAGCTAGAATCAAGTGAGTATACAAAAGACTTGAGCTCCTCTTGGTGAGTTCAAATCCAGTCTTAAACACTTACTATCTGTGTTACCCTGGGCAAATAACTTAGCCTTTTTTTGCCTTAGTTCCCTGTCTGCAAAATGAGCTGGAGAAGGAAGTGGCAAGCCACTCCAGTACCTTTGCTAAGAAAACCTCAAATGGGGTCATGAGAGTCAGACATGACTGAAACGACTGAACAACAAAAACAGAAATTTTGTCTCTCCATGATATTTTTAAATGCTTTATTAACTTCTGATTTACATCATTCGTTTCCGCCAGATTTTGAGTTACAAATTTTCTCCCCGTTTTCCCCCCACCCATCCCCCCAAAACAGCCGTCCCACAGGATATCCCCACCTCCAATCTGCTCTCTCCCATATTTTCTCCCATACCCGTTTCAACTTTTCCAGTGGATCTCTATGCCTCAGTGCCTGTATATCTTTTTTTTTCTTAATAACATGTAAGATGGTATTAATAATAGTATACACACACACACACATATATATATACATATATTTGAATATTTGATTTTAAAACTTTCAATTCCAGATTCATTCCCTTCCCCCCCTGCCACCCACCCCCACTGGGGAGACAAGCAGTTCAGTATAGGTTGTACATGTGCGGCTAATGCAAAACAATAACATAGTAGATACATTGTAAAAGACTGACTATATTTCCCTCCCTCCTATTCCACCTCCCACTTGTTCTATTCTCTACTTTGATCCTGTTCCTTTTCAAAAGTGGGTGCTTCCAACTTCCCTCCCCCCCAGCCTGCCCTCCCTTCCATCATTCCCCCTCACATCCCCTTCCCCCCCCTATTCTCCTGGAGGGTGAGATGCCCTATTTAGTGTGTATTTCCCTCCCTCCTCAAGCCAGATTCAATAGGAATAAGGTTGACCCATTCCCTTTTGCCTTCCTATTCTTCCCCTCCATTGTAACCATTTTCCCTTGCCTCTTCTGTATGAGATAGTTGCCCCACTCTGTCTCTCTCCATCTCCTCTCATTATATTCCTCTCACCTCTTAATTTCACCTTTTAAGTATCATCCCTTCCTGTTAAATTGGTCCCGTGCCCTCTATCTATGTATACCTGTAAACGTATATACACACATTCACATATGTATTCATATGCCCGCATACCCTCATATAAAGACATATATATATATATTTCTAATCCCTTCAACTACTGAGAAAAGTTTCATAAGTTACAATTATTGTTTTTCCATGTAGGAATGTTAATAGTTCAACTTTGGCCAGGTGGATCAGCAAGCAAAAGCACCGGCCCCAGTCCCGGGACCACCCGGATCAAATCCGGGCCCAGACACTCAGCACCACACCCAGAAACAACAACTGGCCGTGTAACCCCAAGCAAGCCACTCAAACCCGATTGCTTAAAAAAAAATAGTTCAACTTTGATAAGTTCCTTATGATTTCTTTTCCCTGTTTACCTCCTCATGCTTCTCTTGCTTCTTGTATCTGAATGTCAAATTTTCTATTCAATTCTGGGTTTTTCAGCAAGAATGCTTGAAAGTCCTCTATTCCACTGAATGACCATATTTTCCCCTGAAACATGATACTCAGTTTTGCTGGGTAGGTGACTCTTGGTTTTAATCCCAGCTCCCTTGACCTCCGGAATATCACATTCCAGGCCCTTCGATCCCTCAGTGTAGAAGCTGCCAGATCCTGGGTTATCCTGATTGCGTTTCCACAATATTCAAATTGTTTCTTCCTGGCTGCTTGTAATATTCTCTCCTTAATCTGGGAATTCTGGAACCTGGCTATAATATTCCTAGGAGTTTTCTTTTTGGGATCTTTTTCAGGAGGTGATCAGTGGATTCTTTCAACCTCTATTTTGCCCTCTGGTTCTAAAACATCAGGGCAGTTTTCTTTGAGAACTTCCTGGAGGATACTTTCCAGGCTCTTACTTTGGTCATGGCTCTCAGGCAGTCCAATAATTTTAAAATTATCTCTCCTGGATCTATTTTCCAGGTCAGTGGTTTTTCCCATGAGATATTTCACATTGCCTTCTATTCTTTCATTTGTTTGGATCTGTTTAACAGCATCTTGATTTCTCATAAAGTCATTAGCTTCCATTTGCTCCAATCTAATTCTGAAGCAATGATTCTCCTCAGTGAGCTTTTGAGATTCTTTTTCCATCTGGCAAATTCGACTTTTTAAGGCATTCTTCTCCTCATTGCCTTTTTGAGCCTCCTTTGCCATTTGAGTCAGTCTGTTTTTTAAGGTATTATTTTCTTCAGTCAGGCTGTTGACTCTCATTTCATAATTTTCTTGCATTGTTCTCATTTCTCTTCCCAATTTTTCCTCCACTTCTCTTATCTGCTTCTTAAGGTCCTCTATGGCCTGTAACCAGCTTGTATTTTCCTTTGAAGCTTTTGGTGCAGGAGTTCTGACTTCACTGTTTTCCTCCTGTTCCATGCCTTGCTCCTTCTTATCCCCAAAATAGGAGTGTAATGTTGGAATCTTCTGTCTGCTTTGTTTCCTTTGCTTGCTCATATTGCCACGCAATGATTTGACTTTTGGGCTTTTTGCCACAGTAGGACTCTGCCACCAGACAGGGGAGTTTTCATCCCAAACGCTGGGGTTTTCTCAGCTGCCGGAGGTATTAGATGGGTGCCCTCTCTGCGGTCTCCACACGCTCTGGCAAGCTGGACACACACCCCAGGACCTCCGCCCTAGACTGCAATCCAGATCCAAGCAGGTTAAAGCAAGAGCGATTACCCCTCAGACTGGTGCTTGGTCCCCCTACACTCTGTAGGCCAGGAGCTGAAGCCGCCATGTGGCGCTGGCAGGCTGTGCCCGCATCTCAGCGGTTTGTCGCCCCGGGGGTAAAAGCCACGCACTCCCACTTACTGGGTCCCAAAGTCCAGACTGCACTGGCCTCTCATCTTGTCCTTCACATCTATGTATTGATAAATCTGGAAACGGCCACAGCTGCTGCTGATCTGGAGTCCCTCTGGCTGGCGGCTGGTCAGGCCCACCCTGGGGCTAAAGCCTCAGTGTGGTGCTGGGCTTGGCTCCGCTGCGCTGGCCGATTCCTGCCAGCCTGCCAGGCTGTTCTCAGCGGGAGGTTAGCTTCTCTGTGTCATTTTGTGGGTTCTGCAGCTCCAAAGTTTGTTTAGAGTCCCCTTTTTACATGGATTGGGGAGTGTGGCTCCATGATGATATTTGAGGTAGGAGGAGGAACAGCTGAGTTTCTGGGCAAGGGAGCCCTTTGCTATCACCATGTACTATGTGACCGTGAACACAGGAAGATATTGTTCTCCTGTCTCTTCTGTGTTTGTTGTTTTCTGATTTTTTGGTGAATGTGTGATTGGAACTGGAACTGACCAGACTGCAACTTCAGGAGCTTTGAAAGGTTGAAAAAGCTGTCAGCAGTCTAGCAATTAGGATCCATGGCAGTCTGTCAAACCCAATGAAGCCCGAGGTTCACTGATTGACCTGCTTGACACAGCCCACAAGCGGACTGGCCCATCTAGTGGAGATCTTGCTTTTTAAATGGAGTCAGCCCAACCAAGCAGTTGAGAGACTTCTCCATCACCAATGTCTCACCATGCAGCAAATATCACGAGGGGCTCCCAGAGAGAGAAAGGAGATTGAGGCAAGCCCCGTAATTCTGGAATTGGAGACAGTTTGCATGAAAGAGATCTGAGGGTTATAATTCAATACAGATTTATTAGGCACCTACTATGTGCCAGGTATCATGTCAAGTACTGGGGAGATACAAATAAGAAAAAGAAGGACAGTTCCTTATCTCCCTCATGGAGCTTACAATCCAATGGGAGAAGACAACAGCAAAAGGAAGCTGGAAAGGAGAGACCAACGGGTGCCTGGCACTGGGGCATTATGTTCTATGGATTTCAAATCAAACAGAGCTGTGGATGGAAAGTGGGGAGTTAGTTACAGTAATTACATCCATGGAATATAACCTCAGACAATATCTAATGTGATATTAGGTTGCAAAAAGAGACAAAGCATCCAGCACAGGGGAGATGAGGCAGCTATGTGGGGAAGTGGTTAGAGGGACAGCAACCAGGATGTTGTAGAGCCTGAAGACCATGTCCTATGAGTATCAGGTGAAGGAAGCAGAGGAAATTTAGCCTGGGGGAAGAGAAGACTTAGGAGGGACATGCCAGCTGTCTAATTGTTCATTGGCCAGTCAAACAGGAAAGGGATTAAACTTGTTTTGTTTAACTCTAGAAGGCTGGTTCAAGAGAGAGGTTGTAATGAGGCAACATCATAAGATTGTATATTTAAGAGCAAGAAGGGACCTTGGTTACTATTGAGTCCAACTCTTATTGTACAGATAAGGAAACTGAGGCTGAGAGAGGTCAAATAACTTGCCTAAGGTTACTTAGCTAATATGCATCTGAATTAGGATTTTAACCTAAATGTCCCTGACTTCAAGTCCAGCACTTTCTCCACTGTGAATGTTTAGTGTTGATATAAGGAAAAATTCCTAAAAATTAGAGAGCTCAACAAACGGATTGGCCTACCCTGAGACTTAGCGAGTTGCCTTTCACTGGAAGAGTTTAAATAAATGTTGGACAACCAATTGTGTGTGTGTGTGTGTGTGTGTGTGTGTGTGTGTGTGTGTGTGTAGAATCTTGTTCAAGTGTGAAGGGAGGACACTAGATCAGATTTTGTGATTCTGGCTACAAAGCTTAGGCTCTGTATTGGGGTCATTGATCCATCAAGTATCCCAAAATGGGCCTTTGGTTTGGAGATATCAATGTCTAGGAGCAGAACTCTTGAAGTTAGCACAATGCTAACTTCAATATTTCGATACATCTATTATCTTAATGATATGAATACTTAGGTCAGATTGCCTTTTCATTCAATTCAACTCAGCTACAGCAGTTGCTGATTGCCTACTAGAGCAAGGTGGTATACTAGACACTGGGGATATAAAGACACAAGTGAGAAATATTCCCTAACCTCAAGGAACTTATATGGTGTAGGCAGCATGGTGGAGTGTGTAGGGTGCCACACATGGAATGGGAAAGACCTACCTGGGTTCATAGCTATTCTCTGTGGCCATGGGTAAATCATTTAATCTCATCTGTTACATAGAACAAATGAAAGAAGGAAAAGGCACTGAATAAGTGTTTGCTGTATGCCAGGCACTCTGTTAAACAGTGGAAATGGAGGTGATAATACTCATAATACCTCACAGGGTTGCCACGAGACTCAAATGAAATAATATGTGTAAGGCAATTTTCAAACCTTAAAGTACTATATAAATATTAGTTGTTATTGTTATATCTAGTCTGATACTTGTCCATGCCCTCTCATTAATCATCCATAGAGGATCTGTCCACCATGCTGGAGATAATCTTGGTCTTTTAATATTTAATTCATTTATTCATAGCATTTTTTTTTGTCAATTTATTATTCTCCTTCCAACTTCATCTATAAATGCTTTTGGAATGGTTCATAGATTTAGAACTGGAAGGATTCTTCCAGGTCACCTCAATCAGACCCCTCATTTTGTAGAAGAGGAAATTGAATGCTAGAGAAATGAAGTTACTTAACCAAATTTGCAAAGGTAGCAGAACAGGAATTAAACCCAGGTCCTTTGACCCAATCCGGTATTCTTTCCACTTTGCTATACTTCATTTATGTTTACTACACATTTAATTTTCCTTTCCAATGATTTTTCTTGTTTTGTGAGATTGTTCTAACCCCAATCTTTTACTATCCTCTGTGATGTTTTATTAATAAGTTTATATTCTAAACCTGATTTGACCTTGGATTCCATGTCTCTTTGCTTGACATAGGGGTCAGTTGTTCACTAAGGTGTTTTCTGGACTCTTGGCTTCCTTAACATGGATCGCTTTTATATAAGTTAAATTCTATAAGAAATAGTGATCATCAGAATCATTGTCTTTATGTTTATCCATTTTCACATTTTTTCAAACATGATAGCTCATTCAAATAGGTCAGTTTGGAGCTGTTTTAATTGAATTGAAGCATCTTCTTTGGGCAGCAAGATGGCACAGTGGATAGAGGCCTGGGTCTAGAGTCAGGAGTCTTCCTGAGTTCAAATCTGGCCTCAGACACTTACTAGCTGTGTGACCCTAAACAAATCACCCTATTTGCCTCAGTTTTATCATCTGTAAAATTAGCTGGAAGAGGAAATGGCAAACCACTCTAGTGTCTTTGCCAAAAAACCCTCAAATAAGGGCACAAAGAGACGGACACTACTGAAACGACTGAACAACAACAAAGCTTCTTCTTTATCCTTTCTTCTTGTGTGATGTTGACTTTAACTTTTGCTTTGACTTGTCCCTTATCTGACTTCACAGAGATATCTGAAATGACTCCCACATCAATAACTACTCATTTCCTTTTAGGTAAAAATCGATTTTATTTTTGTGTGATATTGTTCAGTGTCTTCTGACTCTAGTATTGAATCAAGTATTGATGCTCTGTAAGCATGTGGCTTCTAAGTAGTCTTCAAGTGGAATTGGACCAGTTCTTTAGGTCATCAAATGCACTTTTCACCTCGTACACTCAGGGGAATACTTTCATCAGTAAGAGAGATCATTTGTGGCAGGAAACCTTGGGTCCCCTGGCATCAATATTGCACAAAACTAAAGAAGAACCATAGGTCTTTTCCAGAAGTGAAGTCCAGTCCTTCAATATGCCCACTACCTTATGTTAATTAATACATATTCCTTTCTGATCTTTATGTATCTCAGGACCTCTATCTCCATTCACAAAGGGACTTTTTTTTTCAATTTGGTGAGAAACCAATGTTGGTAGGTAGCTTGGAGTCAAGTACTTGATGAGATCATCAAGACAAATAATTTTGCCCTTCCCAGGAGGTCTTGAAACTCTGAATTCATGATTCCAAGAAAAACAGCACAAAACAAATGGTGTAAACCATTATCTTTATAGGGCATTCCAGGGTCATAGGACCATGGGTTTAGAGCTGGGAGGCACTTTACAGAATGGCATGTCCAACCACCTCATTTCAGAGATGAGAAAATTGAGGCCTCAGTATGTCAAGTGACTTGCCTAGGATCTTATAGCTATTAAGTGTCTGAAGTAGACTTGACTCTAGATCTTTCTAGGTGGCACAGTAGATAGAATTCTGGGCCTAGAGGTAGTCAGAAAGATTTGAGTTCAAATCTTGTCATAGCCATTTACTAGCTGTGTTATTCTGAGTAAGTCATTTAACCTCTGTTTGCCTCAGTTTCCTCATCTTTAAAATGGGGAGAGTAATAGCACCTTCTTCCCAGGGTTGTTGTGAGGATCAGATGAGATAATAATTGCAAAGCATTTAGCATAGTTCTTCGCACATATTAAGCACCTTATAAATGTTAGCTATTATTATTATTATTATCAGTTCTAATTCTAAGTCCAAGTCAACATACTACAGTGCCTTTTTGATACGGAAGGTCATCTTCTACCTTCATATCTCTATGAAGTTGCACCTCCTCCAGAAGGCTATTTTGGAGAATATCACCAGCCTTTCCAATGGATGAATCTAGTTGGGATCCAAGGTAGGGTTTATTGTCCTGGATATTGATGCCATTCAGGGCTCCATAGTCATAGAAGAGTCTAAACTCCTCATTAAAAAAAAAAACAAATGATATTTTCTTTTCTGGCAGGGGCATGAAAGACCAAATACATTTTTCCTCTTTCTTTTTCAAGAATTCCATAGGAACACCATCCCTGGTCTGGTCAATGAGTAAATCCAGTTGTCCAAGCCTAGAACTCAGGTTGAATACACAGTTGAATGAAGATGGAGGAAAGGAATTGAGGATATTCAACTTTGAGAAGTGAAGACTCTTGGGAAATGTGAGCACCATTCTCAAATATTATTGTGTTGAAGAGGGTTTGTTCTGTTTGACCCCAGAATGAAGAACTAAGATGACCTCCAAGATTCCTTCCAACTCTGAGGTTCTATGACTCTATGCCATTAAACTGTTCAGCTGTTTGCAACAAACCTCCTATCTTTATCTATCTTATAGGACCCAAAAGGCTGAGGGCAATAACTTTTTAGGGGAACCAGGGAACAATGAAAGCTATAATTTCTTTCTTGGAACAGAACAATAAAACTTCTTTAAAATGAGGGGCATGCACTGATTGACATGGGGGTCAGATCTCTCATCCCCCTTTCCTGCAATCTGTTAATTAAAAGATCAAAATTTCATCTAGAATCCCCTGATAGAGTCATCTTTATAACCACAAAAGGCAGCTTCAGCAATGCTGCGAGTGACAATAAATTGGTTGCAAGTATTTTTCTTTCCATCTTCTTCAGCTCTTGTGATGTAGAAGAATTAGAAGCTAATCCCAATTCCTCATTTGTTAATTAGTTTTTGTTTACTTCCCTAAATCTGCTAAATAGAGGTTTATCATTTTATCTCTGTGTCCTCCTTGGCATCTGGCTCTGTTGGAGCAGAAGAGATTTTGGGATTAAATCTAAAGCTCAGGGGTTAAACCTCTAGGACCACAGAGTTTCCTGATAGAATGGGGGGAAGACCATCCCCCAGCACACTTCTAGGGGCCACACATTCAGAAACAAACCAAACCAAATGAAAAGCAACTTGCTTGGATTTGTCATTGAATTATTAATTCCACCATGGTGGCTATTCTCTCCTGTCTACACCTTCTCACCCTGTCTGATTCTTCTTCATGCCTTTTCTTATATCCTCCAAAAGATCTACCCAATGAACTGGAGGCCTTCCTCAGGGTCTTTTAATACTTGCATAACAACACAGAATGTGGACTGTCCATTCTCTTTCTCTCTCTCTCTCTCTCTCTCTCTCTCTTTCTCTCTCTCTAATATGCTATTGGTACAGTCATCATTGGTAATGTAGCCTACTTATGCCTAGTATGTGTCTTTTCATTGCCCTTTGGGTCATCTACAAGTGGGATTCTTTTGAGGTCCTGGGGTTCCCTAATTCACAGCGATATAATTGTGAATCAATGAGCCCTGAAAATGAATATGGCTACAGCAATAGCCACTCAAACTTTATGTAATACAGAAAATTATTAGAGTTTTTATACCCTAAACCTAAACAGGAACTTACGTTCTCATCTAGTGACACTATACTCCATCCCTTCTTCTCTTTGCAGTTCCGGGAAAGTGCACCCCCCCTCCCCATTACTGCCTAACCTACCTATAACCATCCCCTATTGTTTCTCTCTTTAACCATTTGTTAAAATCCCATCTATCCTTAAAGCCCCAGCTTAAATTCTATCTTCTCTACCAAGGAGGGAACCTTGGAACAGTTCTACCTTGTGTGCACTGTTTTTTCAGTTCCCTCTACCCTCAGTTGAATATTAGTATGGTAGAATGGAAAGTACTCACTAGCTTTGGCTGTCAGGCAGGCATATTCTGGATCCAGTGGACCAGCTGGAAAGTCAGTTGTTAAATTTTAAGTGTGGCCATTTGTACCCCTCAACAAATTCTACTAATCAGCGCTTGATTTATTGTTTTGTTTACAGTCTGTCTAGGTTTAAGAAAATAATGGAGAAAATGTTAATAGTGAAGATTAAGCTAAAAAATATCAAGGGAGAACATTTTTTGAGAGCTGATTGTTAAACGTTTGCTAGCACTCTCTCAAGAGAATTGGATTTGCACCTTCTTTCTACTATTTATTATCTTGGTGAATTTGGGTGAGTCTCTTTTCCTTTTTAATCTTCATTTTCCTCTTAAAAGTAAGGATAAGACTATTTGTACTGCTTACCTCACAGGGCAAGTGCTTTGTCAACCATGGGACAATATATAAATATAAGCTGTTTACAATGTAAGTTTCTTGTAGGTGGAGGTTGTTTCATTCTTTGTACTTGTAATATATGGCTGGCATATATTAAGTTGTTGAATAATTAATTGATCATGTAGTGAATAGTTCTAAAAGTTCTAAAAGGATCTGAATAACTTTTCCTCATGATGCCATGGTGCCAGGGTCAAAGGGAGGGAGTTTACTATGGCCTAGAGGGAGTTGAGTGACCTTTACCCTCCAGTGTTGAAGGCATACCGAATTGGAGGAAGATAAGGACCTTTGGGGATTGCCATGGAAAGTCAGAGGTAGGGGCAACAGCAAAAGTGGTGAAAGCTGGGCTAAATGTAGGACCATGCTGAGAGACTGGGGCAATGGCCAGGAATCAGGATAAAAGATGCTAAAGCAAAGAAGTATGACTTTCAGAGAAGGACGAGGGCAGTTGATGCTCTATAAGCCTGGGAACCATAACAGCAAATCGTGGGATGAGGATTTGGCTAGTTGATACTGTGTGTAAATTTGGGGGGTGGGCTTGGCTGTACATATATGCTTACTAATTGGGTTTAACTGTGAGCTCCTTTTTCTGTTCTTTATATGCTTTTAAATAAATCTGTTCTGCTTAAATGCTTTTGTGTGTTTGGAGTGCTGGAAGGGACCTTGGGGGAAACCCAAGGAGAAATAGACAAGACAAATTCAGATGTTTCCAGAGTTTGGGAAGGGAGAGGAATTGGCACAAAATGAGCCATGGAGAATATTAGAGAAATCTTGAAGACTGAAGTCAGGCTGGATGAGCCCAGAACTATAGTTTTGGGTCGTAAGTTATAGCAATATCTTTCCTTCCTCCAACCTCATATAACACTTAAAAAATTCTTTTTATCTTCCTCTTTTTACATAACCTACATTTCTTAACACTCCTTTTACCTCCTCCTAGAGAGCCATCCCCTAATATCAAAAAACAAAAGACAAAATAAACCATTTTAGCAATGCTAGACAATTGGTGTTAGTTGATGCAGTGAGTGGATAGATCACTGGGTTTTGAATCTGAAAGACTCATTCATCTTCATGAATGAGTTTAAGTCCAGCCTCAAACATTTACTAGCTGTGTGACCCTAGGTAAGTCACTTAGCCCTTTTGGCCTCAGTTTCCTCACTTATAAAATGAGCTGGAGAAGGAAATAGCAAACCACTCCAGTGTCTTTGCCAAGAAAACCCCCAAAGGGGCCACAAAGGGTCAGGCATGACTGAAAGAACTCAACAGCAAAATACAAATATATTGGAAAAATCTAATGTTATATGCATTCTGTCTCCACAGCCCCACACTTCACCAAAGAAGTAGGGCTACTTTCTCATGTATTTTCTTTGGGGTCAAACTTGACTATGATTTCCTTGCTTTCAGCATTGGTTGTTGCTGCCCTTTCCATTTCCATTGGTGTGGTCATTATGTATATTGCTTTCCTACTTCTGCTGACCTCCTTACATTCTACCTCCCTTTGCCCTTATTATGTGATATTATGTGTCATAGTTATATGTGCCCATGCCCATACTTTGTTTTCTCCTGTCATCTTCCAGAAAAGAAAGACTGGATCCTATCCAAGGATATACTGGTAAATGCTTAACAACCAACTACATGGAAAAAATGCACCCTTGACACACTTTTAAGTTTAACCTGCATTATTTAACATTTCACCATCACTTTCTTAAGTCTAGACAATCAATAGAATGATAACTCAAGCCCTTATTTGTAGCATTGGTTGATATCTAAGGTTTAAATGCTCATGCTGAAAATTTAACAATCAACTCTCATGAATCAGTAGAGCTGGCTCCAGCAGAACCCTAATTCCATCTGCCCTCTAGTGCTGCTGAACTGAAAGTGTTCGTTGAATGAATGATTAATGCCTGTATAGTTGGATACACTGATAAATTCAACTACTGAGAGAACAGAAGATACAAGCTCAAGAGAAAGGGTAGCAAAGCATGGATGAGAATGCAAGGTTCTGTGGAGTGAGGAGGGGCCAGTGGGCACAAGGAGAAACTGAGATGCAAAACATTGAAGGGGGTCAATTGTGTTTCCTGGGAAGGGGAGAGGCTCTACTGCGAATCTCCTTTGAATCCTACTATGTTTTTTTTTTCTAAATGAAAGGCTTTAAGTACTTACTATGAAGTAGGTACTGGGGATAGAAATACACGCAAGGCAGTCACTGCCCTTAGGCTTATATTTTTTCTATTTATATATATATATATATATATATATATTTAAAAAGTTTTTTTATCAATATCTTTTGTTTTAATGTTCCCTGGATTTTCCTCTGTATACCTCTTCTTCTCTTCCAAATGGGCATCCCTTAAAACCATTTAAAAACTTCATTAAAAAAAGAAACATTAAAAAGAGAGGAAGAGAAAAATCCAGAGAATCCAATCAATGCATTGAAATAATCTGAAATTGTATATAATGCTCCACACCTGTGGACACCCCTCCCCCACCTCAGCAAAGCAGTGGGGGAAGGTCTTGGGCTCCATGTTGTGCTTTACAATTTCACAACCTTTTCCTACATTCATTTTTAGTTCTTTCATAGTCATCGATCTTTCCATTCCCATTGTTGCTGTTGCTGTGTACATTGTTTTCCCGGTTCTGCTGCCTTCACTTGACATAGAGAACCCCACTGTTCTTAGCTGGTGATTGCTGCCTGAACCTCCTTTTCTTATTTCAGAGGCTGTGGTCTTTGGGGTCCCATGTCTCTATGGCTACTTCTCTTCAAATCCTCTCAAGGTGAAATGACCAGACATCCCCTTGTGTCTTGATGCCTTTGAGTTCATGATGACGCCAACTCTGCCAGCTGCTTTGCTTGTCTCTCTGAGGAGCAGCTTTGAACTGTCCTTTCAGACAACCTGTTTGTCTATATCTTTGTTATTTCTGGTTTCATTTATACCCAGAGTGTCAATATGAATGTGATTCAGCTCAATGATATGTCCATTTGTCGATCCAAGACCTCACATTTAGAATATCATTGATTAAATTCACTTCTGTAGATAATCTAAAAGCTGTGTGCTTGTTGCTCTCTCTGTCACCATCTTGATTGAAGAAGGTAGTCACAAAGGAGCATGGTCCATTTTATGTTTTCATCAGTTTTGTAAGTTGCCAAGGCCAAAAAGATTCCTTATTTTGTGGCTAACCTGCTGGTGCTGATTTTTTCCATTTACAACTTCACCAGGACCTTTTGACTTGTCTCTTTTCTCATCTTCCAACTTTGGCTTCCCTTTGCCTTAATCTATTATTTTCTGCTCTCTTAATGGCTGAATTCCTTCACTCCTTATCACCTTCCACCCCCAATCTCAAATAGTCAGATTACCCCTAAAAATACCTAAAGTTTCCAACAAAATGCTACATGAAAAGAACCAAGATCTTGAGAAGAAAAACTAGTAATATTTTGCATCTGATACCTCCCTATTCACCCCATGTTTAGAATTTTTCTTTCCATTTGCTAATTGGCTCATTATTTGATTACATGACCCATCCCTGAATAGTCTCTAAGCTTTATGTGGTCAAGGTCTATGACTATACAAACCAAGGGTATTTAAATCTTTTTTTTTTTGTGGGCCCTTGGCAGTCTGGGGGAGCTGATGGATGCCTCTCAAAATAGGGTCTTTAAATGCTTAAAATAAAATACATAGAATTGCAAAGGAAACCAGTCATATTGAGGCAGAGTTAAGATACATTAAAAAAAGTTCATAGACCCCAAGAAATCTATCCACAATCCCATGGGCACACTGAGAGAGCTATTTAACTCCTCAATGCTCTAGGCAACCTTCGAAGGAAAAAAAGGTACTGACCTACATTGGTTGGAGGAGGTTTCTTACCAGAGACATTCATATGAAATCACAAATTCAGTCTCCATCCCTATTGTTGTCATTCAGTAGCTTCCATCGAACTCTTTGTGACCGCACTTGGGGTTTTCTTGGCAAAAATCCTGGTTTGCCATTTCCTTCTCCAGCTCATTTTACAGATGAGGAAACTGAGGCAAACAGGGTTAAGTGACTTGCCCAGAGTCACATAGTTAGTAAGCGTCTGAGGCCAGATTTAAATTCAGGGAGGTGAGTCTTCCTGACTCTAGGCCTGGTGCTCTGTGCACTATGGTAGTACCTAGTTCTTTATTAGTCCTAGTTAAAAACCTCTGTTGTGGCTCCGTCCTTTCTCTGTCCCAGCTCCTGCTGTTGTCACCCTATAATGCCCCTAGACTTGTGACTCCTATCCTGCATCAAACACAGGTCTCTGCATACAGAAGGGTTCTGTGGAATTCAACCCTTACCAGGACATCCAAGAGCTGAGGAATGCCTGAGCTCAGAGATCATGGCCTAATCCACAGGATGCTCCTTCCTGGTCTTCTACAGTTTACTTTGGGGCACTTCTTCAGGCCTGAATCTTGAGTTCTATGCTCCTCCCTCATTTGAATCAGCTCAATACATTGGTGGAGGGAATTCCCAGTGCAGAAGCCTTTTAGGACCGAGGCAGAGCAGCAGCTGCTACAACTTGCAATCTTAGAGATTTGCTTGGAGACACTGAGAAGTGACTTGCTCAGGGTCACACAGCTAGCATATCAGAAGTAAGATTTGAACACAGGTCTCAGGCCAGCTCTCTGCTCACCATATCATGCTCCATGCTTGTTCTCTGAGTTACTAGCCTTAATTTTTTCTAAAGGAATGAGTTATTACTCCTAGTTTCTTTCTTTCTTTCTTTCTTTCTTTCTTTCTTTCTTTCTTTCTTT
>NW_027185804.1:6296739-6312500 GCF_028583685.1 Petaurus breviceps papuanus
CTTTCTTTCTTTCTTTCTTTCTTTCTTTCTTTCTTTCTTTCTTTCTTCCTTCCTTCCTTCCTTCCTTCCTTCCTTCCATTTCCCTAGGATCACATTTGTTTTTTTCAGGATCTTGTCTAAGGTTAGATTCCTTCTGGGAGATTAGAAGTAAAATGGAATCCAACAATGGCTGATAGAGTAAAGAAAGGTTTCCCAGGGATGGACAGGGTACAGGAGAAGAGAGAAGGATTTTGGAGTTGGCCTGGGTGAGGGAGGAGAGAGAAGCTTCCCAGGTCTGGACAGTCAGAAGATCTTGGTCATTGTGGGGCCTGAATACCACCAGGGGTCAGACTTTGGCTCTTTAAGAGGATGCAGAGAAGCCATCCCTGAGTTTGAAGCCTGAGGAAACTGATATTAAGGGGGAAGATGCTCCTACTTTAATATACTATGGAATAAGCAGCTTTGAAATTCTGCACGACCAAGGGACTCTTAAAGCCAATGAAGCAGGAGACTATGAAATGATCCATAAGTTAGGAGGGAACATTTATAACTCTCGCTGTTTCAATAAAAGGTTAGTTTAATAGTGCAATTATTCTCCAAGCCCTCAGCTTGTGGGGAGGAGGCCTTAGGTAACAAGCCAGTCCAGCTGGCCTCTGTTCTCCCTTAGTGTAGGGCAGACCCTTTCTGTTCTTTCCCTCCAGGTCCAGTGCCTCCACCCACCTACTGAAAGAGTGTGGGATGACTGAACTAGGGCAGCAGCTGGGGCTGGGATAGGGACAAGATGGAGTCACCGTTGAGGTTTTTAACTAGAGATAATAGAGACAGGGGTCTGTGCTTTCTTTGGTATATGTGAGAAAACTCACTCCACTAATTCAGGTAACCACTTTTCTCCCTTCAAAGAGTGCCCAGAATTAAGTGATTTGCTCCAGGTTACAGAACCAATATATTTTGGAAGTGGATATTGAACTCAGGTCTTCATGACCCCAAGATGATGAACTCCCTATCCATTATGCCAAACTGCCTCTCTCAGAGCTGGTTCCTGAGGCTAAAAGTAGTCCCAGTCTATTTAATATCTGGATTCCTTCTGTAGTAATTTGCTTTCCAATCTGAAGAGTAAATCACACACACAGACACAGACACACAAAAATAAGTTGATATGTTTCTAAAAACTTTCTCCCAGTTTTCCCCAAATCACTTTTGTCTATGGGTATTGATGAATTGGAGGCTTGTTCTCAGCTGGATACTTGGGAGATTTTCTCTTGTTTTATATAGTTAGAAATAAAAGGGGTTTTAGAGCATATTTAGCCCCACTCCATTTTGCAGTGATTTGCCTATGGTAACACAGCTACTAAGTGTGAAGAGGCAGGTTCTGAATCTATTTTTTCCATACTCTATACCATCTCTTTCAATACTTCAATGGATCTCATAGGTGCAGGCAATTAGCTACCTAATCGGGTCAGAAATCCAAATCCCATCCTCAGAGACCATCTTCACTGCTAGCTGTTCACTTCTGACACCATTCTTTTTTCTCTCTCATCGATTGCCTTTAATTGGTGGCAGTGAAGAAAATACCTCCTGTAACTTTACAGTTTCTTGACCCAAACATTCTAATCTTCAACAGGACAGCATAGGTTCCTTCTGGCAGTATCCTTTGTGTCCACACCAGAGATGAGTAGTCATCATCTGTTTGAACAGGTCTTATTGAAATCCCTGTAGTGTCTAGAGAACATGCCCTAGGAAGACAACAACCCTCTATGAGCATTATCAGGCTGACAAATAGGTGCCTCAGTACCTTTGATCAGGGAATCACCAACCACCCTGCTCCACTATTTTTCCTCTGACCCTTATTGGGCGATCTCTCATCTGATAGCTTCTCTATTATAACATTTTTGGAAGGACAATAATAATAGCTACCATTTATATAGTGCTTATTTTGTGTCAGGCACCATGCCAAGCATTCTACAGTGACTATCACATTTAATCCTCATAAAACTCTATATATTATTTAGTCACATTTTACAGATGAGGAAACTGAGGCAAGCAGAGGTCAGGTGACTTGTTCAGGGTCATATAATAGCTAATAAGTTTCTTTCTTTTTTTTTTTTTTAAAGCAATCGGGGTTAAGTAACTTGCTCAAGGTTACACGGCCAGTTATTTCTGGGTGTGGTGCTGAGTGTCTGAGCCTGGATTTGATCCAGGTCATCCCGACACTGGAGCCGGTGCTCTTACTCGCTGAGCCACCTGGCCGCCCCTAAGCAATTGGGGTTAAGTAACTTGCTCAAGGTTACACTGCCAGGTGTTTCTGGGTGGGTGCTAAGTGTCTGAGCCCAGGATTAGATCTCCAGGTCTTCTCAACACTGGAGCCAGTGCTCTTACTCGCTGTGCTACCTGGCCACCCCAAGCTAATAAGTTTCTGAGACTGGATTTGAACTCAGTTTTTCCTGACTCCAGGTACAATAATCTATTCATTGTACCACATAGCTATTCTCAAGGACAAGCATCTGCTTCCTCCTCAGAGCAATCAATTCTTTCTTCTTCAGAAAAAGCTGTCTTTTTTTAAAAAAAGCCCCATAAGTGTATAACTGTCCTCTTCTTTTTCACTTCTGTATAACAATCTTCTATTCTCTGACATCCTACAAGGCTTAAATCTTCCTTCCTCCACATCAGATCTCTGTTCCTCATTGAAGCCCTTTCTTTAGGGAATATTCCATTCTTCCCCAAAACATGGAGTATAAAGAAGTGTTCCTCCACCCCCCTCACCTTTTTTTTCCAGGAGGGAGATCAACCTTCACTTGAAACACAGAAACAGTCGCTTGGCTGTGGCAGAAATATAAACATTGTATACTCAGTGCAAGTCACTACAAAAATTCATGTTTTCTTCATATTGGATGAGATTTTCCCTTGTTTACTGAAATACTTTTACTGTTGTTTTGTTTATACTATTCAGTAATTGTTTATACTACTCAGTCTAGAGACAGGAAAATCCCAGTTAAATCTGTTATCGGACATTTACTAGCTATGTGACCTGGGACAAGTGACTTAACCTTTGCCTCAGTTTCCTCAACTGTAAAATAAGGATCAAAGCAAAACCTACTTTCCAATGTTATGAGGATTAACTACTATTTGTAAAACATGTTGCAAACCTTGAAGTGCTGTATATATGCTAGTTGAACAGCTATGAAGATGTGTGTGTGTGGGGGGGAAGAAAATGAGTTCTGTTTTAGACATTGACTTTGGGATATTGATGGAAAATGCAGGTAGTGATGCCTATAAAGCAATTAACAATGTAGCACTGGAGTTTGGAGATGAAATGAATGATGGATAAATAGATTTTGGAGCCAAGTACAAAAAGATGATAATAGAACTTCTGGGAGTTGATGAGATCATCAAGAGAGATAGTATAAGAGAAGAAGGTCCAGGATGGACAGAAATTTGAGGACTTTTTATGTATAGGGGATTAGAGATGCATGAAATTCAGCCAATGAGTGGTCAGGTAGGTAGGAGGAGAACCAGGAGAGAGCAATGTCATGAAAGCAGAGAGGAGAGAATAACTAGGAGAGGAGTGTGGTTAATGTTGTCAAAAGATACAGAGGAGGCAATGCAATAAGGACTGAAAAAAAAGTTCAAAACATTTATCACTTAAAGGTAATTGAACTGAAGGTGGTGGAATGTGAGATTCTAAGGGAACTAGATTCTTACCGTAACTCTGAAAATCAACAAAAAGAAACACAAAAGAAAGTTTTAATAACCACAAAAAATAAAAATCAACCAAAACAGAAAATGATCAAAATGAAGAAAATGGTTAACAATTAAAAAAAAAGCAACAGAGAAAACAAAAAAGCTCAAGTACCAAAAACAACACAGTTGAACAAAAGATATTGTGCAAGACATCCCAAGAGATGTTCTCGAATGGATAAATGATAATTTTGAATAAATCAAGCAAGAATGAACACTGGCAAGATGATCTCAAGGTCAGCTAAAAGAGGGGCTTGTGGAAAGTAGAAAAAAAAATCAAGGAAGTAAATCATACCAGAAACAAAAGATACTTTAAAAAAAGATCCAGAGAAAATAATGAAGAAAAATTATATGGTGCATATAATAAAGAAAACCTCAAAATATTGTAGAAGTAAATCATAAAAGGTTTACTGCAGCCTAACACAGAAATGAACTCAAAGTGATTGGGAATTAAAGTTTAAAAAAACTGCTGAATTTTCCAAAGTACTGTAGCAATTTATAAATTACTGACAACCTGGAACATTTACAAAATAAAAAAGAACTATACATGATATTCCAGAAAATTTTCCAAGAAAATTTCCCAGGAATAACAAAACAAAGGAAAACACTAATAGAAAGGACCTGATTTACCATTCCTAGATACATTGTAATTAAATTTGAGCATTATAATGATAAGGAAACCTACTGGAAGCTTCAAAAGACATGCAGAAATCATTTACCAAGGAGAAGCAATCAGTAAATTTTTCAATGAATATGAAGGATTATTAGAAAAATGTCTCCATTTCCCATCAGCTGCACTGCTTTTGTCTTTTTTGCACTCTCCATCTTCCCTTGTGGTAGGTACTTCCCTTTCTCTCCTAATTTTTCAGCTTCCTACTGTATATTGTCTTCCCTCATTATACTGTAAGCCCTGTGAGGACCAGGACTGTATTTTTTTTTTTTTGGTATTTGTATCCTCAGCATTTCAAACAATACTTGGCACATAGTAAGCACTTAATAAATGTTTATTGACTGACTGACTGAAATTGTATTTACCAGGGCCACACAACCAGAAACTGAGTACAATTTAAAAGCAGGAGTTAGACATTTAAGATGGATTAGATTTTGAAAGATTTATGGAGAGAAGAATATATCTTAAAAAGTCTTCTAACAATAGGTAAGCCTCCCAGCTGAAAATATAAGTATTAAAAACTATTTACATTTCTTAAATCAAGTTGAATTACTTAATGTGATGTAATAATCTTTAGAGTGTATTATTGGTTAAATAATTGTTTCAGAGAAGGAGGAAAAAGGTAAAAGAATGGACAAGGTAATCTAATAATTTCTGGTCTTTGATAAAGGGGAATCCCATTTTTTTTCTCTTTTTGGTGGGCAATTGGGGTTAAGTGATTTCCCAAAGTCACACAGCTAGTTTTCCTGTTAAGTGTCTGAGGCTGGATTTGAACTCAGGTCCTCCTGACTCCAGGGCCAGTGCTCTCACTGTGCCACCTAGCCACCCCAAGGGAATCCCAATTTTTAAAAATCAGCATAGCTACTCATACAAGACAAAGAAGCTTGGTTTGGATTAATTTTGTTACATTGGATTAAAAACGGAAATAATAAAAATAAGACAATGTGTATTCCATGCTGATTAAACAATTAGGACAAGAAGGACAAAGCTAACAACTATAACACTAAATGTAAATGGATTAAACTCTCCAATAAAATTTTTAAACAATGGGTTAAGTTTAAAATTAATAGTTTAAAAAACATAATCAGTAATATACTCTTTATGGGAAACACATTTGATCCAGAAAATATGGAGTCTTCAGAGAACCAATATACATATATAGATAGATTATATCAATATCTATATATGTGACATATTAAACTAATATAATATATATGACTAATATATACACACACATATATATATAACTAATACACACTCCTCATTAGAGAAAACAACAAACTAATAATTTTGAAGGACAAAATACACAACATTAGTATCCAAATGAAAAGGCACTCAAGTTATCTAGTGATTGGAGAGATATAAATTGAGATGGTCTCAATATTCCACCTTGTACCCACTAGAATGTCAGGGGTAGCAAAAATGATGAGTTTGGTATTATTAAGGCTATGGGAAAATAGGAGTTCAAATATGTTATTGGTGGAACTGTGGATTGGTGCAGACATTTAGGAGGACAACATGGCACTATGCAATAAAAGTCACAGAACTGATCATGTCCTTTGACCCAGTGATTCCATTGCTAGGATTCCTCCAAAAAGTCAGAAAAATGAAGTGAAAATTTTTCTATAGAGGGAGAAGTGTTTGTGAATACTTTTTTCTTGTAAAAAAAACTTGTGACTCATCTATATGTGTCCAGAGAATGGCCAAATAGATCATACATAGTATGTTATACTGTTGTATGGAATACTATAATGCCATGAACAATGATAAATATGAAGCTTATAGGGGAATGTAGGAGAATGTATATGAAATGAAACAAAGTAAGAACAAAGGAATTAGAACAATATAAACCTTGACTACAATTGTATTACTTTAGAAAACACATCTAAAGGCAATGCAATGTCAGACGAACTTGGAAAGGTGCACAGAACAAATGTGGCTTCTCCGTTTATTTGGTTCTGCTTTGTTAAATGCTAAGGGTTTTGGATAAAACTGTTATTTCTTTTTTATGCTTGTCTACTCAATTATCTCTCTTCAAAGTTATTAAGTTCACAATTTTAAAAATAGAGCTTTAGTGGTTAAGAGAATATGGGTAATATTTGGAAGCCCAGTTTCAGTAGAGCAATGGGTTTGGAAGCTAAGGTTTTAAGTGGTTGAGAAGTGAATTGGTGATTAGAAAGTGGGTATTACCCTTTCTAGGAACCTGAAAGTTAGGGGAGAAATATAGGCTCAAAACCTGATGAGAGTGTAGATCATGCAAAGGTTTTTTTTTTTTTTTATCGGTAAGTCAGACCAGAGTTCCTATAGACAGTGTGGAAGGAGAAAACAGAAAGTGTGATTAAGGAAAAAGTGCAAGTTCCTGAAGGATAAAAGGAGGGCTTGAGCCACTCTCCTCAGAATCCTTCAGTGGTCTGGAAGCGTGTCATTTTAGAACATTCCTCTGCCATGTCAGCTCCTTTCCGCCATTGGTGAGTTTCTACTGAGAGTCTCCATTTTGGGGATTGCCAGGATGGCCATGTTTCATTCCTCTTCCAGTTCTGCTTTTGACTCTTTGTACACCACTATCCCTTTCTTCTTCCCCCACAATGGGCACTTCCTCCTTGCCCTCCATATATTTTTCAGCTCCCTTTTATATGTTGTCTTCCCTTACTAGAATGCAAACTCCTTGAAGGCAAGAAATGCATTTCTTTTTGTTTCTATTTGTATCTCCAGGGCTAAGCACAATATCTGACACATAGTAAGTTCTTAATAAGTACTATCTGTCTACCTGCTTGCCTGCCCCCAGGAATTACCACTTACCTACCCAATAAATATAAACTTTTGGTTCTGTCTTTTAAGGCCCAAGTATTATATTATCACCTAGGTGGTGCAGCAGAGAGAGCGCTGGGTTTTGAATCAGGAAGACTCTTCTTCTTGAGTTCAAATCTGGCCTCAAACACTTACTCATTGTGACGTTAGGCAAATCATCTAACCCTGTTGGTCTCAGTTTTCTCATCTGAAAAATGAGCTGGAGAAGGAAATAGCAAATCACTCTAATATCTTTGCTAAGAAAACCCCAAATGGGACATGGCTGAACAATAACAACAAATTATATTATCCTTGGTAAAAGGCAGGGGTGGTGGTGTCACCTCTTAGAGCCTAAAGGAGATGACAATGGGTAAAAATAAAGATTGGATGTGCAGATCAGGGGAGATGAGTGGTTGATGGCCTTGATTTCCTCAGTCAAGTAGGAGCTGAGGCTTTGAGAGGAGTGGGTAGGAAAGTCTGTGCTAGAGTTTGACTATTTTGAATATTGCTTGAATTAAGTGAGTCATGGAATTGTGACTCTAAACTTTCTCTGTAACAACAAGTGTCTGGGATATTTTCCTTCAAAGCTCAACTCAGGCTCTGTGAAGTTTTCCCTGGATTTCTTTATCTGTAAAATGAGGGTGCTGTATATCCTTTCTAGCTTTAAAATTTATAATCATGTGATCCTCACCCCAACTTGTTAGTGTGTGCTCTCTCTGTCTCTATTTCTGCCTCTGTTTTTCTCTTTAAATTACCCCATATTTCCTTGTCTGTGTCCATGTTCAGTCCTTTGACCACAGGGACTATTTTTTCCTTTGTCTCCTCAGTACCTAATGTCCATTGCATTAAGATGTGATAGGAGAAGCCATTTTGCCTGGCGAGTTCAGGGATATCTGGAAATAAAAGTCATTCCTAGCAAGTAACAAGTCTCATTATGAGAGGAGAGCTTGACTCAGGTCAAGGCTAGAAAGGAACTGGCATCTGAATGACCTGGTGAGAGCAGAAAGCTGAGCATAAGTGCATTCTGAAAGTCTGCCCAGCAGGAGATGATGATTTAAGTTGAAGACATATTTCTGGGGAAGAGAAGATAAGTGTTAGGATTGTTTGGCCAGCTACAGCTCCTTTGGAGCTTAAAGCTATATGTTTATTTTGCAAATAGCACTGGTTGGTTGGCAGCATGGTGTAGTAGACAGAAGGTGGTCTTGGATCCAAGAAGGCCTGGGTTCGAGAACTTGCTGACTATGGGATCCTGGTCAAGTCACATAAGTTCTGAGTGCTCCATGAAACTCTCCAAACCTTGGAGTTGCAGAAAATCTGCCAACTTGTTTTGAGAGAAGGTTGTTTTTCTTCTCCAAGAGTTCCTTATACTAATAAAATTATAGGACCAGTCCTTCCCCACTGATTGGTTATCTTATAAATGAAAATAAGGTTTACTTACAAAGTGACCCATTTAGGAAGAAAAGAAATTGGTCGTTATAGCAGGAGTGAATATTTCTGGTTTTGTCATGTTTCCTCTTGCCAAAAAGCTGGAAAAAAGTTGGGTACTAGTGAAATGGGCAGAAGCACCAAGTCATGTAAATGTTTTTCAAAATAGTGGAGAAACCCACAGTGGATGACTAATGGTGAAAGAGAGTGTTGTAATCTGGCATCATGCATCACAGAGAATTGGGCTGCAAGAGGAGACCTGGTTTCTAGTCTTAGCCTGGTCACTGAAGTCACTGTGAGAGAATAGGCAAGTTACTTCCATAATCTTGGCCTCCATCTCCTTATCTGGGCAATGACAATATTGGACTTATGTTCCATGATTCCTTCTAGCTCTGACATTGTGTGTTCCTCCCAGGTTTATGGTCTATGTTCTAAACCTGTTCATCCTCTAAACTTTGTTGAAGGTAACACCATATTTCCAGTCCTGAGTTTTACCATGTTGGAGCCTTCCTTGACTTTTCTTTCTTCCTCACCCTTTTATCTAATTAATTGTCAAGGTTTGTTGATTTTACCTCCACAATATTACTCATATCCACTCCTTTCTTTACATTCACATGGTCATCATTCTACTCACCTGGACAATTGAAATAGCCCCACCCCCAGTCTCTTAGCTTCCAGTCTTCCCTTTCTCCAATATCTCTTCCATATAGCTATCAAATAAATACTCACTAGACAAAGGTTAGACTATATCACTCATCTGCTTAAAAGTTTTTATTGTCTCTCTAATACCTCTAGGATAACGTCAGACTTCTCTGTGTGGCATTGAAGGCCCTAAAAAACATCTGGCTCCCATCTATTTCCAAACTTATGTCACATTGCTTCCCTTCTCTCCTCCTATATTCTAGCTAATCTGTTGACTAGCCCTTTTTGAATTTGTTGTTCCACATCTCATCTCTCTATCAGTCATTCAACAAGAGTTTATTAAGAGCTTTCTATGTGTCAGGCACTGTGCTAAGCCCTGAGGAAACAAAAAAAGGTAAAAAACTAGTACAATGCCTTTGTATTATAGATGAGGTTGAGGAAGTCATATGCCCAAGGTCATTTAGGTAAGTGTCAGAAGAGGGATCTGGGTATATGTTGTACAACTCCAATTCTTCTCAAGCTTGGGGTGGATTTTCCTAGAGATATTGTGTTCTCTCCTGATTTGAATGAGACCTTCTCTTTCTCTTATCTGAGATCCAATTTACTCTTGCTTATTCCTTGGTATATTTTAATCTGTGTAACTTCTCCTATGTCTACTTATTATTTGCTTGGATAAAGAAGTGTACTAGCTATTTGGATTGTTTTTTGTGTAACCAGTGTTTGGTGGAAGGGAGCTCAGATAGTGGTGTCAAGCTAAGTATTACAATTCCTTTCAAAGTGATCAGGGAAAGTGACACTGATTCTGGGTCTCCCAAATTATTGCACTACTAGACTATCACTATTTGGGATGTATTGGATAGATATAATTACAGCCCAATAACCCTCTTGGAGATAGGCAGTAGAAGAAACAATGCCCCTTTCTTCTCCCTACAAAGACAAAACTTACAGTCTCTCTTGGAAAGGGAAAAGCCAGATTCAGATCAGACATCTATCCAGGACATTGCCAGCAAAGCTGTCTTTATATTTAGACAGAAACCAACTATATACACTTTATAGTTGTAAGATCCTAAAAGGTCTTTGTATCCTCAGAACCTAGAACAGTGACTTTTTGTAGAATTGAGTTGAATTTTAAGGTTTCTTCTGACTCTGTAAGTCTATGTATTATGTTCTAAAGTTTCATCCAATCCTAGAACTCCATATTCTATATTCCATTTTCTAAGATCTTTCTCACTACTGACATTCAATGTACTATAATAATGTTTTGTATTGATATGGCATTTTAAGATTTGCTCAGCATTTGACATGCATTATTTTATTTTATCCTCATGACAGTTTTGTGAGGTAGGGAATATGAGGATTATTCTCATTTTACAGATGAGGATACTGAGGCCAAGACACCCAATCTGGTCACTTGGTCACATAGCTACTAAATATAAGTGATGGGATTTGAACTCATCTTTCCAAATTCTAGGACCAATACTTTCTTTTATACCAGTCTGTCTCTCTGGACTCTAGTCTCCTCATTCATATAATGAAAGCATGAGACTGGGTGATAATAGAGAAGCAGCAATAGAAAGACAACATTCTAAGTTCCCTTTCAGCTCAAATGTAATGTAGTTGCATCGCCGGACCATTTGCAGCACTCTATTATGAATATATCAGCCCCTAAAGTAAGATCCTGGCCACCTATCACTGTCTCCCTTTGCTTAATGAATTATGAGCTCATTGACATTACCAAAGTAACAGATTTGCAGCCAGAGGGCCTATGTTGAAAAACTGACCATGCTACTTATCACCAACCTTATGATTATAGGCCAGTCATTTAACCTTTTTGGGACTCAAATTCCACATCTGTAAACTGATGAAGTTGAAGTAGTTGGTCTATAAGGTCCTTTAAACTTGAAACCTGTTACTGTAGTACTTGAACTTTTTCAGAAATAAGAAATTCTAATTCTAATAGTTGGGGCCCGGGCCAAAATTTCACTAATAGGATGCAAAAACTGGAAGGTCCCACTGAGACAACTGTTTCAGTCATCTCATTTTACATGTAGCCTGGGATTCAAGCCTGGAGAATTTGTATAAGAGTTTCCTCATTGGTAGAGAGAATAATAATTTAACATTCCATGCCACTGTGAGAGAGATGTGGTGTTGGCATAAGAGATTTGGAGAGGAGAGACATTCTTCATTCTTCCTTTGAGAAAGAACACATGTGGTTCCAGACTCTCTTTGGAGAGAGACTCATGAAGAGAGAGAAGAGACTTTGGGAAGCAGCACTTATGTAGAAGATCTGGTGTCTCGACATGTCCTTGATTTTCAACTCATCTCCCTAGAGACTTTGGGAGATTTTTGTTTGAGTTACATAGAGGACACTCTCAGTTAATCTGAGATATCTTGCTCCCAGTGGGAAATATTTATTCATTCTGTGTACTTTCTGGCATATTCTAATTCATAGAACTTTTTTTCTGTTTGCTATCTGTGTGGACAAATAGCTTTATTCACTATTTGTTGTGATGGCCTTTGATGTAACCAGTATTTGGTGGAAAGCAGTTGTCTGTCAGGTGTAAGACTGAGACTATCTCTTCTTCTTTAAGGGATAATGACTAGGGAGATGATTTGAACCTTAAACAATAAGTCTCTTAAGTAAGCAACATTTTTTTGGGGGGGTGGATATAATTCTAGTGTGATACCCACCAGTCTCAGGGCAGTAGAAGGACCTTCTACTGCTCCCTTCAGGCAGCAATTAAAGTCTCCTGGTGGGGAGGGGGAGGGTGAGCTATCAATGTCTCTCTTGAAGCTGCATTTAGACAATCCATATAAATATTCATAATCTACATGGATGTCATACATACCTATCCATATACATGAGGAATTTGAGGCTCAGAAAGGTGACAGAACTCCCACAAGGTAAAACAATAAATTTATTGCAGACTTAAAATTAGAACCCAGGCTTCCTATGTGTCATGGCAGAGTTCTTTCCACCACCTGATCATGCCTATATTTTCTCTAAGTAGAATCTTGGATGTTTTATCTGAAACCAGAACTCAGAATTGATTATTTTGAAGGACTCCAAATTATGCACTTGGCTTATAGCCTAACATAGATAAATATTTCATGAAAACTCAGTCTGGGAAATGTTGGCTTTCCAAAAGAGGAAAATAATATTGAAGAATCAAGTACAGACAATCTCCTAGGCTAGGGCTTTGCTGATTGCCCTATCCTTCCCCAAGAGCAGGGATTTGGTCTTAGTGCCACTTTGATCTCTTTCATCCTACCCCCATGAGGAAAAATCTCTGGCTTATGGTTGGAAAACTAGGATTTGACTGTATACAATTATCTGGACAGAAAACGATTTTTCTTGCCAGAAGGCTTCTCTTACATCACAAATTGCAACAAATGTTTAGTTGGAGGCCTATACTCCTATTGGGGGGGCATATAGATAACATTTATACAATGCTTTATTCTAGGCAAATATTATTTCCCCCCTCAGAACATTGCCGGGAGGTAGATGATATTATTATCCCATTTTATAGATGAGGAAACTGAGGAAGGCAAAGGTTAAGTACTTGCCCAGACTGCATGTTTAATAAGTATCTGAGGCAGAATTTGATGTTAGGTTTTCCAGACTCCAGGTCCAGCACTTTATCCACTGCACCAAACTAACTGACTACATAGACTTTTTGGTGACAATTACTTTCAGAGAAACATTAGAAAACATATATAAACTGATGTGGAGTGAAGTAAACAGAACCAGGAAAATAACATACATAATAACTATGACAATGTAAGAAAAGAACCAAAAATGAAACTAAATGCAATATAAATGATAATGATCAAGGTATCTCCAAAGACAAAATGAAAAATGCACCTTCCTTTCTTCTCTGTAGAGGTGAAGGATTATGTGTGTGGAGCATTGGATTGACTTTCAGATTCAATAACTATACTGATTAATTTTACTCAATTGTTTTTTTCTTCTTTCTTTTTCATTTTTTAAGTAAGAATTGGCTTTCTGGGTAGGAAAGAGGAAAGGGCATATATTGGAAATAAATATATGACAACAAAAGATATCAATATAATTTTTTTAAAGTAAAGCCCTCAGAGAAAGAGCAAGTTCCAGTCCTGGATCTGACACTGTGACCTTGGGCAAATTACTTCCTTTCTTTTTGTCTCAGTTTCCCTCTCTGGAAAAGAGAGGGTGAAATTAAGTGACCTACGAAGTTCTTCCAATTCTAAGAGAAGTTTCTCTGATTCTCTTTCCTCCCTTCCAAAACTACCCTCTTTTTATTTAGTATATACACCATGTATTTTTTTATCTGTATATGTTGCTTTCCCTGTTAGAATGTAAACTTCTTGAGGGCAGGTACTGTTTCACTTTTGTCTTTGGTTACCTTAGCATAGTGCCCATCAGAGAAGAAGTGCTTAATAAATACTTGTTAATTAATTCATTGACTTCTTTTGGGGGAATGGAGATAGTGGTATATTAGGAATGACTGAAAGAGCTAGAGATACTTACATGTTGAAGAGAAGATTTAGGGGATGCGTGAAGGCAGCCAAGTGGAAGAGGGATTAGATCTGCTATTATTGGCTCTAGAACAGAAAATTATTATCAATGTGAGGCCATCACAATATTCATCTCAACATAAAGCCCTTTCAATCAAACCTACCCCTCTACAGAAGGGTTAACAGGCTTGCACACTGAATCATCCTTTGAGCCAACATTGAGCTATCCTTTCAAGTTTTGTGATTTTATTTCCCTGCCTTCCTTTTATATGTCCCCTTCTCTCCATTTACACTGCCCTCCTTTAGCCTGTCATCCACCCTCACCTGTACTATCATCATAGCCTCCCCATTTGTCCTCCTCCTTCCGGTTTCTCCCCTCTCTGGTTCCCAAAGTAATATTACCAAAGCATGGGTCTGACCAGGTCATCACCATGCTATAGATACTTCTTGGGATTTCTATTACTTCTACAGCAATCTTCAAGCTCCTGTCTTTGACACTGAAAGCCCTTCACAGTCTGACTCCAGTCTATCTTTTCTTATAATGATTTCATATTCCTCCCCCTCATGTACTCTGTGCTTTGCAAATTGTTCTACCTGTTTTTTTTTTTTCTGTGCGTGACATTCCATCTTGTTCCTGTGTCTTTGCACAGGCTGACTCTCCTCCACCAAATGCCTGGAGCTCTCTTCCCCCCACCCTTTTCTCATGGAATCTCTAGCTTCACTCAAGGCTTCACTTAGGTGCCACTTCTTGATTCTCCCAGTTATTGAATTTACTTTATAATGCTTTGTGTTTGCTCATATGTGTTGATCTTGCATCTCCCCAGTATAATGTAAGCTCTTTAAGAGTAGTGGATGTTTTGTGCCTCCCTGGACATCTCCAACCATGTCACCTCCACTTGGGCTACCACCTCTATCCTTTCCCTGCCAGAGAATTGGACCCCATCCCTGGAACTTCCTTGGGCTTTGGTAGGCCAGGTTTGGTTGGCTCCAGACCTACACAGCACTCCCTGGATGTATGAATGTAATATGAAATCAACTCTTCTTCCACAAGTATATCCTTATCCTTTTTCTAGCTTCCCTTTACGCATTGTTTTCCATCATTAGAATGTAAGCTCCTTGAAGGCAAGAACTGTCTAGAATGTTATAATTTGGCTTCCCTGCAATTATTACAGTGCTCAGCAATAATAAACAATTAGCAGATGCTCTATTATCTCTCTCTCTCTCTCTCTCTCAGATCTGTTGATATATCCTTACGTACAGTGCCTATTACAATGATTTTCTAAAGCTTGTTGAATTAAATTGAAGCATAGCTGCCTAATAATGGAATGGACTGCCTAATGATGTAGTGAATCCACCAAATGCCTCCAAGAAGTTGGATGGTGACTTATTTAGGACTGAATTGCTTAGAGAGAATTTCTACAGTGCAGTGGGAGAGTGACCTGGAACCTTCTGAGGCCCCTGCTCTAAGACATTATTTCCACTCCTGCCATTGAGGATTCCAGTTTTCCCAGCCCTACCTCACGATGAAGGCTTCCTGTGGGTTCTCCTATTCTCCACAAGGGAGCATCTTTTCCCAAAGCATCACTAGAGTGACTTTTTGCCCAAGATAAGGAAGATCTGGGAAGAGTCTAAAATTTAAGAGCAAGGTCTAGATTTTGATTCTAGATCCCATGTAAGGGTCACAACTCACAGTTTAAGGAGTACTGAAGGGGTTGTGAGTGGAAAAAGTTTAAGAAATTCTGGTCTAGAATAGGTCATCTTGCCTCATGCTTTGGGGCATAAAAACTGACAGATGTAGAGGCAAATATTGACCTAGGTGTGTACTCCCCCTGGGTAGTTTGGTTCCTATATGACCAATTGGATATGATGATGATAGAGGTGATGTCCTTGATTTCATATATATTGTTCAAGATGCTACTTACTAAGACTGCTAGCTCTCTTTGGTTCCCAAGGCAAAGTCAACTCATTAGCCTCCTCCACCTCTCTCTCTCTCTCTCTCTCTCTCTCTCTCTCTCTCTCTCTGATA
>NW_027185804.1:6312600-6328685 GCF_028583685.1 Petaurus breviceps papuanus
CTCTCTCTCTCTCTCTCTCTCTCTCTCTCTCTCTCTCTCTCTCTCTGATATCTGGAAGGTGTGGTGATGGAGTGGATAGAATATAGGGCTTGGAGTCAAAATGATTTGACACTGAGTGCCCCTGTTACTCAATGAATTAAGCATTTATTAGGCACCTACTATATGCTAGGAGATATGAAACTAGTACAAGTAATGAAAAAATTCCTACTCTCAGATCTTGTTTAACCTCTATGAACCTCAGTTTTCTCCTTTGTAAAGTGGTTATATTAATACTTATATAACCTATTTTACAAGGTTGTTACGAGACTTAAAGGAGATAAGGTATATAAAAATATTAAAGTGCTATATTAATGTCAGCCATAGTTATCTTCAATCTTTCCTTGATTGAATCCTTTCTTCTCAAACTACAAACATGCTTAGGTTTTCTTTACCTAAAGATAACCTCCCCTTGACTCTGCTTCCATTAAAGTTATCTCTAATCTTTCCCTCCTTTCAATCACTCAATCAATAAATCAGTCAACAAGCATGTATTTCACTGCCAAACTCCCAGGAGTCAGCTACATCCCCTTTCTCACCATCCACTTGCTACTTAGGCTCCTGCAATCTGGCTTCCACTCCCAGCACTCTTCTGGAACACTTCTCTCTGAGGTCATTAATGGCTGTTTTGTCCATAAATCTTGTCTCATCTACTCCCAGAATTCCAATAATAACCCTATACAGATGACTTAAATCTTGTCCTCTACCCTCAGAATCTCCTTGAAGACTGCCTATTGGACAGCCTCACCTAGACATCCCACCAGAATTTATTCAAATAGAACAAAACAATAAGACTTTCACCTTCCCTAATTTATCCGTTTCTGTTGAAAGCACCATCAGCTTCCTAGACACCCAAGGCTCAAAATCCCAGAGTCATCTGCAACTCTCTGCTCCCCTATATCCAGTCACTTGCCAAGTCCTGCCATTTCTACCTCTGTAAGACTGCTTACACCCATTCCCCATTCTCCACTTGGCCTGGGATAAACAGTCACAGTTATCTGATGAAAACCATGAGTTTTTACTTCCATATTTTGCTGCCCCACTTCCCTTCAAGTGAGCAGTTGTTCTTATCCAAAGACTTTTGAGGTTGAAGGAGTCACTTCATATTGGTGGGTCTAATTAGGATCTACCAGACCATTCCATCACCAACCACCAAAGATTAGGCTCATATATTTTCTCTTTTTTTTTTGGTCTTTTTAGAGGGGGAAGGCAGGGCAATTAGGCTCAAGTGACTTTCCCTAGGTCACACAGCTGGCTGGATTTGAACTCAGGTCCTCCTGACTCGACGGTTGGTGCTCTACTCGCTGCGCCATCTAGCTGCCCCCTCGTATCTTTTTAAAAATATCACTATTGATACTTTTTTGATTTTGTATCATTGATTTTATGATCTGTATACCCATACATATCCACACGTAACTACTGAGAACCTTCTCTTGTAACAAAGGAAAATAGTTAAGTAAAACCACTTGACAGAGTAACCTTGTATTAGTTCATCACATTCGGATAAATCCCCCTTCCCTTCTACTGAGAAGTAAGAGATGACCCACATTTCTTTTTGCCTGAACTATTGCAATAGCCTCCTTAATCAGTCTCTATTTTTCTAGATTACCATCTTTCCTGCTCTATCCTTCACTCTATTACCCAAGTAATATTTCTCATATAGGACAATGATCCTGTCACTTTAACCAAAAAGTTTCAGGGGCTACCAAGTTTCTAGCAAGTAAAATTATAAAGTGCTGAGTCTGACATTCAAGGTCCTCAACAATCTAGTTCCAATCTCCTTCTTCAGATTTTTTTTGTTATTCTTTACCATTTCAAACATTCAGACTTTTAACCAAACAAGACTACATTCTGTCTTCCACTCTTCTCCTGCCCTTTCCTGTCCCTGGCTCTTTACTCAAGTTATCCTCTATGCCTTCCATGGACTCCCCCCCCCCAATATTTCCATTTAAGGTTCATCTTAGATGCCTCCTCTATCATGAAATCTTCTCTGATCCATCCCTTGGGGAAAATGATATATCCCCAGGGATGTACTGGAATCAACTTGAAACTTCTTCTAAGAACTGGTTGTTAAAGTTTCAGTGTGAATGTTCACACCTCAGAAACCTGGCAAAACTACAAATCAGAGTTTGATTGATCATTTTGTTGCTTGTCTAGACTTAAGAAAGTGATGGAGACAATGCCAAGAATGAAGATTAAACTTAAAAGTATCTATTGTATACTTTTTTTTGGAGAGCTGGTTTTTAAACATTTACCAGCACAACCCCTGCCTCTCCCTCAGATTTTTTTTTTGTAAACCTTTGTCTGAAATTCTTACTTCGACTTATCTATTTGTTTCCTATATCAAGCTAATTGGGTATATGTTTTTCTCTCTATCTGATTGGAAGCTCCTTGGAGGTCCAGTCTGTATTGTACCCCTAGTATTCAGCTCAGGGTTTTGTGTAAGGTAACTGCTTAAGAAATACTTGTTGAAATGAAATTAAGTTCATGTGTGGGGAGGAAAGTTGGATTATATTCTCTTGGAGACCCTTTTAAACTCTGAGATTCTAAGGGCCTCAGATTTGGTAAAATAAATGAACATGTTTGAAATATATAACCAGGAAAAATAGTGGGTACAAGAAGATCTCTGCCTCCTAAAGCACAAATTACCTGAAGAGTGTAGTTGAGAGAAATGGTGGTTGGTTCTGTCACTAAGAAACATTTCTAATCTCCAATTCAAGCATATCTCATGCTGAGACCCTGAGATGCCCACAAAGTTGACAGTACACATGTCATTTTTTGGTATTTGTGAGTATGTCCATTAACTAAAGAAGCCTAGGCAAACAAAAGCCTCCACCTCTCTGAAGGACTCAGAAGGAAAAAAAAGCCCTCATTACTAAGGCTGAAAAAGAGACCAGTGAGTAAATACCCTGGAAACCAAAAAGAGATGTAGATGTCTCATTCTGCTCCCTTTAACAGCTATATAGGTTTTGCCAAAGTTTATGAAAAGGACATTGAATCCAACACAATCAGACTTATCACAGAGGAGATGAACTTAAGGATCTAGGTGGAGGGATTAGCTTTAGACACCTTGTAGGAAAAAGTTACCTCTTTTTCTGAGACTGAAAGGAAGAAGTGGATGAATGAGGCCATTGAAAGGTTTAGGGAAGTAGAGGAGGGGAATGGAAAGCTTTCCTGATGGTTAGGATTTGTCTCAGCAAAGAGGGATATGAGATTGGCTGCTGAGACAGCAGGCATGCCATAGGGGCATGAAGGAAAGAGGAAATTTGGGAGAACCACTATGGAGAATATGGGGAGGGTTAAGAGGCCATTCTGAGAAGAATAAAAGGATGCACAGTACTATGAAGACCCATTAGAGGCACAAATCAATCCAATTAAACAGATATTTATTAAGCATCCATTGTGTGTTATACACTCTGCTAGACACTGGAAATATAGAGAGACAAGCATGGAGCTGTTTCTGTCCTCAAGGAGCTTAGGTTTCTGTTGGGAGGTCACAGCATCTATGCAAGTAAAGACTCTGTTAGATGTTGCAGGAGAGGTGGTAGGTTTTCCCTCATTAAAGATCTCCGAGCAGAGGCTGGAGGACCACCTGTCAGGTATATAATAACGAGGACTTCTTTCATGTATGGGTCAGGCTTGAGATCCCTTTCAACTCTAGAGTTAGAAATTAAAGGTTAGAGAGTAAAATTCATATGCCGTAGACCCAGTCAACAAAGATTCACAGGACTTAGAATTGGAAATGACATTAGAAGATATGTAATTCAACCCTTTTATTTTACAGGGGCAAAAATTGAGACCCAGAGACATTGGCCAATTAGATAAATTTCTACCCCCAGAAGGGGAGGCAGAGCATGTGGACTGATGATGAATATCCACAAGTACAACCCCAGAACTGATTCCAAAGGAATCTTGGTATTCCCTGTTCTTAATTTCGCCTTCTTTATCTTTAATTGGGAAGAGAAAAGGGAATAGGCATTTATTGGTACTTACTCTGTGCCAGGCTCTGTGCTTAGAACTTCATAAATATTATCTGAGTCGGTCCTCACAACAACCCCAGGAGGTAGGTGCTATTTTGATCCCCATTTTATAATTGAGGAAACTGAGGCAGACCAAGGTTAAGTGACTTGCCCATGATTACATAGCTATTGAGTGAATAGAGGCAGATTTGAACTCAGATCTTCCTTACTCCAAATCTATAATTGGTGCCCTTGTAAGAGACTCTAGCTTCCTTTGTATTCTTCTTGTTATTTAGTCACATTTGATTCCTTGTGACCCCATGGACCATAGAATGTCATGAGATTTTCTTGGCAGAGATACTGGAGCGGTTTTCTGTTTCCTTTTCCAGTGGATTAAAGCAAGAAGAGGTTAAGTAACTTATTTCTCAGGCTGGATTTGAACGCAAGTCTTTCTGACTACAGACCCAGTGCTCTATCCATTGAAATGCCTCCTCTTTTGTCTGATTTAGTATAAAATCCCACAACCCTTCACATCTGTGGGTCATTATTTCCTCAAATTAGGCTAAATCTGGGACTAGGGATGGCAGTCAAAGGGAGGACATGTCTTGTATAAAAACTCTTTTTTTATAGTTTGAGTGGGAATGTCTATTAAGCCAATAAATGGAGGAGTTAGATGAATTTAGTGTGAGGTTGTTCTATGCTTAAATTCTCTGATTACATACCAAGCATCAAAGTGACTTGCCCAAGATTGTACAGGTAGTAAGTAGCAGATTAAGTTTTGAATTCAATTCTTCTGATTTCAAATCCATCCTTCCCATCGCCCCTGCCCCACAAACAATGTCACTGACAAAAGGTCATTCAGCGCCTGCTTGAAGATTGCAAGTGATGAGATCACTACCTCGAGATTCATCCCATTCCATTTTTGGACGGCTCCCTAGTTATATTGGGCTCTCAGAACTGCTCCTGGTTTTCCTTCCTTAGTGAAGCCCTTCTTTCCATAACAGGGGCTCTTTATAGGTCTTAGTCCTGATGTTGGAAGCTGGACTTGCTGCTTGTAGATCTGGGAGCTGGAGAATAACCCCTTGGGCAGGTGGGTGGGAGTTTCTCTAACCAGTGGGAAGTTCAGGCAGAGTTTGAATGTAATTGATGCATTCCTAGCTGGGCTTTCAAGTGGAAACTCTGCAAGATGGATAATAAGGAAGTCATTTTTCAGGACGATCAATATGATGAAGGATTAAATGATGAAATGGGGCCAAGCAGTTAGATGCAGCTGAGCCTGAATTATACACCAGAAAACCCAGTGAACAAGAGGAGGGGAAAATACTCTTTTAGAGAAATATGCCGAACCATATAGGAGACTCTATGGGGAAGAGGCAGAGAATGCTGAGTCTTGGGCTAGCATTCAAGGCCCTCCACAGTTTGGCCCAACAATGTTCTCCAGCTGTATTTTTCACTATTCTCTTAAGCTTTGCTTCATACTCTAGCCAGACTGATGTGCCCAGAGAATATGTCAGAGCATACCCTGAGTTTTCTCAATTCTGAGCCTTTGTATATGCTGTGTTTTCTAGATCTTCCCATGCCCCCTACCCTCACTCCTCCTAAATCTATCATGATCTCCAACTTTCAAGTCCCTTCCAAAGCTACCTCTTCCACAAACCCCTGTGGCAATGTTCTTTTCCTTCTCTGAAACCCTCTCTCTCTCTGTAACACTTCATATGCACCTCCCCTAGTGTATGGTCAAGGTCTGCTTTATTTTTAGGTTTCTCTGTGTTTTAGACACCTTGACAAGCTGCAGACTGGGAGCTTCCAGAGAAGAGATGATTTTACTCACTCTGTATCTTCCCAAGCAGGCTCAGTGGAAGGCTGCGTTAAGAGAGTAAGTGGGTTGATCCCTGAGTCTCTGGGCAGATGTGTACTGTGTGATTTGTGGCCTTATATGATGTAAGAAGGCCCATGACTGGGAAGGAAAACAACTAGAGAACATCCCATGTTGCTTCTGGCTTTGAAGGCACCTGGAGAAGGAAGTTGAGACATGGAGAGGCAGGCTGGCACTGGGACAGAGCTCTAGAGAGGGAGTTCCCAGGAGGCTTTGCAGGAGAAACCAGCTTCCATGCAGATGTTAGACTTTGTTCATGTCCATGGGGAGGAGTTGCAAGCTTCTAGGTGATGTAGACAGCCTAGAACTCTGCCTTTAAAGACCAGAGTTCAAATCTTGCCTCAGACACTGAATAGCTAAGTGACCCTTGGCAAGTCATTTGACACTCCCCAGCCTTAGTTTCTTTATTAGTAAAATGGGATAATAATAGCATGTACCTCAAAGGGTTTTTGTCAGAATCTGAGGTGACATAGGGGTATAGTTTCAAAAGGAAAAAGAAATTTTTTCCTAGTCCTTCAGGCTATCAATGTTTAATCTGCCCATAGTTCTTTGCAATAATGTCAAACTTTAAAAGTATAGATAGCCCTGTATAACTTCAATGAATGGAAATAAAGATTTGTTTATAAAAAACAAAGAGCAATGAATTTCATATTAACAGTACAGTTCATACTAAAACAATGTACCTATAAACACTGATACCTATCCCTAATAAAAAGTGATCATTTGAATTTCCTAAACTGTGCCTTTACTCAAAACTTTATGGTACAATGCAAATAAAATACCAATAACGAAAATGCTATTTTTAACAAGGGTTAGAATGTGAGTAGGAATGTGTCTATAGGGGCTATCCTAGTGACTGAATGCCAGAGCTTCCTTGGAACTTTGAGGAATTCCAGGGCCATGTGTAATTCAAGGCTAAAATGCTTTGTAATTTCAGGTGGTGATGTAATACCCTTATTGGTCAATGAGCAAGAAAAGAAAGTATAAATAGAATTGTTTCCACAATAGGAGCTAGAGTTAGGAATGGTAGGGACCTTAGAGGATATTTTGTCCAACTCTCTCATTTTATAAATTAGAACCTGAATCCCAGTGAGTGACTTGTCCAAGGTCATACACATAATGCCTGAACCAGGATTTGAACTCGAAGTCTTTGACTTCAAATTCAGAATTCTTTTTTGCTGCACCATACCATCTCCTTTGGTTTTTATGATAGAGAGGAAAATATCCTAGATTTTGATCCAGGTGACCAGGGTTAGGACCTTGGCTTCAACGCTTATTCAGATGACTCTGGAGGAGAGAGGGAGGCTGACAACTCTGAGCTGCCCTGCATCTCTCAGATCCAGTTCACATGCAAGTCAAGACATCACCCTCCTGATGTCATTGGTCCTCTTTGAGAAGGAAGGACAAACAATTACAACAATATTATCTCTGTGATATAGGATATGTCCTTTCTCCTCTCTGGATTTCAGTTTCCTCAACTCCAAAACTGAGATAATCATCTTTATATTGTATCTACCTTATAGGACTAAGGGGAAGAGCTTTGTAAATGTTGAAGGGCCGTATAAATGCAGACTTGTATTTTTGCTGGACAAGGGCTTAAATTTGGACTGGTTCAAACTTCCTTTCACTTTTCATATCTTAAGGCTTAGTTTAGAGTTGGCAGGTTTTCGTCCCCAGGGAGGATCAGAGAGAATGGATGGTCTCCTAAGGTTTGGGGGGAACCTCTGGTTCCTGGAGAGTCAGACCCAGACATCTCCAGTAAAATATTATCTCAGAAATTAGGCAAGTCTAGGATCCTAGGGCTGGTGGTCATTCTATTCTGGGGTCCCAGACAAATATTTTAAATGGGTCTACCTTGGCTGACATGGGGAATATTAGAAGACTGGTCAAGGAAGATAAGGCTTAATGACAGATTGAAGTCAGACTGGAGGGTGTCCAATGTCCTAAGGCTTTTGAACTTTATTTTGTAGACAATAGGAAACCCTTAATAGTTTTTTGAGCAGGTGAGTGATATGGTTAGAGATATACACAAAGGATTCATTACATAAGATATACTGAAGGAGGAAAGAATAGGGAGGTCAGATTTTGGAGAATTCTATGTAAGAGCATCCTCCCCCCTTCCCATGCAGCAGCTCCCATCTGCCCCTAAGTCCTAAACTCTCACTTTCTATGACTTTTCCCTCTCAAAATCTCCTATCTAACCTTGTAGCTACAGTTTAATGATGGAATTGTGGTCCAAGTTTCTGCTCTTTTTTTTTTATATAGAGGCAGCTTAAATCAGCAGCTAGAGTACTGGACCTGGTGTCAGGAAGAAGTAGGTTCAAATCCCACCCTGAATGCTTACCAAATGATGTGCCCTAAGCAAGTGACTTGAGGTCTATGTGCCTTAGGCAATTGTCTAGGGATTATATTTTAAATTATAAATGATCCCCTAAGGCATGAATATGTTGTAGTCTGTCCCTGGGTGAGATTATGGATGTAACTGGATTATAATTTAAACCACTTGGGGCTTTCAGAGTTCCTCTGAGGATGACAATTAAGTGCCTACTATGTGCCAGGAATTGTTCTAAAAGCTGAGCATACAAAAAGAAGCAAACTAGACAGTCCCAGTCCTAAAGGAGTTTACAGTCTAATGAGGAGTTTATAATCTAAGCAATTCGTTATATTCCTAAATTTGTAAAATACTAATTTACTGTGGGGCAAGACATAGTAATAGTGATAATAGCAGTCTTTGAGATGTGGGGACCAGACCTCCAATTTCACTGGTATTAGGAAGTCCTGATGAAGAAACTGCCTTTACCAACATAGCCTTGGAGCTGCTGCTCTGAAGTGTAATGGCAGAGGTGGGGCTTGAATTTTTCTTCCTAGCTCTGAGACTGGCATACTACTACTACTACTACCACCACCACCACCCATACCTCTCCCATCACCACCACCACTACCACTGCTGCTAATATTACTACTGCTGTCACTACTAGCGAAGCTAGGAGTTAGCAACTAGAATAAGTGAGTTGCTTAAAGTCACTTAGTAAGTATCTGAGGCAGAATTTGAACTCAGGTCTTCCTGACTCTAGACCTGGAGCTCTATCTATTTCACCATCTGGCTACTCACTGTACCATTCTGACTCTATTCCTAGCCCTTTCAAGTTTATGAAATGCTTTCTTTCCACCACCTCTGAGAGGTAGGCAGTACAAGTATTATTCCCATTTCACAGGTGAGCAAACAGAGACACAGAGAAGAAAAATGACTTGTGCAGGGTCACATGACAAATCAGTATTGAGCCAAGACTTTCCCAACTGAATCTAGAGTTCTCTGTGGCACTGCATTTCTTTTCAGCTTAAGGAGCCCAGTGATTCCTTCTACAGTAAGAAGGGTAATTAATATCTCTGTGATAACTAATGGGGGAAAAGTGGCATATTGCCAGTCCTAAGAGTACTGAGGGAGAGCCTTGGTGGCCCAGAGCTGGTGGGGTAAAGGACAGCAAGCTTTCTGGCAGACCTTGGTATATCAGGCAGCCTAGGAGAGGGAACTTTGTGTCTAAGAACATTACATATGCAGACAGGATCCTGCCACAACACAGCAATGATTTGGATTGATGGGAAAGCCAGATGTTAAAAAAATGTCTGTACTAAACTCTGGTGTATGAGGAAATTAAATGAGGAGATGCTTATGCAGATTACAAAGAAAAGCTAAACAGAGAGATCCTGGTATACAAATTGGGGGGGGGTCTTTAAGCAGATCTTGACTATTTAGGGAATGTAGGATTTTTCAGGGAGGGGGAAGCATAGATCAGATTGCAGCAGATCCTGGGAAGGGCAGACTTAGTCCTTCAGGGGTCAGCCTTCCTCTTTAGTTCCCAACCAGTATCCTTGATGGGGCAGCTAGGTGGCTCACTGAATAGACATCTGGATCTGGAGCCAGGAAGACCTGAGTTCAAATTTGGTCTCAGATACTAGCTGTGTGATCCTGGGCAAGTCATTTAACCCTGTTTGCTTTAGTTTCCTCATCTGAAAAATGAGTTGGAAGGAAATGACAAACTACTACAGAATCTCTGCCAAGAAAACTCCAAATGGGGTCACAAAGAGTTGGGCATGATCGAACAACATATTCTCAATAGCCTAGCTGTATGCTGGTCTAATTAGATCTCTCTACACCCTAGTACCTCTTCTTACTGTTCTTGTTTCTTCCAAAGCTCAGAGGAGCTTCTTTAGAGAGTCAAGAAGCCTGCTTAGTGTTAGTGGGGCTACAGGCACAATATGTGCCACCTGTGTGTCATAGGAGCCCCCCCCCCAAAAGGCTGGAACCTTAGTCATATTAAGAGGAGTCCAGGAAGAGTGTATGGAACATGAGAGATAATGATGCTAGCTAGAACATATGTGATGTCTTAAGGTTTGCAAAACACTTTACATATATAATCTCATTTAATACTCATAAAAACCCTGCGAGGTAAGTGTTGCTATTATTCCCATTTTACAGGCAGATGTGGTATTGTAGATCGAGACCTGTCCTTGGAACCAGGAAAAACTGGATTCAAGTCCTGCCCCTGACACATTGGGGCTCTGCATGATCCTGAGCAAGTCAATTCTTTTTTTTTAAGCAATTGGGGTTAAGTAACTTGCTCAAGGTTACATGGCCAGGTGTTTCTGGGTGGGTGCTAAGTGTCTGAGCCCGGGATTTGATCTCCAGGTCATCCCAACACTGGAGCTGGTGGTCTTACTCGCTGAGCCACCTGGCCACCCTGTGAGCAAGTCAATTCTGTAGGCAGCCCTTTAGACTACAAGCTACAAAGAAGGTGCCAATCTATGGGGTAGAGGGAATTTCCTCACCCAGGAGTCCCCCAGATCCATGAAATCAATTCCTATCCCATTTTTTTCAAATGATGAAGTTGATATTAAGCAACTTTCCCAGACTTATACAGCAAATTAGAATCTTGGTAGGATTCAAACTCAGGTCCCCTTTGATTCCAAGTCCAGCACTTTATGTACTGTGCTGTCTAGCTGTTTCTGGAGATACTGGTCCCACTATTCTTTGTATCTGGGGTATTTTTATGGAGGCCTTGGTGCCATGTTGTAGGAAGTACACTGGTACTATAGGTACACTGGTACTATAGGAAGGAAAACCCATAGGTTGAAGAACATTCAGAAGATGCTTAGAATGGGGAGACTAGGCAGTTGGCCTTAGGAAGATTGAAGTATGTTTAGCTTGGAAAAGAGATTTGGGAGGGGGGTTGGAGACATAGCGTCTGTCTAGGTATTTGAAGGACAATTATGTATAAAGATGATTAGGCTTGTTCTATTTAGTCCCAAAAGGTGGAAGTTGGAAGCCTTGGAGAAGTGTCCTCTGACACCAGAGCCAATGTCCTTTCTTTTAAAAAATTTTTTTCTAGTCTTTATTAATTTGTTCGTTTACTTTTAGTTTACAAGATTCAGTTCCATAGTTCTTTGAGTTTCAAATTTTCTTCTCCTCCCCTCCCCTCCCATGGCAGCATACAATCCAGTATAGGATCTGCAGATACTTTCACATTAGACATTAATCAGGTTATAAAGAAGGATTGTAATGGATGGAATGAACAATGGGAAAGAGGAAACAAAACCAAACAAGAAAACAAAAGAGAGCAGGCAGTTTGCTTCAATCTGCATTCAAACTCTGTTCTTTCTAGTTTTTTCTCTGAATGTAGACATCTCTCTCCACCATGAGTCTTTTGGAGTTGACTTATAACTCTGCATTGCTGAGAAGAGTCCAGTCTATCAAAGTTGGTCATCACACATATGTTGTGTCTGTAATTGTGTACAAATTTCACCTGGTTTTACTCTTCTCACTCAGCATCAGTTTGTATAAGCCTCTCCAGGTAAATATGAAGTCCATCTGCTCCTTGTTTCTTATGACACAACAGTATTCCATTACATTTATATACCATAACTTGTTTAGCCATTCCCCACTTTGTGGGTATCCCCTTAATTTCCAATTCTTTGCCAGCACAAAAAGAGCTGGTATAAATATTTTTGTACATATAGGTCTTCCTCCCACTTCTATAATCTCTTTGGGATACAACCCTAGTAGTAGTATTGCTGGGTCAAAGGGTATGAAATTACTTACAGCCCTTTGGGCATAGTTCCAAATTGCTCTCCAGAATGGTTGAATCAGTTCACAACTCCACCAGCAATGCATTAGTGTTCCATTTTTTCCCCCATATCCTCTCCAGCATTTATCATTTTCCTGTTTTGTCATTTTAGCCAATCTGACCGGTGAGATTGTGGTACCTCAGAGTTGTTTTGATTTGCATTTCTCTAATCAATAGTGATTTAGAGCATTTTTTCATACTCTTATAGATATCTTTAATTTCTTCCTCTGAGAACTGCCTTTTCATATCCTTTGACCATTTATCAACTGGGGAATGACTTGTATTCTTATAGATTTGACTCAATTCTCTGTATATTTTAGAAATGAGGCCTTTATCAGCGACATTGGCTGTAAAAATTCCTTCCCAATTTCCCACTCCCCTCTTAATCTTGGTTACGTTGGCTTTATTTGTACAGAAGCTTTTCAGTTTCATGTAATCAAAGTTATACATTTTGCATTTTATAATGCTCTTTAATTCTTGTTTGGTCATAAAGTCATCCTCTCTCCATAAATCTGACAGGTAAACTATTCCTTGCTTTCCAAGATTGCTTACAGTATCATCCTTTATACCTAGATCATGCATCCATTTAGACTTCATTTTGGTATATGGTGTTAGATAATGGTCGATGCCCAGTTTCTGCCATACAAATCCCAGTTTTCCCAGCAGTTTTTGTCAATAGTGGGTTCTTATCCCCAAAACTGGGGTCTTTGGGTTTATCAAAGAGTAGATTATTATGGTCATTGATTGCTAAGTCTTGTGTGCCCAATCTATTTCATTGATCCACTGCTCTATTCCTCAGTACCAAGTAGTTTTGATGACTGTTGCTTTATAATACAGATTAAAATCTGGTATAGCTAGGCCACCATCCCTAGCATTACTTTTCATTAATTCCCTTGCTATTCTGGACCTTTTGTTCTTCCAAATGAATTTTGTTACTATTTTTCTAGTTCTATAAGACAATTTTTTGGTAAATTGATTGGTATGGCACTAAATATGTAATTTAATTTAGGTAAAATTGTCATTTTTGTTACATTAGCTTGACCCAGCCATGAGCAATTGATGTTTTTCCAATTAGTTACATCTGACTTTATTTGTGTGAAAAGTCTTTTGTAGTTGTGTTCATATAGGTCCTGGGTTTGTTTTGGCATGTAGATTCCCAAATATTTTATAATGTCTATAGTAACTTTAAATGGGATTTCTCTTTCTATCTCTTGCTGTTGGATTTCATTAGAAATATACAGGAATGCTGAGCATTTATGTGGGTTTATATCCTGCAACTTTGCCAAATTTATTTATTGTCTCAAGTAGTTTTTTACTTGATTCTCTAGGATTCTCTAAGTTTATCATCATATCATCTGCAAAGAGTGATAGCTTGGTCTTTTCTTTGCCTAATTTGATTGCTTTGATCTCTTTTTCTTCTCTAATTGCTATTGCTAACATTTCTAGTACCAGATTGAATAAGAGGGGTGATAGCAGACACCCTTGTTTCACCTCTGATCTTATTGGAAATGCTTCTAGCTTATCCCCATTACATATAATACTTGCTGATGGTTTTAAATAGATGCTACCTATTATTTTAAGGAAGGCTCCATTTATTACTATACTTTCTAGTGTTTTTAATAGGAATGGATGTTGTACTTTGTCAAAAGCCTTTTCTGCATCTATTGAGATAATCATGAGGTTTCTGCTAGTTTTATTGTTGATATGACCAGTTATACTGATGGTTTTCCTAATATTAAACCATCCTTGCATTCCTGGAATAAATCTTTCCTGATCAAATGGTATTATTCTTGTGATAAGTTGCTGTAGTCTTTTTGCTAATATTTTATTTAAATTTTTTGCATCTATATTCACGAGGGAAATTGGTCTATAATTTTCTTTCTCCATTTTATCTTTTCCTGATTTAGGTATCAGTACCATATTTGTGTCATAAAAAGAATTTGGTAGGACTCCTTCTTCACTAATTTTGCCAAATAGTTTGTAGAGTACTGGAATCAATTGTTCTTTAAATGTTTGATAGAATTCACTAGTAAATCCATCTGGCCCTGGAGATTTTTTCCTAGGGAGCTCACTGATGGCTTGTTCAATTTCTTTTTCCGAGATGGGGTTATTTAAGTAATTTACTTCCTCTTCAGTTAGTCTGGGCAACTTATATTTTTGTACATATTCAACCATTTTGCTAAGATTGTCAAATTTGTGTGCATACAATTTGGCAAAATAATTTTAATTATTGTTTTAATTTTCTCTTCATTGGAGGTAGATTCACCCTTTTCATTTTTGATACTCATAATTTGGTTTTCTTCTTTCTTTTATTTAAAAATCATATTGACTAAAGAAAAGTCTATCAATTTTATTGTTTTTTTTCATAAAACCAGCTCTTAGTTTTATTTATTAATTCAATAGTTTTCTTAATTTCAATTTTATGAGTCTCTCCTTTTGTCTTCATTATTTCGAATTTGGTATTTAATTGGGATTTTCAATTTGTTCTTTTTCTAGCTTTTTCAATTGTATGCCCAATTCATTGACCTCCCTTTTCTCTAATTTATTCATGTATGCACTCAGGGATATAAAACTTCCCCTAAGAACTGCCTTTGCTGCATCCCACAAATTTTTGTATATTGTCTCATTATTGTCATTCTCTTGAATGAAGTTACTGACTGTTTCTATGATTTCTTGTTTGACCCACTCATTATTTAGGATTAAATTGTTCAGTTTCCAATTAGTTTTTAGTCTATATTTCCACGGCCCTTTATCGTGTATGATTTTTATTGCATCATGATCTGAGAATGATGCATTTAATATTTCTGTGTTTCTGCACTGAATTGTGAGGTTTTTATGCCCTAGTACATGGTCAATTTTTGTGTATGTGCCACATACCACTGAGAACAAGGCATATTCCTTTTTATCCCCATTCAGTTTTCACCAGAATTCTATCATACCTACCTTCTCTAAAATTCTATTCACCTCCTTAACTTCTTTTTTGTTTATTTTGAAGTTAGATTTATGAAGTTCAGATTAAGGAGATTAAGGTCCCCCACTAGTATAGTTTTCCTATCTATTTCTTCCTCTAATTCCTTTAACTTCTCCTCTAGGAATTTGGATGCTATACCATTTGGTGCATATATGTCAAGTAATGAATGATATTGCTTCATTCTCGATTGTGCCTTTTAGCAGGATATAATTTCCTTCCTTATTTCTTTTAATTAGATCAAGTTTTGCTTTTGCTTTATCTGAGATAAGGATTGCTACCCCTGTTTTTTTTTTAACTTGGCTGAGGCATGATATATTTTACTCCAGCCTTTTACCTTTACTCTGTGTGTATCCCCATGTTTCAGATGTGTTTCTTGTAAACAGCATATTGTAGGATTATGATTTTTAATCCATTCCACTATTCGCCTCCATTTTATAGGAGAGTTCATCCCATTCATGTTCACAGTTATGATTCCTATCTGTCTCTTTCCCGCCATCCTATTCCCTCTCCTGTTAATGCTTTTATTTTCACCCCTTCTCCTTCCCCTCCTTAAGAGTTTTCCTTTTGACCACTGCCTCCCTCAGTATTCCCTTCTTATCAGTCCCCTCCCTTCTCCTCCCCATTCCCTCTTACTTCTTTACTCCCTTCTAACCACCCCCCCCCTTTCTTAGTCCTTTCCCCTCCTATTCCCTGTAGGATATGATAGAGTTTTATATTTAATGTAGTATGTCATTTCTTCTTCAAACCAAGATTGACAAGAACAGATCTCATGCAATGCTCCTCTGCCTCCCCTCTTTCCCTTTATTATGATATGTTTTGTGTCTCTTCTCGATATTGTACTATACTAAACTGGTTGTGTTATTCCCTCCTTGCACCAGAACCAATGAGGGAAAAGCTCATATAATACTCATCTCCCTCCCTTCCTTCCTACTATATTGTTTTTATGCTTCTTTGTGTGGCATAATTTACCCTTTTCCACTTCATTCTTTCCTCTTCTTCCATTGTAGTCCCTTTGTAGCCCTTAATAAGGATTTTTTAATTGTCATTTTGTGTAATTTATTCCAATACCCTCTATTTGTCTATAAACAATTTGCTCTTATTAAGTAACAGGGTGTGTGTGT
>NW_027185804.1:6328695-6348769 GCF_028583685.1 Petaurus breviceps papuanus
GTGTGTGTGTGTGTGTGTGTGTGTGTGTGTGTGTGTGTGTGTGTGTGATAAGAGACCTTTCTATGTCTCTCTTGTGTCTCATAATTGGAGGTTGAATTTTCCATTGGGCTCTGGTTTTTTCCTCAGGAAGGTCTGGAAATCCGTTATAGCATTGAATGATGATCTTCTTGCCTGGAAGAATATGTTCAGTTTCACAGGATAGGTGATCCTTGGTTGTAACCTGAGCCCTTTTGCCTTGTGAAAAATCATATTCCAATTCCTCTGATCTTTTAGTGTAGAGGCTGCCAGATCCTGTGCAATCCTCACTGTGGTTCTGAGATATTTGAATTGTTTTTTTTTTTCTGGCTGCTTGGAGTATTTTTCTCCTTTACCTGGTAGTTCTGGAGTTTGGCCACAACATTTCTCAGACTTTTCAATTTGGGATCTCTTTCACATGACTGGTGGATTCTCTTGATTTCTATTTTACCCTCTGGTTCTAGTATCTCAGGGCAGTTTTCCTTAATGAGCTCTTGGAAGATGTTGTCCAGAATCATTTTTTCATCATGATTTTCTGGTAGGCCTATGATTCTCAGATTATCTCTCCTGGATCTGTTTTCTATGTCAGTTATTTTTCTATTGAGATATTTTACCTCATTTTTCTAATTTTTCATTCTTGATGCTTTGTTTGACTGATTCTTTGTTCCTCATAGAGTTATTCACTTCGATTTGGTTGATTCTAGTTTTTAGCAAATTCTTTTCCTCAGTTAGTTTTTGGAGCTCCTTTTCCATATCACACATTTTTCTTTTTAAGGAGTTGTTTCCTTCATTGTAATGTTTTTCTAATTTTGCAATTTTGATTTCAAAAGAATTATTCATTTTATCTTCTGTCTCTCTAATTTGGTTTTCAAAGTTCTTTTTGAGCTCATCTAAGAAGGCTTTCTGTGCTTGAGACCCGTTTCCTGTCGAGGATTCAGTTGTGGGTGTGGAGTCAGCAGTGTCTCCCTCTGAATTTGGTTCCTCCGTCTCACAAAGGTAGGACTCCAGAGTCTTTGTCTTTGTAGTCTGCTTTTTACCCATTTTGAGGCAGGGCCCTAGCCACATACTTCCTCTAGGGTTCCCAAGCTTTTACTGTTTAAAATTTTGCTCTGGGGCAATAATTACTATGTTTTCCGGGTCAGAGGGTGGGATTGGAATGGCTGGGGTTCACTCTGCCATCCTGGTCACTGGAAGCCCAGGTAGGGGCTTTTAAAATTTCTAGGCTATGAATTGGTAGTCCCAGGAGTAGTTGCTGCCCCTGCCAGGGGCCCTGCATTGACTCTTACCCTGCTTCGTCCAGTCCCAGTCCTATAGTGATAGGCCTGGCAGTGGCCCTTGCGGTTGGTGGATCAACTTGCCACTGCATTGATCAGGCCTCATTCGGGCCTCTGCCATCAATGTTCTTTCTCTCATGCTGCATGGAATTCTCATTACCTTCTATCATCCTACCAGTCAGGAGAGATCTCTCTTTTCTCACATATTTTGTATCACTTTACTTGGACTCATCACCAGTAAATATTGCATTATAGTTGTATATGTTTTTGTTTTAAATCCCCTATGGGACTGTGAGCTCTGTGAGAGCAGGGACTACATGTTTCCCAACTCTTTCTACTTTTTGAGCAGCTACATGGTGCAGTGGATAGACCACTGACCTTTGAATCAGGAAGACTAATCTTCCTGAGTTCAAATCTGACCTCACATACTTACTAGCTGTGTGACCCTGGGCAAGTCACTTCATTCTGTTTACCTCAACTTTCTAATCTAGAAAATGAGCTGGAGAATGAAATGGCAAACCACTTCAGTGTCTTTGATAAGAAAACCCTAAAAGGAGTCATAAAGAGTGGTACACAACAGAATAGCATCTGTCCCCCAGAATGGAGGTGGGGACCTAAATGAAATAGGCATCTAACGAAAAGTTGTTGAATTGAATTGAGCTATACATACTGTACACTGGCACAGGGCAAGTCACTTCTATTCTTTCAGCCTCAGTTTCCTCCTTTGTAAATGAGAGGTTGGAATCGATGGCCTCTAAACTTCCAGCTCTAATTCTATGGTTCTGAACCCCTTGCCTAAGGGCAAAGTGTTCTGCAGCTCCACTGCAGGCAGGGCTACGAATTCAGATCAATTTCCAAGGCTAAAAGGAGGAAAAATACCAGGAAAATGTGAGGGATGAGAAGCAGAAGCAGGGCCCAGAGACACTGACACAGGCTTCTTCCCCAAATGAAGCTCTGTTTGCTTGGACTTCAACAACACAATCTTGGCCTCATGAAAAACTCACCTGCTCCACAGAGTCCTCTCAGACTTCTCTCACAGAGACTGTCTCCATGTGCTCCAGAATCTCCCCTCTATCCCCAGAAGCATAAACTTCACCTAACAGCTATCCTTTGCTATGTACTTGGAATATGCCTATATGACTATGTTACCTTAAGAAAGGTTTTGGCTCAATAGAAGGAAGGCTGGGAGGAGCTGTCCAACACTGTGTGGGCTGATCCTATCTGGGTTGAGTTTTAGGACTTTCATAGTGCTTTCATTATAGAAACACTGTGAGTTCGGGAGTGCAGATACTATTATTCACATTTGTCTGAATTTCCCAAACAACCAGTGAGGATATACCTATGTATGTGAGGACAGACATCAAATGTTAGCCTCAGGGTCGCGGGTTTTTGAGTTTGTAAACTACCATGGACATGGTGATGGAAGGTGTGGGACAAGGAGCTAATATTTGTGTTATGGGAGTAATTGGCTTGATTGAAGCTGTTCTGAGAATTGGATGGGGGAGTCTGGAAAGAGTGAGGAGGGTGAATGAAATGACAAAGGACAGGGCCAGTATGGTGCTGGTGAGCCTTACTTGTGCATTGAGTGGGTCTGAAAAGGGACCTAGGGTGCCTTGGATTTCCAGTATCTTCTCTCCCACCTAATAAAATGCCTTACAACAGTTGTTGAATAGAATGAATGAGCTGTTAAGTTCATATGTAGTCTTCTACCACTTATTTGAATCCAGCATTTTCTGAGTTTTCTTAGATTATTTTGGGAAGGCAATACCCAGGGGATGTGTGTATATATGTGTATTTGTGCCAAAGAATGACCAGAGCATGGAACATGCCTGACTTTGAGTGATAATTTGATGACATTTTATAGGTAAGGCTCAGATCAGTGAACTGACTTTACCAGGGGCATACAGCTAGTAAGTAAAACAGCAAAGACTCAGGTCTCCTGACCAAAGTCCAGAATTCTTTCTATTATACAATGCTGCTTGAGGGAGTGAACACTTTGTCCCTGGAAAGTATTCAAGCACAGTCTGGATGGCTACCTATTGAGAATGTCAGTTAATGATTCCTGCATTGGATGAGATCTGATTCTAAGTTACCTCCAAAATTCCCTTTAAGTTCTCTGATTTCTTGATTCTATATCCCAAGGGAGGCTCCCAAGGACAGAGACCCCATTTTCTTGCCTTTATTTGACCCTACAGACCCATGCTTAGAACTTGACACAGGAGGGTGACCCATCAAAAGAAGGATGAAGCTTGGTAGATGCTTAGTAGTGTTTGATCTGTGGGCTTACTTTCAGGTGGTTGGTCAACTTGTCTGATAAACAGATTTGGCAACAAGCATATGGAAAGAAGTCAGATGTGACAGCTGTCTCTTGAAATGATTTCAGGACATCAAACAGAACTAGTGCATAGACTTCTCATTGCATTCCAGCAAAGGTTCAGACATGTCAGAGCTAGGAAGGAGCTTAGAATTTCAGTATTGCAGCCATCCTGTGCTCTAAAGCAAAGGGTTTTTATGTCATTTGTCCCTTAGGTAGTCTCCTGAAGCCTATGGACCTCTGCTCAAAATATTGTTTTGAAATGCATAACATAAAACACAGCATTACACAGGAAAGTAACTGAAATGAAATATAGCTATCAAAATATTTTTGAAAAAACAAATTCATGGACCCCACATTAAGAACTCCTACTCTAGAGAAAATACCTCACTCTGACCTTTCAAAGTTGAGTTCTTTTGAGTGATCCAATTCTGGAAGACCATTTATGTATTTGGCTCATTTAGAATGCACACCAATCCTCCTATCCTCAGTCTTCTCTGTCTATTGAGGTCCTACTCAGCATCTTAGAACATAGAATTCTGGAGTTAAGTGGCACCTTAGAACTCGCCTCACCTGTGCCACTTGGAACCCTCAGTTCCTTTCAAGGCTCTGCCCAAGTGACACCTCCTTCATGAAGACTTTCCCAAATCTTCTAATTAGTGCCCTTTGAGACGGCGCCCCCCCTAACCCACTCAGGCTGGAAGTGCAGTGGCCACTCATGGGCCAAGTCCCACTGCTAATTGACACAGAAGCTCTGATCTGCTCTGATTCTGTCCTGGTTAGTTCATCCCTCCTTAGGCAGACGAATGACTGCCCTTCACCCCATCCCTGGGGTTTTGCCAGATTGATACTGGACTTTGTAGAAACACATCATCAGTTTTAGCTCTTCTTATTGTCAGAATTGAACTCAAGATATCCATCAAACTCGGTCTCCCTCTTAGCAAGGATTACATGCATGTACCACCGCACCCAAATACTTTGCATTTGTGTGCGTGCACCCCCCCATATACAATTTACTTATCTGTGTACACATTGGAGCTCCCACTCCATTCCTGCCTCTTCTCCTCCTCAGCAGAATAAGACTTTACTCAAGACAAGGATCATGTCATTTCTGTCTTTGTAACCACAATGCCTTGCATACAGTAAATGTTTAAAAAGTGCATCTTGGATTGATGAAATAAACATGGAATATCAGAGAGGATCTGAGACTTCAAAATACCGAATATCGAGGCAGGGAGAGATCTTACAGACCTAGTCTAGTTGTTCCCAACCTTTTCAAGTGTGAGTATTTTTTTAATGTGAAAAAATGTTAATGGATGCCCTTTTGGATAGTTGTACGATTAGTGTCTGTTGGTGGAGTAGATTTTTGTCAGTGGACATTTTTCTCAAAGTTAAAAAATGCTTCTAAAAGAACCTACATTTTATTCATCACAATCACATTTGTATACACACAAATATATTTGAAGAATAATAATCATTTATATGATGCATACTTATTCAGCCTTTAGCAGGTGTGTTTGCTTATTTATTGTTCTGAATCATTTAGTGAGTTGAAAATGGTTGATACATGGGGTGGGGGAAACTCTGAACTTATCCAGACTTTCTATTTTACAGGTGGAGAAACTGAGGCTCAGAGAAGGAATTAAATGCCTTAAAAGTTTCATAGCTCTTTAAGTCCTACTTTAATCAAGTTTCATTCCTATTGCACATTAGTGCCTTGGATACCAACTTTTGCTGTGTAGAGCACAGAGTTCTTCTATCATTGACCCAAACATACATGCTGGCCTTTGATCTGTTAGCAGACTTGTCAGAAGATGAACACTGGAAAGTCACACTGATGCTAGGAGTTCAAAAGTATAGAAATTGGAAGCTCATTAGTCAAGACATTTAGTTCTCAAAACAGTCTTATTCAATACCTTTCATCTTCCAAACCCTATCTAGTCATTAGCTAATGAAATGAGCTCATTAGGGAAAGGGCAGAATGGTGGTGGCTGAAGTCAGCAGGAGAGCTTTGGGATTCATCAGCTCAGAGGTCCCTGGGTGGCCCCTGATTTGCAGTAGAAGGGACTCCCTGTGGGGTAAGAGGAAGGCAGGTCAGTTAGCTGTGAAGTCGCTTTTCTGATTGGCAAAGCAGAGCGTGGCTTGAAGCTCAGGAGATGGGGTAAGTTTCTTTAGCCTCTAGAGGAGGCAGTGAGTTGTGGAGAAAAGAGGACTGGATCTGCTTAGCTTAGGCTGAAGTGAGTCAGTTCCAATTTTCTTTACTGACTTTCCAAATGATCTTTAACAAGGCTCTCTGTGCCTCTGTTTTTTCCCCCTTTGTTAAATTGAGATTTGGTCTTGGGAGATGGAAGAGAATTAAATAACCTTTCTGCTTGGTTCCAGAGGGCAAAACAAGGCACAATTATCATGGTTCTGAAAAGCAACATGGGATACTGGCCTTGGAGTGAAGAGGGAATTGAATTTGAATCCTGCCTTTGACTCTTTACTAGTCATGTGGCCTTGGGAATGGGAAGTTACTTATGCTTTTTTTTTTTTTTTTTAGCAATCAGGGTTAAGTAACTTGTTCAAGGTTACACGGCCAGTTATTTCTGGGTGTGGTGCTAAGTATCTGAGCCTAGATTTGAACCCCAGGTCATCCTGACACTGGAGCTGGTGCTCTTACTCGCTGAGCCACCTGGCTGCCCCATACTTATGCTTTCTTAACCCTGGTTTTTACAAAGGTGAAATGGGGCTAGCAATATCCGCAATACCCAATTTCACATGGTTTTTGTGTATGTAAAGCATTTTGTACAATTTAAATCAATATACAAATATCAGCTTTAATGAAATTATTAAATGCTGAACTTTTCAATAATTAGAGCTGTCCAGCAATTGAATGGCTCACCTGGCACTTAGCAAGCATGTAAATGATTGCTTGCTTAACTGGACTGCCTGTTACCACGTGGGAGGGACATTGCAGATGGAATAGTTGCTCAGGGGTGTGGTCAAATTTCCTTCCAGTTTGGAGTCTCTCTGAGATAGGAGGTGCTGGGGATGGGGTTTCAGAGGGTATTTACCACTTGGAGAAGGTAGGACAGGAAGGACCCAATAAAGCTGAGAAACTTTCCCCCTTCACTCTGGTCTCTGGAGAAGATGCCTACTGACAGCTTGGGGTGGGGAGGGTGGGCAGAATATATTGGAGAAAATTATTTGAAGGAGATATTTGAAGAAAGAAGGTTCGCAGTAGGTGATGAATAAATAGTTGTTGATAATAAATACTTGTTTTGTCTTGGACTGTGGCAGCAAGAAGATGGGGGGGGCAAATATACCATTTAAGGAATCAAATTCCGACTCAAAAGACCTAAGAGGATTGACTTGGTACAACTGACCTCTTCTGAGCAGGTGATCACTGGAAGAGGATTTTGGATGTGCAGACAAGCCATGGGATAGGGGTGGGATACTGTCTTAGTAATGTAAAGGCGGACAACTCAACTGACAGCTGTCATAAGATGATAGGATGTAGTATTGGAAGGGACCTTAGAAATGATCTAGGTTAACTCCCTGATTTTACATGTGGGGAAACTGAGGCCCAGAGCAGTTAAATTACTAAGCAGCAGAGTCAATATTAAAACCTATTTTTTTCTGACTTTGAGCATTGAAGAAGAAATAACTCACCCAAGGTTGTATAATCGGTCAATAGCGGGACGGAGACTAGAAACCAGGTTTAAAACATTCAGTAAATCACAGAATCCTAGAGCAGCCTTGAAGGCTATCAAGTACCATTTAGTAAATCTTTAGATTTAAAATGTTTAAAAGTGAGGGCTTCTTCATCTTTTTTGGTGTCATGGGTCCCTTTGGAAGTTGGGTGAAGCCTATGGATCCCTTCTCAGAATGTTTTAAAATAATTAGAGGATATGCTAAATTTAAGTTAAAGGTTACTGAAAACAAAGTTGTAAATTTTCTCCATACAAGTTCACAAATTCCCTGAAGTCTAAGGGGCTCCATGGCCTCCCTATTTAAGAACTCATGGGTTAAAAGATCCCCATCTTATTTTAGACCTTTGGGACCTGACATCATCTCCACTACTCACTTTCTTGAATGAGTGCTGAGCTCAGTGACAGAAAGGGGAAAGTATCCAGAGCTATATTTAGATTTCCCATGGCTACTGTTCTCTTCCCCCTCACTGCCTTCCCCACTAGTGACAGCCATCTCCATGTTCTGTGGCCAGTGTGGCCTTCACCAATGATCACAGTTCATTTATGGGGTGGTGGTAGTGCAATTTAAAGACTGTTTGGAACCAGAAGGTTTGGTTTCAAATCCTAAATCTGTCACTTCCTAGTTAGCAGATCTAAAACAAATCACTTCCCCTGAGTGGGTCACAAGTTATCTCCTCTGTAAGAGGAGATGGTTGAATTAGGATGCTCTCTTAGGTTCCATCCTGTTCTAAAATTCTACGCATCTCAGTTTGAGGAGTCTGACTTTATATTTGGCCTGAAGCATTGCATGTAGGCCACATGATTACTGCTCCCCAAATCTTCCACATCTAGCAGGGTCTAAAAATTGGGATATATCTGAGCACAATGAACCAGGAGAGCCACCTTTAGCTTTAGTCAATGTGTGTGAGGTTGTAGAGTCTCATGGGGGAATTGACAAAGCAGCATGTTTCTCTGCTCCATTGATTTATTGAATTTGATTAATGATTCTAATGTTCTCATTATCATGTCAAACTTAGCAGACAACAGTCTTCTCTAAAGCCAGTGTTGAACTCCCTCCCTTGTTTTTTCCTCCCTTTCTCTTACATTTTCCTCTCTCTCTGCCCTCTTTCTCTCATTCTCTTCTGCCCTTTGTCCTTCTCTATAATCTTTTCTCCTTCCTTTCTTCCCTCCTTAGTTCTCTTACTCTATAATTTTCTCCTTCATTCTTTTCTTCTCTCCCTTTCTCTCCCCTTATCCTTTCTCTTACTTTCCTTTTATCTTTTTTCTCTACCCTTCTTTCTTCCCTCCCTCCTCCATTTTTCTCTTTCCTTTTACCTCCTCTTTTTCCTTCTCCCCCATTTTCTCCCTCTCTGCTTTCCTTTACCCTCTGTCTCCCTTTCTGCCTCTCTTCTCTCTTTTTCTCCTCTTCTCTCTTCCTTCCCCCTCTCCTTCCTCCCACTCCCTCCCTCCCTTGCTGGAAGATTCAGGACAGGTTCCAGTGCATGTGGCAAACTGAGAATTCAACATTGGAGATGCCAAAAATACATGTTCTGTATCTCTTTCCTGGCTGGGAAAGTACTGTGGCCAATTAAGAATGAACTTTAAAAGAAATGAACATCTTGCATGCCAGGTTTCAGCTGAATGTCACTGAAATGGGCTAGATTACTACCATATGAAAAAAGCATCTTAATTATGAAAATGCTATTAGGAGCAATTCTTATTGCCCTGGTTTCAGGGAAAAAGCCACAATGACCCACATTCTTCAACACTAACTCCATATTTTGGAAGAAAAGGGGGGCAAAGGAATGTTTTCTCATGGGACCCACTGTCTGATTCCCAGAGTAAATTCTCTTCCCACACAATGCCAAGAGTATTTGAAAGGCAGTGCACAAGAATGTGGAGCCTTTCCCAAATCCATGATGCCCTCCACCCCCATTTCCCCCAGGAAGCTTTGAGGAGGTGGCAGGCAAAGCATTGAGACAAGGGGGGTGGGCAGTGTTGGAATAAATGGACCAAAGAGGTTAAAATGGGGGAAGCAGCTGTAACCATGCAGCTGAGACATAGGATTCATTAAGTGATTTTTCCCTTCTTATGAGAGTAGTGTCTTTAAAATTCAATGGCAGTTTTTTCCTGGTGCTGGTGATCTGATCTGGCTGCTTGTCTATGCTATGGCCAGGGAGGTTATATTATCAAATGAACTGTTTTGTATTTCACAGTTGAGATACTGAAAAAAAAAACAAGGGGAAAGAAAGGCTTCCTCACCTGCAGTGTTGAGACACTGTTCTTTCTGTGTGGTCCTTTTGGAGCCTTACTGTTTGGGTTTGGGTCCAGGGAATCATGTCACATCCCTGTGTTCCTGCGAGAATAGGGATCACTTGGAAGGGGTCCCATTAGGTAGTGTCTATCTGGATGGTAATGGGGACCTGTGGAACTCATGAGAGCTGGTCAGATTCTTATGGGGAAGTCAACACTGATGGAACCTCTTTGCAAATAAGGCTCCATTAGCTCTTGGATGAAAAGAGATACTCTGAGGTTGTCTCTAATGTCGTTGTCACTGTCACCTGAGGAAGAAGTGAGGCTTCTCATTCACTGAAGTCTTACACTCACTCTTACTTCCTCCTGCTTTCTTTACATCAACACAATAAGCAGGGATTGGAGGAGAGGCAGTGTGGTACAGTGGGAAAGAAAGCTGGATTTTCAGCCAGATGATGGGGTATCAAAACCAGACATGCTGGTTCTTCCACTTCCCCCTGAGCAAGTGGCTTAACCTCTCAGAGCCTCAGTTTCCTCATCTGTAAAGTGAGGGGGTTGGCCTAGGTAGTCTCTAAGGTTACTTAGATTTATGATCATATACCCTCCTTTTAAGGCAGATTTGCCTCTATCCTAATATAATAGGAAGATCCCTGGATCTGTAATGCTGCGTGAACTTGAGGTTGTCCTTTCCCCATTCTGGGCCTCAGTTTACTTTCTTATAAAGTGAAGAGTTTGGCAGAGATGATTTTTAAAGATTTTTCCCAGATCTAAACCTATGTTCTCATAATCCTCTGTTCGCATGGGCAGTCTCAGCAGACCACTGGTTAGGGGTTCTCTTGTGTAAGGGTGGCATCTCTGTTAACAGAGCAAATGCCTCTCTCCTCTCTGGGTCCTCTGGCAGGACTTCCAACTGGAGTAGAATTGCTTCAAGAGCTTTTCAATTTCCTGGAACCCTTCAAAGGGAAAGATTATACAAATCCTGAAAAAGAAACCACACCCAACCCGCCATGGAGGGTATTATGAATTTAAGCCACTATGATTATTCAAACCAGAGTAAAAAAGAAAAAAAGAGAAAAATTGTGACTAAAGCACTCTAAAAATCTACTTGATGTATTTAGTAAAGATCTAGTGACAACCTATGGTTTCCTTTGATGGTTTCCCCACCTCCCCTCTTTGAAATGTGACAGTAACAACTGGTCAGGACCCATGAAAGCCATTGTGTTTTTTCATAGACATGGCAAAGAAATGAGACTTGGCAACCTTGTCAGGGGATGGCAGAGAATATGGTGGGTGAGTGCGGTAGGCATCAGAAGTCTGCATCAGAAAGAAGGTGATGGGGGAGATTGGCTGTTTGAGTCTTGGGGAGAAATGAGGATAAAGGGAAGGTGACTTCTCCTGCTTCTCCTTCCTTGCTAGGATTTACCTGGGTCTTACAGGACAATGAGAAACCAGGAGCTCCTCACTTGAGTGGTTGAGATACTGCTCTTTCTGGTCTTATGTGCAGTGAACAAATCAGAGATGCTGTCAACATTTCTTTAATCTGAGTGACTGAAGAGTTGAGGAAGGAAGAAGCCCAGGGTGGGCATCTCTGGGCATCCTGCCACTCAGAGGCTGCTGGAGCTCTAAAACCCAGTCCTCAGGTCCTGTCTGTGCTTCTTCTGGATTTTTCTCTTCTCAGATTTGCAAGGATTTCTGTACATTACAGGGTTCCTCATGTGTGAGGAGGCTGGCAGTTCATCCCCATCTAGTGGAACCAGAATACTGGTCACTGGTCTGGGGAAGAAGGCCTTGGGTTCCAGCTCTGCCACTTACTGTATGACCCTGGCCAAATCACATGCCTTTTCTGGGTCTTCCTTTGGTCATATTTAAAAGAGTTAGTACCCCATTACCTATAAATAGGGGATTTTTAACCTAGTCTTCAAGAACTTTATTTTAAAAAATGCTTTGCTAACTATATTTCTTTGTAATTGGTTTTCCTTGTAATCTCAATGCATATTTTTCTGTATTTAAAAACATTATTCTGTGAAGGGTTCATATAGATACACACACATATATATGTGATATGTACGTGTGTGTACATATATGTATCTACATCTATATCCAGCTGTAATATGCTCCACTAGAGTGAGTCTATGTCTATGTCTATGTCCATGTCTATGTCTATGTCTACTTCTATGTCTAAAAGCAGTCTATGCCCCTTCCCTCTAAAGGTTCAGAACCTGTGCTGAAGGTTTTTTGAGGATCAAATGAGATAACATGCCACATCTTTTCAAATATAGACTATATGCTAACCTCATTACAATCTGACATATAAAACCCAAGTGCAGCACCTAATTGATTTTTCAGTATGTATCCATTTACCTTTGGCCTTTCAAAGATATCTCATTTTAGGTATGGTCTATAACATCAGAAGGCAGCCTACATTTGATTCCCAGACATAGATATGGGGCAGAAACCAGGCAGAGTCTGTGATGTGAGTCACTTGGGGGATTTGGAAGATCAAACTGGGAGAATGGAGAAGGCAAGATCTAATGTCCTTGAAGCCAAAAGACAAGTCCAAAAAAAAAAGTCTGAACCCAGCCTAGTACAAATGGAAGCACTGGGAATATGTTGTGATGTAATCAGAGACAATGGTAATTAATGGCAGAATTGTCTCTAGATAGGCATTCCATCCAGGTAATCTGTAGTATATTTTATTTCTGTCCCAGTTTATCTTCATCCAAATGTAGTCCATCATGCTTTCTTCTTGAGGTACTAGATTTCCTTCCATGAATATGCCTTCTTAATAACCAATACTATCTTCACCCTTCACCCTTTTTAACCATCCCATTTCTTTGAATAAAGTACTCTAACTTACCATCATATTTTAGTCATGAGTCTAATCCTACTAAGTCTCAGAATTACCTGGATAATGTCAAATTGGTCTTTCTCCATCTTCTTTCTTAGTATCTGTAGTAGGCATACATTTGTATGTAGATATCTGAGGCTGTTGTCTTGCCTTTTCTTGCTTTTTTGGATTTTTGTCTCCTCTGAACTTTTGGTTACCAGAAACCAGCTGTTCACTTTCCAAATCTCTTCTTCTATCCTGAATCCCTTGTCTTAAATAAGCAGCAGAAATAAAAAAAAAACCACCACCTGTCCCTTGTGTGCTTTAGCTACTTGTCCATGATTTTATAATCTTTGGCACTGATTTCTAGGCTCTTTTGGGCAATATCCCTTGTGCCTACATGAATCACCAGAAATGAATAGTCATCATCTGTTTGGGAGAATCTTGGGATTTTTTTCTGGTGTTTTAGATGTCTGTACCTTCAACCACTTGTCATCTATGGGGTTGATTATGAGAACTATAAGCAGAATGAATGAGGTCAGAGCAAGCCCAGCAATGGAGATGACATTACTTCATTTTTAGTCTCTGGAAGAAAGTAGAGAAATTGCTTTTTACTTATGGATGATATAAAAGAAAGAGGAGCTTGTGCAACCTCAGCCAGACAATATCTTTTTTTTTTTTTTAGTAAGGGTGGTAATGGGAATGCAAATTTGGAAGATCTTCCCTGCCCCTAGGCTAAAGTGCACCTGAAGCCTGGGGTGGGAGGCTTGTTTTTCAGTAGATACTTCTTGATTGGCCAGTGAGTCAATAAGGTTGTTACATTCTTTGAGCCAGGAGAAGGCTATATAAGCCCTGATGTGTAGCTTTGTTTTGGGCGCTCACTTTGAGAAGTGTTCTGTGATTTGATATGGATTCTGGGAAGCCATTGTCTGGAGTCCCCCTGGCTTTGAAAAAACCCAGATGTTGAAACCCAGATGTTGACTGGGTATGAATGTAATGGTTGGACAGTTTGAAATCTGTCTACTAGATCTGTTTCTGTCTTGATAATTCTGTCTGTGTACTTTGAAGTTCGGGGTGCTGACCTTTTCCCCTGAACAAGGTAAACGATATATGTCTGACTGATTAAAGTGAGCTTGTTAACACATTTTGAGTTGCTTTCCTTTATCAAAGCAGATCCAAGAACCTGTGGTGGAAGCAAACCCTGAGGACGCTTGGGGTGCTTGCCGCTACAGGGTGGTGATCTGTAATTCTCAATTATTACTGTGGATGAAAAAAGAAGAAAAATATTCTTTTAAACTGGAGCATCATGGAGTATTTAAGTTAGTTGTGAGGAAAGATTCCCTGGCAGCAAGAACAATTCAAAACCAGAACAGGTAACCCAGGAAGATGAAGGCATCTCTAGACAGGAGACTTTTAAAAGTAAGATCTGGGATAGCTATAGTGTAGCCTTTTGTAAAGGTAGAGAATATGTATTTATGTATTTATGTATTTATTTACTTTTGCTTTTTTGGAGGGGGTTGAGAGCAGGGCAATTGGGGTTAAGTGACTTGCTCAATGCCACCTGGCTATTAAGTGTTAAGTGTCTGAGGCTGGATTTGAGGTCAGGTCCTCCTGACTCCAGGGCTGGTGCTTTATTCACTGTGCCACCTAGCTGCCCCAAAGGCAGAGAATATACTAGGGTCACAGGGCAGAGACCCTCAGAAACCTAGTCCTACTCCCTCATTTTACAGAAAAGGAGCTGAGTCCAAGGGAATTCATCTGCCCTAAGCTACATATTAAATTTGTGTCCCAAAGAAAGAAATTTCCCTACTATATAACAAAGACACTACTAAGACTGGGAGTGGTGGTAGAGGATATCCTTTTGTTTTAGGATCAGCCCTCAGAGAAAAGGAGATGTTGGCAAAGTTTGCCTCTTTCAACTTGGCATCACAGAACTAGAATTGGAAGGGACCTCACAGGCTGTCAAGTACAATCCTCTATTTTGCATAGGCAGAAACTTTGGTCAAGAGAGCTTAAGTCTAGAGCTATACTGGTAGTAAGAATTAGAAGAGGATTATACGCCCAGGTCCTTTGATCTCAGTGTCTGTACTTATTATCCGCTGAGTATCTTTGTCTGTCCCTCAACTCTCATTGTCACCATTTAATCTTCCCAAATCCCCAGTCAAAATTTTGTCAGGAAAGGGTCAATTACACCTTAGTGTAAACTTAAATAATGGATTCTTAGATATTTGTGGTTGGAAGAAACATCCACTTAATGAAGCCAAATCTCCCACCCAAATTAAGAAACTCTCCTCTATGACATTCTTATAGGGAATCCTCTAGCCTCCATATGAAGATCTCTATGGATAGGGGGCTCATTACTTTCCAGGCAGCTCTCCTTAGGTGGCACTAATCATTGAGATGGTCTTCTCAATACTGAACTGCTTCCCCGTTGATCCTGTTTCTTGTTTCTGGGGTCAAGCAGAATAAGACTAAATAAGACTTTTCCCCCAGGATAGCCTTTCAGATACCTGAAGTCTGCAGCCCTATTCCCCTAACGTCTTCTTTTCCCCCAGGCTAACTGCCCCCATTTTATGGCCCAGCCTCTCCAGTTCTCTCGCTATTCTCGTCACCCTCCTCTCACTGGGCTTCAACTCACCAATGTCCTAAAATGTGATGGCCAGAATTGAAGATGATGCTACAGAGGGAACTTCACCAAGGCTACTGTATCCTTTCCTTGGAGTATTTACATTCTAAGCCTTATCTTTTATTGTTGGGCAAAAGGCTATATATCTTGTTATGGAATTTCAGGCCTAAGTAAGCAAGGGAAAAGAAAACTTTAGTGGCCTCCCTGAACCCCCTGAAAGTATATCTTATGTTTCTCAGATCAGGCTGAGTCTATATACCACAATCCAACTACCAATAACTTCCCTCCCCACCTCCACCCTGTTACCTGAACTCATTTACTCATTTTAAAAATCACTCTCTTTATTTGAATGTAATCATTATTTTTTTCTTGTCTCCTAGACTGTGAACTTCTCTAGCTCAGGAAATGTGTCTAATCATTGCTATGTCCTGTCCTCCCCACCCCCTTCCCACTCTTGGGTGCCTAGCACGGTGCCCTGTTTTCTCATAGGCTTTTATTCATTATTTCTGGACCGACTGGCTGTCTAACTGGGCCTGAAGAAGCAATTTTCCCCCCTCTTAAATTTCAGCATCCAGCTGTGACCAGCTGTGACTACCTAATCTCTTCTCCCCACTTCCCTAGAGAATGTGTGCCCCGCTCTCAACGCATGTCCATGCATCCCAAAGCAATGAACTTGACTTCTGAGCATCCTTTCTCTCCCACCCTTAACTGCAGAGAAAACCAAAAACTTGAATGGCAAGGCACAACCCAATCACTGCATTTCTATTGAAAGTCCCCTTTATATTTATCTGCTCTGGCTTCTGTTAATGAAAATCTCCCAGGTGTGAGCGTACTCCAAGATTGCAATTTGTAGTGAAGGTGGTGATATATCAAACAGATGTTTCCAATTGTGCCTTTATCGAGCTTCTACCCTCTGCCAGGCGCCTCATGCCATGCCCCTCCTATCCCTGTTCCCTCCAACTCTTCCCTGGATGTTGGCCATAAATCAAGGATTTCTTCCTCATATTGTAATCACCAAAATAAGGAGGTGATTTATAAGGAATTCTGAAATACTAAATAGTATGCTGAGCACTTCTATTTAATGCCAGCAATAAGTCAGAGGCCTCCATGCTTATCCAGATAGGGGTGGGGAGGGGGAAGAGAAATGCCTCAGACTCTGTTGTTTCCAAATGACGAATGCTCTTTGGTAAGTTGTAGCAAATCAATTATCCACATGTTGTGAACTTAACTATTCCTTTTCAGGATGTATGTTTATGGAGATATTAACAAAATATTCCTGGGAAGAAGAGAAACAGAACTCTTTAGTTATTTTTCTCACGAAAGAAAAATAAGGAGATGGAGTTGGAAAAAAAATAATAACCTCTCCCAAGAAAAAGTCATCACAAAATTCTATAAATCAGAGAGCACAGATGTCAGGTGCCTGGAGACAGAACAAGCAGTATTTCTCACCTTCCTAAATAAGGAGCAAAGGGTATATATGAGAGGCAGTCACTTTGCCAGACTGTCTTCAGGGCAGATTAGGACTAAATTTCGGAGGACCCTTCCAGTCCTGAGATGCCATGATTCCATAGTAAGAATGCTTTGGAGAACATTCAGTCTAGTTTGGGAGAAAACAATTATTGAGTGCCACACTTATAGTTTCACTAGAATCTCAGAGTTGGAAGGCACCTCGGAGGCCGTCTACTATAATGCCTACCTAAATAGAAACACTTTGTACAACTTCGCCTACAAGCGGTTATCCACTTCTTGCTTGAATACCTCCAGTGATGGGGAACTCGTTACCTCTTGAGATGCCACATTCTACTTTTGGACCACTCCAATGCATTAGGAAGCATTTCTATAGATGGATCTGAGATCCACTTCTCTGAAATTTCTACTCTGAGTTCTGTCCCTGGACCAAGCTGAACCAATGCCAATCTTCTATGGAGCAACCCTTGAGATACTTGACAATAGGGATCAAAATTCTATGATATATTATTGGAGGTATAATTTGTAGGCATTCGGAAGGTGAGACAGTGATTACTAAAAAGGCAGGATGGGGCTGATCAAAAACAGGTTATGACACAATGACCTTGTTTCCTTTTGCAATAGAATTATTATATGGATAGATAAGAGAAATGATTTAGACTTAGTATACATGGATTTTAGCAATGCATCTGACAAAAAATCTCTCTTCTGAATCCTTATGCACAATGACAGATGTAAACTAGATGATGGTACAGTTAGAGGGAATTTAGAACTGGTCAGAACATCAGACTCAAAGAAGAATAGTGATTAATAAATAGATATTAACCTGAAAGGAGGTTTCCAGTAGAGTGGCTCAAGAATCTACCCTTGGCCCTGTGCGGCCCATTATATTTATCAACAATGTGGATAAAGACACTGAAAACATGCTTATCAAATTTGGAGACAACACAAATCTGGGAGTGATAGCTAACAAAGATAACAGAATTAGACTCTAAAAAAAGATCTTGACAGAAAGGAATGAAGGACTGAATATAATGAAATGAAATTTAGTCAGGAAAAAATGTAAAGTCTTACATTTGGATTAAAAAAAAACCCCAACTACACAAATATGAGATGTGAGGAGCATGACTCAACAAGTTTGGTCAAAGAAGATCTTGGAGTTTTATTGGTCCATAAGCTTGCCATGAGTGAACTGTTTGACATTACATGGCAACCTCCAAAGTTGATACTATTTTAAGCTGTACTTACAGGCATAGTGTCTAGGGTAAAGGAAGTGATAGTACCAATATCTTCCCTGATCAGATCCTACTTGAGTAGTATTTTCAATTTTGGTTGCCACCTTTTCGAAAGGATGCTGATGTCCTCTGGCACATCCGGAGAGCAGTGACTGGAAGCTATGACACGAGAGGTTCAGTTAAAGGAGCTAGAGATGTTTAGATTATGAAAGAGGGGGACTGGGAGTTGGCGGCAGGGAGAGAATGATTCCTTTATGGATTTGAAAAGGAAAGAATCAGGAGCAATGGGGGGAGTTTTCTCAGAGGCAGATTTCGTTGTGGCATAAGAAAAAGCTTTCTGATAAGAGAGTTCTTCAGAGTGAAATGGACTGTCTCACGAGTTCCGCATTCAAAGAGAGGATATTAGGTAGTAGAGAAGATTCAAATTCTGGTCCATATTGAACTGAATTGAGCCCTTCCAGCTCAAAGATTCCATTTTTTCTGTAGTCACCTTGCTTAGCTTTTCCTTACTCCTGCCAAAAAACTTGATCTCTCTAGTTTTTTCAACCAATCCTCAAATGACACCATGTCTACACTTCCCTGGATTGATCAGCCTCTTCTGGACAAGATTGTGGTTTTCAAGTATTTGAAAGGTGTTACATAGAAGAGTGATTAGACTTGTCCTCTTTGAACCCAGTGGGTAGCACACACACGTTATGTGTATGTGTGTTCATGTTGGCACACATATGTGCATATGCATGTGTGTATGAACATACATGTATGTGGGTGTGCATGCATATGTGTGTGATTACAAGGAGGAAGTGGTCAATCAATTGGCATTTATTTTCAGCTCAATCAACAAGCATTTATTATGTACTAGGAAGGCACTGTGCTAGTCTCTGAGTATACAGCATAAAGAATGAAACAATCCTTGCTCTCAAGGAGCTTATGTTCTTTCAGGGAGAATATACAAAATAATATAAAAAAGAATAAATGTGGATATATACAAATTAGTTAACTACAAGGTAGTTTGGGAGGGAGGCCATCAGCAGTTGTGGGGGAGAATCATTGATGTAGAAAGTGATGCTGCAACTGGGTCTTGAAGGAAGAGGAGAATTGTGTGAGATGGAGGTGAGGAGAGAGTGCATTCCAGGCACGGGGGCAGTCATTACAAAAGTACAGAGAAAGGAGATAGTGTAGAAGCTGGAAAAAACAGTTTGGTTGGAACATGAAGCACTTAATAAAAGGAAGGGCTAGCTAAAAATTAGAGTTGTTCAACAATGAAATGTACTGCTTCCACGTCACTAGAAGCCCTCAAGCAGGGGATGAATTCATCAGGCATTCTTGCACTGTGTGGAAACTTAGACTAGATGACCTCTGAGGTCTCTTTCTGCTTTGAGATTCTCTGAATGCCAATCTACTTAAGAGTAAAAGCTTTCAGCACTGGCATTTGCATTCCAATAATGATGCTGGTAATTATAAATGATTTTTATCTCTTTGTTAGAATCCTTTCAAGGTTTTCTAGCACACAGTGTTCCCACTCCCGCCCCCTGTCAGCACTGTGACTGTATGAGTTGAATATAATGATGGGTCTTGTCTTTACAAATGGCTGGTTACTCTGACTTGTCTGTCATTGGACTCTTTGGCCCATCTATTCCCAAGGGAGGTTGAATTGATGAGGTCCAAATGTCTTTAAACTCAGAGAGCAAGAAATGAAGTCCAGACCACTCAGTCTGGAAAAGGAGAGTGAATGAAGTAGGGACTAGAGGGACAGTGAAGAGGAAGAAATGAAGAAAGTGGAGTATTTCTAGGGAAAAATGAGAGGGAGAGAGAAAAATAAAATGATCAGAGAGCTCTCCAGCCAGAGGATGTCGGAACTGGAAATAATCTTAGAACAAGGAATGTTAGAACTGGAAGGGACCTTAAATCTTCACTCTCCTCACCTTGTAGTCAATTGTTTGCCAAGTCTTGTGGGTTCACATTCATCCTCTTCTCTCCACTCACATGGTCACCACTCTCGACTGAGGTCTCCTCCCCTCTTGCCCAAACTTTTGCAGTATCTGTTTGGTTTCATGTCTCATCCTCTACAAAGCTGCCTACATGATATAGCTAGGCACCTAGAAGGTGTATTGTGGGACCCGAGGTTGAGAAGAACTGAATTCAAATCCAGTCTCAAACTTAATGACTGTGTGACCCTGGGCAAATCATAGCTTGCCTCAGTTTCCTCATCTATGAAATGGTGATAACAATAGCATCTACCTCCTAGGGTTATTGTGAGAATAAAATGTGATAATGATTGTAAAGTACTTAGTACTTGGCACATAGTAAGTGCTATATAAATGTTAGCTATCATCATCATCATCATCATCATCATCATCATCATCATCATCATCATCATCATCATCATCAT
>NW_027185804.1:6348779-6391720 GCF_028583685.1 Petaurus breviceps papuanus
ATCATCATCATCATCATCATCATCATCATCATCATCATCATCATCATTTCCCTAAAGCACACAGTCACTTCTCTTCTCAGAAACCTCTAGTGACTCCCTACTGCCTGTAGGGCAAAATGCATACTCCTCTTTTTGACTTTTAAAGCCTGTTGCCATCTGGCTGTAAGAAGCCTTTCCAGATTCATTGTACATTACTCCCCTCACTCCAAGTTCCAGCCAAACTTCTCTTTCTGCTCTTCCCCACACATGACATTCCAATTCTTTTCTCTAATCTCTTGCACAGCTTCTCTCCCACACCTGAGAGCAACTCCCTACTTCTCTCCATCAACTAGAATTCTCACCATCCTTCAAAGCTCAGCTCAATTGCTCTTTCTACAGTGAGGCATTTCCTGATCCCCAAACCACTAGAGCTCTGCACCCTGCTCCTAAAATTACTTTGTATTTGCTTGTCTCTGATAGAATGCAGTTCCCTGAGGCCACAGACAGTTTAGCTATTGCCTTTCTATTTCCAACACCTCTCACATTGCCCGGGACTAGTGCATTCTTAAATAAATGCCTGCTGATTGACCTTAGAGATGCAGTATCCCAATCTCCTTATTACATAGATGGGAAAATGGAAATCTGGAGAAGTAAGGCACCGAGTCTTGAGCATCTTACTCAAGAGGGCATAAAATTTAGACTAGAACTCAGGTCTCATTTCTCTCTACACAGTTCTCTTTCCTCTGGACTAGGGTATTGGAGGGAAGGACCTAGTAAGGAGGGAAGGGAGAGAGATGTTGGCTTTTCTTGTGACCCAATGAGGAGTGATGTGAAGGGAGCTAGTCCTGGAACCAGGACAAATGTCTGGAGCTTTCCACTAGACAACCTTCTCAAAATTGATGCTGACCTGTTAATGCCAATGCTTTGGGTACAGTCCTAGCCTACAGTCTACATCCCTCCATCTTGACCATGAAGATAATATACTTTGCTGGAATCCTGGTAAATCACGTGAGAGAAGCATCATCTTATTCTGCAAAGAAGGCTGGATTAAAAACCAGGAGAAACCTGAGTTTGAATACCACCTTTGACACTTACAAGTTGTGAGTTACTAAGGCCTTAGTTTTCTCATCTACAAAATGGGGATACAAGGAAAGGCTATGGTAAGGATCAAGTGAGAAAAAAACTTAAGGCACCAGATAAATGTCAGCTTTTCTAAGCAGACATAGCAAGATTTCCTTGCAAAGGGTATTGGTAGAATTTTGTAGCTGATTCTCAACAAGCCATCTTCTCAATCCCACAACTGACAATTGACTGAGAGGTGCAGATACTATGTTTTCAAGGTGTCTATTTCTGTTGATTTTCTTTAAAAAGCATTTAACTCAAGAATACTGTTCAGTCTTGAATGTCCTTGTCAGACAGGTTGTCCTCTATTCGTATATTAAGGGCATCCCACATAACATGATGTATGACAATGGGCAATGGAATTAACTTTGTTCAGTGATCTGTCGAATGTTGGCATTAAGGTACAAAAAACAGGGAGACATACACTTACTGCTGGTTTTTGCCAGAGTCCTGTAGAATGATGACTCATGTGGAATCCAAACAAGAGAAGAATGATCAGAGCTTTAAAACTGGAAAGGACTTTATATATCATCTAGTACAATGTCTTTTATAAAATAAGGAGGAAATTAAGGATCTGAGAGGTTTGGCAATCTGTTCAAGGTCACACAGTTAATTAAGTTGCACATTCGAACCCAAGACCTGTGAATTCAGATCTCATACTCCATGAATTTGTTGTTGAGTCATGTCTGACTCTTCATGACCCCATTGTGGGGTTCTCTTAGCAAAGATACTCACATGGTTTGCCTTTTCTTTTCCAGCTCATTTTACAGATGAAGAAACTGAGACAAACAGGGTTAAGTGATTTGCCCAGGGTCACACAGTTAGTAAGTTTCTGAGGCCACATTTGAACTCAGATCTTTCTGACTCCAGGCCTGATGCACCATCTGGCTGCCTACTCATACTCCATATACCATACTAAATTTAATTGGTGCTAAGACTCCCTAGATCCTTCCATTTGCATGTGACATTGTATAAATCAAATCAAGTTCCAATATACTACAAAATTTTCTCAGTGAAATCTATACCAATGTGAAAGATATTTCTAGTAGTCCACAGTGGACAAACAAATTGAATAAGAAATGTATATTATCTAGAATTTATATCCAGCTAGCCCATTGGTTGAGTAGTAGGAGGAGATTGGGTCAGATCCTATTCAATGATTCCAAATGGCCCCCAAGGCCCAACTCTTTAACACTAATATTCTCTCAAAATAGCTATGTATAAGTGTATGTTGTATATACGTGTCAGTGAATATTTTTATTTTATTTTTTTGATCTTTTTGGAGGGGGGAAGGCAATGCAATTGGGGTTAAGTGACTTGCCCAAGGTCATACAGCCAGTAAGCGTTAAGTGTCTGAGGTTGGACTTGAACTCAGGTCCTCCTGACTCCAGGGCCTGTGCTCTACTTACTACACCACCTAGCTGCCCCGAGTGAATACTTTTGTAAGTATAGGCAATGTGGTACAAAGGAAGGGTCTCTGGATTAAAATCAGTGGTATACTGGCAAAAGTTTAATAACTGGTTCCCTGGAAAAAATGTGCATGGGGTACACTTTTCATTGTAATCTGCATTATTAAAATGTTTTCCACCACTTCCTTAAGTCTAGAAGGTCAACAAAATAACAAATCAAACCATTATTTGTAGTATTTGTCCAATTTCCAAGGTGTAAATGCTTTCCCTGAAAACTTAATAATCATCTCTTAGAAGCTGGCTTGAGCTGGCTTCAGCACAGCCCTGGATATTGCCGCTGGAACTCCTTGTGTGACCCTGAGAAAGTCACCTACCATCTATTAGCCTCTGTAACATGAGGAGGTTGGGCCAGATGGTCTCTGAGGTTCTTACCAGTTCTAGAACTTTGAGTCTAATAAATGTGTGTGAGCCAATCACCCTAGAGGGGGATAGTCATTATTTTGGCTGTTGGAGATAAGTAGCATCCTGTAGCTCTGCTGGAATTTTTGACCAGTGCCCTGGCCATTTCCCTAAAAAATCAGAGCTCTCCACCTCCTCCATGAGGCTTTTTCCTGGTTCTCTCTAGCTTTCAGCTCCTCCCTGTTTCCTCTCCCCCATAAAGTGCCTTGTATTTCCTTTATATGTATTTATGGGTGTACATGTTGTCTCCCCTATAGAATATGCGCTCCTTGAGGGTAGGGATTAGTTCATTTTTGGTCTTTTTATCCACTTTTCCTGGCACTTAAGTAGGTTCTTAATAAAGGCCTATTGATTGAGTTCCTATATCTATACATCAATTTTCTCTTATTTGCACATTGTTTCAGAAGAGGAGATTGGATGTGAGCTGTGTGCCAGCTTCCTGTGTTTTAGCCCAGCACATAAAATCACTGTTAGCAAACATCTGCTCTTGGAGCCTGTGAAATGTTACAGGAAGAATTATTTTGGGAGGCTCTGCATCCCTTGGAGGGTAAGTGCTGGGAGGAGATCATGAGGGGAGAGGCTATTAATACAGCCCCTGCTGTGAAAGAAGAAAGTCTGGATGGACAGCAGGTGCCATGTGTGCACAGCAGCTGATGCAGTGCAAAGGATCTTGGCCTGGGAAGCAGGGGACCAGGGTTCTATTTCCAGATCTGATATTACTTTGCTGTGTGCCCATGGGCAAGTCACTTGAGTCTCACTTATAAAAGGAGTCCAGCTCTACATGGTACAGTAGATAGACCACTGGATCTGGAGTCAGGAAGACCTAAGTTCAAATCCTAGCCTCAGAGACTTACTGGCTTTGTGACTCTGGCTAAGTCACTTAGCAGGCAGCCTGTCTGTTTCCTAATCTATGAAATTGGGATAATAATTAGTACCTATATCCCCAATTGTGAGGATAAAACGAGATATTTGTAAAATGTTTCGCAAATTTTGAAACACTATAGAAATGTTATTATTTTTTTATTGAGCCCCTGGCAATCTGACCTTCACTGCTGATATGCATCTCTGCATCCTGGTCCATTTGCCTGAAGCAACTTTACCAGCTGGTTGTTAAGGCTGAACCTACTACTGGATGGTGAAGCTTGGATTGCTTGTCATTGGCTGGAGACTCATTTGCCTCCCTCCTTAGCCTTCCCATGGGTCTCAGAGCCATATGGCAGGTGCTAGCTAGGATGGATGGAGTTTGGTCTGGTAATTGCTTGTCCCCACTGAAATGGAGTGGGAATGAGCTGTGGTTCCTTCATAGGTGGCAGGGCCAGTCCTTTAGGATGGGATTAGGTAAGACCTAGTCAGGTGAGTTGGAGGCAGGGGCAGGGAATGGAGTCAGGGACATCTGCCTAGTTCAGGAAGTCAGATGGTAGATTGTGTGCTAGCACTGAGTAAGTGGTAGAGACTGCAGGGGCATTGCCAACAGGGACCAGAGACACCAAGGGGATGGCAAACTCAGGCCAGAGGTAATAGTCAGAAGCTCTCAGAGGAGGTGAGGTGGACTAATAGAGGTTGCCTTCTTGGATTACCTCTTTTAATGGGGTTGTTTAAGGGGAGAGCGATCAGGGTTGCAGTTTTCTTGTCTGGGAAACATTGGCAGACAAAGAAGGGAGGTAGTGGGGCAGCTAGGTGGCACAGTGAACTGGAGTCAGGAAGACCTGAGTTCAAATCTGGCCTCAGACACTTAACACTTACTAGCTGTGTGTCCTTGGGCAAGTCACTTAACCCCAATTGCCCTGCCTTCCCCCCTCCCCCCAAAAGACCAAAATACAAGAAGGAGGTATTGTTCTGTCCTTAGGGCACCCAGGGGCTCCCCCATGCACTGAATTTGGATGGGAGTGATCTCTTTGGAATTGGAATCATTAATCTAGAGCTATAGAGGACCTCATAGGTCACTTAATTCAGCACTTTTATTTATATAGCTGAGGAAACTGAGACCCTGAGAAGTTAAATATCTTGATCAGGGTTCATACAAGTTCTCTGGGTTCTGCCTTCAAGGGCCAAGCTGAATAAGCTTAAAGCTTCTATCCCATAATGGTCCCTCAAAAACACTGATTATGCCTTTGCCCACTTAAAAAAATTCCTGATTTCATCCTCCCTCCCAGCTGAAGATCTCAGATGCTATAGTAGGTGTTTGCATCATTTGCTATGATCAAGAATATTCCCCCCTCCCTGCTTGTGGCCAGACCTTTGTGATGGGCTTTTCCAAACTTAACTACACTGACGGATGCACTATCCAAGACCAGATTGGAATCTCAGGTCCTTCCAGACTTTGCCAGACCTTGTGTCCTGCCTCCATTGCCTAGAGAGCCCAGAGTCACCTCCGTCCCATGAGGAAGGATCAAAGGGAATGTTGTCAGGGGAAAAAATATCAAGGCAATGAAGAACTGTTAGAAGAGAAGCTTGTTGTCTCTGAACTTCAAATGTTGATGCAGTTCGTGGGGGAGGGGCTGGGCAGACCCTGGGTCCTGAACAAGCTTTGTCCAGAACAGAAGAGTATCTGTCTATATAGAGGAGCCCTTAGCAGGCCCAACAGCCCCAAGGGCAGCCTCCTGCTGATGAGGCAGCGGTGACTGTCCCTCATCTGGGAGTGCCACGTGACGGGAGCTCTCCAGCTCATCTTTTCGTCTCGGCTGGTTCTTTTCCAATTAAGATGAAAATAGCTGGTGTATTTATATTCATTTCTTGGACCTACAATTCATGCCCCATTTCTCAGAAGCTGCTTGCATTATCTTTTGCTGTTATCTGCTCGTTTATCCTCCTGGAAACATCTATTTGTGTCTGGGATGGGTTGAGAAATGTTTCTTCACTACCCCCTCCTTCCCCTCTGGAGAGAAGTGACCTACATATGCTCCTTGGGATGGGGGGGGGGAGAGGGTTAGGAACTGGAAGCAATGGGGCAGAGGCAGAGCACATTTGGACACAATCTGGATGAGGCAGAGGGGACAGTACGGGTTTCAATAGAAGATAGCTCCCTTAATAGGAGTGCCACATAAATGGGTCCCTGGGTGAGGGGGGTTACATATTCTTCTCTGGGGGACCATGTTGATGTCCCCTTCCCTGGATGTTAATACCTTGGGGCAAAGCCCATTTGCTCCATCCTAATTGCAGCACTGGTGGGATATCTTCTGACTAATCGTACTCTCTGTGCATGGGGAAGTATGTGTGGGTGCCTGGGATGAGGGAAGGCAAAACAAGTAGGACCATTTTCTCCCCAAATGTATGTGACCTCAGCACCCAACTTTCTACCCCCACTTCATTCCAGTTCAGGGTCCTATAAGTATTGGTTATCTATTGATCTGATCCCCACTTGGGTTCCCTCACTGATGCAGGCTGATCTTTGGTCTTCCCTCCCAGTTGGTTAAGGGTTCCACCATCTGGACCAGGGATGGGGGACTTGCGGTCTTCAGACCACATGTGGCCCTCTAGGTACTCAAGTGCAGCCCTTTGACTGAATCCAAACTTCACAGAACAAATCCCTTTAATAAAAGGATATGGTCCGTAAAACTTGGACTCAGTCAAAAGGCTACACCCAAGGACCTCGAAGGTCACAAGTGGCCTTGAGGCCACAGGTTTCTGCAGTGCTTGGAAAGTGTCTTGAATTGCTATTCTGTGCTGGGGCTGCAGGAGCTAGAGGGAAGTCCTTGTTTTCTCGGTTTGTGGGGGAGCAATTAGAACAGGCTGTGTCTAGCAGGGTTTGTTTTTGATAACCTAGCTTTAGAGATTTTTTATGGGATTGCCAAGTGTTCTCAGACCCACTGACCAACATATCGACAGATGTTCAGCCAGCACTAAGCTCTTAAATCAGCCTACTCTGCTGATATTCGAATGGCTGCTGCTTGGTTAATGGGGGATTGATGGGGCTGGAACTGGGTGATCTTGGCACCAGGGAAACAGGTCAGTAGCTTCTTTTGATGAAATGCTCACTATAGATGCTACTTGTACATTGGCAATTGTGTGTGGAAAATCTGAGAAGAATCTCTTGTTATTAATGATAATAATAGCCCACATGTAGATAGGGCTTTTCACATTTGCAAAGGACATTATTTCATTAGATCCTCACAATAACCCTGTGAAGTCAGTGGTATTATTATCCCAGTTTTGGCAATGAAGAAACTCAGGCTGTGTGAAGTCAAATCAGCCACCCAGGGCCACAAAGATCGTGCCTGTTACCTGGGACAAAAGAAAATAGGCACATTTATTGAGGTAAAAGGATTCTTCCAACTTCTGACATTCTTGCAAAACTTTTAATAAGCAATATGTCTCCTTTTATAGCAATCACTTGTTTCACACAATTTGGCATTGAGTTCTCAAGATTTTGACACATCTTCTTTTATTCTTCATATTAATCAGAGTTTGGTATCATTTCAAATGTGATATAATAATTCATTGTTCAGTCATGTCTGACTCTTTGTGATCCCGTTTGGGGTTTTCTTGGCAAAGGTACTGGTTTGGTTTGCCATTTCCTTCTCCCGCTCATTTTGCAGATAAAGAACTGAGGTAAACAGGGTTAAGTGACTTGCCCAGGGTCACACAATTAGCAAGTGTCTGAGACTAGATTTAAACTCAGGAAGACGAGTCTTCCTAACTTCAGGCCCAGCACTCTATCCACAGCGCCACCTAGCTGCCCTATAATGTAATAATGGCTACCATTATGTAGCATTTAAGGTTTTTTTTTTTTTTGTATTTATTAATTTGTTTGTTTACTTTTAGTTTACAAGATTCAGTTCCACAATCCCTTGAGTTTCAAATTTTCTCCCCCTCACTCTCCTCCCCATCCCCATGGCGGCATGCAATCATACTTTCACATTAGACATTAATCAGGTTATAAAGAAGGATTGTAACGGATGGAATGAACAATGGGAAAGAGGAAACAAAACCAAACAAGAAAACAAAAGAGAGCTTGTAGTTTGCTTCAATCTGCATTCAAACACTGTTCTTTTTAGTTCTGTCTCTGGATGTAGACATCTCTCTCCATCATGAGTCTTTTGGAGTTGTCTTATAACCCTGCATTGCTGAGAAGAGTCCAGTCTATCAAAGTTGGTCATCACACACACATTGTGTCTGTAATTGTGTACCAATTTCTCCTGGTTCTAGCATTTAAGGTTTTAAAGGACTTTACTTATGATAGTTTATTGGATCATATTGTTGTGGTCATTGGATACTTTGTATCCAATTGTATCCTGGTTCTTGTCCTTTTACTTTTTATCTGTTCATATAACTCTTCCCACAACATTGACTCATTTCACCATGTCATATATTCCTTTAGTAGATTCTACCACCATCTCCTAAATTGTAGGTCACAGAGAACCCACCCATATCTTTTGAAAATCATTTTATGATCTTTTTAAAAGCGTTTTAAAAGTTATGTTTAGTTACAAATAGTTTTGTGACCAGGAGTGTTACAACCGGAGTGCTCAGGTATTTGACCTGGTCTGATGGTTGCTATGGAAATGACTGAATGAAAATTAATCAGTAAATACCCAGCAGCTAGATGTGCTTGATGAAGGGAGAAAGCATTATTTCGGCCAAGATATTATAGAAGGAGGGGACAAGAGAAAGGGACTTATAAGCTTATCAGAGTCTGTCCTTTGATTTGAAAGGGATGGAGTTTATATTTTAAATTAAAGTGAACATTTTAAAGTAGATACTTCCCAAACCCAGCAACCTGTTTGGATTCATGGAGCAGTGATACAATAGAAAGGGTATTTCTTCCTCTGGGGCTGGGGATTGGGAGAGACCCTTTCACCCTGCCCACTTATCTTCATTGGAACCATAGCCCTTTGTTTGGGGCATTCAGGATTGCTGAAAAGGAAAGTCTGTGAGAGCTTTTGAAGAAGGTTAGAATATTACAAATATTTTAATTATAAATATTACAAACATAATCACAAATATTAGAATTTGTGAGTTGAAAGAAACATTTACCTTTGGGGAGAGATTAAACAAGGATTGGTGCCAGTTAATTATTAGTGAGAAAGGTAACCAAATTGGCTTTTTTTTTTTCCTTTTTGGAAGGGGGGGCAGGGCAATTGGGGTCAAGTGACTCGCCCAAGGTCACATGGCTAGTAAGTGTTAAGCATCTGAGTCCAGATTTGAACTCAGGTCCTCCTAACTCCAGCGCCGGTGCTCTATTCTCTGAGCCACCTAGCCGCCCCCAAGGTAACCTAATTGTACCCATTTTCCTACAAACAAAGTCAAATACTTGAAGTGAGTAAATGCTGTTTGGAACTCTCAGTGAAGAAATTCCCCCTACCAAAACCTATTAATTCCTCTTATGAAGCATAATTTAGAGAGTTGGAAGGTGGTGGTGGTGACACTGAGAGGTTAAGGATCACACAGACAATGGTGTCAGATGTAACGTTTGAACCCAGGTCTTCCTGTTTCTTAAGGTGTCAAACTCATGGAGGGACTGCATGGTGGCCAGTAAAACTCCAGAGTGCAGTCAGAATCAGATTAAAATGTATTTGGGATGTCACTTGCCCCTCCAAAGAGCAAAAAAAAATGTATTTGGGAAATGTTTAATAAAATAAATAAAAATACAGTACAATACCAATAATGTCAATTTGTGGTTTTCTAAGTCAGTCTACAGCCTGTATGGATCAGTTTCACAGAGTAAGCATAAGTGAATTATTATATTTTACTCAGTTAATCATAACCATGGAAGGCACCAAGGTCATGACCAAGATGACACCATCCAATTGGTGGCAGTTTATTCTAACTGCAGTACAATGATCTGGGGAAATAAAAACATCTTCTAATGTGCTAGTTTTACAGACTGAAAGTAAAGAGTGATACCAAAGGTTGTACAAATCAAGACATATTTGGAAGTCAGGCAAAGGACAGATGGAGACTTCTTGCATCTTGATTCCTACCCTCAGGATACCCTTTGGTTGAATGTTTCTAGAGCTACTTTGGTTTCCTAGATTTAGTGCTTATCATTTATGGAAAAAAATGGTCTGTTTTGCTTAGTGGAACAGTGGATAGAATGTAGGACCTAGAGTTGGGAAGAATCAAATTCAAATCTGGCCTGATACTAGCATTGTGACCCTAGGCAAGTCACTTACCTCAGCCTGCCTCATTTTCCTTATTTGTAAAATTGGGGCTAACATTAGTATAGACAACTAGATGGTGTTGTGAATAAAGTGCTAGATCTGGAGTCAGGAAGACCTGAATTCAAATCCATCTTCATACACTTATTAACTGTGTGATACTGGGTGAATCACTTAAACTTTGCCTCAGTTTCCTCAAATGTAAACGGGGATAATAACAGAACCCACCTCATAGGATTAGAATGGGATAAAATTTTAAAGCACTTAGCATGAGGACTAGAACATTTTCAGCTGTGTCTGACTCTGCCCCCATTTGGGATTTTCATGGCAAAGGTACTGAGTAGTTTGCCATTTCCTTCTACAGTTAATTTTCTTCTAATTTTTCAGTCTTTATGTTTTTGTTTGACTGATTCTTGATGTGTCATAGAGTCATTAGCTTTGACTTAACTGGTTCTAATTTTTAGTGAATTATTTTCCTTGGTTAGCTTTTGAAGCTCCTTTTCCATTTCTAAGGCAGTATTTTCTCCAGTTAGATTTTGAACCTCTCATCCCAGTTCACAAGTGTTACTTTTTAAGGATTTGTTTTCTTCAGTGAGATTTTTTTCCATTTTGGCTAATGTAATTTTGAAAGAATTGGCCAATTTATCTTCTACCTCTCTAATTTGGCTTTTAAAATCTTTCTTGAGCTCTTCCAAGAATGCTTTTTGGGCTTGAGATCAGTTCATATTTCCTTATGTGATCTCAGGTGTGGATATAAAGTCAATGGTGTCTCCTGAAAGTGATTCTTCTCATTCACAATAACAGGATTCAATCATCTTTGGTCTTCCCTTTCCAAGTTGTGTCTGGCCCATTGTGATTGCTTATTTCCTGGCTTTTAAAGTGGATTTCTCCTTCTGGGGTAAAGAGGGCTCTGACCCATGCTTTTCAGGCTAGGAGCTAGGGGCCTGGTTGTCTGTTTTGTGTACTGTAGCCTCTGGGTGTCTAGACTGAGGCCAAGGACAGGACTGTCTTTCCCCTGGCTTACCCTGAGGCTCACAGAGTAAGGTGTGGGGGAGGGGTGGTCTGGCCACTTCAGGTTTCTGCCTCTGTGCCCCTGGGCTAGAGCTTGGGCAGTCTCAGCAGCTGGCAGCCTGACATGCTGGTGTCTGCAGATTTCCTTGGTTGTGCTAAGGCACACATGGACTTCTGGTATTAGCTCTTGCTGGCTCTATACCCCCTCCCCCCACTGCCCCCAGGCTTTGGGATCTCCCTCTGGTCAGCTGAGATGGGCTTTGTTGGGACACCTCCTGCCCTTCACTTCAGGCTCTGCACAGCTTCAGTCATACCCTTCCTTTAGGACTCCCAAGCCTGCCACTGCTTCCACTATTTCAGGATTTTACACTGGGGCAATAATCTCTGAGTTTTCAGGGTCAGGGAGGGGGATTAGAGCAGCTGGGGTTTACTCCATCATCTTGGTTCCTGGAAGTTCAGGTAGGTGATTTTTTAACATCCAGGCTGTGGGCTGATCATCTCAGGAGAAGCTGTTGTCACTGCCACAGGGCCTGTACTTTCTCTTACCCAGCTCTGACTCATCCTCCATCCTGCAGTGAGAGGTCTGCAGAGCTGGGGCTCACTCTTGCTCCACTGTGATCTGGTCTCAAGTCCTCGCTGGTGCAGCCCACTTGCCCTGTGCTCTCCCTGCCCAGTCCTATGTGTGCACTTTCCTGGACTGGGAATCTGCCACACTCTGTCTCCCAATGGATTCTGTCACTATAAAATCCATTCATATTCACTTTTTAGAGGTTACTGACAGAATTCATGGAGGAGCTCAGATGAGTTCATGCTTCCATTCTGCCATCTTGGCTACACCCCCCTCCAGTTCATTTTACATATGATAAAACTAGGACAAACCGTTTAAGCTACTTGACCAGGACCACATGGCTAGTAGGTATCTGAGGCCAGATTTGAACTCATGAAGATGCATCTTCATGGTTCTAAGCCCAGCGTTCTATCCGCTGTACCATCTAGCTGCCTAGCACACAGTAGGCACTTAATAAGTGCTTTTGTTTTTCGTAATTTTCCAAATTAGGGGCTTATTATTTGAGGAGATCAGCCTACTATGGGGAAGATGATTAAATGTTTTATTCCCATCCAGTTATTTTCTCCAACAAAGTCTCTTTTCAGTTCTCCATTAGTCTCTGATATTAACCCCAGGGTTACTCAGCAGCAAGATCTGACTCTAATTCTGGTGTCTTGGATTTCTCTGCTATCTTTCTTCTTCAGAACTCAAATTGCATTCATGTCTGCTCTTATCCCTTTGGAGGCAGGGGAGTTCTGGGACTAGTAACCACATTTTATAGAGGTAGAGACTGAGGCCTAGGGATGTGATACGACTTGTTCCCTAACAGCAGCTCAGCAATTAGATCCTCCAAATTCTCTAAGTACCTTGGACAGTAAGAGACTCTTACCATCTCAGAATTACTGCCAGTGGTATGACTGGCTCCCAAGTGGTCCAGTTTGAAGTCTAGGGCCTCTACTAGACCCTGCTTCCCCTGCCTTTGTGTGTGACACTGAGGAAGCCAACCCTTTCTAGGATCCTAACTGTTCAGTTATTCAAAAGCCTGAAGAGTGTAGTGGAAAGAATGTAGGATTTGGTGTCTGGTGAGTTAGGGTCTAGTCTCATCTATACCGTTTATTCTCTATATGGACCTTGAACAAGCTACTTCTTGCTTGGACTCCTTTTCAATCTTTCTCCATGGCATTGGTCTTTGGGAATTCTTAGGATATTCCCTTCCATGGAGTCTTTCCCTCTCCCTCTCTTCCACCTCCCTTCCCCAACTCAACAGATACTATTAAGTATTTGGATCACTAGTCTTTGCCATATTCAGTGTTGCTGTACCCCTTAAACCACTGCCATATTACCATGTGCCCTGATGCCACACCCTAAGGACCCTCAGGAATTCCTAAAACCTTATGGTTTTAGATACAGCTTCTCTCAGAATGTAAGCTCCTTGGGAGCAGAGACTGTCTTACTTTTGATTTTTGTATCTTCCAGCTCAGTATAGTGCTTGGCACATAATAAGTGCCTAAGAAATACCTCTTCATTTATTTGTTCATTCATGTGCAAGGTACAGTATTAGTTCCTCAAGATACAAAACAACAACAAAACAACAATCCCTGCCTTCAAGGAGTTTTTATTCTACCAGCAGAGGAGGAAATAGTAATATGGATAATATAGGGCAGGAAATAAAAGCAGAGAAGTCAAGGACAGAAAAAGATGACTATTTGAGGAGGGAGAGCCAAGGGGATTGGAGGCTGGGGCTTTGAAGAGTAGGTAGCAACCAGACTGAGGATTGAAGGATGATAGATACCCAAATCCTCGATTAGGAGGAATATATTTCAGGCAGGGAGAGGGGAGGGGAAGGGAGGCATAGAGGTGAGAATTCAGATGTCAAATTTAGGGAACAGGACAGTGTGGCAAGAATGCAGAATATATAAAAGGAAGTACTGTAAAATGAAGCTGGAGAGGTAGGTGGGCCAGATTGGGCAAGGTTTTCAATACCAAGGCTTAGAATCTTATATTTTATCCCAGAGGTAAGAGAGGGTCACTGAATTTTTTGAGCAGGGGTATGACAAGGTAAGATTTATATCTTACTTCCACAGCCTTTTAAGATGGTACTTGCCATCAGTGATCCAGTAGAACTGACCTTGAAGCAGCTCCTGTGGGATTGAAAAGAACCAAGCCCAGAGCAGCACCAGTTTGGATATGGCCCTCCTTTACAGGTGGCCATCCTCACTACCCAGAAACCCTCACCAGCTGACTGTTACCTTCTCTGTAACCCTGAGATACATTAGACCCCACCAGGTCACTATGGCTGCCAAAATTGCCTTCACTCCATTTCTCTATCATTCCCATTCAAGGCATGGCTGGAGCCACTGGGGGACTGGTGTGTTGTTGCAGATGAGAAACTTGTAATGACTACACAGTCTTTCAGGAGAGAGAGAATCTTCAAATGTTTATCACCGTGTAAGCTTCACAATAATAACTTCACTGACTGGTCGTCTTAATGGGCAATGACCAGAATACTAAGAGTGTCTGCTTTGCTTGGGGCCCTTAATTCCATCCTCAGGGAAGGCCTGGTTGACTCACTTTGACAACTTAAATGTGAAAAATCTAGCAGGACATATTTCATATGACAACGCCTCGCTTTCTTTCGCTGCCTCGCTCTGTCAGCAAAAAGGTTATATTTCAATCTTTTTTATGGTATTTATTACCAGCAGAAGGAATAGATGTATTCTGTGTGTTCAACGAGTTGTCAAAACAAGCCTGGGAAAAACTCCCCGAGGCTTGGCATTGGTATCTGTTTGTGAGCAGAGATGGTGAGCTGGTATAGGCAGCAGTGATTAGAAGAGGTGGGTAAAGACAGGCTGAAGTCAGGGTTCAAGACCTTCACATTGCATTGTGCTTGTAGAATTGGCAGGGAAGGACCTAACAGGTAGAGATTGGGTGCTTCTTTCCCTTTTGGCCCAACAGATGTGTAATCTTGAACCACAGTCAGAACCTCTAACTGAGCCACTTGTCCACATATGCTAAATCCTCAGGATCAGACCAGTCAGTCAGAGAGACCACCACCTTTATGTGTTTGTTCTCTGGAAACAGCTGGATGTTGTTGGAAGCACTGTGGAGGGATAAATATTTTATGACAGATTAGCTAACTGTGGCATAACTAATAACTTCCTGGGGAGGAAACCAAGTCTACAGTCATTGTGTTTCTACTCAGAGCAGCATGGGACTCTTAAATACACAAGAGCCTGGGGTTAGAGCCTTCTGAAAAGTAACCAAAGCTCTCATCTCACTGGTTAACTAGTTGACTGACTGACTTAGTTCTTGGATGTCTGACTGATTGATTAGCTGGTTAACTGACTAAGTTATTGGCTGACCAACTAGCTTGCTTACTAGTTGACTGAATTGCTCATTATTGGCTGGCTAGAGGGCCAGTTCATTGGCACACTGACTGAGTTACTAGCTGGTTGACTGATTGACTGGGTAACTGCTGGTTTGTCTGGCTTACACACTGACAGACTAATTGACCATTTGGCTGGCTGAGTGACTAAGTGACTGAATTGCTGTTAAACAATAACAAAAACCTATTGCTTTGCATTGATGATTATCTAATTCTGATAGGTTAGTTCTGGTTTTATCTTAGCTAGATATAGGTCTTCTCACCACCAAATTATCTATGTTATTCCATTTTTACTTGGGTTTCTATCTCCACTTCCTCCCCACCAGAACCTTGGACTTTGCCCCTGGAGCCACTCTGGGGTTGGATTGGCAAGCTTTCATTCCTTCTTGCTGGAGTCAGACCTTCCCCTCCCTTTATAACCACCTCCATTCTATTATTTTGGATGTGTATCCTACCTCCCTTTCCAGATTCCCTTTATGTGTTGACTTCCCTCATTAGATCTTGTATTTGTATTCCCAGCCTTAACACAGTGCTCTGCACTGAAAGTACTTTTATGCTAAGTACTTTTCTCTCCCTCCCTCCTTCTCTTCCTCCTCCTTTTCCACCATCCTTCCCTTCCTTCCTCCCTCCTTCCCTTCCTCCCTCTCTCCCTCCCTCCCTCCCTTCCTTCCTCCCTCCCTCCCTCCCTTCCTTCCTTCCTTCCTTCCTTCCTTCCTTCCTTCCTTCCTTCCTTCCTTCCTTCCTTCCTTCTTTCCTTTTTATGGAAATGCTAGGAAGAACTTTATAAAATCCTCCAAATTAAGTCAACATTTACCTCAATACTTGGTGGTTTTAGTGAAAACATGGGTACGGAGAAAGATGACCAAAATGTTGCATCTTAGCATTAAGTAATAAAATATATCTTAAACTTAGAGGTTCTTCTAAAGATTCTCACCTCTACATCACTAATCCTCTTTCAAAAAAGACTTGGGAAGCTTTGGGTGTGGCAAGCACTAAAATGAATTTGACTATATCTCAAGAGAAAGGAAACTGATTAAACAATGCAGAGATTCACTCTAGGTCACTTAGCCAGTGAAGCACTTACTATGTGCCAGGTAACATGCTAAGTGTGGGAAAACCAGATTTGAGCAGAAAGATTGTTCCTCCCCTCAAAAAGCTTACATTCTACATTATGTTTTGTGTACAAATCATAAAAAGAAAGTTGGCTTTGTGCAAAAATTTTTAAATTTAATGTAATAAAAATTATCCATTTTGTATTTCCTAATGTTCTCTGTTTCTTGTTTTGTCATAAATTTTTCCCTTCTCCATATATCTGACAGGTAAACTATTTCTTGCTCTCCTAATTTGCCTATGGTATCACTCTTTATGTCCAAATCTTGTACCCATTTTGACCTTATCTTGGTATATGGCGTAAGATATTGATCTATGCCTAGTTTCTGTCATATTATTTTCCAGTTTTCCCAGCAGTTTTTGTTAAACAGTGAGTTCTTAACCCAGAAGCTGGAATCTTTGGGTTTATCAAACAGTAGATTACTATAGTCATTGACTACTGTCTTGTGTAACTAATCTGTTCCACTGATCTACCACTCTAGCTAGTACCAAATGGTTTTGATGATTGCTGCTTTATGATATAGTTTTAGATCTGGTATGGCTAGGTCACCTTTATATGCCATAAGAAATGATGAGCAGGCAGACCAGAAAAACCTGGAAAGACTTACATGAACTGATGCTGAATGAAGTGAGCAGAATCAGGAGAACATTATATGCAGTAACAGCAACATTTATGATGATCAACTTTGATAGACTTAGCTCTTCTCATCAATACAATGATCTAAGATAATTCCAAAAGATTCATGAGGGAAAATGGTATCCACATCCACAGAAAGAACTATGGAGTCTGAATGCAGATCAAAGCATACTATTTTCTCTTTTTTGTGGTTTCCTCCTTTTGTTCTGATTATTCTTTCACAACATGACTAATGTGGAAATATGTTTAATATGATTGTACATGTATAGCCAATATCATATTGCTTACTGTCTTGAGGAGTGGGGAAGGGAGAGTGAGAGGGAGAAAAAATTTGGAACTCAAAATTTTATAAAAGTGAATGTTGAAAACCATCATTACATGTAATTAGAAAAATAAAATACTATTAAGTGGGAAAAAATAAAGTTGGAAAAGGGAGAGGGGCAGAACAAAGATATCTGTTTGACCTGGATGCATTGTAGATAAAATTTGGGGTTTAGCTTACAGAGAAATGAGATCTGGTTGTCTGGGCTCCTGCCTTAAACGTAGGCTCTTGGAGGAAATTTCCAATCAGAAGGAGAGGATACAGAAGTGGAAAGTGCTTCCCTTGTGAATTCCAGGGCTGGAGTGAAGCTTCAGGATGAAGAAATGGGCATGGTAAAGGAAGTCCAGAATGCAGTCTGGCCTAGAGCTGTCTGTAGAATTACATTGACAAGTTAGAGCAAAGGTCAGTATCATCACCAAATTAAGAGAAAGGTAAAGATGAGAAGACATCATATACAAAAGATGTGGAGAGGAAAACATGGCTATAGGAAGCCAGATCATTCCAAAGGCTTTTATGGAGGAAACTGGAAAGATGAAAACACATAGCTATGAATTGGAATAGATTGACCAGCATTTATATAATGATTTCTCCTCATCATTCATTACAGTGAATCTACAACATTTTGACCATAGCCTCTCATACCTAACATGTTATATGAAGAAGGGTAAGTAGTATTTAACGTGGAAATGGGGAAGAATGACTGGACCTGACCAAATTTATATAGAGTAAATCCAAGCCTGGGGCAACACAGTCTTAAAAGCAGTCGCTTTTCAAGATATCTCACAAAAAGAAAAATTCCATAAGATCAATTTGAAAAGATTAGGAATAACACTATACAAATGGGTGTTTGAGAAGATATCAGCCATTACCAGTCCCTATTAATTACTAGATATTATCCAGAATCAAATGTGCTTGTCTCCCTCCCCCAACTACCATACCCCGATTTGTCAGCCAAGAAAGTGGAATCCCTACCCTGTTCTAGTTTTTCATCTATATAAACCATCATGAGAAGTATTGTGTACATATCCCTCATAAAAATAGATTACAGGAATAAGAAGACTTTTGCAAATGTTTTTCTACAGCAGACTACATCTCCAAGCTGATACTAATGTTTGAGAAACAGAAAAAGAACAAGATGGCATTACAAAATGACACGAAAGCATTGCTATAGAAAAAAGGTACCTTCAAGTCTTCTCTCCAATAAGGTATTTCCTTACCTGTATGTTAAGATAATACAAAACCCCTTGATAGATGCAATCACAGAGAGAATTTTCTTCAAAAATGTCCAATGATAAATATCAAATGAAGCTTAAAACAGATGTATGTTCCTTAAAAGTGGTCATCAGTGTCATGGGAAAAAAATTCTGTGAAAAGTGCAAATAGAGGAAATATTCCCTGTAGATAAGAAAGTTCTAAAGATGCTCTCATTTGCAACCGACTTTGTGCTATATATATTGTGTCCTGGAACTCTATGGGGACTATTCAATGAAATCCTCAGTCACTCAAAAAAGATTGACTACATCATCATCATCATCTTCTTCTTCTTCATCATCATCACTATCATCATCATCATTGTCATCTTCTCCATCATAACATTTATATAGAAATTTAAAGTTTGTAAAACACTTTGTGAATATTATCTCATTTGATCATAACAATCTACACAGGAAAAAAGGAGTTGAAGGATGCCTATCATGCATATTATGACTTATAGTTGGCTGAGTAGCCCATTGAGTTTATCTATCAGTATCAAGTTTTGATCAAGCCCTAAAAAGATGGACAATAAACTGAGGTAAACAGTGAATAGGAGGAAGAGAGAAGATTGAATCTCACCTGGGAGATTCTGCAGTACTTTCAATGATATCAATCAATTTCCTGCAGTTTATTAAGATGCCAATATTCTCTTGGTAGTTCCCGATGGCTGTGAATCACAGAACACTACAATATCAAAAGAATCACAGATGTAGGTGACTCCAAGGGCAAGTTGTAAACAAGGAAAATGAGTTGTAGTATATTACCACAGATGACTTTTGTCTGAATAATGGCAGAAGATATATCAAGGGCATCTATAACTAAAAAATAAAAGACTGGTCATGTAGCAAGAATGATGCATAGTAGAAGGACAATCCAATTGTTGCTCTGGTACCTATTAAATGTTAAAAGTCCTAGGAATAAAGTTTTAAATAGTTCTAGAATATTGAGTATGTATAGAAGGATATGAATAAATCATCCAGGATGAGATGGGCTCTGCACTGTTGGAGGGAGTGCCTAATTAATGAGATCATGGTTCCATCAAAATATTTTAATTAGAAATGGAAAGACACTTATATGTCACTTAATCCAATCTCTTATTTTACAGTTTGGAAAATTGAGGGGAAGGGACTTGGATGAAATAATATAATGAATTAGTTGCATTGCCAGAATTAGAAGTTGGGCTTTCCACTTGCCAGTTCAGTGGGATTTCTCCCATACAACAGTGCCTTGGGTAGATAGATAAAAGTAAGAAATAATTATTAATAAACAATTATTAAGGATTTACTATGTACCAGACTGTGTGCTAAGTGCTAGGATACAAATATGAGCAAAGACAATCTTTGTCATCAAGGAGCTTACAATTCAATGAGAGAAGACAATACACAAAGAGTACCTGACAAGTGGAGAGGAGGGAAGGTACCCAGTGTGGGGAGCGTGGTGGAGAAATCCCAAAGTAGGGCAGCTAGGTTAGAAATGAGGGTGGTCTGCGCTGAACTCCCTCCTTAAATGAGCATTTTGGCATTCATAGCTCCATCTTCCAATGAGACGGGTTGAGGGTGCTGATGAGGTACAGTACCAAGGCTTATGGTACAAGGTGATGAGGTATTTCCAATAATAAGCTTCCTAGGACTTGATGAAGAAATAAGAGAAGTCCCAATGTAGTACAACAAGGTGAGAAATGAGTAATTTTATCTTACTATGCTCTTTTATCTCACTAAGTCCTTACTATGCATCAGGCACTGTGCTAAGTGCTGATTATACAGATAACTGTAAGCAAGTCAGGCAGTTCCTAAACTCAAGGAGTTTATTTTATAGTGGGAAAAGACAAAATAAAAGGGAAACTGGAAAGAGGAGAGGTATGAGCAAAAGCATGGTGTAGAGATGCCTAGCAAATAACTTGGAGACTTCCTTGCTTGGATCCAAGCAAGATAAGGTAGAGGCTTGCTAGTGAGGGCCCAGGGTGGTTTCAAGGGTGAAGAAGATTCTAGTGAGGAGGAGGTGGCAATAATGACCCTAGCAGAGAAGGGAATGGTAGGCAGCATTTTCCTTTTGTGGCTCATACTTTCTTCTCCAAGTCAAATATTCCCCCTGCCTTCATTGAACTATGGCATGTTTTCCTATTCCCTCAGAATCCTGGTCATCCTACTTTGTATCTATTCCAGTATGTCAGTGTCTTTCCTAAAATTTGGCACCATAATCAAATAGAGCACCCCAGATATGATCTCATGAGGGCAGAAGATGATATGGGCTGCCTTGAGACTTATGAGACCTCACTAAAGCTGTTTGAGTGAAGGTTGAATGACTTCTTTTCAGGAATATTCTAGAGAGAATTCCTATTTGGGCAAATAATAGATTAAGTGCCCCTGGGGTCCCTTCTAACTCTGAGATTCTAATTGTTTGTGTATGTGATTCTTGTGGATGCCACAGTCACCTTAGGAAAATGCATCATTTAACCCTGTAGAATTGGTGCTTTGTAGCAAACATGACCTGAGAGCTGATGGCAGAATAGTTATGCTCTCAATTCAATCCTCAGTTACTCCTTCTCCATAGATGGGAGGCAAAGTGAGGCAATGCAGGAAGTACTGGACTGGGAATGGGGATTCCTGGGCTTGAGTCCCACCCTTGTACCTAAGTATGTGACTTGAGATACGTCCTTTACTATCAATAGGATTCAGTTTCCTCAGCTGTAAAATGAGAACGTTGGGCTATATCTTCTCTGAGGTCCGCCTTAACTTAAGTGTCTAGGGTTCTATGATTTAAACACCAATTTACTTCATGGATCCTTGCATAGTCCTGGGGAATATGGACTTGTACAAAAGGTGGAACTGTCCATGGTGCAGTAGGGAACTGCCAGTTATCCTGGAGAGGAGTTTTCATTTGATTACTGGGGAGAGCCTTAGCATTCGAGAACAAAGAGCTCTTTCTGATGCTGAAAGACTGCGAGCAGGTTTCAGGCCTTGACATGAAGTAGGAGTCACATTTTTAGGTCTAACCCTCATGTAGGCTAAGCTAGTTTTACCTTAATAGGTATTGCAGCCATCCTCAAGATTTAATTGTTTCAGGGGACTAACAGTTTAGCCTGAGGATGTAACTCCTCAGTAGTTTAACTATAAAAACCTCTGAATCCTGATAGTTAGTGGCTCCTACCTTAGATGTCTGGCCAGCAGATCAGCAGGACCAACATTAACACTGGAAAGTGGCACTCAGCTAAATGTATGTCATACCTTCAACAAATAGTCCTTCCTTACTCTGAATATCCACCCCTCACTTTGGCTGAGCCAACTTTTTGTTAACTGTTAGGCATTCCTTGAGTATTTCATTTCATTCCAGTGTTGAATCTGAGCTACTGGAGGGGCCTGAGTCAGGCCTCACCTATTACATGACCCCTCCATTCGCTTACTGTGTGACTCTTAATTTCTCTAGACCTTGTTCCCCATCCAGTCTGTGTGAACTTGGGCAAGCAAGTAAATCTCTCTAGGTCTCCATTTCTTCATCTTAAAATGAGGGGATTGAACTAGATAACCTCTAATATCCCATTTCTAGATCTATGACTCTTTGGTCCTTTGAACCCTGCCTTGCCATTCTCTAAGATATGTCATGAAAAGAAAATGAGGTAAAGGATGAAGAAGGACATGGAAAATCTTCAAACAAAGTGGTCTGTGATTCTTGTAGTTTAGGGGCCTCCATTCCTGAGAGGAGAGTGGGAAAAAATATGATCAAAAAGTTTCTCTTTGTAAAGAAGTCAGAGATGCCAACAGTGTTGAAACTATGTCCTCTGATTGATGCCTGAAATCTTAGGAGTGCAGCAATGTGACCCATTCTGTCTACCCACAGGCCTGGGCTCTGGCCTCTGTATCTTCTCAAGGCCATTCAGCAGTCTCTCTGCCTAATTCCTAGGCCCTGGGTTGGTCATAGACCTTCTAGGGTTAAAAACCACTCACAGACTCAGCATCACTCATAGACCCCTTAACTGTTATTTGCAGACTCATAGATGACATTTTAGGTCCTTCTGTGTCCCTCATAGATGGACCACTAATTGTTGGTCACAGATCCCTCAGCCTCTCAGAGCTGCTGTGCCCATAGTCATAGACCTCTCAGTGTAAGTCACAGTTACCTGTGATTCCTTCCCTGTCCCCATGTAACAGGACACATAAAAGAGGCATGGAGGGAGAGAGAAGGCTGCCCCTGGCCAGGATCAGAGCTTATCCCCATTTTCCTGGGCTGCCATACTTCTGTCTCCCCTCCTCTGCAATCTGCTTGCTTCCACCCTTCCTGACTTAGCTGATTTCCTCAGACTACTTCCTCACTTCAGGCCTTAGGTACACACTTAATGCTATTAGACCTATTTCCCTGAAACTCATCCCCTTGATGCTTGGAAGCTATTGTATGAGGATTAGCTGAAGGAACCCAGGGTGTTTATTTAGCTTGGGAAAGAGGAAACTGGGAACTGGGGGGCTAGCATGACAGTCGTCCTTAAGTAGACTGGTGAAAGAAGGATTAACCTCATTCTGCTTGGCCCCATGGGGTGGGGACAGAACTAGGGAGACGATAAAGATGTTGATTTTTTTAGTATAAAGAAAAACTTCCTAACAATTAACTTTGTCTAGAAGTGTAATAGGCAGCCACTTTGGAGTCAGTGTACCCACACGGAAGCTTTTCAAATGGAAGCTAGACGACCACTTGTTGGGGATTGAAAGATTCTAGATCTAGGGCTAGAAGATGAGACCTTCCATGATTCTGTAGTCTGCTGACTTGTGCGATCCCAGTTCTGGCTGCCTTTTCCCTCTTCTTCTTCAGATAAAGCCCAAGCTTTTGTAGAAAAAAACATGGTACAATGGAAAGGTTACTGGGTTGGGTATCAGAGGACCTGGGTTCAAATCCTGACTCTTCCACTTAACTAGCTCTGTGACTTTGAATAAATCACTCAGCCTCCTTGGGCCTCAGTTTCCTCATATTTAAAAATGAGGGGGCTGAACTAAATGGCCTCCATGGCCCCTTTTAGCTATAAATTTATGATCTTATGATCCCTATTCATGAATCATGTCCTTGTTGGCTTGCTGACCAAACTTACTCTGCTGAGTGGATTACTTAAATCCTATTTAATGGAGAGGAGGCTTTGGTTCCTCTGACCCTGCCTGCAGGTTGGCAGTGTGACTTTCATTGCTGACTAATTTAATTGCTGTCTTGGACATCAAAAGCAGAGCCTGAACACTCTCTGCAAAGTCTACCATTTAATTCTCTGCTTCTCCTTCCTGGAAATGAGGATGGGAGAGTAAGGTAGTGTGGAGCCTCAATGATTTCCTGGGGAGCTGCAGGCAGAGATGTGGATACTCTCTATCTACCTTGGTGGGGGATTGCCCCAGGGCTTGGGAAACCTCACTCTTTTACTAAAAGCAGCTCTTCTTTTCCTGGTATTATTCTAAACATTTTTCATATCCATCTTATTTGGTCTTCCCAGTACTTCTTTGAAAGGGGCAGTGTGAGGATAATGATTCCTCATTTACAGATAAGAAAACTGAGGTAAGGATAAGGTAAGTCCTGTGTCCAAGCAGTCTCTTTTCTAGATCTTGAAGAGGGAAAATGGCGCTTGGGATTAGGCCTGCCCCCACCAACTCAAGCTGTAACAAGAACAGTCTTGAGTAGTAGCTCAGAAGGGATTGTGCCCACCTGGGCGCAAAAGAGGGCAGAGAATAGTAAGTCGCTTGCCTGGGCCTTGGCATCCTAATCTATAAAATGAGGGAGCTCTAGGGGCTCTTCTGGCTCTAACTCTGCTCCTTTGAACATCCTCAAGGACACTGAGGGCAAGTGTGGAAGCCACCAGAAGTGCTTCTATCTTTACAAGGCAGTTAGGGGCTCAGTGGATAGAACACTGCGTCTGCCCTCAGGAAGACCTGAGTTCAAATGTGGCCTTAGACACTAGCTGTATGATCTTGGGGCAGTCACTTACCCTCTGTCTGCCTTGGTCTCCACATCTGTAAAATGGAGATAATACTAGTAACTACCTCACAAAGTTGTTGTGAAGATCAAATGAGATGTTCGTAAAATGCTTTAAGGCATAGTGCCTGACACATAGTAGGTGCTGAATAAATGAATAGGTCCTACTTTCTTTCCTTCCATCTTATTTTTTTCCTGTGGATTGTTAAATCCATGGTCCTTGGGATTGTACTTCTCTACCAAAGTCATTTTTCACTTTGCCATTGTGTGTGTGATCCCTCCTCTCTTTCCACCTCATGCTTAGAACTTTTATTCAATCAACACTACCTGGGGAAGAACATGGACTCGGGGCAGGAATTGGGTTCTTTACCTAAGTCTCTGCAGTCCCAAGGAGTAGGGGAAAATATTGGATTTGGAGTAAGATGAGCGAGGTTTAAATCCCAGCTCTGCCATTTGCTACCTGAGTGACCTTGGGGCCTCTCAGGCCTAGTTTTTTTTATCTGTGAAACGAGGGTCTTTTCAGCTCTAGTTCTACAATCCATTTTCCACATTCTGTTTCTAGGTAACTGCCCTTAGTGTTAAGGGTTGGTTAAACACTATAATTACAGGCAGGGTTAATGCCTTTGGTATTCTGTGCTCAATGAACCATTGCCAATAAGGCTTCAGAAGATGGTTCCATCCCTCATTGGCAAAGCAGCCCCTTCAAGGGGTCCAGACCCCAGACTGATAGCAGAATGAGAAGGGCAATAACCTGTCATAAGTTCTCTGTGGCCTGGCATGCTTGGGGGACTGTCCTTTCATTACTCATTAAATTAGAGGAAAGGACTTGGAGGTCTTTCAAGGCATTTTAAACCCACAGCCACCACCATGAATGTTTATGTCATTTGCTGGGAAAGTCAGGCAGGGGTGAAAGGAGAAGTAAAAAGGCAAGTACTGTACAAGAACAGTTGGAATCTCATTCCTCCCTCTCCATAAACCATGACGCTTACAAAGGAACAAGAAGCAAGGACGATCAATGGAATACCAACAGGTTGCTTGGCCCTGTAAAGGACAAAAACTTGTAATCCAACCTATAAGCAATGAAAAATGGGCAAAAATTCTACCTGTTAATCAGATTTTGGTGTGCAGCTAGATGGGAAACCCACGGATCTTGTCTAGGCCCTGCAGATGGTTCCTGTTGAATTAGAGAACTAGCTGGATTATACTTGTGAAGTGGGTTAGCACATAACCGACATTCCTAAAAGCCACAAACTCACCATTTAAAGATCAATATTCTCCTGGTAGGTGTTATGTGACTACAGATCATGTGAAGAATTTATGGGGGATTCAAGGTGTAATGGGGAAAATAGGCATAAAATCTTTTATAATACTGTACTTTGGATTTATAAAGAGTTTTCTTCATAAAGACCATCCAAGATAGGTAATGCATGTCCTATCATCTCCATTCTACACATGAGGAAACTGAGACTTGGAGAGGTGAAAATTGGAGGTAAGATTCTAACCCAGTTTTCCTGACTCCAAGGCACCTTCTCAGAATGTTTTGAAAAGCATAAGATAAAATACCTCAGAAGGGCAATAAAATACAAAGGAAACCAATGATATAGAAGTACAGTGATCAAAATATTAAACAAACAGTACTAAGTTCATGATGTCTGGGTTAAGGACTTCTTGCACCATGCTATTCTGCTCTCCCATAAAGCAAAGCTTACTATCAATGAAGGTTCATATGTAACAAGTATCATAATTGACATAATTCAGGAAATTAAAGGTAAAAAATACAGCGAGAAGGCGGGAGAACAAATGGACAGCCAGAGTGTTGTTGTATTGGTACCATGGAACATTAAGAGACCTAAAAGAAGTGCTCATATATGCCAGGCAATCCTCTTTAAAGAATTTTTGGGAGCAGCATATGTATAAGAATTGACTAGGATGGCCAGGCATATATAGACTTTGGTCTGTACCACATGGCCCCATTGATGAAACGATGAATCCACTAAGGCGCTGAAATACATCAATGAATACCTTTTTTTTCAGAGATCTCACTTACGGGATAAAACCTTCTATTGGATCAGTATGGTGATTGTTGGGTTTTCTTTATTTCAATTCTCAACTTTGATTTTTTACCTTAATTTGAATGATTCTCACTTTTTAAAACACAAGAAGGATCAAAAGAAATGTTGGTACAAGTTGGAGATGACAAAAGACACCTGGATTTGGGGAGATTTAGTTGAATTAATACTTGCTGTGCGTAGAAGAGGTCCAAGGGAACCCATGTCCTAGCTACTGGTAAAGCAGACCCGGTTTCCTGGACCCAATTTCCACAATATTCTATCTGAAATGGAATCCACATTTGTGGGCTTTCGGCTCAGACTTAATCAAATTTCCAAGTTTGTGCAGTTTCTTGTGCCCCTCACTGTATTCTGCTTCCTTGTCCCAAGAACCACTTCTCTTGGCTTCCTTCCTGAATTTTATTCTTCTCCTCACTCGCTAAATGAAAAGGTCTTCCTTTTCCTGATGCTGCTTTTTTTTTGTCCAGTGTTTGTCTGTGTTCCCCCAAAGCACATGAACTCCCCCCAGACCAGACCAGACAACTGAAACTTTCTCCTCTCACTTTAAGAAATGAAGATGACCCCAGAAATCCTTGGATAAATGTCCAGTTGCCTTTTAAACTAATCCAGTCCTAGTCATAGTAGCAATAACTCTCATTTACACAGCTCTTTATGGGTATACAGAACTTCACAGCAGCCTGCTGAGGGAGGTAGTACGAATATTGCCCACAATTTACAGATATTATGTTTTTAATGACCCTAGGCTTCTCCTGGAAACAAAGGCTCATTGTTTTTTTTAGCACCAATATTATTCCTCTGCTGCTATAGTTCAATGAAGCATGAAATACTACTTTTTTTAAAATTAAAATTTCAGGTCATCCCAAAGTTAATGGAGAGACACATGGTGGGTCTGAGTAGGCTATATCATGTTATTAGTGACAAATTGCAAAAGGGAAACTGCAAAGGTACAAGATCACTGACTCTGAAGTCAGAGCACTTGGTTCAAATCCTGCTTTTATCACTACCTGGCTTACCATGGAACAGATAATTGATTCTCTCTGCTTCCTAAGATGCAAAAATAGAGGACTGGACTAGATGCTCTCAAAAGTCCTTTCCCATTCTAAATGTACATGGTACAAGTAGCCGATAGTTTATTATCCATAAAAATGGCACAGGAAAAACAGCATGGTATGTGAAAGAAGGGCCAGGTTTGGAGTATGGAGGCATGAGTGAAGATACTAGCTCTGACTCTTAATAGCTTTGTGATCTTGGGCAACTCACCTAACCACCTTGGCTTCTTCATTTGTGAAATTAGAGGGTCTGGATCAATTGGCCTCTAAGATTCTTCCTAGTTCTATATCTATGATAAGTTATAGATGAAAAGTGCGCTGCAAATCCTAAAGAGCTACAAAATACTAGCTGTTGTCATGATTGTTAATAACTATTATGATGATCCTAAATGGTGCAAAAAATGAATGATATGTATGACAAAAAGGTGGACTGGCCTTTGGTGATAATGATGGATGACCAGTGGATAGCCAATGTACTCACTAGTATTTGTGCTTAGGCAGCTCAGTGGTGCGTTGGCTAGAGGGCTAGACTGGGGGTCAAGAAGACTCAACTTCAAATCTGCCTTTTTGCATGATACTCACATAAGCAAAGTAGGAGGAAAGTGATGGAGATGAGACTCTTATCCAGTTTTCCTGATTCATTGTATTTAGACCCTTCCACTAAGATAGATCTTTAAGTTCCTCTCTCTCTCTCTCTCTCTCTCTCTCTCTCTCCATCCCCAAAGGTACCATCTATCAATTATCTAGCTTTCTAATATCTATTTCTTATCTACGATGATATATATATACAAATATCTACGATGCTATATATACACACATATATAAACATACATATAGGTTATTAATAATTATTAATATCAACATGATAAAAACACAATTCTACTTGTCACAATTAACTAAAATCCAATCAGAATGGAAAGCCCCCATTTGGATTTTATTGCTGGGCTAAGGAAAAAATGAATTTGGGGGCAAATACCAACAGCTAAGATAGCACATTATTTCTTTCTTGAATTCAATTTCCCAGGACTCTTCTCTTTGTTACAGAAACAATAAAAGAGAAGGAGACAGATGGCACAACTTGATTCACTTTTACCCAGTGTTTTTATGGAGAGAACATAAAGCTGGAAATGAGGGGGCTGTGAGCATAGCAGTGATCTGGGGAATTGGGAGGGCAGTCAATGGAAAGGAGCTACTTCTCAAAAAAGTCAGATTTGGTAGTGAGGATGGAAGGGAGGGTAATTCTCTGCTCCCCTAGGCTGAGTCCTCCCAGGCCCCATCCATTGCATACAGTAGAAAGAACATTGGGCTAGGAGAATGACTGGATTGAAGTCCTGACCTAATTATTTATTGGATTTTTTAAGGTAGGTAAGTCATAGTCTCAGAGGATTTAGAGCTCAAAAAACTCTCAAAGAGCTCCTTGTCCAGTCCCTTCATTTTACAGGTGAGGAAACTGAGGCTCAGAGAGGGGAAGGGACTTAACCAATGTTACTTTTCAGCTTTATGCCTGTTTCCTCCTCTATAAAATGAGATGTTACAAGTGTGATTATTTCTTCTCACAGGGTGGTTGTGAGGATCAAATGAAATAATCTATATAAAATACTTTGCAATTAACCATAAAGGCTTCTATAAATGTGAACTGAGGTATCTCTCCCCCAGAGACAGAAGATTAGCCTCCTTTTCTGAAGGGTCATCTCTTCTCACCCAGAAAGAGATGTAAGTCTTGGCCTCAATTCTTGGTATCCACAAATTGAGTGATTTTATTTCTTCAGGTCAGACCAAAGGATTGGATTATCCTTGAAGTGCTCCTAGGCTGGGCACAAATATGTGAGGTCATAATGGACAGAGAACATAAAAGAACTGAGATGATGTGAAAATCAAAGAAAGCAGAGGGTTATCAGCAGGAACCTCTTGCCTCAAGAGGCATCTTGGTAGAGCAGACAGGGAACTGGTTTTGAAGTTGTGGAGACCTGAATTTGAATCCCACTTTTGTCCAAATACTGACTTTAGGACTTTAGGACAAGTGACAAGTCACTTAACTCCTTTTTGCCCTAGCTAACTCCTATGTGTTATGTAATTCATATTTATATATATATATATATATATATATATATATATATATATATATATACATATACATACACATACACAATATAACACTATGTAGCAGAGCAGGAACTATCCTGTGTTAGTAGAATAAGGTCCTTACTGGTAAAGGTCTGATAAAAAAAATCCTCTGCCCAAATTAAGGCATTTAAAGGGAGATGACTGTGGACCTACATTGGAATGAATTCACATCATTAGCTCCAGCAACACCACCAATAAGAAAACTTTTTCATTTGTTCTCTTGGTAGTTAACTCTTCTTAGTTTGAGGACCCCTTGTAGACTAGATCAGGAAAGGCCTGAGAGAGAGAGGCCATACTAAGCTATGAAAAGGAAAGGAATAAGCTTTGTAACTGCGTTTTCTACTTGGGTGAGTGTATCTATCCCAGTCAGGAAGGAAGAGTGGCTAATCTGTGTGTGGCCCGAGAAGGAAGCAGCTGTTATAATTGCCTGGAGGATGCTTGGAGGCAGCAGATAAAATTCAGGAAAACCTGGACCTCTGGGCTTGGAAGCTGTCAGTCAGCATTTATTAAGCAGTTTACTATGTGCCTGGCACTGGCCTGAGGTTTGAGAGTACAGAGAAAGACAAAAAAAGCCTTGCCCTCAAAGAGCTTACACTCTAAAGGAAGTCAACATGTAAATGATGATATATATATGTATACATGACACCCGGAGAGTGTCTGGGAGGTGATTGGAAAGGGTAAGGCACAAGCAGCTAGGAAGGGGGTATCTGTGTGTAATGGGGAGAAGGGCTGGGAACAGACTGGAAAAGGTCTCCTGAAGAATGTAGAATTTGAACTGAGTCAGATCAGTGTCACGACTCTACAGTGGAAGACTCGTTTTATTGGAATGGAGGAATATAAGAGAAATAGATGGCATCATTTCACAGTGGCTTTGAGGGTCTGGTATTTCTAGGTAAATTTTCTTGTGTTGTGTTTCCCTGCACCAAACGGTTCTGTGAGCTACCTGAGGTCTTGAGCACAGAAAACCTCAAAGCAATGGATAGTGACTCCAAAGTAAGCAGCAGTTTTATCTTTGATGATCTCTCGACAGTTTCCACAGACAAATGAAGCCTCCCAGGAGGTCTTTATTCTTCCAAAAATGCATTGTCAAGTTTTCTCCTATTTTCCCAGGTATATCTATGCCAAAAGTCATTGGACCTCTGGCAGGCAGAGGTCATAAGAGCCTGGTGATAGGGCTTGGGGAAGAAGTCCTCTGCCCAACAGACACTGACTACTCGATTCATCTCCTAGATCCTTTCCCAGTTTTTTGTTCTTCTGCACTGTTCCCTAGACGTGAGAAAGGTCTCAGAAGATACTTCTAGGTTTGCATTCATGAGTAGAACTGAGACTGGGTACCCACACAGGAATATCCCTCTGGTGATCTGTTCCAGGATATATTGTCAAACACATTCCAACAATTCTACAGACAAGTGAAGCTTCCAAAGAGGTCTTCATTCTCCCAGAGAATACACAGATGGGACTTGCCTTCTGTAATTAATCCCCACAGCAGGAAAACACAGAGAACCACACAAAACAAACATAGAAGAGGAAATAAAGGAAGGAATCCAATACCACCAAGGGGGAAGAAACTGCTTTCATACTTTAACCCTTTGCAGCCCTCTAACCCTGAAAGACAACCTGATGGTGCTGTGAAGCCTTTGGTTCTCTAGGATGGTAACATCCCACTTCAAGACTCCTGGATGCTATCTGTGAGCCACTGGAAAGAGAGGTATATTTGGAATTAGAGGACTTGCCCTGTACAACTTGTGTGCCTTTGCTTCAGTTTTCTCATCTGCAAAATGAGAGGGTTGATGAATCTTATGTAATCCTGATCATGTTTCCTTAATATTTGAATTCTTTCTTTTTGGCTGATTATAGTTTTGGGTTTTTGGCAGTGACATTCCTGTGGGTTTTCATTTTGGAGTTTCTTTCAGGAGGTGATCAGGGTAAATGTGTGTCACATAAAAATAGAATCTACCAATAAAAATGTAACTGACAAAAAATTAGGATGTTGAGCTATATTACCTCTAAGGTCCCTTCCCCAGATCTAAATATCTGTGATTCCCCAAGTTATTCATAGATTCATCAACATAGATGGGTTAGAGGGAAAAGTATGGACAATAGATCCAGAAAGATAGTTAACAGTCTGAGCCCTAAAGAGATAAACTACAGGATTAGCAAATTTCATTGATAGGGAAAAGGGCCTACCCTGGGTATACCTGTGAAATGAACTGCAAGGTTAACAGAAATCAGCAGAGCTTCATTGAGTCATGGTGCCAAAAAGAGGGAAGTGACAGTTATGCTACACCTTGCCCTGATCCAACCTCATCTGGAATATTGTTTTCAGTCCTGGTTGTCATATTTTAAAATTAATATATTTTTTTGTTTGTTTTTATATTCCCTTCATTTCTGAATGTATCCTTTTTTCCATTTGTTCCCAGGGAGCCCTCACTCATAACCAAAATTAAAAAAAAGAAAGAAAAAAGAAAAAAAAGAGAAGGAAAAATAAAGTGTTTTAGTGGAACTTACCGGTTGTCATATTTATGGAAAGAGTGTGTCCAGAGGAGGACCAGAATGTGACCAGGATGATGAAAAGACTGGAGACAATGCTGTGTGCTGAGCAGCTGAAGGAACCTAAGGAGTTTAATCTACAGAAAAGAAGGCCTGGGGCTGAGGGTGGGGCTAAGTCTGGGGATAATGCTACACATGATAGTTGTCTTTTGAGTATTCAGAAGGTTGTCCTGGTGGAGAGGGCTTACTAGGTTTACTCTACTTGGTCTCAGAGCTAAGAACAAAGAGTAGTGGGTGGAAATTCCAAAGAAGAAGGTTTGGGCTCAGTTTCCTAAAGACAGGATGTCTCAAAACAGAATGAACTGTCTTGGGAGGTAGTGAGTTCTCCGTCACTGAAGATCTTCAAACAGAAGAAAGTGTGTTGTGAGAGGATTCTTTTTCAGGTTGGGTCAAACTACATGACCTCTGAGGTCCTTTCCAGCTTTCAGAATCTACAATCCTCTAAAGTGTACATGCTTGTGGTTGTCAAAGGAATTTAATTATCAGCTACTGAGTTCAATGCTAGTATACTCACTACTCCAATCCAATCCAATGAGCATTATTGAACATCTACTGTGTGTAAAGCATACTAGTCTGGAAGGTAACTTGGCATAGTGGACAGAAAATTCACCATGGAGTCAGGAAGACCTTACTTTCATACCTGTCTCTGACATGTATTGGCTATGTGAATGTGAGTCACTTAATCAATTCTTTTTTTGTTGTTGTTGTGGTTTTTTTTTTTTTTTGCTTTTTGGAGGGCAAATGGGGTTATGCCCAAAGTCACACTGCTAGAAAGTGTGTCAAGTCTCTGAGGCCAAATTTGAACTCAGGTCCTCCTGACTCCAGGGCTGGTGCTCTATTCAGTGCGCCACCTAGCCACCCCTCATTAAGTCTTTAAGACTAAATTGCAGAGCAATTATTGATCTTCATTGGTAGGTCAAGTGTCTTTACCAAAAATTCCCTATCCAAATACACAGGTCCAGCTGCTCCCTACTCCGCCCTACACAAAAAAAAAGTCATGCCTGGTGATGGGATTACAAAGACAAAATGCCTTCTGGGAGATTACATTCCCCTGGGAGTTCTACTCACCTTAATAGCTCTGCCATTGCTCCACCCAGATATCCACTCAGGTCATCTTGTCATCGGCATGTATGACACTCCTCTCGCTTCTGCCCTGGGCACAGTAATCAAGTCAATGGTACCATTGTCTCTTGATGGGGCATGCGCATTTCATTCTTCACCAGTGTGTTATAGATGTGAAATGTTGAGTACACTTCCAGAGGAGCTGCTGCAGCATTAGTTCTATTTAACTATTTTACTTTGTTACGAGAGAAATAACGAACTGGGAGTAATCTGTAAATGTATGTAATGTAAAAAAGCAAAACACATCAACTTAAAGAAGGGACATTGCAAGTGACTACTTTATGGATGAACTCATCATTCCTGCAGCTTCCTAGACCAAAACTCCCTTTCCTGGTTACCACTCTCCTATGTTGTTGTCTCCTCCATTACAAGGCAAATGCCTTGAAGGCAGGGTCTATTTCCTTTTGTGCTTGTGTATGTTTATACACAGGGGGCATCTCCTGTTTTCCTGATGTGTATCTGGCCACTGGACCCAGATGGCTCCAGAGAAGAAAGTGAAGCTGGTGACTCTGCACAGCCCTCCCTCACTTAAATCCAACTCACTTGCATGTCATGGCATCACCTCCCTGATGTCATGGTCCTCTTTGAGAATGAAGAACAAACTATGACAATGTATACATACATATGTATATATACATACACCTATTTGTCTATCTCTCTTTCTGACTCCCCATCTATCTCTGTTTCTCTCTCTTTCTGTTTCTATCTTCCCAGTACTTAGAACAATGCCTAGCATGAAAGAGTATCATAAATGGTTTTCATTCATTCATTCACAGAAGTGGGTGGTAATGAACCATGACATTGCAACTCCAAGCTCACTGGCTTTTCTGGAGACAGAAATGGCACACAAAAGCTTGGATGGTTTAGAGATTAAGGGTAGCTAGGGCAGGGACACACGCATCAGGACAAATATTCGCTGAGCATACCTCACTGAAATATTACTTGAAGCCCTGGCTTTAGCCAGTGAAAGACCACTACCTATTGTCATTCTGCAAGGGCTGGTCTGCATCCCTTCCCTGCCTCTCTCTACTCGGTAAGGAGCTGTCAGTGAGCATGCAGCTCAAGGTGCAAGAAACATTTCCATGAGCCAATATTGACAACAAAGTTCCTCACACTGTGATGAGTTGACATTCTCGTGTTTGTTCAGACTTCTGTTGAATACCCCATCTGGGGAAAAAGGGAAATATTGACCTGGGAAGGAGGTGGGATGGGGAAGAAAGCTGGCAATCTGACATGGCCATCAAGCACCTGGATTTTCCACAAGCTTAAGAACAAAATGAATACACTTGACAAGAGAAACTGTTCTGTGCTGTATCTGTCAGAGCTCAGCCACCCAGTGCTTGAAATCGCCTGGAAGGTAGAGCCACTGGAGATGCCTAGGTTTCTAAGAAGGCAGTGACACTTGCCATGGAGTCATCTCTTCTGTCTCTGACTGTGCCTCATCTCCAGCCTTTTGTTTAGGTCACTTGGTGGGAGAATCTTGGACCCCATTTCCTCTCTCACTTTCCTGGTTCTTGGAAAATAGCTCCTCAGCTCATAGGATCCTAGGATCAGATATCTAGACTCCACAGAAGGGATCTCCAAGGTCATTTAGTCCAGTTGACTCATTGACTTCCACAGGCTTTTTTGCACTTCTAAACCCCTGATTCCATGACTTGCCCAAGGTCATGAAGTTTGTGGGTGTCAGAGCCAGGAATCAACTCAAGTTTCTTGATTCTAGGTTTAGCCCTCTTTCCCTTCCACATGTTCTTCTAGTTCAGTATTTTCTAGCCACCAGCCCATGGACTGGCCCTGGGGCACAAACCTTCTACTTCCCAAAGAACTCACATTTTAAAGCTCGCTTCCAAGATATCCTCTTCTCTCTGCATGTTTCTCCTTCCAGAGACTGTTCTTCCAGATACTGCTTTCCATCTCCTGAACCAACCACCCTGAGATGAAGGATAGAAATATCTTGCTATAGTATAGTTTGGTTGGAAAATGCCAGTGTAGAGGAAAGAGGCCTGGTTTTGGAGACAGGAAATCTGGGTTTGAATTCTGGCTCTGCTTCCCTACTTATTAGTTGGGTAACCTTGGGCCATGTTACAGAAGGCCTACCTGAGTTTCCCCTTTCCTCATCTGTAAAATGGACCTGATGACACTCACTATTGACCTTACAGCTGTTGTTATCTCCATGGATCAGAATAATGGGTGTAAAACAATTTGTAATCACCAAGTGCTAGCCAAGTAGAAACAATAAAAACATGAAGTCATTAATCAAGCTGTGTCCTGTCCTGCCAGTGGGATAGGCTTTCTAATGACCACGAGAAATCTTTGAAATCAGGCACCAGTATCCCAGGTTCCCTTAAGACATGTGAATGGATTTGACTGCCATATTGGGGATTTCCTGGAATTTAGTGACCAAGGGCTTCTTTGGACAGTGCTAGACCTTCAATTTCCCCCTTTGTTTATTGGGATATCTTGACCCAGGTCTTTTCTGGTTCTGGCTTCTCTTTTAATTTCTTCTGTTTAGCCTCCTAGTTTCCTCTAGGCCACACTGGGCTCCAGAGTCTTGCAAATGACTACATTGATGCCCTTCAGATCTGGTATCTCACCTAGTCCAACATTTTCCATTGCCTTTCATTTTGTGGATGAGGAAACCAAGGCAAACCAACCAAATGAAGTCAATTTCCCAATGTCTCACAGGAAACAAAGCTAGAATTTGAACTACAGTCCTGTAACTCCAAGTTTATTTTTTTTTCACTTCAAAAGTGGGTTCCCTGCCCCCTCTCCCCCATCCTGTACTAGGTAGAAGGGTGGATAGAGCACCAAACCTGGAGTCAGAAAGACCTGAGTTCAAATGTGACCTCAGACACTTTACCATGGTTGTCTCAGTTTCCTCATCAGTAAAATGGGCTAGAGAAGGAAATGGCAAATCACTCCAATATCTGCCAAGAAAACCCCAAATGGGGTCACAAAGATTCAGATATGGCTGAAAACAACACAATAACAACAACATTTTTTTTTCCTCAGGGATCCAGCTTAATATATCAAAGTCAATCCTCAGTCTAGAACTAGATTCTTTCTTTCCATCTTTGTGGTAACTGCTGCTCAGTTTCATTCCTCAGTTGGTCTCTGGCATCAAGAGATCCTGGGTGTGGATTCCTTATTCATTTGCATCCTGTCCCCTTCCACAACTTTTGTCATATTGCTATACTTTGAGGGAGTTGTGACCCTTGGCCTCTTAAAGGTTGAATGCCCCCTAGCGTTGTCTGGTCAGTCTCCAGTGACTCAGCAGCTGCCCTGAATACTTTACCTGGCACTGGCTCACTCTGGGACAATGACAAAGCAGAGTGCATTGACCTGTGGCAAGTATTGAATGGCAGCGCACATTACGGCTTCTCCTTGCCTGCCACTAGTTAACCATATTTTGAAGGTCATGTCTTCCTCCCTGAGGCATTTGGCTGGGTTGAATACTCCAGCACCCTGAAACAAATTAAAATATTGATTAATCCTTAATATTCTCTCAAAATCTCTTACTCTACTATAAATCAATAGGCTGCTTGCAGGGACTTATTCAACAACCTGCAAAGTATCCCAGTAATTACTCTCAAGTTCATATCTCTATAGAAGCAGGTCACCTTTTCATCATTTTTAGACCTCTTAGTGGAATAAAATATCAGGGAAAATCTCATTAATTATTTAAATAGGCAAGATTCTTAGATGGATAGACAACAGGTGGTAGTGGAAGAGAACACTGAATAGAGAGGCAGAGGAACTGAGTTCAAATACAACCTCTGCTATTTATTGCCTCTGTGGCTTTGGCTAAATGACTTCAGTTCTCTAGGTCCTAAGGTTTCTTCATATGTAAACATGGTTGAACTAGATGGTTTTTAAATCTATGAAATTATTGTAAAGGTTTGAGTCCATTGAATCAATTAATCATCCCACACCACTTGAAGTGATTACTTTAACCAGGTGAGAACACTTTAATAGGACCAATCAATCCAAGGCTTTCAACTAGGTGGAAAAAGTCCTAAATACAAAATCTTAGAAAGCAATGGCTTGGGGCGGCCAGGTAGCACAGTGAGTAAGAGCACCGGCCCCAGTGTCGGGACAACCTGGGGATCGAATCTGGGCTCAGATACTTAGCACCACATCCAGAAATAACTGGCTGTGTAACCTTGAGCAAGTTACTTAACCTCAATTTCTTAAAAAAAAGCAATGTCTGGAGGAGCCATTCATTCATTCATCCTGGAGGACGGATGAAATACAACTTCAGGACTCTGTGAGGTGCCTAGCAGAAAGGTAATAAATAACATGTTTAGGGGGAACTTCATACATATCACATGAAGAGGAGAAAAAGCTTTTTAGCAGCCAGGAGCTAAAGAGGAGTCATTCTCTTTGCCACAAATGCACTCTAAGCTTGAACCCATATTTCCTTGGACTCCGCATTGGCTTGTGGACAAGTGCATCACAGATGTTTTGAAGGGAGGAGGATATTTGTACCACTTGTTCTGTTATATTAAAATAGCACTAGTAATTTCATTTTGCCCTTATCCGCAATTTTGTGAAGTTCCTTCAACTTCTTGTAAGTCATCTGCATTTGGGGAAATCATAAAACTAATTCTTCCCCCCATCTTCAGCTTGGAGGACTCCTGATCCTCTCCACTAATAAGGAACAAGGTGGTTCCATTCCTACATCCAGCTTTTCACTCTCTTCAATTGTGTAATAATTGTAGAAACCAAGGCTCATGGTCCTTGTGCTGACTGAGAGCCTTGCACCCGGTTTGTTTTTGCAATTGTATACCTTACTGTATAAATCAGTGTCTGTATTTTTTCAAAAGCTTTATTTCTCTATAACAGTTCCTACTTTAACTCCTTAGTAAATACATATTTCTAAAAGCTAGTTGAGTCTGGCTGACTAATTCATATCAACTTATTACTGAGGTGGGGGAGAGTCCTCTTGTAGTAGCTCATAAGCTATAACTCTAGAAAATCACCATCCTTAAGGGCTACCCTAAGAACTCTTGGGGGAGATAAAATTGGCAAACTCTGGGGACTCACATTGCCAGTGTAATTGGGGACTGGGAGACTTTACAATCTGTGCTAGGTTATGAAACATAGCCATGTGTTAAACAAGAAACAATCTAAAACACAGAGTCTACCTACATGTACCAACATGGCCTTGAGGATATCAACTACTGTGATTTTTAAAAAAATGCAACCACCAGGTTACAGTGTTCTCTTCCTAATTATCTGGCAACTTGTCTCTAGAGTGACCTTCCAGGTCCCCTGTGGCCCTAATTCTGGTCCCTCCATGTTGGTTTTCTTTTCTGTCTGTCCTGATCATCCCAGTCTTCTCCCAGCATCAAGCTTGCTCCTGTGTCTGCTCCTTTGCTTCTGGCATTGTCTTTTCCAGATCCTTGCTCATTCAGAGTGACCTCTTGGTGATTCTTTTGGCTCAAGCTTTCAACTGCCAATCCTCTTGCACAACCCCAGCTTTGACCAGAGCTGAGATCATTAACTCTTTGAATTTTATTTCATCTTGGGATTGTTTGTGTGCACGTATGTATGTATTGGCAGTAGGCAAGACACTCCGATGCTGTTCTATGCCAGTCAGGTTCAAAGTTCTAACTGACTTCAGTCATCCCATTCTCTACCTTCTTCACTGGCATGATGGGCTTAATTCAAATTATCTAGATGTGGCAGCTTAGAATGACCTATTTTCCAGAATAAACAAAGAAGTTGCATGATTTTTTTAAAAGCTTCTCAAATTAACCAGTCAATCAACAAGCATTGATTAAGTATTTACTATATGCCAAACATTGTGCTAAGCACTGGGAAATACAAGTTAAAAGACCATCTCTCTGCCCACAAGGAATTTCTTTTTTTCCCCCTTTTTTTGGAGGGCAATTGGGGTTAAGTAACTTGCCCAAGTTACACAGCTAGTTTTTTTTGTGTGGGTGTTAAGTGTCTGAGGCTGGAACCGAACTGAGGTCCTCCTGATGCCGGGGCCAGCGCTTTACTTACCACCTAGCCGCCCCCCCCCAAGGAATTTCTATTCTAATGGGGAAAATAATACAATACATACAAGCAAACTGAAAAGTGAAGGAGGGGGAGAAGGTACCTAGCATGGGGCTATGATGGAGAAATGCAGAGAAGCAGAGGAATGCAACCTGGTGGGAAGTGAAGAGATGGCTGCTCTGGGTGCCCTTCTTAAGAGGGGAGGGGCAGAGGAGGAGGGGAGAAGAGAGGAGAGGGGAGGAGAGGGGAGAGAGAGACAGAGGTGACAGAGACACACAGACAGAGACAGAGAGATAGAGAGAGAGACTGAGACAGAGAAGAGACACAGAGACATAGAGAAAGAAACATAGAGACAGACAGACTGAGAGGTGGGAAAGGAAGAGGAGAGGCGAGGAGGGGGGCAGGAGGGAGGAAAGGGAAGAAGAAAGGAGAGAGACAGAGACAGTCAGAGAGACAGAGAGAGAGAGATCAACTCCAGCAACAGTGGGTACTTTTAAGATGTGAGTTCCAGGGCTGAAGTGATCTTCCATGGTGAAGAAGTTTCTGGGGCATGGTGTAATGGCGTATGCCATGTGGTATAGAAGTATTGTAGTCTACAGTACCATGGCAATCTAGAAGCCTTTTGGGAAATGAAGGGATGCCTGGCTTGGATGCCCTCCTGTGCAGAGGCATGATGGAGAAATCCAGAGGGGTACAGCCTGGTGGGAAATCAAACTCCTTCTTTGTCTTTCCAAGACTGTATCGAAGTATCTATTATTGACCCCCTAGATTTCAGGAGGGAGATAGGAGGGCAGAGGTGGGGACGAGTAGGAGAGAAGGTGAGAGGAGTCAAAGAAGAAGGAAAATGTACCTGTGCTTGGGTGGGAGGGAGATTAGAGAGAAGGGAGAGGCACCATCTGCCTTCAGTGGCAATGTTGTTTACTCTGCAGTAAGTAACAAACCCAATTACTTCAGCTCATTAGTGCCTAGCATGCTTCTTCCAGGGAAGACAGTTGGCTCAGAGGAAACTGGAGCTGATGTTTCCAAAAGGACCTGTCTCCAAAGAAAAATGTGAGCTCTGCCTAGAGTTGCCTGAGAGAGGCAGTGTGTCCAACTTATGGGAGAGAGCCCTGTACTGGGAGCTGTCCAGTGTCAGCTTTGCAACAAACTAGCTGTACAGTCTTGGGCAAGTCACTCCTCTAATGCCACCAGTCTCCTCTATTAAATAAGAAGGTTAAGCAGGATGACATCTAGGGAACCTTTCAGCTCTTACATTGTAGAATTTCATTAAACCTAAAAAATTCAATTAGTCAATCAGCACACACTTATTAATCACCTGCTATGTCGCTGGTGATTGGATACAAATACAAGTGACATGAAATTTATATTAAAATGAGAGAGACAACAAGGACATATATGTGGAACAAATTTAAAGAGAATAAAAACAAATGACATATACAGGGAGTTTGAGAGGGAAGACACTAGCAGCTTGAGGTAGGGATCATGGAAAAGGTGGTGGTTGTTTCTGGGAGGAAGAAAGGGACTGTATGAAAGGAAAGGCATGAAGGAATACATTCCATGGATGAGAGATGGCCAGAGCAAAGACTCCAGCATGGGAGATGAAGAACCTTAGCCTGTAGTAGAAAGATGAGCAATGTCCAATGAGGCTGGCAAAATAAATTGGGAAGGGCTAGAAAAGCTAGAAAAAAAGAGTCTATAATTTATGTTAATTAAACAACTATCTAATTTCACAATTTACCTTTATTTAAAAGGAGTATCCTCTACCATATGGATCTGTTAGCCTGACTCCTCCATAGGCAATGAACGCTTTACTAATGAGCCCAGTTCTCAAACCTCAACCATGCTTAATTCTCTTAGATGGGCCCTTTGAATTTCTAGGACCCAGTGGAGAGGTTTGGACAGGTAGGTGGCAAAGTGGATAAAGCAGCTGGACTTGGAATCAGGAATACTCATCTTCCTGAGTTCAAATCTAGCCTTACTAACTGGGTGATCCTGGGCCGGTCACTTAACCCTGTTTGCCTCAGTTACTTTATCTGGAAAATGAGCTGAAGAAGGAAATGGGAAACCAGTCCAGTATCTTTGCCAAGAAAACCCAAAAGGCCATTTAGAGCTGCAAGACAAGCACCATATTACCTCCAATGGGGTCCCAAAGAGCCAAACACAACTGAAAAACAACTGTACTGTAAACAACAGAGAGGCCCTCCACATAGAAGTTTCATTATTGGATAAACCAGTTGCAAGAATCCACTAGAGAACAATGAGCATTTTCCCTCTTCTTTGCTTCAGGCTGTGTTTGGACAGTTTCCCTTCAGAAGTCAGACCAGGTTCTTGGAGATACTTTTGCTTGTCTGAATGCTTAAGGACTGCTATCTGCTCTATTATTCTGCTCACTTCTTTGAGATCATCCAACCACTTCAGTTTACCTGGAAGGTACATAGCTCCTAAATGTTCATTTTCTTTCTTTTTTACTTTTAAGCAACCCTAGACTATTTGTTGTTTTTATGTACACAAATGCTGAAAGCTTGTCTGAGATACTTTTGGCCTCCAGATCCAGAGGATAAGGGTGACTTGTTGGCCTAGTAACACTGAAGAATCAACTTGCAGTTACTTCATTCTTTTTCTGAATCCTGTGTTATCGCGGTTTACCTGACCTGACCCAGTCCTTTCTTTTTGAACTGAGTCTGGTTGTCCTATTTTGTGATGCTTGTATCTCTATTCAGATTGCTCTTGTGGCAGGGTTCCATTGAAAAAATTCCAGGTCAGTTGGCCAGTCAATAATCATTTATTTTGCACCTACTATGTGCTAGGCATTGTGCTAAGTGCTGAGATTACAAAGAAAAGCAAAAGACAGTCCTTGCTCTCAAGGCAATCACAAACTAATGGGGTAGACAACATACAAATAACTGAGTATAGACAATGTATTTACAAGATAAATAGAAAATATTCAACAGAGGGAAGGCACCAGAATTAAGAGAAATTGGGAAAGCCTTCCTGTAGAAGGTGGGATTTAAGTTATGCCTTAAAAGAAGCCAAGGAGACTTCTGGAGGAATTCAGGGGCCTCCTGGTCAAAAGGGACACCTAGATCCCTAATTGAATGACCTTTCTTGCTGAGGAAGTTTCATTGAGAACAGCTTGGTTTCTCACCTGGAGGCTGACAGGATGATTTTCAGTTGATCCCAGGTCCCTAATTGCTGTGTGAAGAGTTCTCCATGTTCTTAGAGCTCTGTGGGGACTAAGCTTTTCTTCTGACATAGAAAACTTGATTTTCTTTTATTGTTTCTGAATTGGGGAAGGTCATTTAGAGCAGCAAGACAAATACTATATTATCTCAAATGTGAAGCACTTAGCATAGTGCCTTGCGTATATTAAGCACTTAATAAATGCTCACTCCCTCTCTCCTCTCCCCTTGACCAACACTAGACAAGCAGTAACCCCTAATCAGTTTTGTAAAATATTCCTTGTTTGTTGAATATGAATAGCTATATTTTGGAGGAGATTGTGATTTCCACTTCTAAGTGTGGGAGAGTATACCGTGTTTCCCTGATAATAAGACACTGTCTTATTAATTTTTTTGGAAAGAAAAACACCAGAGGGCTTATTTTCAGGGGAGGGCTTATGTTGTCCTGCCTCAGCTCTCCTCCATGGCACTGCTCTCAATGGTGCCAGCAAGCAAATCACTGGGGAAGAACAGGATGACGCGCTCACTGCTGCAGCTCTGATTGGATGCAGCTCGGAGCGAGCGCGGCGTGCGTTTCAC
>NW_027185804.1:6391820-6394082 GCF_028583685.1 Petaurus breviceps papuanus
CAGAGGGTACCGTAATGTAGCGTGTAGCGCAGGGAATCACCTTCACTACAGTAGCAATCTCAATAGGGCTTATTTTCTGGGGAGGGCTTTTTTAGAGGAATCTTACACAGTAAGGGGAGGGCTTATTTTCGGGATAGGTCTTATTATCAGGGAAACACGGTATCTGTGCCACATGGAGTTTTCTGAGATAGTTTAATACAAGGCATTGGGGGAGGCATTAAAAAAGGACAATGCCCAAGTCTCCCTGGGACCTCAGAGAACTGTTTTAAACTGGGGATGTGGACATGTTCAAAATGCGTCCCAGCCAATTTTCTGAAAAGAGAAAATCTTTAACAAGAGGAAGGGTAGAATGGGAGAGGGACTTGTCTTTCTGGGTCAGTTAAAGAGAGCATGTGCAGGTATTCTCTGCCTGGTTCCAATACAGCATGTGGAATTTTGGAAAGCCTGTTTCTAGTGTTGTGTGACTGAGGGGTTGGTATTACCGTAGTGATGAAAACTCTTCAAATTGATTAGAAGAACAGATGATTGAGTTTGAACACCAAAGTAGTAACCTACCCCAATCTGATTCTCTTCTCTTTTCTGGCTGTCAGTGAGGTGGGGAGAAGGGTGATTGCCCTGTCTCCTACCCAGATGGTTCTCCCATCTCTTTTGTAATTATTCTTTTCTGGCTTTTTGTCAAATCAGTATTCCAAGATGGGTTTGCCCAGATGAACTTGTGAACTTGATAGATCCATCAGAAAGCATACATACAAAGTTGAGAGCATAATGTACCAGAGGTTGGAACAATGACTGAAAGACTAGTGGTGGCCTATGTCAGGGGAAGCACCTGCAGAGAGGTGTAGAAAGATAGCATGTCCCAGGAACAGTCATCCCTGATGATATAGAGAAAAACTGGCTATGGATTGTAGAGAAGTATCAATTGTTGGAGTCCAGCAATGAATTATATCCAGGAGGAAATTTGTAGAACTCCATAAGGGAGAAAAGGACTCCCAGTACCAAGGAAGTATAGCCACCTGTTGTCCCCTGGGTAAACCTTACATTTGCCAATTCCAGAGGAGGGTGGGGAGAGAAAGTGAGAGAGAGAGGGAGGGGAGGGAAAGAGAGAGAATGAATGCTGCTGCTGCTGCTGATCCAGGCTGCAGGCTTGAGGAAAAGCTTAAAACCTGGGTGCTTAAGCTGGGGATCAACCTTTGGCTTCTTTACCAGTGTTTATAAATGTTCTTTACCAGAAACACTTCATCTTGCCCTAACCAACTTTTTCTTGAAAATAGGCCAGGTCATCTTGACCTATAATAACCTTTACCTGCCCCTGTCAACCTCATGGTTGTCCTTAGAACCCTCAGCGGGGTGGAAGTCAACTGATCTCTGGAGAACCACCCCCATTGGGTGGGGATAGGGAGAGTGAGCCCCCGGGATGCCACTTCTCTGTGATGGAGAGTTTTAGACCAATGCCTAGAAGAGAGGTTAAATCACTTGAACAGAATCATAAAGTCAGCAGCTGGGAGACTTGGGGCTTGGACCCAGGTCTTTCTGGCTTTAAGACCAGCTCTCTGACCACCACCCTACACTGCCTCTCTAGTTACATTTATACTAACTGAACGCCATTTTATCATCCTTTGCTTAATAGTGTCACTATTCATGGACTTTTCCCTTACTTCCCATGAGAGAGTGAGACCTATGAGTAGGAGGGTCTGTGTGTGCTTCATCTTTATATTCCCAACAGGGCCATACACAAAGCATGCATTCAGGAAATGAATGAGCAAAAGACAGTAGTGAGTGCATCCAGGTTAGAGGTGGCTTTGGAGCAGCTCTAGGGCTCATTTGCATAATACAAATTACTTTCCCACAATGCCAGAGGGAAGTCTCACTTTAGGAAAACTGATGAATTTTCTGGAGGAGTAAAGGTTATTTTTACATGGTTTTCAAAATATGATGGAAGAACTGTGGGTGTCTCGTTCTGGTTGGAGCTGGAATGTGTGGGTATGTGCAGGTACCTGTTCTCTGTTGGTGATGAAAGATTTATTTTCCTGTGTGGGATTAGAGAACTTTTATGTCCCTCCCATGAGGGGAGAGAGGGAGAGGGAGAGGAGAGAAAGAGGAAGAGGGAGGAGAGAGAAGGAGAGAGACAGACAGACAGAGGGGAGAGAGAGAGACAGAGAGAGACAGACAGACAGAGAGGAGAGAGACAGAGAGATGGAGAGACAGAGAGAGAGATGGAGAGAGAGAGACAGAGAGAGAGAGACAGAGAGACAGAGAGAGAGA
>NW_027185804.1:6394182-6396117 GCF_028583685.1 Petaurus breviceps papuanus
GAGAAACGGGAAGAAGAACGGGAAGGGGGGGGTGGAGAAAGAGAGAATACTGTTGTTGCTGCTGCTGATCCAGGCTGCAGGCTAGTTTGTCTTGAGCAAAAGCTTAAGCTCTGGGTACTTGTGCTGGGGATCGAGGCTCTTGGCTTGATAGCTGGGAGCTCCACTTGGTTGGAGCAAATGACAGGCATGAATGCATCCAGTTGGGAGCTCTCTACTGGTTTCTAGGCTTGGAAAGGAAACGGACTAGTTTCCCTGAGGGGAGGACTCTGGGTTTTAAGGTAGAGCTTGTGTGGTAGCATGTGCCTTGACTCTAAACCCAAGGTACCTGTTTTGTGTGCCAGATATGTGTTTGCAATAGGAAACTCCCTCCTTTTCCCAATCATCCTTCTTCTACCCATGTGATCTCTTCAAGGTCACCAGTAGAGTTGGTAGGTTTTTTTTAGTGATCATACCTTTCATTTGAGATCCAAGTGGTTAGTGGGATGAGGGTGGGGAGGGTAGGCTGCTCTAAGTGTGACTGAATTGTAGAATTTTTCGGGGAAGGGGTCTTAGAGAATATCCAGTCCATTGACCTTTTAACCAATACAGGAAAGCTCTCCTCAGCACTGCCCAGCCTGCTTTAACATATCCACTGACAAGGAGTTCCTTACTTCCATCCTTCTAGTTAGCCAGACTGTTCTGATAGTTAGGAAAGTCTCAATAGCAAGCTCATAGCCAATGTCCAACCATTGCTTTCAGTTCTGCCCTCTGGACCTTCTTCCACCCTATAGGCCTTCAGATAACAGGGTGTAGTGGCCATATCCCCTCAGCATCTTCTCTACACTTGCTTCATAGGGAAGGACTTTAGGAGAAGACTCAGATTTCACTTAAGGCAGTTGGATTATCCCCACATAAATCCCTACAATGTTTGGACTGAGGAAAGAGAAGTTTTAGTTACTGGTGCTTTTTGTGGATAACAATTTTTTCCCCAAACCTCACACAAGGCACAGACCTTGAAGAGGGGTTCTCCTTCTGACCCACAGTCCTGAAGAAGGTCCCCAGAGAGGGACGCTGGCATCTTGCTGGCTTCGTATCTTATCACTACAAGGGCCAATGGGAACGAAGAGTCCTCAGATACTTCTGCAACACTGTATTTTCTTGTACTCTGATCCAATGTTGCGTCCTCATCAGTTGTGTCCAGAAGAGATAACGTGGCACAGTGGAAAGATCGAAGGGGGCCTGGGTTCAACTCCTTCCCCAGTTGTTCACTAATTGTGTTGCTGTTGCTGTTGTTCTGTTGTTTATCAGTCATGTCCAATTCTTTGTGATTTTCTTGGCAGATACTGGAGCTTTGCCATTTCCTTCTCCAGCTCATTTTACAGATGAGAAAACTGAGGCAAATGGGTGAAGTGACTTGCCCAGGGTCACACAGCTAGTAAGTGTCTGAGGTCAGATTTGAACTCATAAAGATGAATCTTCCTGACTCTAGGCTCAGTGCTCTATCCACTGTTCCACCTAGCTGCCCTAACTGTGTATCTCTGAGCAAGCCACTTGTGGCTGCTGGCCTAGATAGTCTCTCATATCCCTTTCAACTCTATATTTATGATTTTTATAACATCTCATTTTTAGTGACATCTCATCTACAACCGTGTGTGTCCTCTCCTCTGCCTCATCTCCAAATTAGCCTTATTTACCAACTTACCCAGGCCATATTCACCTCTCCTGGCTGCATGTCTTATACCAAACATTGACAGAGCAAAACTCCTAATTAACATGCAGACTACATCACCTGTTTCCCTTTCAGTAAAAGCAAGCTACAATACAGATCACAATATGTCAGGGATAGCACTCTGGGAATTCAGAGGAGGGAGAGAGGGAAGAAGAGAGGGGAGGGAAGAGAGAGAGAGAGACAGACAGAGAGAGAGAGAGAGAGAGAGAGAGAGAGAGAGAGAGAGA
>NW_027185804.1:6398717-6404753 GCF_028583685.1 Petaurus breviceps papuanus
TAATAATATTTGCCCTCCCTCACAGGGTTGCTGTCACAAAAGTACTTCATCTGTCATAAGGTATGGGGAAAAAGAGAAATAATGCTTATTGTTGATATAATTACTGCTATTGATCCACTATGGGAACTAAGTCCTGCACCCTGCTCTGAGGATGGGGCTGCATTGTAAGTCAATCGATCAGTCAATAAGGATTCATTAGGCTAGGGCCAGGGCTACAAAGACATGAATCAAACATGCCCTGCCTTCACGAAGCTTACATTCCATGCAGATGTAACCAATGAGCAAAGTTTTGTGAAAATAGGCTTTGAACCACCCATTACTCAAAGTAAAGATTCAGTGCTCCTGGAGGCTAGCAATGGGCTCTTTGGCTCTCTGTGCCTTGCATTCAGGTAGATTTGTGGTGAAGTTGTTCTTGGGTCTCTGGGTGGGCCCAGATCGAATGCCACCTCCTTTAGAAAGTCTTCCCTGATTCCTCCTGATTACAAACTTTCTGCTCAACCCCAAGTCACATATCCTTTTATTATTATTTATTTTATCTCTTACTGTCCTTCTCAGAAAGGTACCGTGGTATCTTGGAATCTGGGAGACCCGAGTTGGCATCTTGCTTCAGACACTTCCAAGCTAGGTGGCACCAGTGTCATTGTGTAACTCCAGTCACTTGGCTTCTTTCAGCCTCAGTGTTCTCATCTGTAAAATGGGGATAATAATAGCACCACCGGTTGCTATGAAGATTAGATGCTATTGTAACATGTATGTATATATTTTACATATATTACTGCAGAAACTGTTAAGTGCTCTATAAATGCTACTTATCATCATCGTCATCATCACTGTTATTAACACCCCCCTCTGCAAATGACAACAGCAATAACAGTCATTCTCATTTCTCTAGTATAGAGCATTAAAGGTTATGAAGTATTTTTTTTACAACATCCTTGAGATAAGTTGTGCAAGTGTTGTTTGTACCCATTTTACAGATGAGAAAACTGAAGTTCAGAAAGAAATAAGTGGCATCTGGCTACCTGCTCAAAGTCACACCTCTAGGAAAGTGGAAGAACCAATATTACTTAACGTTTCATCTTAGTACCCTCATCTCTAACATGAGGGGATTGGACTTGATGGTCTTTGAGTATCCTTCTGGCCCTAAAAATCTATGATCACAGCTTGCTTTGTGTTGTGGCTATTTGTATGTGTGTTACATCTCCCTTCTTTGCCCCGCCCCGACAAGCTTCTTGAGGACCCTCAAGAAGCATCCTTTCATCCTTGGGTCCTCCTTCCTTAGCATAGCACTTACAATGTCAAAGATCTTTACTTTCTTCAGTGTGGGTTCTCTTTGCCCGAACTCAGATCCCAGCCCCTCCCAACCTTGGTCACCTGTTCTATGAGCTGTTGTGACCCCAAATACTCATCTCCTCTTGGTTGATCTTCTGGTAATGAGCCTCTCAAGTCTTAGATTGGAGTCTTAGAGCCCTCAGATGTCAGGACCATTGCTGGGCTAGTTAGCTGAGCTTTTCCATTTTGGTAGGACTTGGAGCTTCTTTCCTTCTGCTTGAATAGTTTTCCAGAATCCAGGATGACCACTGAGACACAGGGAGACATGGGAAGGCTGCTTTGTTAGGCAGCCTTACACAGAACAAATGCTTCATCAGTTCTCAATGGAAGAGTGAAAAATTTTGCTGTGGAGAGTTCTAACTCTCCCTCCCCTCACCCCCCAAGGATGACAATGCCAGTGAGGTCCATTTCTCCAAAGTATAAGGCTTATAAAATTCTTTTTTTCATAGCAGTTCTGAGCTGGGTAATAATAGCTAGCATATAGATAGTGCTTTAAGATTTAAAAAACACATTGCATATATACATATATGTTTATACATAATATAGAATGCATATGTGTATATATGTATGCATACATGTGCACATGTGTATATAAAAATATACACACCCCTATGGATACATACACAAGTACACATACACACATATACTGATTTAATCCTCATGCCAACTCTGGGAGGTAGGCGCTATTATTTCCCCCATTTCATAGATGAGGAAATCGAGATTGACAGAAGTTGAGTAAGTAACCCAGGATCACAAAACTATTAAGTGTCTGAGGCTAGATTTGAATCCAAGTCTTCCTGACTTCAGTGTCAGTATTCTATAGCCTGCTAGGTCTTGAATATTATATTCTACCAGTTTTACAGATAAGGAAACTGAGGCTTATGGAGAAGAAATGACGGCCATAGTCAAACAGCTAGTAAAGTAGAGGAGTCAGGAATGAAGTCCAAGTATCATTAATCTAAGACCAGGGATCTTTCCCCTACATTGGGCTCGCTTTCTATTTTCCAGTGGTTTCCTATTACTCCCAGGATCAAATAGAACCTCTTTTGTTTGGCATTTAAACTCCTTACAACCTGGATCCTTTTTCTCTTTTCAGTCTTCTTCCATCTCACCTGTCTCCGTGTGGAACCATACTGGTCTATTTGGTGCTCCTCATGGACAGTGCTCCATCTCCCATCTCCACATCTTTGTCCTGGCTATCCTACATACATGGAATGCTTTCCCTCCTCAGCTCCACCTCTTAGAATCCATGGATTCCTTCAACACTTTTCACCTTCTCTAGGAAGCCTTTCCTAGGACCACCGGTTGCTAGGACTTTCCCTCCTGAGATTACCTCACATCTGTACATACCTTGTGTGTACCCATTTAATACATTCTGACTCCCTCAATGTAATTAACATAAGGTCCTTGAGGGCAGGGGATGCTTTTGCTTTTTATTTGTATTACCTGAAATATAGTAAGTACTTACTAAATGATTATAGATTTATTGATTGGCTAATGTCTACCATAGTGGGGGACAGGATAGGCAGATGTAGGAAAACTATCTACAATGATATTACCACATGGGGAGTTCTGCTAACAGGGGCCACAGGAATGGCCAGGTGGGATCCAAACACATGACTTTTATCACTGGAGTCTCAAGATAAAGCCACAATAGAGTGATTTTGGAGTAGTGGACAGAAGATGGGGCCAAGAGGATCTGAACTCAATTCCTATTGCAGACACTGGCCTTTGGGACCCAAAGCAAGGCACTTATCCTTCACATGATGTGGTTTCCTCATCTTCTAAATAAAGGGGTCAGATAAAATGGCCTCTCAGGTCACCATCAGCCTTAAATCTAGGCTATGTGACCTGTAGAGAAGGGACAGGGGCCTTTCCCGATACTGTTGATCATATGCTTAGTGTGTTATTGGGCTCTTAGACCGATAATCGAGTTTTGTTGTTTCTTCCATTTAAACCAAAGCCTTGTGCCTGGTTCCAACTGTTATTCCATCATTCACAGGCAGGATGGGCTGAAGGAGGGATAATTTTCCCCCTTAAGATGAACACACACACACTAATGGAGTGGGTTAAAGTTTTGCTCCTCAAATTACAGATGCTGAAGGCTGCTTTGAATGATTGCTAGGTATTTATCGAGGGTCTGCCATGTGCTAGCTGCTGCATTATTTCTTCTTCAGTTTAAATAAGCTTCCCCTTTGTGGGAGGAATTGAAATGAGCTGTGGGGATGTCCCCATAGGCACCACAGACCAAGATAAAGAACACATCATCTTTTCTATGTTCAATCATGAGTATGTGGTCTTGTGAGCATGACGATTGTGATGAGATGGACTCCTGGGACAAGTTAGGAGACTCTGAGGTGGTAGTTCTTACACAGACGCTTTGTCTTAAAGTGCACACATTCTTCAGAATGGCCAGTTCCCATCAGGGAGAAGTCAGTTCACCTAGAGTTGCAACTAGGAATTCTGGCATCCAGGGCAAATTGACCCAGCTGGGTCAAGGGAGGGGCACAGAGGCCAAAGGGAGGTGCCTGTCAATTGGGTCCAGGTATGCCAGGCAATCTCTGGGAACAGCTATGTGTATAAAGAGAGTGGGAGAAAGAAAAGGAACTGGATAGCAGCACCATGGGATATGGGTAGAATACTTGTGTGGGTTCCCCTGCCCTGGGTGTTAGTCCCCCAGAAGATTCAGTCTGTCCTGCCCAATCACAGCTCTGGCCATCCCCCTCCGCCACTGCCTCAGGCACTCAATGAATCATGTTTGTCAATCATGTTGGTAGAGATGTCTGGGAAGCAGCCTCCTCTCAGGAGAGCAGAGATTGTCTGCATGCTTTCAGTTTAAGGCCTGGCCCCTAAACTTCTACTGCTATAAAGAGGATGAGGTTCTAGATTACCAGAAGCACAGATTCCTAGCAGTACCTCAGCTCTGCTCCTTACTTCCTGTAACACTTTGGCAAATTGCTTAACTTCTCTGGGCCTCTGTTTACCTCTGAAGAGGTGGTATGGTATCTTCACAGACAGAGGAAAACTGAGGGGAGGGAGGTCATGAGGATAATCCAGAAGAACTTTCAGGGGCTGCTGAGGGTCTCTTGCCCATCCTGGGTGAGCTCTGATGGAGCCTTGTGCGCTCTTCCATCCATGGAAGAAGTCGCTTGATTAGTGAGTTCATGGGTTCACATGTGGCTATCACAGACATAGGATCCAGGCTCATAGACTCTCAGGGTTTTAAAGGACCATCAAAAACCATCTCCAAGAATCCCCTCTGTGCCACCTCCAGACAAGTAGTCATTCTCAAGCAGGTTGATTTTTTTTATACTATTATTTTACATATATTAAAAGCCTACATGTTATAGAACTTTACTGTCTTCTGTACAATCATTGATTTTTGTTCCTTTTATAAAGAAATGTTCATTTATGTCAACTTATAAAAAAGAGAGTTAAAAAAAACTCAAGTAGGGGCAGCTAGGTGGTGCAGTGAATACAGCACCAGCCCTGCAGTCAAGAGGACCTGAGTTCAAATCCGACTTCATATACTTGACACTTAACTAACTGTGTGACCTTGGATAAGTCACTTAACCCCAATTGCCTTGCTTTCCACCCTCCAAAAAATACCCAAGTGGTCATTCAATATTCACCTGAAGACCTGCAGTATTGATGATCTCTCTGTCTCCTGAGCTAGCCCCTTTCATTTTTGGACAGCTCTTGCTATTAGCAAGTTGTCTTGAGTTGATCTATCTACCTTTTCCTTTGTTTCCACATTGTTCCTAGTTCTGCCCTCATTCTGGCCAGTCAGAACAAGTCTGATCCTTCTCCAAATGATAGCCTTTGAGATATTTCAAGGCAGCCATCTTATTTCTCTCTTAAATCTTTCTCTAGGTTGACTATCCTTAGTTTGATCCAAATGTGTTTATGTTCCTCAAAGCACAATTATCCTTAAAAGAGATTTTTTCCAGTGCTTCAGGCAATCACACCTTGAACACAGCAGAAGGGGAGAGACAGGAACAGAATGTAAATGCCCTGGAGTGTTGGCCACGTGAAACCTTTCCCTTAGGACTGACAAGGTGAAAAAGCTGGATAAAGCTAGCTACAGTGAGGGCCTTCATGAGACTGTTTTCATGCAGTTTCCCCAGAAACTTTGGCTTCATGGATCATTCAGGCCATGCCTGGTTGGGCTCCATTAACTAGGCTTGACTGAAGGGTTGTCCCAGTCTGTTGATTGCAGGGCTAATCCAAAGGATCATAGGATTTACAGCTTTAGGAGACATTATAGATCATTTAGTTGAGCTCAACCTGTATTATTATAATAAAATCTGATATTTATGTACTGCTTTAAGATTTGAAAATCACATTATATACATTATCTCATTTGACATGACAACCCTGTGAGATGAGTGTACAGGGTATTAATACCCCCACTTGGGGTGGGGGATGGGACTTGGACTTGGTATGTCATTGGTATGGGGAACTCCTGGATGAAAAAACTCCTGCTACCGGTACAAGTCACCTCCTCTGTAACTTAGAGCTTCAGAAAGTTATCAAGAGTCTGAGAGGTTAAGTGATCTGTCCAATGTCACACAGACAGCACATGATCCAGGTCTTCCTGGTCTGAGGCCAACTTTCTTTTTCTTTCTTTCTTTCTTTCTTTCTTTCTTTCTTTCTTTCTTTCTTTCTTTCTTTCTTTCTTTCTTTCTTTCTTTCTTTCTTTCT